>NC_061806.1:2971233-4171233 GCF_021462225.1 Girardinichthys multiradiatus | reverse complement strand
AAATAAAACTGAATTGAATCAAATCTTAAACATGGTGCTGGAGGAGACCAACTTGTGTGCGTGCCCTTACATATATATTAGTTTCAGCTTGAGCTTTAATTAATGATCATGTTGTTAGTCGACTAATCTATCAATATTTTTCCAGATTGATTGAATAGTTAGCTATAATGTTAATCTGTCTCTGCTTTCTGTGGGCCCACCCCTTTGTTCAGTTTTGGTACATGTTTTACTGCACCTTTTCCAAGTCTGTACATGTGTAAAGACCTCTTTATTATCATATACATGCTCAAAGTAAAATAAAATATTTACTTGAGAAACAGAAATTTTGAAATACTTTTATTTCTTCTTTGATCTACTTCAAAATCTAAAGTACTAACGTCAAACTCAAACTGGAAAACACCGTCAGGCTTTTTCTTTAAAAACACCTATACTTGAAAAAGGAACTTGATGCTGTATCCATCCTAAATCAAAGTAATCACTGTGTGCTTCCTTACAGAACTACAAAGACACCATGCAGGCCCAGGTCATGGAGTCAGCAGGAAGGCAGAGTGGCGGTTTGATGTTTGGGGCTGACCTGCCCGAAGAGAAGCTGAGTCATTTACAGGATGAACAGATCGGTCAGCTGTACGAACTCATGCTGGAATCCACCAAACCCAACAAACAGTTTGACCTTCATGAGGACAGCAGGTGAAGAAGAAGGCCACTGAGATTTTAATTGTGATAAGTTCATAAAGCTAGTGTATTAACTTTGGGTGTCTGACATGAAGACTGGAGGCTTTGAAGCATATGTGATTATGCTCAAGTGCTGATTCATAATTCTGTTTCTTTGCTCAGCCCATTTACTGTCACAATAAAAAGGTTTATCATGCTACTCCACGTGTGCATTAAGGTATCATTTTATAGTGTCTTTTGTCAACTTTTCTCCTTTGAGATGCTCAGGTTTCTGTTAGAAAGGCCTCTAAATGTGTTATTTCGGCAGACTAAGCCAGAGGGCCTCGTTCAAGCCTTTAATAAGACCTGGGACTGTTAAGACTTGTACAATTATTATCCCCTAAAAAGCTCCTATCAGATTTAAAGTCAATTGCAGATTTAGATTTCTGTTAAATCTGCATCAGAAACTACTCAAAGAAGCTGTGGATATTTTTTTATCAAATGTTGCAGCTCAGCTTCCGGCAGTAAATGCCATCACATGAATTTTTTTAGGACCATGGGTCCGATTCACCTGTTGTGCAGGCCCAATCAATTCCATTTAATGCACTTCTTTCCAATACAGTTCAGTCCATTACAGTACAATTTTAGGATATTTAAAGCAACCACCAACCTGCCTAGATCTGGCTGTCTAAGCAAGTTCACCCTGAAAACAGATTGCAACATGCTGAAAGAAGTCTCCAAAAACCCTTAAATAGTGGTGCCCAAGTCTAGCCCTGCAGAGCTACTTGCAACTTTTAGATGCATCCCTTCTCCAACACACCTGAATCAAATAAAGGAATTGATACCGGGCCTTTGCTGAGCTGAATGAGAGCAGAAAGTGTCATGATGTTGGGAATGCTTTGCTGCAGCAAGACATGACCAGCTTATCATAGAATCCACCATAAATTCTGCTGTATATCAGAGGTTGTTTGCAGAGTGTAAGCCTATCAGTAAAAAATAAAAAGTGGAAGTATAAATGTTTTCATGACTGTAAATATAGGTTCTTAGCAAACAGCCACTCACACTGAGTCTGGTTCTGCTGGAGGTTTCTTATTGTTAAAATTGAGTTTTCCCTTCTGCTGTCGCTACATGCATGCTCACTATGAGGGATTGCTGCAAAGTCAATGCAAGTGACTGTCCACTGTCGCTATATGCTCATCCGGGAGGAGTGACTGCTGCAAGTCATGAATGTACTGTATGTATGAATGTATGTACCCGACTTGGAAACTGTATGATTCAATTGAATTGACTTTGTAAAGTGCCTTCAGATGACATGTTTTGAATTGGTGAACTAAGCGAATAGCTAAACTTCAATGAGCAAACATATTTAGCCATCCATTATCTACACCCTGACTTTAACTGAGCCACTGTGCCCTAAATAGAGGTATATGCTAACCACATTTTCTGAGGTCCAAGGACTAAACCCTGTGGAACTGCATGACTAAGTCACAAGGTATGAACAGTATAAAATCATTAACATTTTTATGTTGACAGTGATGCTTCTTTGCTGTTTTTCTTTATTCACCATTTCCTACTCTGAAGAATAGAAGTGAAAGAAAGAAAATACATGCCACTACAGTCATTACAAGGACTGTGCAAACCCAACTAACCTTGAATTTAAAAATGTTCTTTATGTTTTTATTCTGATAAATACTACAGGAACATCTTGTTATTCAGAGGTCCAAATGGCACAGAACAAAGCTGTTGTGGAAATACTTTGTTTAGATTTAGGTTTTTTAAAGCTGAATCTTAAAATTAATTTTAACCATTTCTGTTATTCTTTTAAAATTCTTACCAGCATGAGAAAAATGTTAACAGATTAGTAAAATAAAATTGTATATTTTAAACTTGTTTTCATAGCATTTCAAATAGAGTGCGGATCGTTGTTCATTTCATGTTATTATATTGTAATTAAAACCATCTGTGCATGAGTTTACACTACCCATATGTGTGAAGTCTCCAAGCATGCAGCAGCACACTGTAACAGATCTTTGTTTCTGGAAATGGAGTGGGAGGAACCAAGTTAATTCCAGTTCCTTGTGGGAACTGCAAAGTTTGGTTTAGCTACTTTGTTTTTTGATGTAAAAAAATGTATCAAAATCTCACTTCACACTTTGGCTTTAGTGTACACATCTGCATGTCAAAACTTAAGACCATTATATCTATCAATGCCCCTTTGAGATCACTTAATCAACCCTCCATACTCTACATGTTTTAAAAAGAAAATATATAGAAAATGAAAACTTTTCTATTTTCTGTAGATTTTTAATATTTTAGAAGAAATGATTTTGTCCCAAGCCACCAGGTAGAGCATATACTGTGTTATGCAAAAGTATTCATAACCCTTGAGTTATTTTACATTTTGTCACATAACAACTGCAAACCTCAGTGATTTCATTTGGATATTACAAATATGTACACAATTGTAAAGTAGAAGGAAAAGTTTATGTTTTTATGTTTTTTTTTACAAATAAAAATCTGAAAGGTTTGGCATGCACTTGTATTTAGCCCCAGATTCAACACTATTAAAGTACCTTCTGCTACAGTTGGATAAATGTCCTGTAGAAAGTTGGAGATAGTCAGCAGGTTTTTGTCGACAAGATCCTAGCAAAATAGAGGCTGGAAATCTTAGAAGCCTTAGAAGATCTAATTTAACTTTGTTGGTTTCTAGGCATTGTCTTTCAATAAGGTTTAGGTTGGGGGCATTCCATAAGCTTGATTATAATTTTATCCAATCCAAAACCACTATATGTCTGTTATGGGATCATTGTTCCCTAGCAGTTTCAGTTTAAGTCTTTGTGTGACTTTGTGAGGGAATAGAAATAGGAGGTAGTCCTTTTTCTCCAATTTTCCCACTCTGTGCAGAGCACCAGTCCCACTGACAGAACTTCACCATGCTTGACAGGTTTTTCAGTGTTCTTACATCTGGATGCAAACATACATTGTTATTAAGACCAAACAGCTCAATCTATGTCTTTTCTGGTCATGTGACCTTTCTCCATAAGGCATGTGCCCATACAACCAGCTTAAGGTGTCAATTTTTTTTCACCATTACTTTTGTAGTCAGCACTCTCTAAATCCACATTGCCATTAAACTGGATTCACTGTGGGCCGTTAAAAAATATCTGCACCAGCACCTTCCAGTTGAACTGGAGCCTTGATGGTTCTTGTGCTATCCCTTAGCAGCCTAATCTGTTTCCTTTCATTTCAGAGTGACAGTTTAGGTCAGATTGTTGAAACTTGGGCAAAGTTTGGGGTTTCAACAGAACAATGATTATCTAAACTGATTTTGGAAGGATTACATTTAGCTCACTGAAAGGTCTCCTCAAAGCCCTGACCTCAACCCTATTCAAATTATGTGGAGTATGCATAAATGTAGAGCATGTGCCAGGGAACTACATTTAAATTAACTGCCAATTCTGACAGAAAGCATGGTCTAATCTAGCCATCATTAAACCAGAAGCTTGTTGATGGCTCTAAAAAAGAACGTGTTGGAGATGAAATTTGTTAAGAAACAATTAATCAAATATTTTTGTAGGTTTATATAAAATTTGGACTGGTTTTGTAAAAATCCTAAATTTAAATGTGTTCACCATGTTCAATTTAAAAGTCCCTTAAGTGGTACGTTGTGTAATCTTTTTTGCCCTGGAGAACAGCTGAAATATTTTATTGAAGCACAGAGTTATTATGACCTTCTTGCCAATGATGAGTGCTTAGAAACCTCTGACCAGAACTGTAATTTTACTAGCACTGAATACATTTAAACACCAAGAAGAGGGGGAGATGCAAACAAGCTGTTATTTCAAAAATAAAGTTTTTGTATCTTATCCGGCATATACTTACCCTGTAAGGTTAATGGTTTGATTTTAAACAGTGCCAATCAATGTTCCTCTCAGATATTTTAATATATAAAGGTTTTCTTTCAAGTGGGGCCCAAAAATGGTAACTGATAAAAGATTCTGATATGTCATATTCATATTTGTTATTATTTTCTTGATACACATAGATAATTTCCAAAAGTGATTAATACACTGCTCAAAAACATTAAAGGAACACTTTAAAAGCACATCAGATCTAGATTGGAAAGCAAATCATGACTGATATAGAATGGGTAATGTCTTCCAAACAAAAGGATGCCACATCATTTGATGAAAATGAAAATTATCAACCCACAGAGGGCTTCATCCAAAGTCATTAAAGTGTTCCTTTTTTGAGCACTGTATATTAATATGACAGATTCACACTGAGATTTCATACAGTTTTTTCAAGTAATTATTGTCATTCATTTTGTATGCAGAGGTACCTGTAAAACCCATCAATCAGCCATACACTCCCACCATGATATGAGAGCGTACACATAATTAAGACATAATGTGGTGGCCAGCACACCAAACTGACCACTGCTCGAGAACTTTCTCCACCTGCTGGATGAGGGCTCTGACACTTTTTAAAGCATCTGCTATTAATACTGATTATTCTTTGTTGCGCACATCACACTGTTAAGTGTTTGGGTCATCATTAACCTAAGAAAAGAATAGTGTAGAGCAGCTTATGCACTTCTGGATGTTGCTATCTCAGAGATGTCACATCCCTTGGTGATGCTCCATGGATGCAGATGTCGGTAGAGCAACCTGCAGCAATGAGCCAGAACACAAAGTTCGTGTCAAAATGTTTCTTAAACGTTCTAACAAAAAGTAGAAGAGGCAGGCCAGGCGGTGATAATGTTGAAAATACATTTTACAGTTGGCTGAGCACTCCGTTTTTCCTTTTTAGTGGGTTTAAGTATTAAAAGTTAACTACTAGGTGAAGATAGTTTAGAAGTCATACAGGAACTTTACCTTGTAATGTTTTCAACAGCACAGAAATGCACTGGTCTCTGTTTCAATTCCCACCACAGGGGCAGCTGTAGCTCAGGTGGTAGGAGCTTGTCTTGTAATCGGTGGCTTGCTGGTTTGAACCCCCACTCTATCTATCTCTGTTTTGTCCTTGGGCAAGGCACTTCACCCACCTTGCCTGCTGATGGTGGTCAGAGGGCTCAGTGGCACCTGTGTATGGCAGCCTCACTTCTGTCAGTCTGCCCCAGGGTAGCTCACCACTGTTGTGGGGGACTGATTGTAGTGTAAAGCGCTTTGGGGTCTCTAGGGACTTGATAAATGTTTACTGGCAACCTTTCCGAGACAGGGGTCTCTGCAGACTTAAAGTGGGTGTTTCTCAACCTGTAGGCGTTCTGTGATCACGAACAGTGATTGGTTGGCTTTATGTCCTCTGTTTTTCACGGAGGTATATATACAGAGCTAACCAGACCTAACCTGTATGAAGTTGTATGGAGAAGCGCAGAAAGAAGGTAACGCAATTATCAGTCATTAAGTTAATTTTCGAAATTATATTATTAATGTTGTCAGTTTGTATTATGAAGCCTACATGTACAAATTTGTAGGTAAAAAAAGTACAGGTCAAAAGTACAGGTTTAAAATTTAAGTGACGAAAGGTGATCTATCGTACTTATGTTTCAAATGTGATCGTAGCGACACCGAAGCAGTGAGGTCGTAGAGTGAAAAAAATGAAGTAAAAAGACTAGTTATGCTAGTTTCAAAGTTATTTATGCTTAAAAAAAATAACCCATTGGAGAGACATGGACCATAAACGTCTTAATGTATTGTGTTGAGGTATATTACAAGCATGTCACCATAGCAAAAATATACCTATGTGTAGGACGTTTTGTAGCATAACGTAGCTTAGCTACACGAATTTGTTGCTGATATGTTGCGTTTTGCAGATGGATTAATACTGAATATATATATTTCTTGTATTAACTAAACATAGTTTTGTAAATTTAGTCATATATTTTGGAGATGTATGTAGTGTTGATTTTGATTTTAATTTTAATTGATTTTAAGTTTAATAACTTCAGAGGTTTTGTAGACATAATAAAATAATAAATGAGTCATTGGCCTTAGCTGCACCTTAAAAAGTTAAACTGTTTTACATGGATCCACAAATTACTTCATTTATAGTTACATTTTAAACATCAGGCGTTAATTGAAATCTTCTGTCACAAAGGACTTTTGCACTGCATGTTGAATACATTGGGAAAGGGAAATGCCTTGTCCTTATGCAAGTGCTACTTAAATGTTGTGTTTGGTGATTTTAATAATTTCTTTTTACAATTGGAGGTGTCGTTGACTGGAAGAAATTCTCTAAAGAATTTCAGGCTGAGTACCGGAAGCCGTACCTCATATCAACCTGCTTAAGTTGTGGAAGCACATTTAAAGATTGTGGTGCAGGTTACTGGGGCAATGGGAAACGAGGACAGCTGAGAGGCTTTTATTCGGAACCCAGTACTCCGGGGTACTGCAGCCACTAACTAACCCTGCAGCCATGGATGCAGGGTTAGTTTCCCAGATTCCTCCTTTAATTTCCTCCATCACATGAAGTAACACCCTAATGATACTATGTTGTTGTGTGTGTGTTTTTTTATTCATTTATTTTATTTTATAATAGATCCTATGAAGAATTTTAAGATATGTGGGACAAAATGTCTTCAAAAGTTCAATACTTAAGAAGTACACCACCACCAAGTGATGCCTGCACATTTTTTTGATGTAAAATAAAGAACATCTTTAACCTCATGTTGTCTCTTATTGCTGCCTTTGATGTGGGCTGTCAGTGAATCGAAATGTGATGATTTCTAGACTTTGTGTATAATATACTACAGTTTTTCAGTGTAGAGCAAATAGCTTTATCACTCCGTTTATTTTTGGCACATTAAGAGGCAGTTCTGCATGGTCATTAGAAGATATATCTGAAAGATAATCTGCCTTTACCCTGACATAAAGCTAAGTACAGTATGAAGTAAGTGCATGTGTGTGAAAAACATTTTTTTATTAATGAACAAAACAGATTCACATTACGTTTTTTACATAGTTTATGCACGGTTATCAAAATTTACAAGAGGTTCATAGGAATGCGTTTTTCTGCAGTAAATAGTTTTATGTTGATGAAAGAAAAAAATAGGACTGACAGCAAAAAACAAATTGTGTGAGCAACCAATGAAAACAAAACAGCATGATTTACAGCTTTTAAAGAAAATGCAGATTATTTGTAAATATTTATATTTGACAACTACACACTAATCTAGAAATGTAGACTGATTCACATCCTGTTTGCATTTGATCGTAGACTAATGTTAAAATCAGTGTTGTGTGGGGAGGCTTTTTCATTCATATTCATGCTGATGGTGCGGTTCCTGAGCTGAGACATCATCAAATGGACAAATGAGACAACACTGGATCTTCTGGCAAGTTACACCAGCTCTTTGTTCAAATAAAGCTTTCCAAGGAAGAACAGATATGTTGTTGAACATGAGAAGGTTCACTTCTGTTATAGGTTTGTAGGATGTATCTGACACAGGTTGGCTTGAATCTGTGAAGGGTGCAATAAAAGATCATGGCATATAAAGCGAATTGTGCTGCCTGGTCTCAGTCAAAGGTTATAAGTCCTCCATAAGATAATGACCCCGAACAAAAAGCTAAAACTAAACTTACTCTCATGTTTTAGCTGAAACATGGAGTGGGAAAAAGTGACCTGTCAAACATGAGCAAGCTAGAGCAGTTTACTAATGAGATGTGAGCCAAAATACTTGCTCCAGCTGCTGAAATCTCATGTTTGTAGCAAGATGCTGCATATCTTCTATAAGTCTGTTGTGGAGAGTGTGATCTCTTCTGCCATCATCTGCTGGTGAAGCAGCATCAGAGCCAGGGACTTAAAAAAGCTCAACAAGCTAATAAAGAAGGCTGGCTCTGTTCTGGGGACTCCTCTGGAACCTCTGGAGATCATTGTGCAAAGAAGGATTCTTCATAAAATGAAGAACGTTATGAAGAACCCTGAGCATCCTCTTCATGAGACTGTTGTACAACAACAGAGTGTCTTCAGTCAGAGGCATCTTCAGATCTGCTGTAAGACGCACCTACAGGAGATCCTTCCTGCCCACAGCCATCAGCATCTACAACGGCTCTTTGAAGAAACCTTCATAATGAGCTACAACAACATTTAATTACCCTTTGGGATTAATAAAGTATTTTTGAATTTGAATTGAAAATGACAGCAATCACTTATCAGAGGTGACTGCTTCAAAAGGTTGAATAAGAAAATATGATGGCATGGGTACCATCCTTTGTCTCCAAACTACTCTCATTACAATTATTATTTTTTAAATGATATATTTTTATGTCTTCATTATGATTATAACATTATTTTCATACCCAAAACGGATATTCATTTAGAAAATAATAACAGGGTATCAATCATTTTGGCCCAATATGTACTCTTAGCCCTCACAAAATCTCTGAAAAATCAATACCGTTGATTATTAAAAGATCAACTTTATGAAAACAAACAAAT
This sequence comes from Girardinichthys multiradiatus, assembly GCF_021462225.1. Classification (NCBI taxonomy): domain Eukaryota; kingdom Metazoa; phylum Chordata; class Actinopteri; order Cyprinodontiformes; family Goodeidae; genus Girardinichthys; species Girardinichthys multiradiatus. The sequence goes on along the minus strand of NC_061806.1, from coordinate 4,162,143 downwards.
AAATAACTCCGATGCCAGAGAATAAACTACTGAAATTAGGAAAAAATAGAACAAGTCCGTGGAGAGACCTTTTTGTTTATTTCCTTATTTTATTTTATTCAAACAGATTCGATGTAAAAAAGGGGGTTATCGAAGATTATAAGTAGAAAATAAACTCCAGTGGCAAACGTCAATTAAAAAAAATCACTTCCAGTTATTGTCTAATCATATGTTGCACTTGAGTTACGCCCACAAAGGCTCGTCCAATCATATGTTATGGTTAAGTTACGCCCATAGTCATATGCTTGTCAAATCATGTGCTGGGGTTGATTTCGTCCGTCCAATCAGGATTGGTGGTTGAGAAATGCCCTGATTGGGAAACGCCCTCTCCGTCTGCAGAGACCCCTACTTGACCTTTCCAGACACAAGGGCTGTCTCCTGATGTCCTCTGAAGACTGGAGATAGGAACCAGCCCCCTGGGGGCACATGACACTATAAGGATTAGCAGGCATAAATGATGGATGGACAGACGGATGGAAGGAAGGAATTTGGACCAATTTGTGTTCTACCTAAATGAAACTGTGTTCGTACAAACATTTATATAGCACTAGTTGCTATATAAAGAGACTGAATTAGATTTATTCTACAAATAAATATCATTTTAGGGTCCAAATCAGTAAAATTTGAGTACTTGACAAATTGTAAATAAATTATTATAATGAGAAGTATTCAGCCCTGGAGACTCCGCACCAGAGCAATGTTTGACTGAGAATACAGACATCTCTTGTTTTGGATAATACTCCTGAAGCACACAGACAAGAAACTCTATGCCAGTACCCACACTGACGAAAACCATCTCCAGGTCCACATGTGGACTAAAGTATCAAACTTTCATGACTCTACAGCAACTCAGTAAGGCTAAATATCATGTTTCATTCCATGTTTCATTCCATAATCATAAGTTCATAAAAATGGGGAAAACACTAATCTCAGCTTGTATTTACATCATTGTCATCATTATTCATGCTCATTAGGTGTTCTAAATATAAAAAACATTTTACAGGAACACTTATATTTTGTGTACTCACAAAATAGTCTGCTGTAAGATTTTGAGGTATCATTTTTTTAATTTAATGTTTTAAACCTTAATGTTATTAATTGTAAAATTTTTTGTACGAGTCATTGTGGGACTGTAATAAAAGTAAAAACATTCCAAAGCTCCTTCATGCAGAGACAATGGGTTTTCCAGGAATAGAGAATATATCTTGATATCTTGAGATATCTTGTGAAGGCCAGATCCACTCCTGGAATCTCCAGATGAATTGGTTATTATTGGCAAACACAGCGTAGTACTAGTGCAAAGGTAGGGTGTTGGAGACCACTGCTCTGGAGGGTCAATAATGTGAAAGAATAAAGAAAAAGAAGAGAATCACTGATGTTGTGCCTCTGGTTGTCATACATTACATTAAAGTTTCTTAATTAAACTGAAACATTTCACTTTTGGGGTGGAAGTGGCTAGGTGCAAGAGGCTCAGCATAGCTCTCTTTTTCCCCTACCTTTGTACTACTTTAGTGTGAACCTATGGTGTGGGCAGAAACTTGGGGGCAATGGCGGTGTCACAACTAGTTGTGACACCGCACAACTGCCAGAATGGTGGGGAATGGTGGGCCATTCCCCACCATAAATCACACATCTATGTTTCTGAAGGATTTGTTTAGCTGACTGTGGGCCATGGGCACCCCACCAGAGCCTAGGTCTATCTCAACAGGTGGGATTGCACTGTATGGTCTTACTGTTGGGAGCTCATGTGGGGGCCCAGCTGCAGGGGTGACCAAAGTCTCTTCCTGTGCCTATTATGCCTTTGGACTTCTGCTTTACTGCAGACGTACCTCTAGGGGCAACATAAGGTTATCATGTGAGGGTATCTGGTACATATATGCCTGGGCCTTGTGTAGCCGTCAGAGGTCAGAGCTGCACAAGGCAGGTTGTACAGCCCTTAAGGTTCCCACATAGTCATGTGTGCTTAATTCTATGAACTTCGCCAAACATGTCTGCCCAAGCTAAAGTTTTACAATCACTTATGCGGTGCCACACAATAAACTACTTGGCGGGGAAAAGTCTCCATGTTGAACTGTTTTATATGTGACACACTGTTCTGTGCAACCAGTCATAAGAACGTGCAATGTCACTGCCACTCTCCATAGCGCACTGACAGTGTATTACCCTTCTTCATCCCTAGTCTGGTTTAATGGCTTTATATATCATGTTCTTTTTGTTTTTCCAAAGCTACAAGGAGAATATAAAACCTGATGTCCGAGGGCAGTGCATGCGGAATCCGGACGGCTTACAGTTCGCCCAACTCTGTGGGAGCCATTAGACGCTGAGTATTGCAAGGTTTCTGTCCTCATAATTCAAACAGTACATCCTGGTGACAAATGAAGTCGCTCGCACACACAGACATTCAATTCAGTTTCAATTCAGTTTATTTATATAGCACCAATTCACAACAAATGTTTTCTCAAGGCATTTCACAAAAGTCAGGTACATACATTCCAATTAATCCTAATTAATCCCAGTCAGTAGCTTTGTCTAGGAGAGAGAAAGGGTTAAACACTGAAAGACAGGGCCATGTGGATCATCGGTAGAGGGTGAGCATTAAGTTGTTGCCAGCAGAAGCTTGGACGATGCCCCCCTCCAGGACGGTGTCACAGGTAGACACAGAGTCAGGCCAGGTGTAGCTTCTAGGAAGAGAAAAGAGAGAGAACATAAAGTTAAAAGCTGAAATAACAGCAAATAATGTAAAACTGGAGAGTAGTGCGAGAATGTAGCGAAGAGGGTGAAAGTGGTCATTAAGTCCTCCAGCAGCCTGAGCCTATAGCAGCATAACTACAGAGATAGCTCAGGGTAACCTAAGCCACTCTAACTATAAGCTTTATCAAAAAGGAAAGTTTTAAGCCTAGCCTTAAAAGTAGACAGGATGTCTGCCTCACAGACTAAAACTGGGAGCTGGTTCCACAGGAGAGGAGCCTGATAACTAAAGGATCTGCCTCCCATTCTACTTCTAGAGACTCTAGGAACCACCAGTAAACCTGCAGTCTGAGAACGAAGTGCTCTGTTAGGAACGTATGGAACCATCAGATCTCTGATGTATTATGGAGCTAGATCATTAAGGGCTTTAAATGTGAGGAGGAGAATTTTAAATTCTATTCTGGATTTAACAGCGAGCCAATGAAGGGAAGCTAAAATGGGAGAAATATGATCTCTCTTTTTAATTTTCATCAGAACTCTTGCTGCAGCATTTTGAATTAGCTGAAGGCCTTTAACTGCATTTTGTGGACATCCTGATAGTAAAGAATTACAATAGTCCAGCCTTGAAGTAACAAATGCATGGACTAGTTTTTCAGCATCACTCCTGGACAGGATATTTCTAATTTTGGCAATGTTCCGGAGATGAAAGAAGGAAATCCTAGAAACCTGTTTGATATGGGATTTAAATGACATATCCTGGTCAAAAATAACACCAAGGTTTTTTACTTTACTACCAGAGGTCAATTTAATGCCATCCAGGTTAAGTGACTGACTAAGCAGTTTCTTTTTTAAAGACTCCGGTTCAAAGATGACAACTTCTGTCTTGTCTGAATTTAGAAGCAGAACATTTAAAGTCATCCAAGTTTTTATGTCTTCAAGACATGCTTGTAGTCTATCTAACTGTTTGGGCTCCTCAGGATTTATGGATAAGTAAAGCTGAGTATCATCAGCGAACAGTGAAAATTTATCCAATGCTGCCTGATAAGTCATGCAACTATCTATATTCCCAGTCCAAATGGTTGGAAGTCATATAAATACCCTCTGGTGTGGAGCTAAATTGGGGCTATAAAGTTTGTTCAAAAGAAAAAAATTTGAACCTAACAAATTATTTTGAACCTCCCCCAAAAAAATTTGAAAACTGGAAAAAAAAATTTGGAACTGAAAAAAAAAAGATGTGAAACTGGAAAAAAAAAAGTTCAAACCTCTTTTTCAGATTTTTTTTTTCGCACTTTTTTTTTTTTGGCTTCAAACTTCTGGCCCTGTTTTGACATGGGGGGCGGGGCCTTAGATCATGGGGTTCTGGAATCATGACTGACAGCTAAATACAAAGGCTGAACAACATATTTCCCAGCTGTGGGAACTGGAATTATCTGTAACACATCATCAATATTCTATATGTATGTGATTGGTTTTGAAAGATAACATGCTTCACCGATAGAAGCAGCTTACGTGAATACACAATGCGAATCTCAGAGGATTCGCGTTGTGTATTCACGCCACAATCTTGAGGCATCTTTTAGTTATGTCCGAAAGAACTGCCAAGTTATCATTTGCGACTGTGTTGATTTACAGGTACACAGGGCTCGGCAGAGGTTACTTTTAAATCCCTTTGTAAGGTGTTAGGTCTCCAAGCAGCAGCTCTCAGACTTCCTCCTAAGGTGTTCCAACATTCTCCTTCTTCCTTGTGCTCGCTTTTGTCTTTTACACTTTTCTACATATTTCTGGATTTTCGATATGAGAATCAATGTTAATAACATAAGCTACAAACTAAATTACAATTAAAAAGGACATTTTGTGAAAATATGATAAATGCCATTTGATCTATTCATTGCAAAATCAAAATGCACAAGCTAAGTAAAGCATTTTAAAAGAAGGTAATACAGGTCCTTCTCAAAAAATTAGCATATTGTGATAAAGTTCATTATTTTCTATAATGTAATGATGAAAATTTAACATTCATATATTTTAGATTCATTGCACACTAACTGAAATATTTCAGGTTTTTTATTGTCTTAATACAGATGATTTTGGCATACAGCTCATGAAAACCCAAAATTCCTATCTCACAAAATTAGCATATTTCATCTGACCAATAAAATAAAAGTGTTTTTAATACAAACAACGTCAACCTTCAAATAATCATGTACAGTTATGCACTCAATACTTGGTCGGGAATCCTTTTGCAGAAATGACTGCTTCAATGCGGCGTGGCATGGAGGCAATCAGCCTGTGGCACTGCTGAGGTCTTATGGAGGCCCAGGATGCTTCAATAGCGGCCTTTAGCTCATCCAGAGTGTTGGGTCTTGAGTCTCTCAACGTTCTCTTCACAATATCCCACAGATTCTCTGTGTGGTTCAAGTCAGGAGAGTTGTCAGGCAAATTGAGCATAGTGATACCATGGTCAGTAAACCATTTACCAGTGGTTTTGGCACTGTGAGCAGGTGCCAGGTCGTGCTGAAAAATGAAATCTTCATCTCCATAAAGCTTTTCAGCAGATGGAAGCATGAAGTGCTCCAAAATCTCCTGATAGCTAGCTGCATTGACCCTGCCCTTGATAAAACACAGTGGACCAACACCAGCAGCTGACACGGCACCCCAGACCATCACCGACTGTGGGTACTTGACACTGGACCTCTGGCATTTTGGCATTTCCTTCTCCCCAGTCTTCCTCCAGACTCTGGTACCTTGATTTCCGAATGACATGCAGAATTTGCTTTCATCCGAAAAAAGTACTTTGGACCACTGAGCAACAGTCCAGTGCTGCTTCTCTGTAGCCCAGGTCTGGGGAATGCGGCACCTGTAGCCCATTTCCTGCACACGCCTGTGCACGGTGGCTCTGGATGTTTCTACTCCAGACTCAGTCCACTGCTTCCGCAGGTCCCCCAAGGTCTGGAATCGGCCCTTCTCCACAATCTTCCTCAGGGTCCGGTCACCTCTTCTCGTTGTGCTGCGTTTTCTGCCACACTTTTTCCTTCCCACAGACTTCCCACTGAGGTGCCTTGATACAGCACTCTGGGAACAGCCTATTCGTTCAAAAATGTCTTTCTGTGTCTTACCCTCTTGCTTGAGGGTGTCAATAGTGGCCTTCTGGACAGCAGTCAGGTCGGCAGTCTTACCCATGATTGGGGTTTTGAGTGATGAACCAGGCTGGGAGTTTTAAAGGCCTCAGGAATCTTTTGCAGGTGTTTAGAGTTAACTCGTTGATTCAGATGATTAGGTTCATAGCTCGTTTAGAGACCCTTTTAATTATATGCTAATTTTGTGAGATAGGAATTTTGGGTTTTCATGAGCTGTATGCCAAAATCATCCGTATTAAGACAATAAAAGACCTGAAATATTTCAGTTAGTGTGCAATGAATCTAAAATATATGAATGTTAAATTTTCATCATGACATTATGGAAAATAATGAACTTTATCACAATATGCTAATATTTTGAGAAGGACCTGTACATACTCGACGTTCTGCTCTCCAGGAGGCCAAACATGTTTAAAAAAACAGGAGGGGCTGCAGCCTGTGGGGTGGAGGGGTTGTATCCACTTCTGGGATGTGGGGTCGCCGGCGTTTGGATCAGCTGGGGGGCGATGGTGGAGCTGAGCTGGATAGTGTTTGTTCCTGGGCGATCGTTGCAGTGGCAGGGATGTAGTGGCAGAGGGGGGGCATGGTGGGGGACACTGGCCCCGGGGACCAGGTGGGTGAGTTTGTCCCATCATGCTGCGGGGTCGGGGGTCCTGTTGTGGGTGCGGTACTTGGTGGGGTCTGCCCTATTGCGCCGGTGAGCGGGGTTGGTGTTGCGTGAGGCCCTTTCCTTGCCGTTGCGGTGCGCTGTGTGGTGGGGGAGCGGGGTGCGGTGGGGGTGCTTAGAGCGGGGCTGTTGGGGTGTGGAACGAGTGATCAACTCAAACCAACAGTCAGACTCAGAGGAACGACACAGAGACTCTTTCTACTCGCAGCGAGTGTAATCACACTGATCTGCAGTGGACTACAGAGGTGTGATCACCGACGGAGTTTATTTTACACAGCAAAGTAAACAGACGTATCAGGTTACAAAATAGGGGTGCAAGACAGGTCAGGCAGAGTTAGAGAGTGGAAAGAGGAACAGCTGTTTCTGCTTTCGGGTGTTGTGAAACCAGCTACACATAGACCAAAATAACAAGTGAATGCAGAATGTTTCAGAACGCTGGGTCAGATCTGCATCTGACCTTTTAGAATAGACAAGAAATATATGTGAGTGATAATGGTGAACATTTAATGTATATACATTCAACCTAACAGTCCCTCCTTGTTTATCACAAACAAATACAGTCAAATAATAAAATCATAAAAAGAATAATGAAAATACCCTCTGTGTGAGCGAAAAACCTGTCGGACGGAAAACAGTTTATATGGCAGGAAAATACTCACACGGCCCCCTCCGTCCAAGGCAGGCACCAAAACGGTAGAGGGATAAGCAATAGAAATCATAAACAGAAAATGTAAAGTATAATGCACTTATAATGTTTAAAAATAAGCTGAATATAAGGTAGATATAGTCACAAACTTCCATATGTCATCACTTAAACAGCCTCTTATCAGATTTTTAGCTGTAAGATCACTATGGAGAAGGAATGTAACAGAATTGTATCATTATTTACACTTTGGTGTTTGACACTGAGACACAGTCACCATAGTCATCATCATCATCAATGGCAGGGCTGATTACTTCTTGGTTCAAGGAGGCATAAACAACTGTAACAGATTGGCTTACTATCCTGTTGATCATTATTTTACAACATGGTATGATACAAATTGAGAGGAGGCAGAAAAGTATGTGTTGGATTCTGATGATAAGTTATGAGCTTCTTTTTTTAGCCCCAACCGCTAACGGTTAAGAACACATGTTTGTCTATTTTCCGTCAGCTGAAGATCATTTACCCAGAAAGGTTGTTAGTTTCCAATCTAGGAAATAATATTTTACTAAATATTATTTTAATATTTTTTAAATATTATTTTAATCAATAAAGGCGGCTAATTAAACACCATTAAGATCTATTTATCCAAAGGGTTTGGTTTTTAGTCAAAATAATATTCCCTTAAATATTATTCTAATAAATAAAGGCAGCTAATTAAACATTGTTGAGAATTGGTCATCCAGAAGGTCGATTTTATTCAGCAAATCATTCTTTAAAATGTTGTTTTATCAAAATAATGTTTTATCTGATCTTGCATTGTGAATGGTTGTTTAAAGGTATACCAATTATAAGTTACTTCCAATCCTTGGTTCTCAAACATAAATAACATTGCATGGTAATGGCACATTACTCTTTCGGTCATGGTTTTCAAGCATCTTTATTTCACTTGTTTATATTGTACATAGCCCATTAGTCTTTATTATTCTTTCATTTTTCTTGGAAGTTTAGTTGGGTTGTTTTAGCATAGCAAAGAGTTTGTGGACTGAAATATATTTGACTTTGAGCAGACTTATTTTTTGTAATAAATTCTTGTAGAATTCATTCAGAGTTTTGCTGTTCAATAATGCCAGAGCTTGGCTCATCCCTTTCATTACTGTCCTAATAGCACCGCCTTATTGGACTGGTATCCACAGGACAACCCTTAACAGACCGAAATATTATTTAATAAAATATCAAAGTGTTAATATCAAATAATATACTCATATTCATAATCACAACACTGACTCGATACAATAAGCTGGGTTTTCTTACATTGAAAAACTTTTAAACAATTTGAATAATAAACTGAATCCAACAGTTTGATACTTAGAATTAATTGGAATGTATGTACCTGACTTGAATTCTGTATTATTCGCTTGAATTGACTTTAAGTGTCTTGAGAAGACATGTGTTGTGAATTGGAGCTATATAAATAAAACTGAAGTAAATATATGTTATAATATGTTAAAACTTTGAATGAATGAAACAGCAAATTATTTTATTTTTATATAACCAACCGAAAGTGTCCCTGTAATGTTGCAGCTGGGCTTAACAGTTAGATAAAGTCAGAGTTACCGTTATTGTGTTTTTCTAAATGATCCAAAGTCATTATATATAGCATTCATCTGGAGAGACATTTATGTGATCATTATTATGAAGCTATAGCTAACACGCACAAATTGCAAGAAAACAATTCAGGTCAAGCTTTCACAGTAAAACGTGCAGCAGCTGCAGTCTATAGCTCACCCAATGGGCTTTCTTTCACTCTTCATTACATTAAATAAAAACTTTTAATAAGACTTGAGTCTCAGACTAGGAGTCCAAGTCAAGTGTGATGTCTGTTTTTGTGACTTAAATGTTCCTCGAATCAAGACTTTTAAACTTGAGTCGCCATCTCTTCTTTGTACACATCACTTTTGATATGCCAGTGCACCCAGGAACTCTGTATCTCCCCTTGTTGTCATATATTGTTGGCCAGTATGATTATTTGGGATAAGAGCTGTGGGTAGATATGTGAATAAGTGTGTTTCAATTTTTTATAACATAATTAGTAGATTAGCTAATAATGTTCTCAGTTGTTTTGCACCATTGTTGCACAACTAAATATATTGGAGTTGAGGGGATGTTCTAGAATATTAAAAACATGTTTTGGCATGGCCCAAAGCAAATCAGTAATTTCTTTTTAATTTTCAGTTTAAGTCACTTTAAAAATAATTAATAGGTTAAGTTTTCTTTTCTTCGTACGCTAAGTGACCTTGCGTCAGAAAAGGATGTCCAGCGTTCAACACTTGCTTAATAGTGATTCCCACATTTTATAGAATACTTGTTTGTTTGTTTTTTGAAAGATTATAAGTTAGACAGTTTAATATTATGTGAAATGTTAACCGTACATAAGTCTTCTAATAAGTAATCATTAAATCCTAATCGACACCCAAGATGAAGGATTTGCCTTATTTAAATTTTGCTATGCATAAAACCCTAGCAATTTGACATGGTTGGGGTATGTTACAGTCCAGCAGTTTAAACCCAGTAGTATTATTTGCTATACTCATATCCCTAAGCATACGATCAGCAGAGTAGAAAACTTGACCAGGGGAAGTCTATATTAGAATGTAATCAGGTTAGATATGTTAAAAAAATCACTTGTGAAACAATTTCTATTTGAGAGGAGATTAAAATTAGAGCTCAGAACCCTTTTTTCTTTGGTACTGAGGTGTAAACATGAATACATTTCCTGCAAAATGTTGTGTGGATAGTGTGGATGGACTCACTTTTGGCATTGTTCTCAAGTGGCCATTAAATCAACTGCAGCTTTTGGCACTTCTGCATTGGCTTCGTTTTCAGCCCTTCAGGGACTGCTTGATTAGCACCTGAGTGTGCTGTTGGCAGTATGTGCTTTGTTTACACTACTTAATGGCGGTGCTGTTGGTTGTTTGTAATCAGTTTGCCTTTTCCCCAGCAACCCCCTCTCTGCAGTCACCTGCAGGACTTTGCACATCTGTCAGGAGCTGCTGTTTAAATATAATTTCTCTTTTGTTGGGGTTATCAAATATTTTACTTTGTTTGACAAATGTTTTATTTTGCAAACATAAAAATCTAATTTCGTTGGCAGATTATTCAGTTTCCTAACTTTAAGACTGCTGTAATACTGTTCCTCTTTATATAATATGAGTCTACTGGAATAGATGTTCATCCTTTAAAACACACTTCATACTATACATTTCAGAATCAGAATCAGAATCAGAAAAGCTTTATTGCCAAGTACGTTTTTGGACATACAAGGAATTTGTTTTGGTGTAGTCAGTGCAATACAATACAAATTAAACAGTATAAACATATCTACAATATAATATAAATATATGTGCACAGTTTTAAGTGAGTGAGAGTAAGTATAGAGCAGTATAAGATGTTAGACCATCTAACCCAAAACTGAGTCAAGACCAAGACTTTGAGGGAGACAAGTCCAAATCTAAGACAAAGGCCAAACCAATGACAGACCACTTTTAAGAACCTTGCTGTAATCATTCTAGTATAATTGTTACTGCAAACATTTAGCGGCTGCTCATTTGCAATCTAACCCGTAACACCGCTCCAGAATAACTGGTTTATTTGGTGCAAATGCCTTTTTTCAATTAGGTGCACTGCGACGACATTTAAATGAACCAGACCTGCACCCAATACTGGTCTTGAGTACCATAACACTAGAATAGGCAACTTTTTATGTTGGATTTTATCCCCTGTTGGCAGTTCACTTCTGGTTATGTAATAGCTATTCCAAGTTTGGTTAGATATGGCTTCCTACTTGTGTCCTTTTTGTGTTATGGCCTTGAGTCCTCATTATGGGTATCATGAATCTCCGTCATGTTTGGGTAAGGCTCATTTGTTGAAGGATGTGACAAATCTATGGGGTGTGGCTGCAGATCTCACTTTTGAGGTATATAAGTTCATGGCTAGAAAGCTGGACAGTGCTACTGATCAGTGGAAAGATGGTAGACATAAACATAGAAACAGTATGAAATGCACATTACCCTGAGAAAGGTGGCTTGTTTCCTTTTATAAAGTGCTTCTTAAAGACCATGTGGCATACTGACAGGACAATGCTCAGTTTATGACTTGCTGCTAATCAAAGTTTTTTTGATAGCCAAGGGATTCATGAGGCATGAGGGATTCACATTTTATATATATATATATATAAAACGTTATTACAAGTTGCTTTGGGATTATTCCATATGCAATGGACATGGAAGTGTAAACAAAAGGGGGTAAACAAAAGGATGTATTTAGTAACAACTGCAGCTAAATGTAGAGTATATCTGTGTACCTGTAAACACCTGAATCCAAAACCCCGCATGACCCCAGTTAGACACAGAGGAGATGGGAGCTACATCCAAAAGGCCCCATGGAGCCTAGGACTCCCTGTAGGACCTCTGCCGGGATCACCTCCCAGAAGAGGGGTAGCCCAAGACCCAACCTGACAGAAAAGCAGGCACACAGTCAGAATCACACTTTTCCACTTTTCTTATACATACAAATATTCACACCCACACACCCAATGTTAAGACACACAAGAATGGATGCCCTACTCACCCTTGCACTCCCCATACATACAGTATACTCCTAGATCTAGGTACCTGCGTGACGCCACCCCAGCTACCGCATGCGAGTTCAACTGAGCAGACACCACGAGCCCCGTACCCAAACAGGACCCCCCGACCCCACACCAAGACGGGATCAACTCACCTGGCAAGCAATCGGCAGGTGGCATGCCATCGAGCCAGCCCAACAAACAGGCTTTAAACAGATGGTTTTTATTTATGGCAGCAAATGTTCAGAACAGCATTAATTTCACTGTACGAATACGCTGCAAGCTGCAAAAACCTACATCAGCCCCCTGTAAGATGGTTTAAGCATTCTTTTGATAAAGCCTATGTGTTTAAGATATTGTTCTTGTGCATTTGTGCTGGCAATTCATGCTCTGCAGCTGTATATGATCAGAAACATACTTATTGTTGTTTTGTCTCTGTGTTCTCAATGCTTCCTGTCTTATTCTAATTCTTCTCCATTGCAGCCTATTAAGTGGAAGTAATTTCCTTTTATCACATGCGGATCATTGACATTTAAGTGTTTAATGGATAGCTTAACTTACCACTTTCAGTCAATGTGGCTTCAAAGCAAGCTGGATTTATATTTTCTCTGTTATGTTCGCTGAACTGCTGGCCCACTGTCAAAAACAACATAAAACAATCCTCTGCTTTGCTTCTCTCAGCCTTCATAAAAATTAACAAGAGGCATTGGAGAGCATGAATATTTTAAAGTCAATTAATGTGAAGTTCTGTTTTTGTCTATGCATGCAATACCCACTCCTGCACTCATCAAAGTATTAGTTTCAGACTCAGTGTTAAGACTTGTAGTGTTTGTTAGTTTTACAAATTGCTTTTTATTTTTCATTGCCTATACCTCAACCTGACATGCTTAAAAACTAAAGGATCTGTTTTACACTAAGCAGTGCCTATTAGCTGCTTTTTAATCTAGATTAAATGAAAATTCTGCTGTTTACCAGCAATCTTCTGAGAGCATCTGGCAAGACAAGGACTAGAAACTCTCCTAATGCCTATATCTGCTTTCATATCTAATGCCTCAAGGACTGGGACCATTTTTATCACAGATGCCATCTGTTCTTCGGGAAAAATGAGAATATTTTCAAACTAACATTTTTTATTATTCTGACATATCTGAAAATGTGTCTTCATGTCCCCACAAGCAAAGGTTGTTCTTCTAAGCAATGCTGATCACTAAAGGAAGGCCCAATATAACTCTTGCACTGCAGACTGATGTTTTATTTTTTACATATATGCTATTGAGAAACATGCTGTCCTTATTTATACCCAAATTCCTTAAAGCCATGGTCAAGAAATTCTAAAACTAAAACGTAAATCCCTGCAGCTCAGACAAAATGTTACAACCACAGCAGTTATACTTTCTTCCTTCTGACAATTTTATTGGCAGCTGTCTCTTAAAACAAGCTCATTTTAGCTGTTCTTCCACCCAGATCAGTGTAACCAATCCACATACATTTTTTGTTGGACTATGATGATCTACACTGTATTGTCAAAAGTATTTGCACACCCATTCAAATAACTGAAATCAGGTGTTCCAATCACTTCCATGGCCACAGATGTATTTAATAAAGCACCTAGGCATGCTGTTCTACAAACATTTGTGAGAGAATGGGTCACGCTAAGGGACTCAGTGAATTCCAACGCGGTACTGTGATGGGATACCGCCTGTGTAACAAGTCCGGTCATGAAATTTCCTGCCTTCTAAATATTCCATCGTCAACTGTCATTGGTATTATAAGAAAGTGGAAGTGATTGGGAACAACAGCCCCTCAGCCATAAAGTGGTAGGCCATGTAAACTGACGAAGCAGGGGCAGTGGACGCTGGTGCACATAGTGTGCAGATGTTGCTGATTTTCTGCTGCGTCAGACTCTACAGACCTCCAAACTATATGTGACCTTCAGATGAGCTCAAGAACAGTGCGCAATGAGCGTCATGGTATTAGGGGATTATGTTCCAGGGTTATTTTTCAGGAGCTGGGCTTGGCCCCTTAATCTGAATGGTTCAGTATACCAAGATATTTTGGACAACTCCATGCTCCACAAAGTTGGAGCATGGAGTTATATAAAGCCCTTAAATATCTAGCCAGAGTTCTGATGAAAATTAAAAAGAGGCATCATATTTCTCCTATTTTAGCTTCCCTTCATTGGCTCCCTGTTAAATCCAGAATCCAATTTAATATTATCCTCTTCACATATAAAGCCCTTAAATATCTAGCTCCATCATACATCAGAGATCTGGTTGTTCCATATGTTCCTAACAGAGCACTTCGATCTCAGACTGCAGGTTTACTGGTGGCTCCTAGAGTCTCTAGAAGTAGAATGGGAGGCAGATCCTTTAGTTATCAGGCTCCTCTCCTGTGGAACCAGCTCCCAGTTTGAGTCCGTGAGGCAGACACCCTGTCTACTTTTAAGGCTAGGCTTAAAACGTTCCTTTTTGATAAAGCTTATAGTTAGAGTGGCTTAGGTTATCCTGAGCTATCTTTGTAGTTATGCTGCTATAGGCTTAGGCTGCTGGAGGACATAATGGCCACTTTCACTCTCTTTGCTACATTCACATACTACTCTCCAATTTTGCATTATTTGCTGTTATTTCAGCTTTTAACTTTATTTTCTCTCTCTTTTCTCTTCCTACAAGCTACACCTGGCCTGACTCTGTGTCTACCCGTGACACCGTCCTGGATGGGGGCATCGTCCAAGCTTCTGCTGGCAACAACTTAATGCTTACCCTCTACCGATGATCCACTTGGCCCTGTCTTTCAGTGTTTAACCCTTTTTCTCTCCTAGACATAGCTACTGACTGAGCTTTTACTGTAACTAATTATATGTGCTCTCTTTCAGACTCTAATCTTGAAAACTGGCTCAGAGTTTATCTGTTCTTTCTTTCTAGATGAAACGACTAAAGGAGCTACATCCATTAACATTTACTTTTCCCTCCTATAGAAAGTACTGCTGGATCAGTGCTTCTGTATTCTTTTTGTGTCTCTGCCTTCTAAAACCCCCAGTCGGTCGTGGCAGATGGCCGCTCACACTGAGCCTGGTTCTGCTGGAGGTTTCTTCCTGTTAAAAGGGAGTTTTTCCTCTCCACTGTCACTACATGCATGCTCAGTATGAGGGATTGCTGCAAAGTCAACGCCAGTGACTGTCCACTGTCTCTACATGCTCATCCAGGAGGAGTGAATGCTACAAGTCTCTGACTCGATGCAATCTGCTGGGTTTCCTTAGATAGAAAAACTTTCTTCAACACATTAGATTTGTTTGATGGCACTTTCTTGTAGTATTTTGGATGTTTGCTAAGCTGGGTGCACACAGTTAGTAAACAGCCTATGTTTGTACATATTATTAATTGTTAGTGTCTTTTGCTGAGGTGGAAGGAACTAGCTGGGGGGAGCAAATGTGACATGACACCAGGAAGTGGAGGAAGCCATCAGGCTGGTGAAAAAGGGGGACTTAACTCTGGAGAAGCTGTCAAACTCTGAAAGCTCCATTGTTTAAAAACTGTTTGGTGTTAGAATGTCTTAGTTTTTATATTTGTGTTGTAGTTATGATTTTTAAGGGTGAATAAGTTGTTTAGGTTTATTTATTGTTTGTCTTAGATGTCTTGTCCCTCCCTTCCTTGTTTCATGTAGGCTAGCTTGTATGTTTAAATTCCCTTGTGTTCGGTGTAAGAAGTCAGTCTAGGTTATGTGTAGGTTGATTCTTTCCTTCCTATGGGTCCATTTTTCTCGATTTTTTTGTGTGCTTTTGATGGATTTTTGTCAACTTTCATGGAAGAATAAATGGAGGATATTTCTTGTATACTTTTGTCCTTTGTCTAACTGTTTGGTCCCTGACAATTGGTGTCAGGAGAGGGATCCATCCAGTTAAGGACATTAGTATTTATTCATTTTTTGGTTAAAATGAAAGGAGGTAAAGGCAAGTTAGCCCCTGTAGATAGGGAAGAACAAACAGACCATGAGTATTGTGAAGCGGCTGATGGTGAAGATGATGGACAGGGGAGAGAGCCGACTATATCTGATCTGGCGAATATCCTTCAAGCCCATATTGGTCAACAGAAAACTCGAGAGGAACGATGGGAGAAGGAGATGGAACGTCAGGACCACAGGTTTAAGGCTCTCCAGCATCAGTTCAGTTTATTTCAAATGGAGGTGCAGACATACCCTTCTATAGGCCTGAGGCCTGTAGTACAAGACCCCACCCACTCCTCTGCAGGCTTGAGGCCTGTGTCTCAGGAGAGGCTGAAGAGGATTTAGACCGTTTGCCACCGGAATCGGCGCCCTCTTCGGTTAAACCAGGTGACTCTATACCTATCCCTTTCTCTAAAGTACCAAAATTGCAGAAGTTAAGTGATGATGATGACGTTGAACACTTCCTTATAACTTTCGAAAGGATAGCATGTGTTTGCAGATGGCCTAAACATGACTGGGAATTTCACTTGATTCCACTCTTAACTGGGAAAGCCAGGAGTGCGTATGTACATATGGATGTGGATGAGTCAATGAACTATGAGTGTGTTAAGGCTGCCATTTTACAGAAATGCGAAATTAATAGCGAGATCTGTCGTCAGAGGCTTCGCTCTCTCCAGGTGGAACCAAATGAGTCTCCCAGGGAGCTCTATGTGAAACTCAAGGAGCTTTATGGGAAGTGGGTCCAGCCCCAAGGTAAGACTGTTGAAGAAATTAATGAAATTATAATTCTTGAGCAGTATTTCCGGATGTTGTCTCCAGAACTTCAAGTGTGGATTAAGGAACGAAATCCAAAAGATGCAGCAGAGGCGGTTTTGTTGGCAGATGCATTTGTATCAGCACGTAGGAAGAGCCAACCATGTGCCTTTAAAGCAGCAAAATGGGATTTTACACCGACCCCAGGTAACACCGGTTCAATTGAAACTGTGGGTAAGCAGTCGGGAAAGGGGAAATGGGGATTCTCAAGTCAAATAAAACCCCTGAAAAAACCCCTATGCTATTTGTATGGTCAAGAAGGCCACACAAAACCAATGTGTCCTCAAAATCCTGCCAAATTCTCACAGATGTGCTTTGTACCCAGAGAGAACCATGTATTAACTAAACAAAAGCAGCCGTGGGTGGAGACTACTGTGGAGATCTTGTACTTCGCAGGTATGTTCCGTCAAATAAGATTTGCACCTCGGAAACGTTACCCATCTGCTGTGTTCATGGAGATGAAAAACATTATCCCACAGCAGACATTTATATAAAGGTGCAAGGACATGTCTACCTGCTGAATGTGGGGGTCATGGATAAATTACCGTTTCCTTTAGTTTTGGGAAATGATCTCCCAGTCCTCACTGAATTGATAAATGCTCTGAAAATGTGCAATGTTGTCATGACACGATCTCAGTCTAAGGCTTCCAAGGAAGATGACCCCAGCCTAAGAGCGTTACCATTTTTTTGAGGCTGAGATTGAAGCAGGTCCAACTAAAGAACGAAAGTCCCGTATGCAGCGCAAACGAGACAAATTTAGACGTATAACAACCTCTTCTGTGTTACCTGAACCTGATGTCCAGCTAGGCTTTATAATTCCTTATAATATTGTGGAACTACAGCATCAGGATAGAAGTTTGGCTGACTTTATTAAGAGAGCTGGAGAGGGAGGAACTGCAGAGGTATTCTCCATGCAAAATGGCATCCTATAGGAAACATGGAGCAGTGGAACAGCTCGTGGTACCCAAAACAGCCAGAGAGACTGTTTTAATTTTGGGCCATTCCATAACCTGGGATGGCCACCTGGGGAAACATAAAACAATAGCCCGTATTCAGCAGTGTTGGATTGCATAACGATGTTGCCAGATTTTGCAGGAGTTGTCCTCAACGTCAAAAAACATCAACCAAAGTTGCAGCAAAAGCTCCCCTTCATCCTCTTCCTATAATAAATACACCATTTGAATGTTTTGGCATGGATGTTGTGGGCCCGGTGGAGGAGAGCAAATCAGGTAACCGATTCATGTTGGTTATTACTGATTATGCGACAAAGTATCCAGAAGTGTTCCCTTTGAAATCTGAAAGACTGTTGAAACACATATTTGTTTGATAGCACTTTCTTGTAGTATTTTGGATGTTTGCTAAGCTGGGTGCACAGTTAGTAAACAGCCTATGTTTGTGCAGATTATTAATTGTTTGTTTCTTTTGCTGAGGTGGAAGGAACTAGCTGGGGGGAGCAAATGTGACGTGACTCCAGGAAGTGGAGGAAGCCATCAGGCTGGTGAAAAAGGCGGGCTTAACTCTGGAGAAGCTGTCAAACTCTGAAAGCTCCATTGTTTAAAAACTGTTGGTGTTAGAATGTCTTAGTTTTTATATTTGTGTTATGATTTGTAAGGGTGAATTAGTTGTTTAGGTTTATTTATTGTTTGTCTTAGATGTCTTGTCCCTCCCTTCCTTGTTTCATGTAGGCTAGCTTGTATGTTTAAATTCCCTTGTGTTCGGTGTAAGAAGTCATTCTAGGTTATGTGTTGGTTGATTCTTTCCTTCCTATGGGTCCATTTTTCTAGATTTTGTTTTGTGTGCTTTTGATGGATTTTTGTCAACTTTCATGGAAGAATAAATGGAGGATATTTCTTGTATACTTTTGTCCTTTGTCTAACTGTTTGGCCCCTGACACCAACCAACTGGACATTGTAGTAATATAAAAAGTACAACAAAGAAAGCAGTATTGGTAGACACAATGATTCCAACTGAGTGTAACATCAAGAAACAGGAACATGACCAAGAGAAATACCAAGGGCTCAAAGAGGAACAAGAGAAGTAATCAAAAAGCCCCAACATTGGTACCTTGTTCATTGATGTAGCCAATCTCCCAGTTTGCAGGACTGGCTGCAGGAGGACCTCTAGGAGCTTTGTCCAAAAAGTTTTTTGTTTGATTTTGTGTGTGTGTTTGTGTGTGTGTACACACACAAACACATACAGATATTCCTGGGAGGGTTGCCAGGAGAAAGCCTCTTCTCTCTAAAAATGTATTTGGCATTGTGACACATCAGCACTAGAACCTTCTAACTACTTCAGAGGACTGCAATAGACAGTGAGAAGAATGGTTGTTTTGCAATGTGAAAGTTGTGGGTTTGATTCCACTTTACTCCTGCCACGTGCTGATGGATGCCTGGAAAAGTAACTTAACGCAATTTGCTTACCAATTTATGTTTTGGTGTATGATTGAGTGTGACTGGGTGAATGTGGCTTTGGTCTAAAGCACTTTGAGTGGTCAGTAATACTAGAAAAGCGCTATTCAGACAATTTACAGTAAAAGTGTGTATCAAACAAGCATTCATCACAAACATAAGATATATTAATATTAAATGCATTGCTTTAAAAAGCCAAGCTGTGTTGTAGCATTTTGCAATCTCTCACAGTACAGTTTGCATTTCTTATGCAACAAAAACCGTAAGAATATATCCAATTAACAGCATCTTGTGTCCAACCAAAACAATACAGCAAATTCTAAGGGAGAGCAAACCAAGGCTGGAAAGAGATGCCTTCTTCTTATAGTTCAGGAGCTCCATGTCCAGAAGATCCCAAGCCAGCCAAGCGGAGCGAGCCCAATGCCTGGCAGTCCAGGACCCAGAGATCCGCCAGGGCCCGGCAAGTGATCTCATCCTCCAGATCCCTACTGTCCACCTGAACATACCCAAATCCCTCATCTCCCTTCTTAGTCCAAGATAAAATTCTGGCTCATTCGTTTCAGTTTAGTCAGTCATTTTCTACCGCTTCTTCCATAGTGGTTGCGGGGAAGCTCCAGCAGTCTATGGGCGGGAGGGGGGGGTACATCCTGGACATGTCGTCACAGGGCAACACAGACACACACAGCACAAACCCACAGGACTGTGGGAGGAAGCCAGAGTACCCGGAGAGAACCTGAAAACTCCATGCAGAAAGACTCCCGGCCAGGAGTCAACCGAGCACCTTCTTGCTTCAAGGAAACAGTACTACCAACTGCGCCACCGTGCAGCCCCTCATTCCAATTCAATTCAGATTTCAGGTTGGGTACATACATTCCAATTAATCCGAACTAGGAAACAGTATAGTCAAATAGTCAGAGTAGAAGCTCAGCTAGTAGTTATGTCTAGGAAAGACAGGGTTAAACACTGAGGGCCACGTGTATCATCTGTGGAAGATGAACATTGAGTTGTTGGTAGCAGCAGCTTGGTCGATGCCCTCCTCCAGGAAGGTGTCAGAGCTAAACACTGAGCCAGGCCAGATGTAGCGTCTAGGAAGAAAAAAAACTGAAAGAGAAAATAAAGTTAAAAGCTTAAATAACAGCAAATAATGCAAAATTGGAGAGTAGTATGTGAATGTAGCAAAGAGAGTGAAAGTGGCCATTATGTCCTCCAGCAGCTTAAGCCTATAGCAGCGTAACTACAGAGATACTCAGGATAACCTAAGCCACTCTAACTACAAGCTTTATCAAAAAGGAAAGTTTTAAGCCTAGCCTTAAAAGTAGACAGGGTGTCTACTACTTCTAGAGACTCTAGGAACCACCAGTAAACCTGCAGTCTGAGAACGAAGTGCTCTGTTAAGAATATATGGAACAATCAGATATCTGATGTATGATGGAGCTAGATCATTAAGGGCTTTATATGTGAGGAGGAGATTTTTAAATTATATTTTGGATTAAACAGAGCCAATGAAGGGAAGCTAAAATAGGAGAAATATGATCTCTCTTTTTAATTTTCATCAGAACTCTTGCTGCAGTATTTTGGATCAGCTGAAGGCTTCTAGCTGCATTCTGTGGACATCCTGATAGTAAGAAATTATAACATTAATAGTCCAGCCTTGAAGTAACAAATGCATGGACTAGTTTTTCAGCGTCACTCCTGGATAGGATATTTTTAATATTGGAAACCTGTTTAATATGGGATTTAAATGAAACGTCCTGGTCAAAAATAATACCAAGGTTTTTTACTTTATTACCGGAGGTAAATTTAATGCTATCCACATTAATTGACTGACTAAGCAGGTACTTTTTCAAAGATTTTGGTCCAAAGATAACTTCTGTCTTGTATGAATTTAGAAGCAGAAAATTTTAAGTCATCCATGCTTTTATGTCTTCAAGACATGTCTGTAATCAATCTATCTGGTTGTGCTCATTAGGATTTATGGATAAATAAAGCTGAGTATCATTAGCATTAAAGTGGATGTTTTTCCCATGCTGCCTTACAATTTTATCCTTTAGAAGCATATACACTGCTCAAAAAAAATAAAGGGAACACTTAAACAACACAATATAACTCCAAGTAAGTCAAACTTCTGTGAAATCAAACTGTCCACTTAGGAAACAACACTGATTGACAATCAATTCCACATGCTGTTGTGCAAATGGAATAGATAACAGGGGGAAATCTTTGGTGATTAGCAAGACACACTCAATAAAGGAGTGGTTCTGCAGGTGGGGACCACAGACCACTTCTCAGTATCTATGCTTTCTGGCTGATGTTTTGGTCACTTTTGAATGTTGGTGGTGCTTTCACACTTGTGGTAGCATGAGACGGACTCTACAACCCACACAAGTGGCTCAGGTAGTGCAGCTCATCCAGGGTGGCACATCAATGCGAGCTGTGGCAAGAAGGTTTGCTGTGTCTGTCAGCGTAGTGTCCAGAGCCTGGAGGCGCTACCAGGAGGCGTGGAGGAGGCCATAGGAGGAGAACAACCCAGCAGCAGGACTGCTACCTCCGCCTTTGTGCAAGGAGCAACAGGAGGAGCACTGCCAGAGCCCTGCAAAATGACCTCTAGCAGGCCACAAATGTGCATGTGTCTGCACAAACGGTTAGAAACCAACTCCATGAGGATGGTGTGAGGACCCGACGTCTACAAATGGGGGTTGGGCTCACAGCCCAACACCGTGCAGGATGCTTGGCATTTGCCAGAGAACACCAGGATTGGCAAATTCGCCACTGAGCTCTTCACAGATGAAAGCAGGTTCACACTGAGCACATGTGACAGACGTGACAGAGTCTGGGACACCGTGGAGAGCAATCTGCAGAGAGTCCTGGGCAAATTTTTCTTGGGTTTTAAGGACATAGATCACATATATGTAAGTACTTATTGTTGTGGCTTATACGTTTTGTTTTTGTTTTAATGTGCACAAAATGCTGGTTAGGGAGGCCGCCAGTTACAAATAATTTGCATAGAAGTGACAGAGCCCTTAAACAGCTCATTCTGAAAGGAGCTCAGCCAATCATTTTGTGAAAAAAACTGCAATTAACATGTTTTGTATAGCCCATAGACCTATCCCAAATGTTTAAAAGCAAGTAGAAAAGGTCACCTTTAAAGCTTCTTTGATTGCCTTTGCTGTATATTCTGCTGATAAACAAATAAACTAAGGTGCAAAAAATCCCAAAAAACACTTAGTTAAACCTGTTTATGTCATGATGGGTTCTGAACCAGGAGACTCTAGATGCTTTAGTCCTGGACTAAAGCAGCACACAAGAGAGACAAGAAAGGTTTAAACAAGTTTATTGAAATTGTGTTTTTGGGTAGTGTCAGGATTCCGTGGCCAGTGGGGTTCAGGGTTTGTCTCACTATGGAAAAGAGAGCGGTTACTATCAGGCAGGTGGTTCTTAATGTTAAAGGTAGGAGTTCCAGGCTTACTAAATTTAAAATGATAGCACCACAAATGAACCTTTTTGCTACACAAAAGTAGCCGAATAGATTGACATTACTTTTGTTTGATTTGAAGAAGGTGGGGGGGCTGGTTGACCTTTGGTGACCTCAGGAAGCAATCACTAATACTTTCAAAATGAAAGAGGCAAAAATTAAAAGTTTTGCTGCACAAACCAGCAGAAATGTAGTATGTAGCACAAACATTTGACACCATTTTTGTTTAATTTAAAGAAAATGGGGGGGCCAACTTCGCTCAGCTGAGGAAGAGCCACTTAAACATCTTTATTAGATGTGACTTGAGTGCCACTGGCCGTAAGTCATTAAGCTCAATCGGCCAGTTCTTTTTGGGAACTGGAACTATACATGATGTCTTCCATATTGTGGGCAATCTCCCAGACACAGGCTAAAGTTGAATATATGCAGGAGTGGTTCACCCAGTTCTGCCGCACAGTTCTTTAGTAATATTTTAGAGTCTAGATCAGAGTGTGCCCTGGGAGTAATTTGCAGCCCCTGCATGGATTTTTACTGGCCCCTGACTGCAATTGAAAAATTATACAAATTTGGCCTACCAACAAAGGTGGTTGGTGCAGATGGAGACTTTTTAAACCAGGGCAAAATTATTTCTCAAAAATTTAAAATTTCTTACAATGGAAAATGTTAGGTACAACAGAAAGTATTTGTCTTTTGGAAAGTAGGCTTTTTGAATTTTCTTTAATTTCATAGTAAAAAGGACCACATCTATCCAGCAACTTTTACACAAAAGTAGATTTTAGAGCACCCAAATCTGCTAAATACAGCAAGGGTTTTGAAAGAAAAACTCCTGCTCTTATTCCTGAGAATAGACCAAAGCTCTTGTCTATTGTTTCAACCGAGCCCCAAATAATTTTTAAACTAAATGCCTTTCTTTTGATGAGGAAAATGTGCACAACCATTTTAAGTTTTGGATCTACAATAATTTACATATACCTTTCCAACAATTGACAATTTGTTAAAATGTTGCATGCTTAGTTTATTGTTGGTAAAAAAACAAAATCTTTTTGGCCCGTATGTCCCTTTTGATAAGACGGTTTTGAGGTGACAGTTTAAATACCCCTCGTCCAGATGATCCCAAATGCATTTACACTGTTAGGATTTTTATTTGTAAAATATTTTGAAAATAATGGATCATTGTTCTTCTATGCTAAAATTGTGTACTTCTTTTTGCTGGTTCATCACATGAAATCTGACACATCAAAATGTGTTGAAGTTTGCTCTTGTTTTGTGTCAGACATTTAAGGGGTGTAAATGTTTCTGGGAGGATTTCTTAGTATGTAAAAAGAAGAGAAAGCTTAGCCATATTTATCATGTTTTTTGAAGCATTTTGTTACTTAAATTTTACTAAGGAGGTAAGGATCGCTAAATATAATCAAACAGCATATTAGCAGCACCTCTGTTACATTCTTATGTCTGACTCTAAAACTGGTTTGATGGCTGCAAGTCCTTTGACAATCACCTCTTCGGCCTCTAAATGTAGAATTTCTTGACCATTAAAAAATCTTACCTGTTAATACCCAAAAGATGACCAATGTGCTTATGGACATCATGCAGAGAAAATAGACTGCCAGGTTGTCAGCATAACAACAAATCTACACAATAATTTGGAAATGACAAGCTATTTTTGAAATACAGGGGTTGGACAGTGAAACTGAAACACCTGGTTTTAGACCACAATAATTTATTAGTACGGTGTAGGGCCTCCTTTTGCGGCCAATACAGCATCAATTCGTCTTGGGAATGACATATACAAGTCCTGCACAGTGGTCAGAGGGATTTTAAGCCATTCTTCTTGCAGGATAGTGGCCAGGTCACTACGTGATACTGGTGGAGGAAAACGTTTCCTGACTCTCTCCTCCAAAACACCCCAAGTGGCTCAATAATATTTAGATCTGGTGACTGTGCAGCCCATGGGAGATGTTCAACTTCACTTTCATGTTCATCAAACCAATCTTTCACCAGTCTTGCTGTGTGTATTGGTGCATTGTCATCCTGATACACGGCACCGCCTTCAGGATACAATGTTTGAACCATTGGATGCACATGGTCCTCAAGAATGGTTCGTCCTTCTTGGCGGTATCCTGACGTTACCCTGGATACTGTGGCTCTTGATACATCACAAAGACTTGCTGTCTTGGTCACAGATGCGCCAGCAAGACGTGCACCAACAATTTGTCCTCTTTTGAACTCCGGTATGTCACCCATAATGTTGTGTGCATTTCAATATTTTGAGCAAAACTGTGCTCTTACCCTGCTAATTGAATCTTCACATTGTTCTTACTGGTGCAATGTGCAATCAGTGAAGACTGGCTACCAGGCTGGTCCAAATTAGTCATGAAACCTCCCACACTAAAATGACAGGTGTTTCAGTTTCATTGTCCAACACCTGTATGTTTATGGCATTTATATGCTAGACCTTTCCTTTATGAGCACAGCTATGTGGAGGGTAGACAGATCTATCAATCTTTTTTCTATATTTGCATAATCCTGTTAAGGCTGGTGCAGATGTCCACAGAAAAGAAACAATTTAAATTGCCAAATGCTGCTACTAATAAATATATATATTTCTATTAAACCTTGTAGAATGAGACAGCTTTTGTTAGAGCTCGTCCCTAATAGAGACAATTAATGTTCTATGTCTAATGTGACTTTATTTTTTGTTCTTCACATTATGTTTTATTATGTGTTATAAAAATACAAAAGTGTGATTCAGCTCCTTTGTATAGAACAATTTGTTTGATGTAGGGAGAATCAATTTAATCTAATTTTATTTGTTGGTAAAGGCAATATTCTGAATCATTTTCATATTCTTGATGATTCCAGATATTTGGCATAAACTTCTTCTTTTGTAGACTGCAGAAAAATGGGAATCTAATTTCTACACAATCTAACAGTGATTTCAGAGGCTGAAAAACACTTTGTTTCAAATAAGCGAATAGTGAGCTTACTATACGCCTATAAACAATCAAAGAATCTGAGAACCCGTATCTTAATACCACTGAATTAGACTTTAAATAAAACAATAATTAAATAAGTCCCTTACCAGTGCAAGTGTGGTCTGTTAAACTTTGTCTTTCTTGAATATATTGGTATCAGCTAGTATAGAAGGAAGGTTCAGTCTGCGTAACAGTGATAAGGAGCTTAATATGAAGAGGCAGCGCGGAGAATAGAGTCTGTGCTCTGACTGACAAGTTCATGAGAAGGCATGACATTTCATCTGGGCATATTTCCGCCAGTTCACCACAGGGATATGCTGTAGTAGACCGCCTGCCAGTGACATACTTAGTACTACTGAAAAGGGTCACGCCGGACATTTCCACATCTTTAGCTTTGGAGCCACACCAATGTGACATAACACATCAGTTAAGGTGTTTTCTCGTTTGAGCAAAAATGAAGGCTCTGATAGTGTGCTGTCACACATTTCTTTTGCATGTCAGCAGAAAACAGCATGGATTTCACATCAAATTCTCACCTTAGAGGGGTCATTAGGTTTTGTTGAATTGGTACTGTGGAGAGGGTATGCACTGTTAATACCTTACCTGCAGTAGATAACTCCTTTAACTGACTCAGCATGGACAGTGCCAGAGTGATGGGCCCAGACCAAAGGGGATTTTTGGTATTCTAAAACAATTTCAGTCTCCAAAATTTCACACATTTTAACATTTAGCAGAGTTTATTGATTTATTTTCAAGATTGGTTGAAAGACAAAAAAGAGGAACAAAACAGACATGTAAAACAAACTGTTCAAAAGGAGCAAGTAGAAACATAATAACGTATTATTTCCTACCTCCTTTTGCTTGAATCACTTATCTCAATCACCTACATCCCAGATAAAACATAAACACTGCCATCCCAAATTTCCAGTTGACCAGTTTCAGTGTTTTGACTTCAAAAACTGTGTTTGCATGTTCCTTCTTTCCCACAATATTCACACTCTGGTTGGATTTTTTGTTAAGTGAATAGTGGTTTTAGAGTTTGTTGAGTAGATGTTATCCCTTCTACACTTGAAGTAAAATATGTACACTTTAAGTAGTAATATGTACAGATAAATTATCCAGATTATTCATTAAACTTTGATCCATCTTATGTCTGGATTTCCCCAAAACTGCAAGTTTTTCTGCCACTAATGGCCTTTACTCATTAGTAGTTGGACAGGAGGAAGGGCAGAGAGAATAGGGGAAGACATGCAGCAAATGCCTGCGGGCAGGGAATTGAACCGGGCACAACTGCGTGTAGCCTCTGCATATGGTGCGCCTGCTCTATCGCAGAGCCATGGGGCACCCCAAAAATGCAATAGTTTTTGCTATTTTCATTTTTGCATGTCATACTTGAGATTTCCAAGCAGATTGTGTGGTCTAATATTACACCCAGAAATGTGCTTTCATACCGTTGTTCAAATTTTACATTATTAATAGTAGTCTTGACTTTGGCAGTTCTCATTCTGTGTGGAAATGTCCTGGTTGCGAATGACAGATTAAAAATGTAGGTTAACGGGCTTGAAATAAAAATCAATGACTTTCTTTATCAGCACCGTACTGAATCCATTGAAATTTATAGAGGTTTTGTTTTAAAAGATGTTAACTATTTCTACCATTTGTTTTGATTTGGTTGGTTTAATAAACATTGAGCTTGAGACCGTGGACAGGGATGTCTCCTTTTTTTCTGTGTTTGTTTTGTTAATGTTTTTCTGCTATATTTGGTCCAACATTTACAAAGGAGTATGTGATCAATAAAATGTTGTGGATCAATAAAATGTTGTGAATACATTTAACCTTCCATTACATTTGCATTCAAAGGTTATTTATATAGAAATAATTACACAGAAGGCCTTCATGCTTCCATGACCCTCCCATGTGACACCTACACTGTAAAAGGTTGGCATATTAAGTTTATCAGAATAAGCTATTTTAATGATTATTGTACTGCATTAAACGTACTTTGGCTTGGTATGCTTACCTCATTCTGCTTTGCAGTATAGTTTTATACGTGAAAGTTATTTTTACAGACAGCACACCCGCATGGTCTTTATTGGTAAAAGCTACAGGCTACTTTGTATACTGAGGCAGATGCTGCTTGATGTACTGCTGAACAGATTTTTGTTTTTTGTAGATATTTAATACACATAAAATTACAATAAGTTATATTTTACCTGTTACCTGTTAAAGGAAAAAAAAAAATTCTGAGATCTCTCATTTATTTAACAGTAAAGGAGTATAGAGAATGTCATCACATTTCATCCCTTATTGTTTTATCTATGAAAAGCAACAGGACAAAAGAGAAAAAAACAATTTTAATGGATTTTTATGTTATTACTTTAAGTTGGCTGTTAGCACAGTTGGCTTGCAGCAAGAGGTTTGTGGGTCCAAATCCAGGCCAGGCCTTTCACTGAGAAATTTCTATGTTCGCCCAGTGAATTAAACAAAATATATATTTTTTAGGTAAGAGATTGTGCAGATGTTTGTTGACTTGTCTAGGGTCCCTCCCCAAATTAATCTAAATTAATGTACAAATATTTACTACAAACCTATTTCAACCAACTATGGTTGAAATAAGTAACTCACCCTTCAATTTCTGAGTAACGTCTGCTTAGTGGTTCCAGCGTACACCCTCATTAATTCATTAATTTATTTGGACTCTTCATTAGATAGTTAAGGGTTGTGTGGAGTTCAGACATGCAAAAACAGTTTGGAGAGGCACCTCAGCTCCTTTGGGTTGAAAGGGACCAACTGACAGGGATCAAGATGTAAGAAGCTAATTTAAGCTGTTGCTTTGAGCAGAGGTTGAGATCTCATATATCACTCTTCAGCCTAGTTTGGAAGTTGAACAAGCTCTTTCTACTCCCAAAAATGAAACTTTTTTCCTATATGGTTAATTTTTCAACAAATATCCCTTATTTCTGTGCATTTGCCCAATAATGTAAAATATAAAAATGTGACATATCATCTATCATCTTGGATGAAAGGATGGATGGATGGCTTAAACATCAGTGTATAGTGATACATTCATACAACTTGCATCACATACTAATAATATTGTCCTTCATAGCAGAACAAAGAAAAATATAACATTATGAAGGACAGTCTTATCTTGATGTGATAGCAAACTGTATGAATGTTTCCCAATATACTGATGTTTTAGCTATTCATCCATCCTCTCATGCATTGTCTTCTGCTCTGCCAAGTTCTGGTTGTGGAGGTGACAGACCCAAAAAAGAGATACAGGTCCTTCTCAAAAAATTAGCATATTGTGATAAAGTTCATTATTTTCCATAATGTCATGATGAAAATTTAACATTCATATATTTTAGATTCATTGCACACTAACTGAAATATTTCAGGTCTTTTATTGTCTTAATACAGATGATTGTGGCATACAGCTCATGAAAACCCAAAATTCCTATCTCACAAAATTAGCATATTATTAAAAGGGTCTCTAAACGAGCTATGAACCTAATCATCTGAATCAACGAGTTAACTCTAAACACCTGCAAAAGATTCTTGAGGCCTTTAAAACACCCAGCTTGGTTCATCACTCAAAACCCCAATCATGGGTAAGACTGCCGACCTGACTGCTGTCCAGAAGGCCACTATTGACACCCTCAACCAAGAGGGTAAGACACAGAAAGAAATTTCTGAACAAATAGGCTGTTCCCAGAGTGCTGTATCAAGGCACCTCAGTGGGAAGTCTGTGGGAAGGAAAAAGTGTGGCAGAAAACGCTGCACAACGAGAAGAGGTGACCGGACCCTGAGGAAGATTGTGGAGAAGGGCCGATTCCAGACCTTGGGGGACCTGCTGAAGCAGTGGACTGAGTCTGGAGTAGAAACATCCAGAGCCACCGTGCACAGGCGTGTGCAGGAAATGGGCTACAGGTGCCGCATTCCCCAGACCTGGGCTACAGAGAAGCAGCACTGGACTGTTGCTCAGTGGTCCAAAGTACTTTTTTCGGATGAAAGCAAATTCTGCATGTCATTCGGAAATCAAGGTACCAGAGTCTGGAGGAAGACTGGGGAGAAGGAAATGCCAAAATGCCAGAAGTCCAGTGTCAAGTACCCACAGTCAGTGATGGTCTGGGGTGCCGTGTCAGCTGCTGGTGTTGGTCCACTGTGTTTTATCAAGGGCAGGGTCAATGCAGCTAGCTATCAGGAGATTTTGGAGCACTTCATGCTTCCATCTGCTGAAAAGCTTTATGGAGATGAAGATTTCATTTTTCAGCACGACCTGGCACCTGCTCACAGTGCCAAAACCACTGGTAAATGGTTTACTGACCATGGTATCACTGTGCTCAATTGGCCTGCCAACTCTCCTGACCTGAACCCCATAGAGAATATGTGGGATATTGTGAAGAGAACATGGAGAGACTCAAGACCCAACACTCTGGATGAGCTAAAGGCCGCTATCGAAGCATCCTGGGCCTCCATAAGACCTCAGCAGTGCCACAGGTTGATTGCCTCCATGCCACGCCGCATTGAAGCAGTCATTTCTGCAAAAGGATTCCCGACCAAGTATTGAGTGCATAACTGTACATGATTATTTGAAGGTTGACGTTTTTTGTATTAAAAACACTTTTCTTTTATTGGTTGGATGAAATATGCTAATTTTGTGAGATAGGAATTTTGGGTTTTCATGAGCTGTATGCCAAAATCATCTGTATTAAGACAATAAAAGACCTGAAATATTTCAGTTAGTGTGCAATGAATCTAAAATATATGAATGTTAAATTTTCATCATTACATTATGGAAAATAATGAACTTTATCACAATATGCTAATTTTTTGAGAAGGACCTGTATTTCCAAGCTCAAAACCACTGATTTTGTTGATATGGGTACTGTGGAGAGGTAACACACTGTTAATATCTTAACAGCAGTTGATAATTCCTTTAAACCATGCAGCCTAGACAGTACCCCCCTTTACATTTGCATTTAACATCTAGTAATTATACAGAATGCCATTATGCGTCAATGGCCCTTAATGGCCCTTAAGAAACATTCACTGTAAAGGTATTGCATATTAGGCTTATCATACCAGAGCAAGCGCAATGTTACAAAAGTAATGTGTTGACCCCAAAGAAGCTATTTTATTGATTTTTGTACTGCCTCAAATGTACTTCAGATCATTACATTCAGTTGGTATGCTTATAGTGGGGACGTTTTCCTACTTACAATGAACGGGAGGTCTCTAATCAGTGTAAGTAAACGTCAACTGTAACAGACAGAATTTATAAACAAACCAAATAAATCACTTTGTGTATGTGTGTATATATATATATATATATATATATATATATATATATATATATATATACACATATATATATATATATATATGTGTGTGTATATATATATACACACTTGTTGGCATATATATATATATATATGCCAACAAGTTTCTAAAAACATGATCAGATCCTGATCACCACATGGCTGCATCACTAGTTCTTTGGCTGACTGCTGAGGTGTTTTTTTTACATTTTGTGTTCAGATATTTCTTTCATTTACATCTGCTCCTGTATAATGTAAAAATGTATTTAATGGTTAGTATTTAACATATTAAATGTATTTTGAGAAAACCAATAAAGATTGAAAATCCTTGTAAAGAAAAAATGATAGAGCCATCTCAGTGTTTCGCAGTCATGAAGGTTGAAAATTCCATAACATACACAGCTAAATCAAGATTCGCCGTCAGAGTCAGGTTTGTAAATATTTTTTTTGTCACTTTTCATTTATTTCTAAGAGTAAACATAGAAAACCAATTTCTGATTTGTCACTTTTTGTGACAAAAACATTTAGGTTTGATGGGAAACATTCCTTCCCTTTGAGTTGAGGCTTAATTACCTTCTGATGAGAAATACCAGGCTTATTCACAGCTTGTGTCCTTGAGAATTTGTGCCTCCACAGAAAACTGACTCATTCAGAGGAACTCTCTGGAACATTTAATTCACAAACGTCTGAATAAATACAACAGACAAACATTTGGAATGCAGATTTTCCTGTTATGTATTTCAGAATATTCTGGAAGGTTTTAGGTTGAGGTTAAAGAGTATTCTGAAGCCTCATGTTATTTTAGAGGGGATGAATTCTGCTCTTTTGAAAGTCAAATCTGCCCAAAACACAACATAGAAATGCAGTCCAAATGTTATAGAACATTTTGAAAAGCTGCCATGTTTTCATGGTACATTGGAACCATTCACAATAAAATAATTCTCACTCTGTCCTTCTGAGAGTAAGGGAACATCCTGAAACAGATTTACAACTCTGGTCATTTACAAAATAGATCAGGTTTCCTTGAAAGCACTCATTCATTGAAACTGCATTCAGATGACTGAAATTTCCTGTTGTTCTAAATACAGTTGAGGGCAAAATTATGAGCCCCATATAAAATTGTAAGTTGTTTTTCCAAAATTTCCCAAATGCTGTTAAACAGATGAACAAATTCTAAACACAGCTTTTCCAAACATCTTAGTTTTATACTGGGTGCTTACATTAATTTACTTTGCATCCGGAAACAAAATTATTTCACGAAACTCAAAACCTACCAGGCGCAACATTACCAGCCCCCTTAAGAACTGAACCTTTTATTGAGCCAAAGCACAAACCACTGTTGTCCAATCATGTGATTTGACTCTGTAATGCTCACAGCTTATAATCAATCAGTCAATCAAGTGAAAACTGAGGGTGGTTCAAAGGGTTCAGGAAGTATGTTTGAGGAGGCATCATGTCAAAAACAAAAGAATTCAGTTTTGACTTGAGAAAAAAAATTGTTGATCCTCACAAAGCAGGAGAAGGATATACAAAGTTATCACAGTGTTTCCAAGTGTCTTGAAGTGGAGTGAGTAGTATCAACAAGAAATTCAAAGAGAGCCACGCAGTACAGAACAAGTCTGGCAGAGGAAAGAAGTGAAAGATTTCAAAGACTCTGGAAAGAAAACTAGTGAGACATATGCCTAAAGACCATAGAACAACTGCCAAATCACTAGTTAATGACTTAGCCAAGTCCGGAATTGTAGTGTCAAAAAAGACAGTCTCTAAAGCCCTATACAGACATAGACTACAAGGATGCAGGCCTAAAAAAAAAAAAGACACCTTCAAGCCACACTGAAGTATACATGCTAAGAACAACCTGGAAAAAGATTATGCATTCTGGAGACGTGCTCTCC
Source organism: Girardinichthys multiradiatus (assembly GCF_021462225.1). NCBI lineage: Eukaryota > Metazoa > Chordata > Actinopteri > Cyprinodontiformes > Goodeidae > Girardinichthys > Girardinichthys multiradiatus. The sequence continues at coordinate 4,129,516 of NC_061806.1, read as the reverse complement.
AGAGCTTTTTGGCCATAGAGGCGCTTACATTTGGAGAAAGAAGGGAGAGGCATATTACCCAAAAAACACCATGCTGTGAGGATGCTTCAGTGCGTCAGGCACTGGGAATCTCTTTAAGGTTGAAGGAATCCTGAAGAAAAAATAATGTGAATATTTTGAAAGAAAATCTCAAGCAGTGAGCAGCGAAACCTGGCCTGGGTCACTTTGTCTTCTAATATGACAATGACCCAAAATATGTGTCGTACCTGGTGAAGAGCTACCTCCAGACAACCAAAGTAAACGTTATTGACTGGCGAGCACAAAGCCCTGACTTGAATCCCTTTGAAAATCTGTGGGGTGCACTGAAGACCAGGGTCCATGCTAGAAGACCATCAAATGTGGAGGAGCTTGAACAATTTGCAAAAGAAGAATGAGCTGGGATTCCTCTGGAGATGTGACAGAGACTTGTCACAAACAACAAATGACTGCATTCAGCAAAAGGGAATTAGCAAACGCAATTGGGTATTAGCATCAGGGGGGCTGACAATCTTGACCCTGGTTGTTTTTGTGAAATAATTTTAGTTGTAGGTTCAAAGTGAAACAATGTAAGGATCCTAAGTAAAAGTGTGTAAATATGTTTGGAAAAGCTGTGCTAAAACTTCATTGATCTGTTAAACTGCACTTGGGAAATCTTTGAAAAAAACATACAATTTCATAGGGGGACTAATAATTCTGTATGTGCTCTGTTTTAATTTTTTGATGGAACCTGGGTATCCGAGTAACAGTGAGAAAAGATGACTTAAAAAAACAAATGAAAGTATTAGTTGTCTTTTTTTTACAGTGACAGAAAAATCTGAAAGCCATCACACATTTTGACAGATTGTAATTCATACCCCTGACCACCTGGTGGCAAGTTAGCAAATTAATTAGCTCTTTCCTCCCACTGAAACGAGTGCTTGTCAAATTAAGAAACCTCTTGTTCAGAGAGTCTTGCCAACTTCTGATTACTTCAACTGGAGAAATGTTCCCTGATTTCAAAACTTTGGCTGAAGTGACGCTTGTTGAGCACATTTTCAGCCTTCAGAACTACATCAAAACAGCCACAGGAAGTCGTCTGTTCGCGGCAAAAATCCAAAACCGCATGACATATAGCCTCTACAGCAGTCCCACTTGAGACGTTTGATTACGCACATACAAGTGAGCTATGCAGACCAGGAGGAAGTTGAGAAGCTGTGCATTCAGGCCAAAGCAGGTGATCTGTTCATATTTTAAGTGCAATTGTTCGATTTCCCTGACCTGATGCAATCTGCTGGGTTTCCTTAGATAGAAAACCTTTGTATCCAATTTGAATAAATAACTGAATCTGACTGCACTGTTCAATGATTAGGATAGAATGTATGTACCTGACTTTTGCGAAGTGCCTTTAGATGACATGTGTTGTGAATTGGCGCTATATAAATAAATTGAATTGAATTGAATTGAATTTTATATATATATAGTTAGTCTGGGACCATAGTCCATGTTTTTTGTCACTGCGGAGAAAAAGATACATGCATTAATATGGATGATGTTGATTCTCTGTTCAGCTTATTCAGACTGAATATTAATTAAAATTAAAACAGATGCTATTCAATGTTTAATCATTTTCATAAAAACAATAAATAAAGTGAATAGTGACAATTGATTATGACAGGATTGTTTTGACCCTGTCAGTCAAAGTGGCCAACAGGGTCAACAGCATATTGGCAGAAGCGAGAGAATTGTGCAACACTAATACCTATCCTGGCGGAACTCATTTTGATGAATAGTAAAACATAATTTAACGAAGCCTCGAGGCAGATTATTTGCCTCTCTGGGCCCCAGTCAATGTTAGCGCAAACTAGTACTGTCGTCGGCAATATGAACATTGCCCTCAAAAAAGAAATAAAGCTACAAAACTCTGTTATCTGACAGCAGGAGAATGTGCATGGACACATGTGGGTCTTTGCAGCCAACAACAGAACATCGGCCTTTGAGGGTAGCCACTGTAAAGTGCGTGTAAGATAAAACCAGCCCGCAAGATGTGATCCTGTCCTGAAAAGTGCTCTGTTTTAATTTTTCGATGGAACCTGGGTATCCGAGTAACAGTGAGCTTGGTTGGCCCGAGCAGCTTGGTCGGCCTGACAGCAAGCTGCCCCACCCAAACAGCTTCGGAGGTTAGCTGAAGCTAACCTTAATTCAAAGTGGATGTTTCTTCAAACTTCGTCGTTGGCCTGACAGCTCCTCCTCAACACGAGGTTAGGGTTTGGGCAGAGAGATTTAGGATGAAATGATCTGAACATTTTAATTTTATGAGGTTTGGTTTTCTTTGTGTTGAACTCAGCTACCCTTAACAAACCGAAATATTATTTGATAAAATATTAAATATTAAATAATATATTCAGATTCATGGTCACAAAATATGGCGTCCCTGGGTGGGCATTATTATGAACAGCTTGCACTGTACATAAATGAGAATGAATAAACCACAACTGCACATTATTGATGCACCAAGTGATGAGCTTAAAACCAACTGTCACTGGTCACAATAGGACTCAAAACATCAGAGTTCTAACATCAGATGTCACTCATTATATTTTAAAAACATTATAACTTGTGATATTTAGTTCAATTCAGCGCCAATTCACAACACATGTTGTCTCAAGGCACTTCACAAAGGGTCTGAAATGGTGCGGGGTTGTTGGAGAGGTTAGTTTAAACTACTGAGTGTTAGAGTTTGGCCGTTTTAGAATGGGCTATGTGTAGGGGTACTAAGTAAGCACATACAGTTAGTCACAGTAGAAGCTCAGCCAGTAGCTATGTCTAGGAGAAAAATAGGGTAAAACACTGAAAGACAGGGCCAAGTGTATCATCAGTAGAAGGTGAGCATTAAGTTGTTGGCAGCAGAAGCTCAGCCGATCTCCCCCTCCAGGACGGTGTCACAGGTAGATCACAGGTATGGAAGAAGGATATGCAAATGCAGTCCCTTACCACCCACAATGCCATTTATTAAACCAGAAATGGATTGCAAGTGCTGTTTTTGTGTCTAGATTTAGCACTTTTGAAATGTAAGTACTAACTGGGACGCAAAAATGTCTGCTGTCACCGTGGCTAGAAGGAAGCACTGATAGAATGACAAATGACAAAGAGAGAGAATCTTTTGTCTAAATTGTCTAATTGTCTAAAATAAAAATAACAAAAATAGATGATAATAGAGGATTCTATATAGGATTATCTAAGGTCTAATTTGGAGCCAATCACAAATAGAAGCCATTAAATTTGTTCTATGATAACCTTTTTTCTTGCTTACCAGGTCACCATCGCTGTCAGTGAGATCATCTGCTGCAGAAGCACAAACCTGATCATGGCGAAGTGCGCACATAACAGATCATCTGACAGAGAACTGCACACAGCCTGTGTAACTGTAAGTTCATATCATGCAAAGGAACCACTGTGCTGTGATGTTGATAATATAATTAATAGGAAAGAAATATTTAAAACTGTCATTTGCAAACTGAATGCTAAAATCACAGAAGGCAACTGTATGTCATGCGGTCAGGAATGTAACTGTTGCACTCAAGCAGTGACTGTACATATCTCTGTGAAATCACACTCACACATTGACTTTGTCAGCAATTATCTGCTATGCTGACTCTCGTTCTTTTGCAGCAGCAACAGTGTTGCTTCTCTCTGTATATGTGCTGATCTCCATATGCCGTCATTAAGGTTTCAAGGTCCATCTGTGAGAAATACACACCTTGAGGCTTTTTATTTCCACCTGTTGCCATGGTGAATTGTGTTATCTGCCTTCCATTGATTAGGGCTTCTTATATACTCAGGGCGACTTTGACTCAGGGTTGAATCTGTTGGAAAACATTTAAAATACTTAATAGGGTCTGCAATGCTATGCTCAAGTTATGTTTAATAATGTGTGAAATAAAATGTATTGTGCAACTTAGTGGCTTGCTCAAAACAGGCCTGTGTGTGTTTGACTTAGCTATAATCTGCTTTGCAACAGTGAAGATATTTCTGTATGTGTCTGCAGATTTCTGTACAAGTCTGCAGATAACGTTGTGAAGGTTGAACTGTCAGCTGAATGCCAGGTGTAAGAGTTCAACTGAGACTCGATAAAAAGTGTGTTTTTTCTTTTCAAATGTATACGCCTTGCTGTTGAATAAAAACCCTGTTCTGGGGAGAAACAGTTCAGAAGTCTTCGTGGTGATGCAGCTGAAAACCTCTCCCCAGCCGGGCAAAGAAACTGCGCAGTCTCTGTGTTTCTTTTAGTATTTAGTTTTACTAAAACAGTATAGCATATGACTTAGTTTTTCCAAAACAAACGAACACGCAGGAGTTCTGGGGAACAACTCCTTCAACTTGGTGACCCTGACGTGATTTTGGGAAAAGCAGAGAGATTCGGATAAAACAGAGATCCACCAACGGACATCTGGCACCGGGTACCCATCACAGCATATTAAGGTAAAGCAGAAACCTGTTTTAATCGAACTTCTGCGTTTGACATTTTCGATAGGACTAAATTAAATGGTGTCTGATGTCCAAGTAAGTGGAAAACTCTGCTAAATTTAGTACTTAATGATGTTTAAAGAAAGGATGAAGAGTAACTGATATACTGTTAAGGGATAAAGAAATTACTTTTGTCTGAGTTTGGCAACTCCTCATGTTTGTTGACGAAAAAGCGTGATTTTTGCTGGGTTAAAGGCCCGGAGTTTGGGCAGCTCCGAATCCTGAAAGCGGTTTTAAATAGGGTTTGAGTCCCTTTAAATAGGGTTTGAGTCCCTTTAAGCAGGGTTTGAGTCCCTTAGAGTTTTATGTTTAAAGGAGGCAGAAGCTAAGATCGGACAAGACACAAAGGTTTGAATGCTGTGTTTTATTCGAGTTCTGTCTCGATAAAACCAGATTACAGATGTGATAATTCATAAAACACATAGTCTAAAGTCCCGTGAAGCTATAAGTTGTTGTGAACAGGGAAGGTGAACCTGTAACACCAACAACAGAAAGGGTTGAGTGTGAGTTATAGATAACATTTGTAGCAAGACCAGTTCACCGAAAAGTTATGAGCTGAAATAGAATAATTCAGCAAAAATAGTCAGACTTGGAGGACATCTAGTGGACTCCAGAGAAAAGTACATAATACACAAACACATAAATCGTATGAGCTGTGCACAGAAAACATAATCTGTGAGACAGACGTCAGGCGGAGTGAGTGAGAGCGCGAACGGAGAGACAACGCTGCAGTCGGCAGAACTCTCATAAGCGGTTGAGTGAATGCAATTATTCTGTCTAGGAAACCTAGCGGTGTTAACAAAAGGACAGATAATTGATTGCTGTTGACTGAATGTTTCATATAGTAAATTACATTGTGGTGTCTTGAGAATTGATTGTCCCAAGTTTCCAGCCCCTTTGAGAATGTTCTAACATTCTCAAAGGGGCTGGAAACTCGGGACATAGCGTGCCATATCTTCCGGCTGGCCACAATACATAAAAGTGTAAAACATGGACGGACAATTTGATAGGGAGACGGTTGACTCAGGTTGGGGTGCAGAGGCACCGGTTTGGAAAACGTTTAAGGAACAGGTGCATGTTGTAAGACAGTTGGTAAAGCAGGCTCAGGAGGAAAAACAGGCTGAAAAGTTGATTAAGAAAATGAACCAGAAAATACAAGAGGAACTGGAGAGAGATGGTACAGATGAAAAGAGTGTAAAGAGTGTTGGCAGATGGTTTTGGCTGAATATGAAGAAAGCTAAAAATGAAAAGGAGTTGGCAGAAGAGAAAAGCAAAGACAGTGGATGGTTTAAAGGCAAGTTCAAAGAGACAAGGGACAAGGCAGCAAAAAATTAAATTTTCTGGTCTCAGATGGTGTTAATATGGCAGGGAAGAAAATATGCAATGTTTGATAAACCTGACACCACACATACAAAACCACACACTGACAGGAGTAAGGAAATACAGGTCCTTCTCAAAATATTAGCATATTGTGATAAAGTTAATTATTTTCCATAATGTCATGATGAAAATTTAACATTCATGTATTTTAGATTCATTGCACACTAACTGAAATATTTCAGGTCTTTTATTGTCTTAATACGGATGATTTTGGCATACAGCTCATGAAAACCCAAAATTCCTATCTCACAAACTTAGCATATTTCATCCGACCAATAAAAGAAAAGTGTTTTTAATACAAAAAACGTCAACCTTCAAATAATCATGTACAGTTATGCACTCAATACTTGGTCGGGAATCCTTTTGCAGAAATGACTGCTTCAATGCGGCGTGGCATGGAGGCAATTAGCCTGTGGCACTGCTGAGGTCTTATGGAGGCCCAGGATGCTTCGATAGCGGCCTTTAGCTCATCCAGAGTGTTGGGTCTTGAGTCTCTCAACGTTCTCTTCACAATATCCCACAGATTCTCTATGGGGTTCAGGTCAGGAGAGTTGGCAGGCCAATTGAGCACAGTGATACCATGGTCAGTAAACCATTTACCAGTGGTTTTGACACTGTGAGCAGGTGCCAGGTCGTGCTGAAAAATGAAATCTTCATCTCCATAAAGCTTTTCAGCAGATGGAAGCATGAAGTGCTCCAAAATCTCCTGATAGCTAGCTGCATTGACCCTGCTCTTGATAAAACACAGTGGACCAACACCAGCAGCTGACACGGCACCCCAGACCATCACTGACTGTGGGTACTTGACACTGGACTTCTGGCATTTCCTTCTCCCCAGTCTTCCTCCAGACTCTGGCACCTTGATTTCCGAATGACATGCAGAATTTGCTTTCATCCGAAAAAAGTACTTTGGACCACTGAGCAACAGTCCAGTGCTGCTTCTCTGTAGCCCAGGTCAGGCGCTTCTGCTGCTGTTTCTGGTTCAAAAGTGGCTTGACCTGGGGAATGCGGCACCTGTAGCCCATTTCCTGCACACGCCTCTGCACGGTGGCTCTGGATGTTTCTACTCCAGACTCAGTCCACTGCTTCAGCAGGTCCCCCAAGGTCTAGAATCGGCCCTTCTCCACAATCTTCCTCAGGGTCCGGTCACCTCTTCTCGTTGTGCAGCGTTTTCTGCCACACTTTTTCCTTCCCACAGACTTCCCACTGAGGTGCGTTGATACAGCACTCTGGGAACAGCCTATTTGTTCAGAAATTTCTTTGTGTCTTACCCTCTTGCTTGAGGGTGTCAATAGTGGCCTTCTGGACAGCAGTCAGGTCGGCAGTCTTACCCATGATTGGGGTTTTGAGTGATGAACCAGGCTGGGAGTTTTAAAGGCCTCAGGAATCTTTTGCAGGTGTTTAGAGTTAACTCATTGATTCAGATGATTAGGTTCATAGCTCGTTTAGAGACCCTTTTAATCCTTTTAATGATATGCTAATTTAGTGAGATAGGAATTTTGGGTTTTCATGAGCTGTATGCCAAAATCATCCATATTAAGACAATGAAAGACCTGAAATATTTCAGTTAGTGTGCAATGAATCTAAAATATATGAATGTTAAATTTTCATCATGACATTATGGAAAATAATGAACTTCATCACAATATGCTAATATTTTGAGAAGGACCTGTAGCTGAAAAACCACCTCCTAACGCCCCTCCCACCGGTCCTGCCCAGTCTCTTACCCTTCCTACATCTCCTCCCACAGGGCTGTACACTGTACTTGACATCAAAGAAGGGCATGTAACTGTTCGTGGCTTGCCCAGCCCACAGGCTGCTCTCACCTACTGTCCCGCCCCTACAGCTCCACAAGAAAAACAAAAGGACTTACTTTCTTTCTTATCTGAATCACAAGACTCTCTGTCTGTAACTGACCCAGCTTGCTCTGAACCACTCTCTGTTGGCTCTTATACTCAAGTAAGCCCAGATGAGTTTAAGCTAAGAAGATTGCGAGAAATCTTGAATGGTGTAACAACTCCCATCCCACCTTTAACTCCATCTCAGCACCATCCCTCACCCCGTTCACCCTGCACAGATTGTTCACCCCAAAGCATGACCATGGCAACACCTGCCCCATCTAAGCAAATAGGCTCAGTGACTGTTGCTGTGTATGGTGACTGGCGGCCTGATGCCACACTTCCACCACAGACATCTACTCCTTGGGCTTCACTCACGCCTAGTGTAGAATGTGAGGCCCAGGAAAATGATGAAGCCGTCTCAAACCTACATGAACCACCAGAAGACACACCTGAGCGCAGTGCCCCCCAACCAGAAACTCAAACCATGCAACCACGCGTCCTCCGTCAGGTGGCATCAAGAGGGGAGCCTGGGTTCTATAAAAAACAGATGCCCTGCTCCATCAGCCTGGAACCAGGGGTCAGCGCAAATATAAGCCTTTTTCCCTGGGGGATCTGACTACACTCTGTGACAAGCTTCCTCCCATAACCGAGGGTGCTTCAATTTGGTTGCAAACCTTAGTTTCCCTGATGGCAGGGACCACATTGGGCCTAGGTGATTACCGTGCAATTGCCGCACGTTGCATGAAACCACACACCTGTAGAGAGGTTGAAACTACAGCTTACACCACCCTAGCCACGTTTGTACAGTGGCCTATGACCTCTGGTCCTCATCAGGGACATGCTGGTTGTTTCAGGGGATGGGGTGGGCCCAGGTTAAGGGGATTCCAGCGAGGACCGCCAAGGCGGTGGGGAAATGCTGATGTGTGCTATTATTGTGAAGAGCCAGGCCACTGGAGCCACGAATGTCCCTACCAAAACGCCCAAGGTGGATATGGATGGCAGGGTCCAGCCCGCCCCCGCAGAGGGAGAGGTGGTCCACCCCTTGGAGGCCAACAGCAGCAGCCTTCACTCCAACTGCCAGCCTGGGATGAGCCCAGTCTCTGGCTAGACCACCACTGAGGGTCCCCACAGAACCCCCCCGGACAGAGGGACTGAGGACCCCTTACTGTCCGTGACGGTGTATGGACAAAGTCTTCCTTTTCTAGTGGACACGGGGGCTACATGCTCAACCATCAAACAAGCCCCTCCCAACACTCTCTCCACAAGGACTACCACTGTCATGGAGTTTTCTGGGGCTAAACAGGTCCTGCCATACACCAAACCCCTAAGAACCGAAATAGGGGGACAAACCCTGTACCACAGCTACCTAGAGTCCACAGACACCCCAGTAAATTTACTGGGCAGAGACATGTTGATCAAAATGGGCGCAACCATTCTATGTGGTTCAGATGGACTGCAGGTGCACCTTCCTAATGGCACCCAACTTTCCTGTGGCAGCAACACACACTTTTCACATGGCCAGTATTTAATCCAGCCCTTGCCTGATCCTATGGCTGATATTTACTGGGTCCTGCTACACCCAGAAACCACAGCATGCAGAGGTGTTCTCTCTTCTTTCCTTCGATGGAAATCCTGGATCTCCACCCTGGCACTCTATATCCCTCCCCCTGACCAGCCGCATGTCACCCTGTTTTATGACAGAAATAACTGTGAATGTTACCAGGAAAGCTTTGCTGATGAGCTGGAGGGTAAGACGTGGGACATTGTCACCACTGACATTTATGTAGCTCCAGAAGGCGTTGTCGCCTCTGTATGTCATGGAGTGACATTTTGGACTTGTTGGTTTATTTTGTAATTTTGATTCTCCTTATGGCTCTTTGTTTATTTCTTAAGTTATTGTTTCTATGTTCCCCTCTAGTTTCTCTGTTTACTTTAGTTCGTAGTTATTCTAGTTCTTTATTTCCTCCTCTGATTTATTCTCTTGCTTAGTTTGTGTTTTCTGTTTTAGTCCTTTCACCCATCCTCAGCCTTTGTATTTGTTTCACCTGTTCCTTGTTACACCTGTTCCCTGTTTCTCTGATTACCTGCCTTTTGTTCCCCTCTCTGTGCTCTGTGTATATTAGTTGTTCTGTTTGTTTAGTTCCTCGCTGGTTCCTTGTTTCTATGTCGGTGATGTCTATGCTTCGTTTATGCTACATTTCTATGCTACGTTTCTATGTCTATGCTTTGTTCCTGCTTCGTTTATGCTACGCTTTGGATACCTATGCTTCGTTTGGACTATGCTATGCCTTGCTATGAGTACCTGCAAGTTTGCGCAAGTTTTGATTTAGTCCTTGTTTCATCCCTGCAGTGTGTTTTGTTACCTTTTGGACTTTTATGAATAAACAAGGAAGTAACTATGATGCGGCTACCGAGCTCTTGTCTGCGCTTTGGTCCGACCCACAGTCCTTCCCCGACACTGTACAGTTATCCAAAGAACAAGAAGGATGGTTTAAAATGTGGTCTGATGGCGCTCCACACGTTTTTTTAGCCCTTCATCCAGGACATGAAGCACGTGAGTTAGGGGGTGTGTTAAAACGCTCCCTCTCCCTACAGGATTGGCACCTCTCTTCTACTCCTAACCTCTCCTATTCACCTTCAGGGAACACTTATCACATTCTTAATCATTCCACAGATGTAGGCACCCTGGAACATGTACAGTTAGACAGACATCATGGTAGAGAAAAATCAGATCACCCACTGGCAGCTGCAGTTGTACAAAACATGCCCTCCACACTCTGGGCAGAAGGTCCCACGGACGTGGGCCTCATACACTGTACTCCCATTACTTTTCAGCTTACTTCTGATCAACCAATCTGGAGGTCCCAATACCCTCATAAACCTGCTGCTGAACTGGGCATTATGGACACAATTGAGGGTATGTGGAATGCCAGTGTATTAGAGTTGGCTGACTCCTCCCCGTGGAATACTCCTATTTTACCAGTTGAGAAAAAAGGAACAGGGAAATGGATTATGGCACACGATTTGAGGGCCGTTAATGCAGCACTGTCCACTCCTACTGTCCCTGTTCCAAATCCTTATGTTGCTCTCACTAATCTTAATCCTGAACATGCATGGTTTACATGCATTGACCTGGCCAATGCTTTCTTTTACCTGCCTTTAGCTGAAGAATGCAGGGACATTTTTACTTTCACCTATAGATCACATAGATACCGATACACTCGTTTGCCACAGGGTTTTGCTCTCCCCCCAGGAATCTTTAACCAAGTTCTTAAAGACTCCTTACAGGACTGCCCACTCCCACCACATACTACACTCATCCAGTATGTTGATGACATTCTTTTGGCCACACCCACTGTAACTGAACGTTTGGAGGCTACTGCTGTTGTTCTTTCACATTTGGCCAAGACAGGCTATGAAGTCAGTAAAGCTAAACTTCAAATCTGCAGAAGACAGGTGGACTTCTTGAGCAGGGTGATCTCCCAGCCAGGGACTGGTATGTCCCCTGCGCATCAATCTGCAGTACTTTCTCTTCCAAAACCACTCTTTGTAAAAGACATGTTGTCATTTCTGGGCCTTACAGGATACAGTAGATAATTTGTCCCCGGCTACACTGATCTCACAGCTCCCCTTAGAGACCTAGTGAAAAAACAGGGCATGAGAAATCTCACTGCCCCCTTGGAATGGACCACAGACGCTGAAGAAGCTTTTATCACTCTCAAAACAAACTTATCCCAAGCTGCACACTTGGCACACCCTGACTACATGCTCCCATTCTATTTGGATGTTTCTGTAACAACACACACAGCGAATGGAGTGCTGTTCCAGAAAAAAGGGGGTACTAAAACTGTCCTTATGTACATAAGTGTTATGCTGGACAACATGGAACAAAGACATCATGAATGCACCAGACATGCAGCAGGGATGGCTAAAATAATCCAGAAAACAGCCCATGTAGTTATGGGACACTCTCTTCATATTCTCACATCACATGGTGTGGTGGCTTTTGTGAACTCAAAAACATTCACACTATCACCACTGAGACAACAGAGACTGAGCAGTGTGCTGGAAGCTCCTAACATCACATACACACATGAAGGCATAAACATGGCAGACAGAATGACATCAGGAGAACCACATGTCTGTGCAGAAAAAGTGGAGTTTAATGAAAAAATCAGACCAGACCTACAAAGCACATTTCTGACAGAAGCTAGAAATCTGTATACAGACGGTTGCTGTTTCAGATGTTGTAAATATGAATCTGAGAATATTATTTAATATTAATATTTTAATATTAATATTTTACCAAATAATATTCCGGTCTGTTAAGGATTGTCCTGTGAATACCAGCCCCATTAAGGCGATGGTATTAGGACAGAATAGAAAGGTGTGAGACGAGCTCTGGCATTATTGAACAGCATAAACTCTGCACACACATGGAATGAATTCACACAATTTCTTAAAATACAAGAATTTATTAACAAAAATAAGTCAACTCAAAGTCAAACATATTTCAATCAACAAACTCTTTACTATGCTAAAACAATCCAACTAAACTACCAAGCAGAATTAAAGAATAATGAAGACTAACGGACTATGTACAATACAAACAAGTTGATTAAAGATGATTAGAAATTATGACCAAAAAGAGTGATGCAACATTACCATGCAATGTTTATGTTTGAGAACCAAGGATTATCTTGAAGAATCTGGAAGTGAAGTTAAGTTAGTTTTGGAACTAGCTTAGAAAATAATCAGCAACCTTTAGACAACCCTTCACAATGCAAGATCAGATTAAATATTATTTTAATAAAATAATGTTTTAAATAATGATCTGCTGAATAAAACCAACCTCCTGGATGACTAATTCTCAACGGTGTCTAATTAGCTGCCTTCATTTATTAAAATAATATTTGAAGAAATATTATTGAGTATTTTGGAAAAGAGCCAAATCTTTCTGGAGAAATGGGGCTTAATGGTGTTTACTTAGTTATCAACTCTAGTAAATGATGTTCAGGGACTATTATTCACTAGCTTGAAAACTAACAACCTTTCTGTTGACTAGCCTTAATGCTAGCACACGGGTTCTTACCGGCTGGCCGTTGGGCTAACAAAGAAGCTAGCTAAAGTGCTAAGCTAGAGATAGCTTAGCGCCAGAATCAACACATACCTTTAAAATACCAGGGTTAAAATGCATAAGCGCTGACGGCGCATTATGAGCAATGTTCTGGTTAAAACCACCCTTTAAATAAAGTTTATCTTAGCTTTAAAACATACAAAGAACCCGAACCGGCCTGGGTGCTACAGGTAGCATGCTAGCACCAAGATAGCCGAGTTCCACAAAACAAACTTCATAACATGAAAACGTTTAGATCATTTAATCCTAAACCAATCTGTTAATCTGCCCAAAACCCAACCTCTGAAGCTGTTGAGGGAATGTCGTCCCAAGGCGAAGTTTGAAGAAGATATCCGTCGTGAACAAAGAGTTAGCTTCCCGCTAACTTCCTCAGTTTCTCCCGATCAGAAGGTGACCAGCTGTTCGTTACCGTAAACACGGTTGCGGCCGTCGTCTTTCCTCCAGACTCGGCTTGTCGAAACAGCTTCTCTCGGAACACCGTTTGCTTCTGTGGGGCCTCGAAGAGAAAATGTAAGCAACTCTTACACCTTAATTTCTCCGTTCATGAATGAAAATACCGGATACACAGACAGTATTTCATTCTACTTAACTTTTGCAAATGATCGGTCCTTGGATCCAGTTGAATTTATGTCCTTTTGCCAGCAAAATACATTCAGCGCGCTGTGTTCCCTCCTGACCCGATGGTCATCGGTGTGGAAGGGAAAGACTTGTGGAAAGGTGGGGCTTTTATTTGGGTATTGGCGCCACAGGAAGTCCGCAGTTACCCCATTTCCTGGCTGTGCTGGAAGAAGATTAATGCACTTTATTTTGAAAGGTTCCAGGAAAGTATGTACCGGAGTTTTAGTGTTGAACACCCATGGCTGTGTGGTCCCAACACAGACATGACACACAAGGACTTAAAGCAGCGTATGCAGGAGGTGGCAATTATCAAGTGCAAAGGACATGACAGCAGCAATACCAGAGTAGCACAGGGTAACCAGGCGGCAGATCAAGCAGCGAAGCAGTGTGCTGGGTATCAACCAAAAAATATATTGCTGTGTTCAGAGGTAGGGTGGACACTAGAGCCCACTCTGGAGGAAGTAGTGAAACTACAAAAGGGGGCCTCACCAGAAGAAAAGTCAATGTGGAAGGCGAGAGGACGCAGTGAGGACCAAAATGGACTTTGGAGAAGTTCAGACGGACCTCCAATCCTGCCACCAGGGCTCACTACAGCAGCCGTGGAAGAAGCCCATGGCATGGGCATGTAGGGACCACACAAATGATAAAAAATCTCGAACACGGTGGCATCCTTATTTAAAACCAATGGCAGTGCATTGGATAAACTCATGTGAAATTTGCAGACAGTTCAATGCCAAACCTACCTTGAAGCCAGCGCTAGGGAAATTCCCAGTGGATCCTATTGCAGGGAAAGAAATCATCATTGACTATACAGATATGACGGAAAGAGTGAATGGGTTCAGATATCTGTTAGTGTGTGTGGATGCATTTACAGGCTGGCCCGAAGCATGGGCCACAAAGAAAGAAGACAGCAAGTCTGTGGTAAAGTGTTTAATAAATCATTACATTCCCAGACATGGTTTTCCAGCCAAAATAAGATCAGACAATGGCAACCACTTGAAAAACGAGGAGCTCAGAGAAGTGGAGAAATTTTTGGGACTTATACATTCCTTTGGGACAGTGTACCATCCACAATCCCAGGGAAAGGTGGAAAGAATGAATCAGACCCTCAAAACCAAATTGGCTAAGATCTGTGCACAGACCAAAATGAATTGGGTCACAGCCTTGCCGTTAGCCTTGATGTCTGTAAGAAGCTCCGTGAATCAGAGGCATGGTCTGACTCCACGTGAACTGCAGACAGGGAGACCATTTCCAGGTCCCCAAACCAGGCTACCTTTTCTAAATGAATGTGAACAGTCTATGTCTCACCGTGATTATTACAGATCTCTCCACAGTCTTGTCACAGCATTCTCCAAACAGATTCCAGCGGAACCAGAGACCAGAGCCGGCACCACCACCTCGGAAGCTGAGTGGGTCCTGCTGAAGGTGATCAAAAGGAAGTGGTCAGAACCCAGGTGGACCGGTCCATTCCAGGTCACAGAAAGAACCTTACATGCGTTGAGACTCAAGGGTAAAGGCGACACCCGGTACCACTGGAGTCAGTGTACAGCAACAGACGCTCCGCAGAGATCCCTCGCTGAGGTCCAGGAAAACCTAAGAGAAAACACCGGGAAGGAAGATCAAATTTCTCACACCACGGAAGGGGCAGAATAATCCCCAGGTGTGAGAACGCAAAAGCTCTAGGTCAGTCTACACCTGAGAGCTGAAGATCAGGTTTCTCACACCACTGAAGGGGCAGAATAATCCCCAGGTGTGAGAACGCAAGGCTCCAGATCAGTCTACACCTGGGAGCTGAAGAGGAAAAAGCACATCAGGAGAAGAGGCGGCAGTGATTGAGTTTCCCTCTCACTGAAAGTGGTAGAGTTTTCCCTCCCACTTGTAAAATACTGAATCAAAAAAACTGAACTAAAACTTTTGTATCTCTATTAATTTATTTTTTTACAGGTGTCAAAGATTATATTACTCACAAGTATTACCAGGAATAATCATGGGGAGCCAAAGGGTAGGACCAAAACCCTCTAAGGGTTGGGTCATGGGATGTTTGTGTGTCATATCTTTTTGCATTATTACAGTGATTTTGGGTTTGTTTTGTGAACTTCCATTCCAGACATGCTCTGACAGCCGCCAAACTGAGCAAATGTTCAAACGCGCAACCAATAAGGGAAAAGCGGACTGGTGTATGGATAAAATCGAGGGGGTAGAGCTCAATTATGTTTGTGGGGCCACCACCACCTTTTCTTTTGACCTCTGTCTGGTGGTGAATTGCGGGAATGGCGGAACCGGGTGGGAAGGTTATGCCATTTATTTATGCATGAACAAAAGATGGTCTAAGTACTGTAAACAATGGAGGTACTCTTTGCCCAGGCCCCCACCATGTGGCTCTTGGAGCGGGGTGACTACTTGGACGGGCTCTGGATGGACTCCTGATAAAAAAGCAGTACCCGGTAATTTGACAAATATCAGCATCCAGCGCGGCACGCCAGGTGGAGCCATTAGCAACGGACGTAACCCCCTTATGCTCTCCATGTACGTTAACTGCACTCAACCCTCTGTAGAGTATTTTACTCTTGCAATATGGCAGTCAGGAACAGACATATGGGACCAATAAAAATAAATTTTCAAACACTGTCTGTGCAACAGGACAACACAATTACCATCCCACCGACAGTTAGGCCAAAAAATAAACCCCAGGTGATGGAACTTGATTATTCCACATTGAAACCTATAGAGGTAATCCAAATGGCCACAGGATATACTGAAGATAACCTTTGGCTTCAGTGGATAGCACAAACAGCAAAAGAACAAAGCAAAGCTGAGTGTGTGGCCTGTGCCTCGGCCCAACCACATCTTACCACCGATCCCGCCCCTCTGCATCCAGAGGACACGTGGGGTTACAATTGTATGATACAACTAACTAAGGAGGCCACACCAGCTAACTGCACCACACTAGCCAGCATTTTTCCTCCCATCCCCAATAACACCAAAACAGGACCATTTACCCCTCAAAAAGGGAATGGCACTTATACTTGTTTTAATTGTACTGCTCAAAACCCTAAAATCAATGTGGGACAGATCCCCTTAGATTGGTGTAATAGGACCGCTTCAGGCGGGGGCATTGGACGTTGGCCAAGGTCAGGACTCTCCTATTATTGCAGACACCATAGACTACTCACTAATATCCCACAAAAGACCGTAGGATTGTGTGCCATGGTTAGGCTACAGGCACCACAGGTCCTGATAGGACCTAATATAACATCTGCTACGACCACTCATGATAAGACCAGGGCGTTAAAACATAGAAGAAGAAGGCACGTCATGAAAAGGAGCGCAGGAACCTTTGACCTGAGTCAGGGCTCCCCCACTTACATTGATGCCATAGGAGTACCTCGGGGAGTGCCAAATGAATACAAAATTGCAGATCAAGTCTCAGCAGGTTTTGAAAATATCCCAATAATTGCAGCCTTTTTCCCGCTGACCCTAAATAAGAATGTTGACCGCATCAACTACATCCATTACAATGTTTTACATCTAGCTAACCTAACAAGGGATGCGGTAGAAGGCCTGTCTGAACAATTGGTACCAACCTCCCTCATGGCTGTGCAAAACCGAATGGCATTAGATATGTTGTTAGCAGAAAAAAGGGGCGTCTGTGCGATGTTTGGAGATATGTGTTGCACGTTTATTCCCAACAACACTACACTGGATGGTTCAATGTCAAAGGCTTTAGAGGGACTTAAGACCCTCTCCGCAACCATGCATGAACATTCTGGAATTAATAATCCCCTTGAGGAGTGGATGACGGGCATGTTTGGACACTGGAAGGGTTTGATAATGTCTTTGTTCATTTCTATTGCTGTGTTTGTTGCTATTTTGGTGACGTGTGGGTGTTGCTGAATGCCATGTATCCGATCTCTGGTTGTAAGATTTATCACCTCCACTATTGAAGGGAAGGCTTCTCAGCGTCCCACCATGATGCCACTGCTAGAGGTAGACAGTGACGATGAGGAGCAGGAAGGCATACTGAAGATTTAAAGTTGCTTAAAATATAATCCGGGGACGTTTTAGGGTGAAGTCTTATTGAGACTTCAAAAGGGGGTGATGTTGGAAAACATTTAAAATACTTAATAGGGTCTGCATTGCTATGCTCAAGTTATGTTTAATAATGTGTGAAATAAAATGTATTGTGTAACTTAGTGGCTTGCTCAAAACAGGCCTGTGTGTGTTTGACTTAGCTATAATCTGCCTTGCAACAGTGAAGATATTTCTGTATGTGTCTGCAGATTTCTGTACAAGTCTGCAGATAACGTTGTGAAGGTCGAACAGTGTGAAGGACGAACAGTCAGCTGAATGCCAGGTGTAAGAGTTCAACTGAGACTCGATAAAAAGTGTGTTTTTTCTTTTCAAATGTATACGCCTTGCTGTTGAATAAAAACCCTGTTCTGGGGAGAAACAGTTCAGAAGTCTTCGTGGTGATTCAGCTGAAAACCTCTGCCCGGCCGGGCAAAGAAACTGCGCAGTCTCTGTGTTTCTTTTATTATTTAGTTTTACTAAAACAGTATAGCATATGACTTAGTTTTTCCAAAACAAACGAACACGCAGGAGTTCGGGTGAACAACTTCTTCAAATCCTGCATCTCAATACACTACAGACACTAAGGGCTTTGAGGTTTGGATGGGGAGACTCCGCTATCAGCAAGCAGTGGGGTCTTCCACATGCCACAACACCAATTTTAATGCACATCTGCATTCATCAAAGCATTTCACATTAACACAGACACATGTGCAAACACCATGGGGTGGAGTGGACAGGCTCAGGGGGCACAGCATGGTCCTCTTTTGCCTCTTTCCTGGTTAATATTACCCTTTAATGTGACCTGCCTTCTTTGATGCTGGATCTAGACTTGATGTCATATAGTTAATCACGCAACAGTCAGGTACATATATTCCAATTAGTCCTAACCATTGAACAGTGCAGTCAGAGTTAGTTATTTATTCAAATTGGATAAAAGGTTTTTCTGTCTAAGGAAACCCTGCAGATTGCATCCAGTCAGTGACTTGCAGCATTCCCTCCTCCCAGATGAGCATGTAGAGACAGTGGACAGTCACTGGCGTTGACTTTGCAGCAATCCCTCATACTGAGCATGCATGTAGTGACAGTGGAGAGGAAAAACTCCCTTTTAACAGGAAGAAACCTCCAGCAGAACCAGAACCAAGCTCAGTGTGAGCGGCCATCTGCCACGACCGACTGGGGGTTTGAGAGAACAGAACAGAGACACAAAGAGAAAAAAGAAGCACTGATCCAGGAGTCCTTTCTATGGGAAGGAAAAGTAAATGTTAATGGATGTAGCTCCTTCAGTCGTTTCACCTAGAAAGAAAGAACAGATAAACTCTGAGCCGGTTTTCAAGGATAGAGTCTGAAAAAGAGCACATATAATTAGTTACAGTAAAGCTCAGTCAATCGCCATGTCTAGGAGAGAGAAAGGGTTAAACACTAAAAGACAGGGCCATGTGGATCATCGGTAGAGGGTGAGCATTACGTTGCCAGCAGAAGCTCGGACGATGCCCCTCTCCAGAAACGTGTCACAGGTAGACACAGAGCCAGGCCAGGTGTAGCTTCTAGGAAGAGAATAGAGAGAACAAGGTTAAAAGCTGAAATAACAGCAAATAATGAAAATTGGAGTGTAGTGCGAGAATGTAGCTAAGAGGGTGAAAGTGGTCATTATGTCCTCCAGCAGCCTAAGCCTATAGCAGCATAACTACACAGATAGTTTCAGTTCAGATTATGTAGTTAAACGGCGCTTATTTACAACAATGTCATCTCAAGGAACCCCACAAAGGGTCCCACTGATGGTCATTGTTATACTAAAAACCACAAGGATTGGGATACCTCTGTCAGACTGATTATAACCATTGGAAAAGAGAAGGGGTCATACAGGTGGCAGAAATGGAGGGTGTGTTTGCACCTCAACCAAAACTTGACTCCCCCTTACTGCAACCAATAGGGAGGGAGGAAGGCACACTCCCTGATAAACTAAGCCTAAGTTTTAAGCCTAGCCTTAAAAGTAGACAGGATGTCTGCCTCACGGACTAAAGCTGGGAGCTGGTTCCACAGGAGAGGAGCCTGATAACTAAAGGATCTGCCTCCCATTCTACTTCTAGAGACTCTAGGAACCACCAGTAAACCTGCAGTCTGAGAACAAAGTGCCCTGCTAGAAACATATGGAACCATCAGATCTCTGATGTATGATGGAGCTAGATCATTAAGGGCTTTATATGTGAGGAGGAGAATTTTAAATTCTATTCTAAATTTAACACGGAGCCAATGAAGGGAAGATAAATAGGAGAAATATGATCTCTCTTTATAATTTTTATCAAAACACTTGCTGCAGCATTCTGAATCAGCTGAAGGCTTTTAACTGCATTTTGTGGACATCCTGATAGTAAAGAATTACAGTTCCTTCTCAAAAAATTAGCATATTGTGATAAAGTTCATTATTTTCCATAATGTCATGATGAAAATTTAACATTCATATATTTTAGATTCATTGCACACTAACTGAAATATTTCAGGTCTTTTATTGTCTTAATACGGATGATTTTGGCATACAGCTCATGAAAACCCAAAATTCCTATCTCACAAAATTAGCATATTATTAAAAGGGTCTCTAAACGAGCTATGAACCTAATCATCTGAATCAACGAGTTAACTCTAAACACTTGCAAAAGATTCCTGAGGCCTTTAAAACTCCCAGCCTGGTTCATCACTCAAAACCCCAATCATGGGTAAGACTGCCGACCTGACTGCTGTCCAGAAGGCCACTATTGACACCCTCAAGCAAGAGGGTAAGACACAGAAAGAAATTTCTGAATGAATAGGCTGTTCCCAGAGTGCTGTATCAAGGCACCTCTGTGGGAAAGAAAAAGTGTGGCAGAAAACGCTGCACAACGAGAAGAGGTGACCGGACCCTGAGGAAGATTGTGGAGAAGGGCCGAATCCAGACCTTGGGGGACCTGCGGAAGCAGTGGACTGAGTCTGGAGTAGAAACGTCCAGAGCCACCGTGCACAGGCGTGTGCAGGAAATGGGCTACAGGTGCCGCATTCCCCAGACCTGGGCTACAGAGAAGCAGCACTGGACTGTTGCTCAGTGGTCCAAAGTACTTTTTTCGGATGAAAGCAAATTCTGCATGTCATTCGGAAATCAAAGTGCCAGAGTCTGGAGGAAGACTGGGGAGAAGGAAATGCCAAAATGCCAGAAGTCCAGTGTCAAGTACCCACAGTCAGTGATGGTCTGGGGTGCCTTGTCAGCTGCTGGTGTTGGTCCACTGTGTTTTATCAAGGGCAGGGTCAATGCAGCTAGCTATCAGGAGATTTTGGAGCACTTTATGGAGATGAAGATTTCGTTTTTCAGCACGACCTGGCACCTGCTCACAGTGCCAAAACCACTGGTAAATGGTTTACTGATCATGGTATCACTGTGCTCAATTGGCCTGCCAACTCTCCTGACCTGAACCCCATAGAGAATCTGTGGGATATTGTGAAGAGAACGTTGAGAGACTCAAGACCCAACACTCTGGATGAGCTAAAGCCCGCTATCGAAGCATCCTGGGCCTCCATAAGACCTCAGCAGTGCCACAGGCTGATTGCCTCCATGCCACGCCGCATTGAAGCAGTCATTTCTGCAACAGGATTCCCGACCAAGTATTGAGTGCATAACTGTACATGATTATTTGAAGGTTGACGTTGTTTGTATTAAAAACACTTTTCTTTTATTGGTCGGATGAAATATGCTAATTTTGTGAGATAGGAATTTTGGGTTTTCATGAGCTGTATGCCAAAATCATCCGTATTAAGACAATGAAAGACCTGAAATATTTCAGTTAGTGTGCAATGAATCTAAAATATATGAATGTTAAATTTTCATCATTACATTATAGAAAATAATGAACTTGATCACAATATGCTAATTTTTTTAGAAGGACCTGTACAATAGTCCAGCCTTGAAGTAACAAATGCATGGACGAGTTTTTCAGCGTCACTCCTGGATAGGATATTTCTAATTTTGGCAATGTTCTGGAGGTGAAAGAAGGAAATCCTAGAAACCTGTTTAATATAGGATTTAAATGACATGTCCTGGTCAAAAATAACACCAAGGTTTTTTACTTTATTACCGGAGGTCAATTTAATGCCATCCAGGTTAAGTGATTGACTAAGCAGTTTCTTTTTTAAAGACTCTGGTCCAAAGATGACAACTTCTGTCTTGTCTGAATTTAGAAGAAAAAAATGTAAAGTCGTCCATGTTTTTATATCTTCAAGACATGCTTGTAGTCTATCTAACTGGTTGGGATCATCAGGATTTATGGATAAGTAAAGCTGAGTATCATCAGCGTAACAGTGAAACTTTATCACATGCCTGATAATTTGACCTATTGGAAGCATATATATAGTAAAGAGAATTGGCCCAAGTACTGAACCATGTGGTACTCCACAATTAACCCTGGAATTTAAAGATGATTTATCATTTACATGAAAAAACTGGAATCTGTCAGACAGATAAGATTTAAACCAGCCTAGCACTGTTCCCCTGATCCCTACAGCATATTCCAGCCTTTTTAAGAGAATATTATGGTCGACTGTATCAAATGCAGCACTGAGATCTAACAGAACCAGTACAGACACAAGTCCATTATCTGAGGCCATAAGAATATCATTAGTGACTTTCAGCAGAGCTGTTTCGGTGCTATGATGAGCTCTGAAACCTGACTGAAACTCTTCAAACAGGTCATTGCTGTGTAAATGCTCACACATTTGATTAGCAACTATTTTCTCAAGAATTTTAGATAAGAATGGAAGATTGGATATAGGTCTGTAATTTTTCAAGTCATCTCGATCAAGCAAAGGTTTCTTAAGTAAAGATTTAATTACAGCTAACTTAAAAGCCTGTGGTACATATCCATTTACTAAAGATAGATTAATCATATCTAAAATGGGGCTGGTAATCAGAGGGAACACTTCCTTAAATCATTTGGTTGGGATTGGGTCTAACATACAAGTTGAAGGTTTAGATGAAGCTAATATTTCTGATAACTCAGGAAGCTTCAAACAGGAGAAGTGGATCCCCCGTTATATCCCCCTCCTCCCAAACCCAGACCCAGACCGCACATAACTCTCCCATCTCCCCACTGAGCCCGCTTTTTGCTTGACTGGATTCTGATAACATGAAAGGAGCTCTTAAAATCAGGACCCACATGGCTCTGACATCTTCTCCATTCAACATCCCCCGTGGCCGAGGGCCTGCTACTAAACATCTTCCAAATGCCGCAGAGCCCCACCACCTCCTAATCTATCTCCTCCTAATCAGGAGCTTCAAATTACTTCTCTGTGATACAGTCTGGGCCCCATTGGTAACTCTATCAGAAATGAGCATGTCCAGGAAGAACTTTGGCCCCTAATAGGAGATAGTTGTAAAATCTCTGTGCTTATACGTAACAGAAAGAGCAAAACCAAAAGGATAAGATACAGTAATAAACAATCAACAAAAGCCATAAACTGTCAGGTACAAACAAACACAGAGTTAATATCAACAACTAAGTCATATAAACTGGCTTTATTGAACATTAGATCTCTGTCAGGAAAATCATTTTTTATCAATGACTTCATTACTGACCACGATCTTGATGTTCTGTTTTTAACAGAAACATGGTTACATGAATTTAATGAAGCTCCCATTCTGATAGAGTCGACGCCTCCGAACTACAATTTTCTTTGTGAGAGCAGACAACAAAGAAAAGGTGGAGTGGTGGCCACTTTGTTTAAAGATTTACTAAAGTGTAAAAAAGTATTTCTGGGCAAATTTGACTCTTTTGAATATTTGGCTCTCCAGGTAAAGAGCCTGGTCTGAACCATGTTCTTGAATATTTACAGGCCTCCTAAGTCCAAAACAAACTTTATCAGTGATTTTAATGAGCTTTTATCTGTGATTTGTGTTGATTATGACTGTTTAATTATTGTGGGAGACGTCAACATTCACATGGACAATCCTGAAGACAGAAGTACAATAGATCTATGTGACACTCTTAGAAATTTTGGTTTGACTCAACATGTTAAACAGCAAACGCACAAACAGGGACATATTTTGGACTTGATCATCACTAAGGGTCTAAACATTTCCAAGGTGTCTGTAACTGATGTTGCCCTATCTGACCACTTTTCTGTTATTTTTGAAAGCATCATCTGCAATGACTCAGTTTGGCAAAGAGACATGATAAGAAAACGCATCTTTAAGGATGGTGCTGCTTAAACCTTTAACCAGATTTACTGTTCTACCTCCACTTTGCCCTGTAACACTGTAGATGAGCTGGTAGATAACTTTCATTCTAAAATCTCGGACATCATTGATTCAATTGCTCCAATTAAAGTGAAAGTCGTTTCTGGGAAGAAAATGTCTCCATGGAGAAGTGCTCCACCAATAAGAAGTGAAAAAAAAGAGTGTCAAAAAGCTGAACGCAGGTGGCGAAAGACTGGTCTCCAGGTTCACTATATTATCTATGAAGAGAGACTATACAGAAACCATGATTAAAAACGTATTTGTTTAGAGTGGCCTTTGACTGTGCCATCTAAACATTATTAGTTAAGTTTTCAGTCCAATTTTCCTTTCGTTTTCTTATCCATCATTCTGCCTTGTTGCTAAAAAACGCTATATAAATAAACTTGACTTGACCTACCCCTGTAAAATTGGGGGTCCCGGCCATCGGCCTTTTGCTTACATGCTTGCCACAGGTGATGAGTATCAGCGTTTGGTGGCTGAGTTTCCCACTGTCACAGTCGCCACCTTTTCTGTAACCATAGCTAAGCAAGGGGTAGAGTATTGTATCTCTACTGTGGGTCCACCATTTTTTTCATGGGCGTGCCGCCAACATCATCTTCAGCTGAGTTGGTCCTGAGCCAGCTGTTGAGGGTGCAAGCGGAATTTCTTCCGGGTCCTGTGTGTTTAACTATGGTATTTTCATAAAACAAGGAGTCCGTAATCTTTGCCCTAGCCCAGTCATTTATTGAACTCCACTCATGTACATTATGTCAACATACATCTTGTTCTCTGGCTTACTCTGCAATAACACTTGTTCACCCCCTAGTGGTGGGTCGAATCTAAACAGTACATAACAATATTCTATATGGTTACACCCTTTCTCTTTTTTTCTTTTTATAACACAACCTTCCATACATCAGACTCTGCAAATATCACAACACATTTTATCAAATAAACTCTGCAAACATCACAATGCATTTTATCAAATGAGTTGAAATCCTCTTTTCTTTTTTTTTTCCTTGTGTCCCACCCAAAATCACTTAGGAGCCTGTTTATGCAGTAAAGTCCTTGTAGCATTGGGGCCCTTTGAATAACTCTACCACATCCAGTCCTCCATTAGTCCTTTATTGTTACGATATTGCTCAGAATTGGAGGTTTTGGCGAGCTTTTACAGTGTCTGTGTGGGCCTCCAGTGGGTCTACAGTCTCTATGTAGCAAGCTCCGTTTTCGGTACTCTGCGAGTGTGTCTGAGGTGTCTACGGTGCCTCCTGAGAACTGCACCCAAATTCATCTCAATCTTATAGAATCTTGCGTCAATAGGTCTTTTCACCCTGCCCAGCCTCCATTTAGCCTGAGGCTCGAATGGCTGTACTCTGACAGAGTCACCTGGTTGAATGGTTCCAAGATCTCTTGCTGATCAGTTGTAGTAAAAGTACAGTGACCTGCTGCTCTGCTTGAACCACTTTAGGCTGGAGAAAGCTCTTTGTTGCTGGTAAAAGAGTCCTTGTCTCTTTGCAGTTTTAACAGCAGACTCGGCTTTCCCATTGCTCTGTGGGTACCCTGGAGATGAGATTTTGTGTTCGAACTCCCAGAGCTGGCTGAATCTTTGTAACTCTCGGGATGAATATTGAGGTCCATTGTCTGAAACGACTGTGTTTGGGATGCCGTATTGAGCAAAATGGGCTTTTATCTTTTTTATCACATTAAAAGACCAGTGTCCATTTTCCAAAAGTTGGAATAGCAGTCCACTGTTACATGGTAATTCTTGTTGTCAAACTGAAACAGGTCAACACCGACTTCAGCCCATGGTCTGCTTGGAACATTGTGTGGATTTAAGATCTCTTTGCAATGTCTGTCATCCACTCAGCTGCAAATATCACAACAAGCTATGTGTGTCTTTATGTATTTGTTCATACCAATCCAGTAGATGCATTCTCTGGTTCTTTGAAGACCTCCTTCTGCACTGATGAGAAGAGTGCAGACGACAGATAGGTCTTTTTGCAGGGATGATAGAACAACAGCAGATTCCCCTCGAAACACAAAGCCATCCTAATAACTTAGCTCCTCCTGGAATGAAAAGTAGGGTTTGATTTCTAAGGTATGGCCCTTTTGTCTGATGGCCATTCTTGCTTCATCATTTAGATCACAGTTTGTAACATATCATCATCTTTAGTAGGTGTCCTGATCTGGCTCAGACTGTCACCTGAAATGGATAAGTGTTGTACCAGATTAACAGTCTCTATTTCAGCTTCAGTTGAGCTTTGAGATGAGCATTCTGGGAGATGAGCTCTGCTTAAGGTGTCTGCTAGTAAGATATATTTGCCTGGAACATACAATAAGTCAGTCAGGTAATTTTTCTGAATTCACAACATCATTCTTTGAAGTCTCTTGGGAACACTCAAAAGTGATTTCTTTACTATGGTCTCCAGTGGCTTATGGTCAGATTAGACAGTAACTTTGAGACCAAATGTATACTGATGAAACCTCTCCACACTAAACACTATAGCTAGAAACTCTTTCTCAATCTGGGGATAACCCCGCTCAGTCTGTGTGAGTGCTCTACTCGCATAAGCAATGAGCCTGCCCTTCTGCATGAGTGCTGCTCCCAAACCTGTGTCTGATGCATCACACTGCACAACCAGGTCCTCTGGGCAGTAGTACGTCAAGACAAAAGCATCTGCAATTGACTTTTTCAGGGTTACAAAAGCATTTTCATGCTCCTACGTCCCAGTCTCTGTGTGTAAACTGTCTCAACACCTCGCATTGGTATGAAAGGTGAGGGCAAAACTTAGCCAAATAGTTTACCATACCTGACAGTCTCTGTACCGCTTGCACATCGGTAGGTTTTGGCATGTGTTCAATGGCACTAACCTTGTTTGGATCGACTTTCAGTCCATTTGCTGTCTGGCGGTGTCTTATATATGTGCACTCACTTTGGCTCAGCTTGAACTTGTCTGGGTTCAGTTTAATGTTATTTTCTCTGCTGCATTGCAGGAACTGTTTCAACTTTACATTATGGTCTTGTTCTGATGCTTCCTCAATCTCACCCTGACCTGTAATGGTGCATTCACACCGAACGCGGATTCTGCGAATATTTTGCATCATTTGTGTGCTGTTGCTCGCTTCACATTTCGCGTGAACTCCGCGATCCCCAATGGTAAAAAAAGGCAATGCTTCACCACATCATCAAATAGGAGGAGCTTCTATCTGCTGCTTGCTGGTTTCAACTGAACATGGCGGACATGGATTTCACGGACCCAATTACGGTGTTTTACCTGTGGAGAGCTGAAAAACGCCAGATAATGGATTGGACAGAGCTCTATGAGATGTTCATAACTCACGAAAATGTTTTAGAACCTAACCACGTGTTACTCTTCTACAAAACTTTTACTCTGAACTGTCTGCTGTGTTCCTTGGTCTTCATGATGCTGTTTGTTCTCTCATGTTCTCTAATAAACCTCTGAGGCCAGAAACAGTACATTGAGACTAACGTTTGTGGTTTAAATGATGTGGCAACAATGGTAAGCAACAAATTCTTCAGATGGGAGCTATGAGTAGCTCTGGGTAAGTTACAGCAACCATAAATGGACCGCCTTGCAATAAGTAAAAGGTCTGCTGGGTTGGATGGATGGACACTTTACTGGCAAATCATAGGGTCTTAATTGCAGACTGTGAAACAAGGTGAAAGCAGGCGCACATATCGAAGTGAATTGATTTAGAATGACCTGGAAATTTATGCAGACAGATCTTCACCAAAACAGACCTTCTTGCTCTGAAGTGATAGTGCTATCAATTTAAGAATTTAAGAATTTGCTGCCCATGTTTTCTTTACCCTCTTTAGGACAAATGAACTGAAATCCAAAAAAGTCCAAAAGTTCGAATATTGTGCTTAATTCTCAGTTCAGTTAATTTGACAGTCCCCAAACGTTTGAAACAGTCATTGTTGTTGTTTTTTTTGTCGTACTTTGAGTACACAGTGGTCTGAGAAAATCTTTAGTTCAGAGTCCTTGACTCATTCTGTTGTTCAGTCACATTGTGTCACACTGAGAAGGTCACAACATAATTACAGCTACATCATGTAGAGTGGGTGGATGCTTTGAAAGTTTGTCTTTTCTCCATCCTCTGTATCAAAGGGTGCATTTAGAGTCTTCAGCTCCAACTGCACACCAAGCAGACGCAAAGTGAGCCACTGAAAGATGCTCTGGGCACCATACTGGTGCAAACTGATCCCCTGCTTTCATGCTGGAAATACTCCTCCTTCTTCCCTCCCATCTGTTAAGACAGTGAATTGAGCCAAAGAACAAATAAAAGCTATTCCCAGATTATTCCTTATGGCAGATAGGTTTTATTAAGCAGAAACGGAAATATGAATGAGAAGTGAAACGGTGTCAGTGGAGACGTTTTCAAAAGACACACATTTTTAATCGCTCTCCCCTCTGTTGAATGCAGCATTTCTGTAGCCAAATTTACTGATAAATAAATGCAAATCGAGTTATGGAACAAACAAGCTTTAGGAAAGAGCACTGGACCAGCTAATGGCCACTTAATCACTTATAATCCAAGTGAAATAGGAAGTAGAGCCAGTGCAGCCCACAACAATTTGGACCGCTCCTTAAATTAGCTGAACTTCTGGAGGGCTAGAAACTCATTCACACATATGACATAATCCCATTAAAATACATTGAAGTTTGTCATTGTAACATGACCTAAAGTGAAAAAAGTACAAATACTTTTTCAAGGCATTGTACGACTTTACCAGGAGGAACTGCTCAAAAGTTTGCAGGTGTGACAGTGAACACATATATTTGAGTTGCCAGGCAGCAACAAAGTTTAGTTTCTCTGTGATGATGCTTTATTCACTCTATCTTGTACAGGAATGAGGAAATAAATGATATTAGGAAATCCTTCAAACAATTTTCTACCTCCGGAAATCTGTTGGATCTGAGGATCTAGTTTTATTGTAATGTTGTAGAATACATTTCAACACTTTAAACCTTGTATGACTGGTGAATTCTGTGTATTTAGAATAACTTTTCAAAAAAACCTGACCACAATTATAATACTTGAGGCACAAAATGAAAGAATCATAAACATGTGTCATCTAATAAGCCCAAGAGTGTCATTTTATTTCATTAGAAACTATTGTGGCTATCAAACGTGTACAAAGCCCTGTGGAATGCCAGGATTTTGTGTTGTAAAAAACAAGTGGCCGTGTTCTTTTTGTGTCTCTGTTCTGTTCTCTCAAACCCTGGCAGATGGCCGCTCACACTGAGCGTGGTTCTGCTGGAGGTTTCTTCCTGTTAAAATGAACTTTTCCTCTCCACTGTCGCTATATGCATGCTCAGTATGAGGGATTGCTGCAAAGTCAACGCCAGTGACTGTCCACTGTCGCTACATGCTCATCCAGGAGGAGCAGGGGTGAAAGTAGTGTTAAATTCTTGCCGGTACTTAGGGGCGCAGCTAGAGGGGTGCTGGGGAGGCACTGGGAGCATGTATGCATATATACATATAATGTGTGTGTTAATTGTCACTCTCATCGGTGGCCTCCTCGAGATCTCTCTCTCTCAGCAAAGTCCAAATTCAGACTAATCAAAATGTATCAATATTTTACTTTACTGAAGGCTGTCCTTATAAGGCAGAAATTAGAATCACTTGACAATGTATATATATATCTATGTATTGTTTTTTATTTTTTATTTTTTCAATTGCTTAAGAACTGCCATGTATGAAACAATGATAAACCGTTTTATGATGCATAACTTTTCTTCAGTTTCCCTCTTTTCTTTTAAACAAAGAAGTTATTGTTCTCTGCATTATGGTCAAGTTTTGATTTCATTTAAATTAAAAATTAGACATTTCGGCTGTTTTTGCGGTTTTTATTTAAAAGTCTGTAGATGTAGATGTTCGTCCTTTCCTAATGCAAGCTGCGGTTTTTTGTCTGTGCACCACCTGTGTAAAATCTCCCAGTCCATTAAATCGAACGCATTGATCTCCTTGGCCACCGCTCTGTTTTGGAGGTAAGCGTGCATGCACTCTCATGTATTGTATGTGAAATCTCTGGTCATAAGCGGTGTTTTCGAGCTTTACTGTGTTGTTGTAATTCAGAAAAATAACAACTAGGTACTCTCCTTTTGCTTTTTATCTGGGTATTTTGCAGCGAGCAGACACCCATTAAACATAGCGGTGCTCGTTTTAAAGGCTGGCCGTTCACAAAAACCTCGAGCTCCGAGGGGAGAGAAGCAAAGCAAGAACATTGAGGCTCCATCATAGCAGAACAGTTCAGAAACAAGATGGAATGAGGGGAAAATAGTTATATTTATAAACAGATTAAGTCGTGTTTTAGACTGCCTACTGGTAGCAGATCTGATCTTTGTGTGCTCGTGAGTTTTTGCAGCCGTAACTGGTTCTGGATGACGGCTTCATAGCAGACAGCTGTTCTTCCCTCTTCCCGGTACTGTGTACCGGTACAGAATCTTTTAGTGGTACGCAGTACCGGACCGTACCGGCTCACTTTCACCCCTGAGGAGATGTGAATGCTGAAAGTCACTGACTCGATGCAATCTGCTGGGTTTCCTTAGATAAAAAAACTTTTAACCAGTTTGAATAATAAACTGAACTCGACTGCACTGTTTGATAGTAAGGATTAATTGGAATGCATGTACCTTTGGTGCAATCTGTATGATTTGATTGAATTGATTTGTAAAGTGCCTAGAGACGACATATGTTGTGAATTGATGCTACATAAATAAAACTCAATTGATAAATCATTAACAATTTTCATATAATGTTACATTACAGTCCAACTTCTAACTCCCGGCTGATTTGGGATCAACCGGACAAAAACATGAACACGCACCTTGCTGATCCGCGCTCTGGGATTCAGCTGCACAGTGTTGGGACCACACAGCCATGGGTTTTCAACACTAAAACTCCGGTACATACTTTCCTGGAACCTTTCAAAATAAAGTGCATTAACCTTCTTCCAGCACAGCCAGGAAAGGGGGTAACTGCGGACTTCCTGTGGCGCCAATACCCAAATAAAAGCCCCACCTTTCCACAAGTCTTTCTCTTCCACGCGGCTCTCCATAGGAACCGGATAGAAGGGGAAAGCATGCTGAATGTCTTTTGCTGGTAAAAAGACATGAATTCAACTGGATCCAAGGACCGATTACCGATCATATGCAAAAGTTAAGTAGAATGAAATACTGTCTGTGTATCCGGTATTTTCATTCATGACCGGGGAAATTAAGGTGTAAGAGTTGCTTACATTTTCTCTTCGAGGCCCCACAGAAGCAAACGGTGTTCCGAGAGAAGCCGGTGGAGAAGCTGTTTCGACAAGCCGAGTCTGGAGGAAAGACGACGGCCGCAACGGTGTTTACGGTAACGAACAGCTGGTCACCTTCTGATCGGGAGAAACTGAGGAAGTTAGCGGGAAGCTAACCTTTGTTCACAGAACAAACGCACCTTCGGATCGGAAGAAACTGAAGAAGTTAGCGGGAAGCTAACTCTTTGTTCACGACGGATATCTTCTTCAAACTTCGTCCCTTGGACAACATTCCCTCAACAGGTTCAGAGGTTGGGTTTTGGGCAGATTAACAGATTGGTTTAGGATGAAATGATCTAAACGTTGGGCTGCACGGTGGCGCAGTTGGTAGCACTGTTGCCTTGCAGCAAGAAGGTCCTGGGTTCAATTCCCGACCGGGGGTCTTTCTGCATGGAGTTTGCATGTACTCCCCGTGCATGCGTG
Organism: Girardinichthys multiradiatus; assembly: GCF_021462225.1. NCBI lineage: Eukaryota > Metazoa > Chordata > Actinopteri > Cyprinodontiformes > Goodeidae > Girardinichthys > Girardinichthys multiradiatus. The sequence continues at coordinate 4,097,972 of NC_061806.1, read as the reverse complement.
GGTTCTCACCGGGTACTCCGGCTTCCTCCCACAGTCCAAAGACATGCCTGTTAGGTTAATTGGTCACTCTAAATTGCCCTTAGGTGTATGAATGAGAGTGTGCTTGTTTGTGTGTTGCCCAGCGATGGACTGGCGACCTGTCTGGGGTGTACCCTGCCTCTCGCCCATAGACTGCTGGAGATAGGCACCAGCTCCCCCGCGACCCACTATGGAATAAGCGGTAGAAAATGACTGACTGATCTAAACGTTTTCATGTTATGAAGTTTGTTTTGTGGAACTCGGCTATCTTGGTGCTAGCATGCTACCTGTAGCACCCAGGCCGGTTCGTGTTCTTTGTATGTTTTAAAGCTAAGATAAACTTTATTTAAAGGGTGGTTTTAACCAGAACATTGCTCATAACGCGCCGTCAGCGCTTATGCATTTTAACCCTGGTATTTTAAAGGTACGTGTTGATTCTGGCGCTAAGCTATCTCTAGCCTAGCACTTTAGCTAGCTTCTTTGTTAGCCCAACGGCCAGCCGGTAAGAACCCGTGTGCTAGCATTAAGGCTAGTCAACAGAAAGGTTGTTAGTTTTCAAGCTAGTAAATAATAGTCCCTGAACATCATTTGCTAGAGTTGATAACTAAGTAAACACCATTAAGCCCCATTTCTCCAGAAAGATTTGGCTCTTTTCCAAAATACTCAATAATAGTTCTTCAAATATTATTTTAATAAATACAGGTAGTTAATTAGACACCATTGAGAATTAGTCATCCAGGAGGTTGGTTTTATTCAGCAGATCATTATTTAAAACATTATTTTATTAAAATAATATTTAATCTGATCTTGCATTGTAAAGGGTTGTCTAGAGGTTGCTGATTATTTTCTAAGTTAGTTCCAAAACTAACTTAACTTCACTTCCAGATTCTTCAAGATAATCCTTGGTTCTCAAACATAAACATTGCATGGTAATGTTGCATCACTCTTTTTGGTCATGATTTCTAATCATCTTTAATCAACTTGTTTATATTGTACATAGTCCATTAGTCTTCATTATTCTTTAATTCTGCTTGGTAGTTTAGTTGGATTGTTTTAGCATAGTAAAGAGTTTGTTGATTGAAATATGTTTGACTTTGAGTTGACTTATTTTTGTTAATAAATTCTTGTATTTTAAGAAATTGTGTGAATTCATTCCATATGTGTGCAGAGTTTATGCTGTTCAATAATGCCAGAGCTCGTCTCACCCCTTTCTATTCTGTCCTAATACCATCGCCTTAATGGGGCTGGTATTCACAGGACAATCCTTAACAGACCAGAATATTATTTGGTAAAATATTAAAATATTAATATTAAAATATTAATATTAAATATTAAATAATATTCTCAGATTCATATTTACAACAACAGCAAATCAAACACTCACCATAAAACACTTCAATCAGTGTTGCATGCAACAAGTTAATACCTTGGATTAACTACAGGTGATTCTAAATGACCTTAAACTATGCCTCTTCCGGCCCAGATTTCTAAATGTACCTATCCAATTTAATATGAAAAAAATAACGATATTACTTTCTTCTCTCCACCGGTTGAGGATGGGTCAGGTCTGAAGAAAACGAGGGGGGGATCATGTGTCCGTGATCACCTCAAGAAAAAAACAACAGTAAACTTCTCATCCTTCCAGGAAGGGAAAATATGAAGAACCGTTTAGTTGACTGAATTAACAAGGAGGATACTCATCTCCTTTGAAATAAAACCTCTGTGGGTTTATCACCTGCGCCGGGTGTCGGCGTGGTCTTCGTTTATGAATCTTCTGACCCTCTTGTATCAGACAGATTTCCAGCTTTCAAGCTCTTCCGGGAATGGCCGTGTGGAGAAAAAGTTTGCCTGCACTCTAGATATGTGCCTCTATTGCGTCGTCTCATGAGACACGCTGGAAATGGCCACAAAAGTTTATTTTCCGCGGGTTTTATAATCCCTGGTGATGTCAGAGCTGCAATGTCTGTTGAGCTGCGCATTTTCGACTGTGCGACTAAAATGGATGACTCCAACACCTACTAATCTGCTAATAGCAAAACTCATCTTTCATTTAGCAGATTAGCGCTTTTGCTAACTTTAAAAACTGTTAGGGGACTGTTTAGCTACCGGTAAATTGGTTTTTGCTAACTTTAAGTCTGCTAATAGAATTCCCAAGTTTGTTCCATTCTATTGTGGGCATGTCTTGAAGAGTCTGTTAAGCATGCTGTTGGCTTATGTTACATGCCAGCTACTCCTTCAGCTCAACAAGTTTGTGTAAGTGTGTGGGTGTGTGTGTCCGTTTGCCTTTCCCAATCCCTGAGGTAGATCTATCTATCTAGTTAAATGTTTTAGACACACTTTCTCTTTGTTAGGTATTATTTAGTCAACTCAGAGGTAAGAACGATACAGTCAGAGTTACTTGTGACAAGGGTAGCCCACTTTGCAGTGAAACTACAAAGTTTTGACACCCTATCTCTTTATTTATATGCACAGTTCAACAGACAGTTCAGACAGGGTGTGTGTGTGTGAGACGGAAAGGAGGCTGGTTCTCACAAAGATAACAATGATCTCACACACACAGGGAGGAAGGCATAGTGCAGGTGCCTTGCAACCCAAGGTTTTTACATGAGTGATAACAAGTTTTGCACCCATCCAACAGTCCCTCCTTTTATCACAAGTAAAAACATTTAATATAAAAACGAGTAAGAAAAATACTTTGTATGAGCGAAAACCCACGGACGGTAAACAGATTATATTTTGTGGGAAATACTCATACGGCCCCGCCGCCCTCGGCGACCATTAAAAGTTAAATGTTGATTAATACTTGAAATCATAAAAATAAAAGAATAATACTTGAAATCATAAAAATAAAAGAATAATACTTGAAATCATAAAAATAAAAGAATAATACTTGAAATCATAAAAATAAAAGAATAATACTTGAAATCATAAAAATAAAAGAATAATACTTGAAATCATAAAAATAAAAGAATTAAAAAATCTGCCCTGTTTATGTCATCATTGTACTTTTTCTCATTTCACTTAAGCAACAACTTCTTCCGATTTTCTGCTGTAAGGTTATTTTATGAAATACAATGTATGAGTACACTCAGGCTTTTGATGTGATTTATTTACAACATGTCATCATAATCGTCCCCTTCATTTTCGTGCATTTCTACCTGGTTCAGTGTTGCATATGCCACCATGAACAATACCAGAAATTCTGTAGGAATGGGTGTGTGTCCTGTCCTTCCGTCAGTGTTCTGAGATGGGTCCCGTCTGATGTCCATCTCTTCTGGTTCAGTATCACCTCCTGTGGATCCTGCTTTAGATAGAGAAAGAGTCCTGCTACCAGAATTAAGCTCAGGCTTATCAGTCCTGTCCACAAGTTACAGAGAGCCATTTTATAATTGGGCGCAGATCAGCTGTTTTCTTCACCGGTTTGAGACGCTGGGCCATCTTTGAACCCGGACTTCCTCTGCTACCCCGTCGGTTGATCTGGCTCCTGTAACGGCAAAACTGGCTTACAGTGGCTTTTATGGATCCAGGAAGGCCTCTCTGCTATTTTCAGAACTGTGGGCGTTGTCAGGAGTATTTGAAACGGCCCTTTCCACCAAGGAGTGCTCCAATCCTTCCGGTGGAGTGTCTTAATCAGGACCATGTCTCCAGGCCTCATTCTGTGGGATAGGAGCAGAGATTATCGGCAGACCACTGGACATTTGTTCTTCTTTTGTCTGCAACATTTTATTCATCCACTCAGCTAATGAAGGTTCCTGTTGTGCTTTCTCTATTTCATTCATGTCAGAGGGCAGAGAAAACGGTCTGCCATGTACCATTTCTTTGAGAATACAAATTCACATCAGCAACTTGGTGTCATGTGATCTCAGGCTCAGAACACAGTGGGTGGAGTTATACAATGATGTACAGTAGGTGGCAAATGGAGTAAGACCAGTTTGATTTGGAGTTATTCTCATCCATAATTTAACCAGGGATAGGCATCCGGGCCATGGCCTCCCTGTTTCTTCCATTGTTTTCCTTAATCTTTAACTGAAACCCTAATGCTTTAGAACTTAGTTCTATTAATTTATTTACAAAATGAGTTCCATTATCTGACCTTATAATCTGTGGGATACCATATGTGGGGAAGAAATGTGTCACTAGGTTCATCTATTACAACTAGGCAATATTTATTCCCCCGTGTTTGCAACAAATTATGCATGATCTGCAAAAATGATTTGCATAGTCAGAAATATTTATAGTGTAGCATTAATGCTTTACCAGATGTGACATATTCCCCCCTTGACACGTGGGTCTTCCCAATGTGTCACTGTAGCCGCTGTGTTGTATAACTTTTTTGGGAGGATTGGTTTATCTTCTATCTGATAGATGTCATCTTTTTTCTGTGCTCCTCTCTTTAGCCAGGCCTTTATTTCTGTCTTGGGTGCTGACTGTTGGGCGTCTTTCAGCACGTCTGTGTCTATAAATAGCAGATCTGACATTTTCTCTTTAATAGGTTGAAATGAGTTAGTTCTGTCCCTGATGATGTTTTAAAACCTCTATTTTGCCAAATCTTAGCATGGTGATGTACTGATCCGAAAACGTATTGGCTGTCTGTGTATATAGTAAGTATTTGTCCCTCATGTAATTCACATGCTCTTACTACAGCATATAATTCTGCTGTTTGGGCTGAGCATGTATTGGGTAGAGATTTAGCTTCTATTATCCTATCGATGGTTGTTATTGCATAACCAACTCTATTCTTTCCATATTCATCTTTAGATGTTGAGCCATCTACAAACACAACACATGAATCTGGTATAAGGGTTTGAGAAATGTCTTGTCTGGGTTTGGTGTCTTCTTCAACTTTTGCTTTATAAGAATGTGGTTTTCCATCTTCTGCAGTAGGTATTAGAGTACTTGGATTTAAAGGGCACATCTTTTTAGAGTTATGTTTGGCTGTGATAATAATAGTGATGTCAGTGTGATATGCCTTGCATGTAGCGTCAGGTGCTTCTCTTAATATTCCTGACTTCAACATATCTTGTATTACTGGCTTAGTACCTTCTTCAGCTTCTGGCTTTAAGGGGTATTGACGGACTAATGGCCTTTTTTCAGATATTAGTTTAACCTTGTATGGTGGGAACCCCTTTATAAGCCCTACATCAGTTGATGATTGGGACCACAGTTCAGGTGGGACAGCAGATAGGGCAGGATGCATGTTGCTCTCTTTGCTCTCAGCTAAGCCCTGTATTTGTCCCTCTGCCTCATCTAAATGTATCCTTGGATGGACTTTGACTGTCCACGCCAGAATGAGCTTCCAGATTTCTGTATTAGGATCTACCTTTGACTGTGTCAGTGCTGTTCCTGCAGAGGTTTAAAGCCTCTGTTTTTCCAAATTCTTATTATTCTTTTTTATCATATTTTATAAAGTAAGTCCTTATTACATTTAAAAATGAGATCAATATTTTTGGTAGTTGCTATTATTATAAATAATGCTTGGTTTAGTTCTTATTAAAAATAAAAAAATAAAAACTCACTCACTGATGAACACAAAAAATGAAGGGCATATTATATCTTATAATCTTAGTTTATCTTACCCAGTTTTATAGATACAACATACACTTTCAGTCAGCTTTGTATTTAATTCAAGTAACTAAAGTTTGTTTCAATTAACTAAAGTTTTATCTATTTCAGTCCAGTCCAGTAATTCTGTTAAGGTTAATTTAATCTTATGTTAAGTTTGAGTCTAATTCAATCATTTTGAACCTGACTGGAAAAAGTCTAAACATCTGTTAAAATCTTTTTGTTTTACCATAGAGAACTGACCTAATATTATTATGGTAATGTTGAGGACTCTAATTTTTACATAACATGAAACAGACATTTATTTCACAAAAACAGAAAGTCAAACACAGACATTTGGCCACATGAAAGTTTAAATAACCTGTTTGTAAAAGAATTAGGAAAAATTCAAGACGGGTCTATGAACTTTCCTATGGTTATCAGTATTTTCAGTAGAGGTAGAACCTTTGCCATCTTTAAATGATTTTTTGAAAAAGATTCTGGAAACCTTATTAAGATATAAATTTGGCAAAGATCATCAGAACATCAGACCTTTATTAGCGCTTTTAATGTCCCTCAAAGATGCATTACAATGAAATCAGTCATTCCCATTCACACACATTCACACACTACTTACTTATTTCTCTGTCAGAGTAATTTTTATTTGCAAAGATTTGAACATAATTTGACTTCTATTATTCTTAAAATGCACATTGTTTCCTCATAACCCCTTTTGTTTCCACTAGGTCTGTTTTGAACGCTTCAATTCTTTTTTTTTATTCACCAAGAATCAATAAGGTGGTCTTAGTGGGGTCCACCTTAAAGGTGTTGTCTGTTGGGTGTCATGTTATCATTGTCTGGTCAGTGAGGTTCATAAGTCAGTCAGAACCTTGGTCATTTGGTCTGTGCTCATAATGTTTCATAGATCCAGCCTATGATTAGTCAGCAAAACTTCCACCTATAGGAGAAAAATTGATTGTTAATGAATGAGCTGCATTTCCTAGGAACACTGTCTTCCTCCTGGATGAGCATCACCTGTTGAAAAACTTTCATCATTGTTTGTTTCACATATTCAATCAGATCTTTATATTATACCAGTAGGTGAAGTTGTTAGTATCTCATGTAGACTGACATATACTGTTGCATTTGGAGAGGATCTCAGATTAAATAAACATAGTTAGAGCTTCAATCCAAGTTCATTTTGTGTCTGCAGACTTTAGCCAATTTCTCTTTTCTTTTTTTTTTTTTTATACATAAAGAGCAAGATTCAAAACATTTTCAAAAGGCAGATTGTGGCAGAATGTAGACAAAACTGCTTATTGATTGACAAAATAACATTCAAGCACACAATCACCATATTAAAGGCTCTACTTCTAGAGAATCACTAAACTTCTGGGGTCCGGTTTTGGCCCGCGGACCTTGAGTTTGACACATGCAGGGTAGAGTTACAATTTTTTTTTTTCAGACCTTTCAGCAGAGACAGGCTTAGTTTTATCTTTGTTTTCAGGCAGCTGCATCTCTTTGTCAAGGTCGTTTCACAGAGCTGAAATTTAACTTCTCTCAAAGAGGAAAAATCAAGAATGCACACAATCTGAGCCAAATATGGAATTATTTCCCTGTAAAATGAATCTTTTGCATTTTATCATGATATTGTTGGTAGTATAACACCATAGAATGATTTTTAAAGCACCTGTTTCTCACTAATGCTTGCCTACAAAATCTTTTACTCTCAGATTACTTCTTTAACAACATTCTGTTCTCTCTTCTCTAGTCATTGTTCACTGGGTTGTCCAGTTGGACAGTTTCCATGTTGTCCACATTGTCACCTCCTCTTTTAACTTCTTTTACCACGTCCTCTAAAACCATCTCTTAGTCTTTATAATTTGGGGCTACCTTGGTATTCTAACCTGGGATGGGTGGCAGTCCGCCCCCCCTTTATTAGTTTTCAGTTAAGCTGAAAGTTTTTTTTTTCTGTGCTTTTCTTAAGGCCTCAGTATTATGGCTATGTCAGTTAAAAGCTGCTCTTATTGTTGTTCTTTTAATTAAACTTTTTGTTTTAATCTGTTTATCAACTGTGTGCACTCAGGGACTGAAAAGTCCCCTTTGAAATTATAATCTGGCAAGGTTTTTTATTGTCTCTTGAATCTTTTGAATGCATAATCTCCAGTTTAAGATCCCCGTGTAGTTTTAGGATTTCAGTGATAATTAAGTTACCTGAAAATCCGTATTTTTATGCCATCGTGCACATATTTCTGTTAAATCAGAGCTTTTTCTCTGTTCTTCCCCCATTGTTCTTTGTTATTTTTCTCTTTTTAGTTTTCATTATTGCTAATTTTAGATCCCCTTGTAATTTTAAGACATCCTTTGTATCTAATTTGCCCAAAAACCCATGTTTTTTATTTTTTATTCCATCTATGACAGATCATACCTGCTCCTTTTACATAGTTCTCCATAAACTTTACCTCCCCTTCTAAGTCAATTAGTTTACTTTGTTTCTTCCCCATTATGTTTTATGTTAGTTTAATTATAGTATAAATGTCCCAGATAAAAGGTCACTGGCATGAGACTTTAAGGAGAGGACATTAACACGCCCTTCTACTGCGACTAATTCGCAGCGGTGTTAATTTTCTGGAATGAAATCCGACCTGAATCTCCAAAGTCACCAGTACGTAGTTTTAATCTGGGCAAAAGAAAACACAGGACTAGCAGAATCCTGCTATGATTCTATTAAAATGCTTAGTCCTCCATACACACACAACACAGTCACACAGTTAGTTTCAGGTACCTTGTAATTTTTCTAAGTTAACTTGGTGTTATTTTATGAGCTCAATTTACTCCGTTCTTTTTACTTGTATAGCGCTTATTCTATTCCCTCGCAGGGGAATAACCCTTAGTCGTTTTATTTGGCCCCCTTCTTGGCGGGGCCCTACCTTAATTTGTCACTATTCCTTTCACGGTGGAATAAAACCATCCCAATGCAGCGTCCTTACCGGCGACGCACTACCAACGACTCTCAAGTACTTTTCTTCTTTTATTTATATAGCGCTTACTCTATTCCCTCACAGGGGAACAATCCTCAGTCGTTTTCTTTAATCCCCTTCACGGCGGGATTGTACCAAATTTGTCACTATCCCTTTCACGGTGGAATAAAACCATCCGAATGCAGCGTCCTTACCGGCGACGCACTACCAACGACTGTTAAGTACTTTTCCTATGAACTGTATTTTAAAACTGTCTCACCTCGGAGTTGACTTCTTGGTGACTCTTTGGACCCTGTGACAGTCACCCCGTGCAGAGGAAGGCAATAACCCACTGGCCAGGTGTGAATTCACACACACCGGGACTTTCAGCCACTCCGGCTAAAGGAGGCTGTGCAGCGGTGCTTCGCTCGACGTCAGGCTTCCCCCACGGATCCCAGAGTCACTGTTAAAGCAAAGAGAAATAAGGTTATTGAATTAATCCGGCTTCGAAGGACCAATAAATGTTAGGTATTATTTAGTCAACTCAGAGGTAAGAACGATACAGTCAGAGTTACTTGTGACAAGGGTAGCCCACTTTGCAGTGAAACTACAAAGTTTTGACACCCTATCTCTTTATTTATATGCACAGTTCAACAGACAGTTCAGACAGGGTGTGTGTGTGTGAGACGGAAAGGAGGCTGGTTCTCACAAAGATAACAATGATCTCACACACACAGGGAGGAAGGCATAGTGCAGGTGCCTTGCAACCCAAGGTTTTTACATGAGTGATAACAAGTTTTGCACCCATCCAACACTCTTTTATGGTTTTCTTTATCTTTATGATTATTTACATTGTATGCAGATTCTCACTGAAGGCATCAAACTGTGAATAAACAGATATGGAATTATGTAGCAAACGGAAAATTACAAAATAACTTTACATATGTTTTATAGTTTAGATTCCTTAACCTTTCAAGCCCTAAGGGGTTTTGGACCAATTTCCGCCTGACATTACATAACTTTGATAAACCAAGTTTAGCTCCACAGTTATAAAGTCTGAATGCAAACATTTGGTATCTGTATAAAGGTACAGGATAAAATAAAATTTTCCCAGTGGAACCACTATTACAAATGTTACTAATGTCTGATTTATTTTTGATTAAACAAAAAACAAAAATAATTTTTTTTTAGTCTCACCAGAACATTTCATAACATTTCACACAACATATGTCCTGCACACAATTATAAAGGTAAAATAAGTAAACATTTTTGAAATAGCACACGTGTAACGTAAATCTGCTGGAAAAAAGAAGAAACACAGTTGCTTACTCATGAAATAGCCCCCTCCCTTCCGAAGCTAATCTTCATCATTGTCTTCGTCATCCTACTCAATGCAGCTGTCTGAAGAATATTCAGACATTTGGCTTTTACCGTTTGGAATAAAACTTCCAAACTGGTAATTTTCTTTTTCTGTGCCATTATGAGTGACCGGTTATCCAGGAATAACACTGGGAGCTAACGAAGCACAGAGCAAGATAGCTGCGGGACATGTGTGCAGTAACCAGAGCCTGCTTTCAAACTGGCGTGCACCCAGCGCGCATAAGCTACGCATGCAAATTATATCGCCGGAGAAGGTGCTAGAAAGATGAGTTGTGCCTTGTTAGAATGGTAAGTGTCTGTATTTTGTCATGATATTGGATTTGGGGAGGTGCTGTAAAAAGAAAGGCGCATATGGAACCATTTTTTGTTTTTTTTACAAAACTCCATCCATCCATCCATTTTCTATACCCGATTCTTCCATACTGGGTCGAGGGGGAGCTGGTGCGTATCTCCAGCAATCTACAGGCAAAAGACAGGGTACACCCTGGACAGCTCGTCATTCCATTGCAGGGCAACACAAGGACAAACAACCATGCACACACCCACTCACCTAAGGGGAGAGACCAATTAACCTAACAGTCATGTTTTTGGACTGAGGAAGGAAGACGGAGTACCGGGGAGAACCCACGCATGCACAGGAAGAACATGCAAACTCCACACAGAAAGACCCCCAGCCAGGATTCGACCCAAGGACCTTCTTGCTGCAAGACAACAGTGATACCAACTGTTCCACCATGCGGCCCTGTGCAAAACTCACTCAATTGTTTAGTGAACATTACAGCTTCCTCTTGCGAGGGATTTAAGAAAAAAAAAAAAAACTGGCGGCGTTTGACCTAGTTTTAGAGATGGTGAAAAATGGGCGTTGCTTTTTTCATATTGCCGGTACCGGTATACTCAGGCTTAAGGGGTTAAAGTAGCCGTCCTTCGCTGTGGTGAGTGAAATATTAACCTTTGGCTGTCTCTCAATGAACCTCTGGGAAGTTCTTTCAAGACTCTTTGAAAAATCATTTTGGGTGACCACCTCACGAAGCTCATTGAGTGAATGCCAAGACAGCAAAGCGGTAAACAAAGCAAAGGGTGGCAATTTTGAAGTATCTAAAATATAAAAATGTTTAGTTATTTCACACCTTTTTTTCACACACTTGTTTACTATATAATCCCATGTGTGTTCATTCATAGTTTTGTTGCCTTTGGTGAGAATCTACTATGTAAATAGTCATGAAAATAAAGAGACCCATTAAGTGAGAAAGTGTATCTAAAACGTTTGACCGGTAGTGTATATATATATATAAGTGCCAAGGGCAACAACTGAAAGTTGCTAATTTTAATTAATCTTAAATCTTTAATTCAATCTTACTTATTTTATGAATACCTGCTTGATGAGGTGTGGTATTACAGAACAACTCCTTACTGTGTACCATTCTGATAAACAGGAGACCACTTTGAGGTCAGCTCATTGATGTTCGATGAGTAGAGAAGATGTGGGGACCGCTCTCGATTTTGCGGTTGGGGACAGTAGTTTCCTGGTACTGGTACGCACATTCAGCGCATGGAGCTGCGGTTCCAATGCTGTCTTCTTCAGCTTTTAGGAAAACCTCTATGTGGACATAATCAGTGACACTGTCTGTTGTTAGGAAATCTATGATCTGATTCTTTCTTTTTTTCTTTCCTTACCATGTTCTGTCCGGCAGAGTTGCGCTCAGAATTGTTGTCTGAATGCCAAGAAGAAGCCCAACAGATTTGCATTACAGCAAACACTTTAATGCTCCACTTGTGAAAGTAAATCTTCTCTGCTTGATACTTATAAATGAAACTTTATTAGCTGCTTTGGGATTATTTCAATTGTTACGGACACAGAGGCAGACACGAAAAGGAAAATATAAGAAGCACGAAAGAGAGAGAGGTGGGGCAAAAAAGGAGAAGGAGAAGGAGAGAAGAATGGAGAACATAAAGAAGGATGAAGAGATTACAAGATAACACCCTGCTTGCTTCTACACCTGCATTGTAGACCTTAACATAATAGGAGCATTTTTACCGAACAATGCACAGTACTAATGAATGCAAGATGTAATCGTACTCGTACTCGTTGTTTTCCGCTTTATCCGGGACCGGGTCGCTGGGGCAGCAGACTCAGCAGAGACGCCCAGACACCTCCTCCAGCTCCTCCGGGGGGAGCCCAAGACGTTCCCAGGCCAGCCGAGAGACATAGTCCTCCAGCGTGTCGTGGGCCTCCTCCCGGTGGGACGTGCCTGGAACACCTCCCAAGGAAGGCATCCAGGAGGCATCCGGTATAGATGCCCGACCCACCTCAACTGGCTCCTCTCGATGTGGAGGAGTAGCGGCTCTACTCCGAGCCCCTCCTGGATGGCCGAGCTCCTCACCCTATCTCTAAGGGAGTGCCCAGCCACCCTACGGAGGAAGCTCATTTCCGCCACTTTTATCTGGGATCTCCTTCTTTCGGTCATGACCCAAAGTTCATGGCCATAGGTAAGGGTAGGAACGTAGACCGACCGGTAAATCGAGAGCTTCGCTTTTCGGCTCAGCTCTCTCTTCACCACAACGGACCGGCACAGCGCCCCCATTACTGTGGCAGCCGCACCGATCCATCTGTCGATCTCCCGCTCCATTCTTCCATCACTCGTGAACAAGACCCCGAGATACTTCAACTCCTCCCCTTGAGGCAGGAACTTCCCTCCAACCTGAAGAGGAAAAGCAACCCTTTTCCGGTCGAGAACCATGGCCTCGGACTTGGAGGAGCTGATCCTCTTCCCAGCCGCTTCACACTCGGCTGCGAACCGCCCCAGTGCATGCTGTACAACATTCAAAGACTTGAGGTACTCAGGATGGATCTCATCCAACCCCGAAGCCATGCCACCGCAGAGCTTTTTAACCACCTCGGTGACTTCAGCCTGGGTGATGAAAGAGACCAATCCCGAGTCCCCAGCCTCTGTTTCGACAATAGATGTGGAGAACATGGTCCACTCGGACTCTATGTCTCCAACATCCCCCAGAATCTGGTCAAAGCTCTCCCGGAGGTGAGAGTTGAATACATCCCCGGCCAAGGGGTCTGCCAGACGTTCCCAGCAGACCCTCACTATGCGCTTGGGCCTGCCAAGTCTGTCCGGCTTTCTCCTCCCTCAGCGGATCCAACTCACCACCAGGTGATGATCAGTGGACAGCTCAGCCCCTCTCTTCACCCGAGTGTCCAAAACATGCGCCCAAGGGTCTGATAATACAACAACAAAGTCGATCATTGACCTCCTGCCTAGGGTATCCTGGTGCCAAGTGCACTGATGGACACCCTTATGTTTGAACATGGTGTTCATTATGGACAATCCGTGACTAGCACAGAAGTCCAATAACAAAACACCGCTCGGATTCAGATCGGGGATGGCATTCCTCCTGATCACGCCTCTCCAGGTGTCACTGTCATTTCCCACGTGGGCGTTGAAGTCCCCCAGCAGAATAATGGAGTCCCCAGGAGTGGCACTATCCAGCACCCCTGACAGGGATGCCAAGAAGGCCGGGTACTCCGCACTACCACTCGGCCCATAGGCTGAAATGTTAGTCAGAGACCTCTCCCCAACCCGAAGGCACAGGGATGCGACCCTCTCATCCACTGGGGTAAACCCCAACACAAGACGGCTGAGGTGGGGGGCGACAAGCAAACCCACCCCGGCCCGCCGCCTCTCCCTGTGGGCCACTCCAGAGTAGAAGAGAGTCCAGCCCCTCTCGAGGAGATGGGTTCCAGAGCCCACGCTGTACGTGGAGGCGAGCCCGACTATTTCTAGTCGATATCTCTCGACCTCCTGCACAAGCTCAGGCTTCTTGCCCCCCAGCGAGGTGACATTCCACGTCCCTAGAGCCAGCCTAAGCATCCGGGGATCGGGCCGCCGAGGTCTCCACCTTCGTCCGCCACCCAATCCTCTTTGCACCGGTCCCTCACGGTTCCCCCTGCAGGTGGTGGGCCCACTGGGGGATGGTCTCGCATCTCTCGTTTGGGCTTGGCCCGGCCGGGTCCCGCGAGGAGCAACCCAGCACCAGGCGCTGTCCGAAGAGTCCCGATCCCAGGCCTGGCTCCAGGGTGGGACCCCGGCTCCGCCGTACCGGGCGACGTCACGTGCCTCGATTTTGTAGCCGTCATGAGGGGTTCTTGGACCGCTCTTTGTCTGACCCGTCACCTAGAGCCTGTTTGCCATGGGAGACCCTACCAGGGGCATTTAAGCCCCAGACAACATAGCCTCTGGGATCATTCGAGCACTCAAACCCCTCCACCACGTTAAGGTGGTGGTTCAAGGAGGGGATGCCAGATGTAATTAGTGGTAAATGCGTCTCAATATAGAACATTTTTGTATCTGTTAAGCCCTAAAGGGGTATGTAATTTCTGCCTGAAATTACACTATGGAAATCCTTTGGAATTCCTAGGAGAACTTCCAGGTTGCATTCATCCACATCTTCACTACAGGTCCTTCTCAAAATATTAGCATATTGTGATAAAGTTCATTATTTTCCATAATGTCATGATGAAAAATTAACATTCATATATTTTAGATTCATTGCACACTAACTGAAATATTTCAGGTCTTTTATTGTCTTAATACGGATGATTTTGGCATACAGCTCATGAAAACCCAAAATTCCTATCTCACAAAATTAGCATATCATTAAAAGGGTCTCTAAACGAGCTATGAACCTAATCATCTGAATTAACAAGTTAACTCTAAACACCTGCAAAATATTCCTGAGGCCTTTAAAACTCCCAGCCTGGTTCATCACTCAAAACCCCAATCATGGTTAAGACTGCCGACCGGACTGCTGTCCAGAAGGCCACTATTGACACCCTCAAGCAAGAGGGTAAGACACAGAAAGAAATTTCTGAACGAATAGGCTGTTCCCAGAGTACTGTATCAAGGCACCTCAGTGGGAAGTCTGTGGGAAGGAAAAAGTGTGGCAGAAAACGCTGCACAACGAGAAGAGGTGACCAGACCCTGAGGAAGATTGTGGAGAAGGGCCGATTCCAGACCTTGGGGGACCTGCGGAAGCAGTGGACTGAGTCTGGAGTAGAAACATCCAGAGCCACCGTGCACAGGCGTGTGCAGGAAATGGGCTACAGGTGCCACATTCCCCAGGTCAAGCCACTTTTGAACCACAAACAGCGGCAGAAGCGCCTGACCTGGGCTACAGAGAAGCAGTACTGGACTGTTGCTCAGTGGTCCAATGTACTTTTTTCGGATGAAAGCAAATTCTGCATGTCATTCGGAAATCAAGGTGCCAGAGTCTGGAGGAAGACTGGGGAGAAGGAAATGCCAGAAGTCCAGTGTCAAGTACCCACAGTCAGTGATGGTCTGGGGTACCGTGTCAGCTGCTGGTGTTGGTCCACTGTGTTTTATCAAGGGCAGGGTCAATGCAGCTAGCTATCAGGAGATTTTGGAGCACTTCATGCTTCCATCTGCTGAAAAGCTTTATGGAGATGAAGATTTCATTTTTCAGCACAACCTGGCACCTGCTCACAGTGCCAAAACCACTGGTAAATGGTTTACTGACCATGGTATCACTGTGCTCAATTGGCCTGCCAACTCTCCTGACCTGAACCCCATAGAGAATCTGTGGGATATTGTGAAGAGAACGTTGAGAGACTCAAGACCCAACACTCTGGATGAGATAAAGGCCGCTATCGAAGCATCCTGGGCCTCCATAAGACCTCAGCAGTGCCACAGGCTGATTGCCTCCATGCCACGCCGCATTGAAGCAGTCATTTCTGCCAAAGGATTCCCGACCAAGTATTGAGTGCATAACTGTACATGATTATTTGAAGGTTGACGTTTTTTGTATTAAAAACACTTTTCTTTTATTGGTCGGATGAAATATGCTAATTTTGTGAGATAGGAATTTTGGGTTTTCATGAGCTGTATGCCAAAATCATCCATATTAAGACAATAAAAGACCTGAAATATTTCAGTTAGTGTGCAATGAATCTAAAATATATGAATGTTAAATTTTCATCATTACATTATGGAAAATAATTAACTGTATCACAATATGCTAATATTGTGAGAAGGACCTGTATAACTGCAGCAAATTTGGGCTGAATAAGTTGAAGAACATTCTGTATGTTCCAAAAAGGTTTTAGAGGACAATGTGCCAGGCGGAAATGGCAGTTAGGCAAAGGTTGCAAAAACCTTCCCAGATGTGTTTTTCACCTCATAACAAGGAAATAAAAGGGAATCTGGTCACATAAAAATTATGATTTGGGGATTTTTGTGTTTTGGGCTTTTCTCATTTTTGTTGTCACAGTTGAGTTTTGGAATCTCTTTCTGTTTATTGTTTTAAATGTGGTGTAGTTTTTTTAGGTTTGTTTTCCTGTGCATCGTTTCAGTTCATAGTGCTTTCAGGTTTATGTTCTGTTACTGTTAAGTTTCTTAGGTTTGATCATGTTCTTGAATTTCTGTTTTGTTCCAGTCATGTTTTGTCTTTACTCCCTCCATCTGTCAGTCATAGCAATCAGCTTCATTCGGCCCACCTGCACCACCCTCCATATATACACAATCATTCTGTTCATTCCTCGCGGAAACATTACGGATCACTTCACTCTGTTATTATCTCGAACCATGTCAAGTTTATGCCAAGCCTGTCTTGCCTGTTTTTGCCACCACCTGGTAAAGTGAGTTTCAGTTATTGAATCATTTGTTCTACCTCGCTACTATGCTTCCTGCTCATCTGCATTCTGGGGTCCTCTGCTACACCGAACCTGACAGATTTGCATTGTAGGAGTCCTTCTGCATATGACACATCCATTGGTCATGATATTTACCCTGTGTATCATCAAAATGTACAGTTGCAAACATAACTGGAAGCTAACGAAGTAGCGTGCAAGCTAGCATCTGGCAGACAGCAACCAGCAGACTGTAATATGCAAGCAAATTATATCACCAGAGAAGGTGCTAGAAAGACAAGTTATGCCTTATTAGAAAGGTCAGTATCTCTAGTTTGTTATGATATAGGACATAAACTGTATAAATTGAGCTTAAGAGTGCTATCTTTATGTTTGCTGTGCTTTTTTAAAAATGTAAAGTAAACTTGTTCAATTCTGGATTATTTGCCCTAAAATTGTCTTAGTCCTGGCCTCTATGATTTGAACTGTATTACTGCAGTTGAACTGTCCTGTTGGTTCAAACAGTACAGCTTGGTACATGTTTACATCACAGGCCCCTGTTTACCATCTCACTCCAACACTCCTGTAGCTAGCCAGCTGCTCGTATTGATAAGACTTAGGCCTACTAGGCTCCATAAAGCCTCTCTTAACCTCCGGTGATGAGGAGGATGAAAAATCTTCCAGCTCAAAAGATCTATCTATAGCGAAACTACCAGCGTCGCTCTGCTCACTCTCCATGTTTCAATATGTGAAATTAAGCTAGCTGCCACCTTCCCTCGTCCTCCTGACCACACCCCCGCTTAACCCCCTCAGGTCATCTCCACTGCCCACTTTGGTGGCATTTTTCAGAATTTGTCTTGGGGTGGAGTTATTCTTTTACATAGAGTTTAGTTCCACTTTTTGTCCTTGTTTCTTCCCAGGGCTGGGAACGCATTTCCGGGGGAGGCGCTTCCTCTGAAGGGTGGAGCAAAGCAAACTGAGAAGCATTTCCTTGACCACCAGACTATGAAGTGAATTTTGGTATAAGTGAATTACTGGATCCGGTTGGCTCTTCGGCATCCTGACCTATTCTCCTATTCACCATTGTTTATGCAAGCAGGCTACAAACCAAACAAAAGGCTTCTAGGTTTGTATGCAAGCTGACCAATAGAATTGCGCACGCTTGCCAAACACTGACAATAGAAATGCAATGCTAACAAAAAAGTTTTTTCAAATTACATCTAAAAAAAAACGCATACCACAAAAATGTGGGTTCAACTTTTGCATACACATTGTGAAGTACTCTTAAAACCTTTTTTTTGACTGAGAAGGTTTTCAAGTTAAATGCATTTTTTTCAAAGTTCCATTTTTCAAAGATCTAAGATGATGTGAGAGCCACCATGAAACCTGTGTCACACAAACAGTGAAGGATCCTGACCCAACATATGTGTACGGTTGCTTACCATCCAATTGACTGATCCCTGAATCGTTTTCAAAAACAGGTTCAAAGAAGCCATGGACAGGTCGCCAGTCAACACACAAACAACCACGCACAAACTCATTGACACAACTAAGGGCAATTAACAGAGACCAATTAACCTAACAGCCATGTCTTTGGGAGGAAGCCGGAGTACCCGGTGAGAACCCACAAATGCACGGGGAGAACATGCAAACTCCATGCAGAAAGACACCTGGCCAGGAATTGAACCAAGGACCTTCTTGCTGCAAGGTAACAGTGCTACCAACTGCTCCACCGTGCAGCCCAGGTTTAAAACTCATAAATCACATTTCATCTGTCTAGAGATCCAGAACTCTAGAGATCCAAGTAGACAGGTTGCATCAATAAAATGTATACCTGTGTTTCAATGACCATTAGCCTTTTGGAATATTTGTAGTATGTGTGTCTTTGGTTGTAAGTGTGTGTGTGTGTGTATGTGAGTGTGTGTGTGTGTGTGTTCCTGTCTTGGCATCACAGTGAGAACCATTTTCCCGATTTCACCATCAAATTGAGGACCGTTTGTACCAAAGTGAGGACATTTTGCTGGTCCTCACGACCTATTTTGCTAACGGTTAGGTTTAGGACTAAGGTGTGAATTGACTTTAGGTTAAGGTTAGGGTTAGACATGCACTGGTAATGGTTAGGTTTAGGGGAAGGGGACTGACTCCTTCTCCCGAAAGAGAAGGTCGGTGCACGGTCCATCCCCTGGGGCACCCTAGGCCCTTGGTTCCAGGCTCGCCTTGGACGACGCTGGCGTCTTCCGTAGCGAACCGTAGTCCACCCGTCCTCATCCATAAAGTCACCCATAAGGGTGATAGTTAAATGTTATATTATAACCAATGAAACAAATTACAATGATGAGATTAGTAAAACAAAATGAATACAAATGGTTTTTAACAAAAACTCAACAAAAAAAACTTTTTTTTGAAAATAAAATTTCATGTGAATTTTTCAAAAAGTAGAAATAAAAGGTGTGCTTGTGCGACGTTTCGGCTCTCGAAAGAGCCTTCTTCAGGCTATAGCACACCAAAAACACGAAAAAAGCAGGTCTGCAGTCTCAATGATGTTGCTCCAATGCTGTCAAATTGTGAAGAATTTGACAGCAAAACTCAGGCCAGAGACACAGGAAGAGATGCAGGGCACTGAACTCCCCTACCCAACCCCGCCGCTACATCCTCCAGTTCAAGCCCGCAACCCACACTATCTCTTGCAGAAAGAAGGAGGAACCCCTCCAAATTCCTTAAACCTGTCAGGCAGGCATTGCCATTCCACTGTGGCTGAGAATCAGCTGCTGTGTACCAACAGTACCTGCTGAGTTTAGTGAGGATGCAGAGGCAGAAACAAAAGGAGGCCATGCCACAGCCCCATCTGTCCTGGTGTATGCATGTGTGTCTGTGTGTAAGTGTAGTGTTGGTATGACTGCCGGTGTGTACGTCCAAAGTGCATTAAAACTAAGGCTGGAGGTAGTGTTTGGGATACCCTATTGTTTGCTGAAAGCAAGGTGTGCTCCACCTCAGCCCCACAGCCCTACGTGTTTTAATTCTGATGCAATTGAGGTGCAAGATGGGATGCGTGCCTCCAACCGCGTAACCGCGCCTCGGTTTCCAGCGGGAGAAAAAGCAATGGTGGAGTATCTCACATGTTCTTATAAAGCTCACTGTGACATCAGAGCTGCGATGCCCACTTCCTGTTAACTGCAATTCATGCTGGGAGGTGTTGTGGAATTTTCTTATCAAAGTGGGTAGAAGTTGACTCATAACAAGAGAAAACAAGTTTTATTCAAAGGCATTCAGCGTTTGAAGACCCTGACACTGAGGTTAGTCAGTGAAACAGAGCCCCGATCAACATTTACACACAGTATTTATACCAGAACATGACAGTGTTATCTCAACACTTCAAAGAGTCTGTGTTTTATGACCCCAGACCCTTCTCGGGTTCAGAGGTGACTAGGTTACCTAGGAACAACCATCTACTCTCCCTGAGGCATCACCCTAACAAATGCCCTTAACCATTAAACTTCTGATAATGGCTTTTACAGCTTCCTCCTCTAACACAGATGTTCACTGGAGTGAGGTAAACCAAAGGTCATACACTGTGGAATACTTACTGCAAGTATTTCCATCACACTCCCTTCTTCTGATTACAAGAAAATCACAACTAAAGGAAAATTAACAAATTATAAACACAACTTAAAAAACAAAAAAAACAAAAAATCCTGCTGCCTTTCCTGAGTGGCTTCTGCGCTTCAAGCTGCCCTGTTACCAGTCTGGTACAGGTGGGCGGTCGTAGGAAGCTCCTCTAGAAATATATTTAGAAACAGGAGCTCTAACCTGCTGGAAGTTAGGCTTCCATAGTCCAACTAAACAACGGTGGAAATGAACACATTCAAATTTGTAATAATACCATAATGATAAATATCAAGCAATAAACATAAAAGTTAGATAAAAGCATCCGAGATTTCCTCCTCAGAGTCAATCTCGCCGTCAAAGTGGGAGGAAAGAATCTCTCACTGTGGTGTGTGTGCAGTGAGGCAAATGACCTTATGATTTCTAACTTTCAGGCAATGCGATGGCCTTAAGTAGATTCTGAAATAACGTTGCACTGCCCAAGGGATTATTGTGCCCTTGTAAGAACAGTGTTCTTCAACCACCTGTTCAATCACTCGCCAGTGATCAGCTTACAGTTCTTTGTCTTGTGGTGGTCCGCTGTCCTCACACCTTTCAGCCGTGGATGATCCAGTTAGAAGATGACTTGTGTCCTGGAAGCCAGATGAAGCTGGAGGAGCTGGAGCTTTCCTGCAGCTTTCCTGCAGCTTTCCTGGGTGTCTAGTAGGATCTGATATGGGCCATTCCAGCACCTGGACTTCCTGTGTTTTCTCCTAAATTCTCTGACCAGAATCCAGTCGCCAGGAATAAAGGACTGGAGGGTGGAAGTGGCTGTTTCTGGTAATGCAGCCTTCACCATCTGTGAAACTTGAGAAAACACTGTGGACAGGTTTTGACAGTAAAACAACATCCTATCTTCACACAAAGATGTGGAAGACAATTTTCTTGGCAATATCCCCATGTCCAAATTAGGAGACCTGCCACACAGCACTTCAAAAGGACTGAGATTTGCCTGTGTCCTTTGTCTCAATCTCATATAAGTGAGAACAGAGCCTTCACAACGCTTGGCTAATTTTCAATTCAAAGTCCCATTCTCAAACCTAAGTGCTTAACTACATGAACTTCATCAAAACATTCAACAAAATCCAAAGAATTGATCTTCTGACTTCACCTGATATACTAGCAGTGACCATCAGCTAAATATTCTGAATATCAAAAATGTGACCTGATGTTTGTGGAAGGTCTGATTACAGGTCAATATTTCATAGTTTCAGAAAACCCTAAAAGAATTTCAAAAATGGTCTAATCTGTAGAGATATAAAATTTCACAAAAGAATCAACACCATAATTTCAGAGAGGTTTTCAGAATGTGGTCTTAGGGAGCTATGCACCATTTATATAAACAAAGTACAACGTTTCTCTCGCATTGTCACTAAGTCCTCACTGGAGGTATGAGCTACCCTTTTTTTTCCATGAGTGCTAAAACTTTTGGAACCCCGTGTTACTTTATTCTGACATTCCCCTCTTCTGGCGCAGGGTCCAACCCATGCGACAATCCAGCAAAAAGTTTGTTCAAAAATGTTTTAATAACCAAGATCACATAACCTAGAACCAAAGAAATGAATTCTGACATAACTATGTGTCACTATGAATTTCATGAAAGCAACATAAAGAAAATCCAGATGTTTTTAACTGCAATTCAGTTCCATCAACAACCAAACACAAACTTTAGTTATTCACGTCATCAATGTCTCACTTAGAAATTAGTCACATATCATCCTAATTTATCTTGTACAAAGATGACTATTAGATTAATGGACATCTAATGTAATTCAGATGCATAAACCCTACAAATTGAATCTAATAAATAATTCCCACCAAGTATAAAGTCATGACTCAGATTCTTTATCAAAAATATATTCCTTACTTTTGGCATATCTTGAATTGTCAGCTAGCTTAATGGCACCAGGGAAACTTTCAATCTAATAAATCACCAGTGATTCTGTATGCAAAACTAATTCTTCAAACTAGTTTAAACTATTTCATTAACCTTTTAATAATAAAACACATAAATCTAAAAGTCATGCTACATCCTTAATCATTATACAAAAAAAAACATGTTATTAAGGCAACAATCACTACAAGCATTTTGATTCTATTGTCTCTTAAACAGTGTTAAAACTCAGGAAGGGAGGTGCTGAGCGTTACCATGACAACAAAGGCATGAACCAATGTAGTAGGTGGGCGGAGTCAGGCAGAACTAACCTCTGATTGACAGCCTATGGGCAGACCCACAGTTTCTTCATCCCATCCCACATTAGTGTAACTTAAACTGCAAAGCTATTAACATGCACCTACCTGAGAAACAAGCTGCTTCTTAACTCTCCTGAAAACTCAAAGTTTAATCAATCTGGGATTTAGAAACATTATTCTAAACATGGATTATTGTTTCATGCAACATATAAACAAACATTCAGTCCAACAAAACAAAGACAAAACATCAAAGACAGACAAATGGCCAAATTTGAAGCTTCAAGAATTCACAGAAATTTTTAACAATCTCTTTTCAGAATATGTTTTCTCAGCCATATCTTTTAATGCTATAATTGATCAATGCTGTTATGATAATCGTCAGGATCCTTTTTTTTTTTTTTTTAAATGAGTGCACATAGTCCAAAAAATCTCAAAGTATTTAGAAGCACAGCAACGGTTTTCTCTTAAATTAATCCAAATTTACTGATGCTGAAACCTTTTGCTAATTCTTTGTACTGTAACTCTGTAATAATAATAACTACAATCCTGAGAGTTATTGTTATAGTTCTCTTTTTGTTTGGCTCAATTTGATCGCAGCTGCATTGCAGAATTTCAACTTAAATGCAAAGAAGTATTTTTAATTTAATTCAATTCAAATTCAAAGATACTTTATTGATCCCCGAGGGGAAATTAGAAAAGTCAGCGTTGACATTTTCATGTTATACCCAAACTAAACAAAACTGCAGTGTTTGACTTAATCAGAAATTAAGATAAGAAGCTTGTCTCCAAACTGGACTTTTCCCCACATAATGTTTCAAAAAAGAACAAACATCATTTTCTTTAATTTGGCTATTTAAATTTTGAGAGTTGGGGAGAACTTATTACTAGAACCCCTCTTTTACAATCCAAATGGTGATAAATGTTCCAATATTTTATCTCTTAGTAATCTGAAATCACCTTGTGTACCTTTGTATTCCTATGTATTCCTTTAATCTTTAAACCCTAAGAAATCAAACAAGGAGACTTGAGTTTGAGTCGACCATCCTCTTACTGTTTAGAGGGCCTTTATTTCTTTTCTTTTCCTAAAATGAAAGATTTTACTTGTCTTTATTCCGTTATACAAGTCCTAACCTTGGTTCCAAAACTAAACTCTTCAACCCCAATCTGTGTTCCCCAGAGTAGGAATTTTGAGTATTATTGCATTTCAAAGTCACCAAAATGACTGGAACTCATCATTGGCTTAGATCTATTTTAATAAGTAATCAGCCTACCTTTAATTAAGTATTATAATTTCATGGACCCAAAATCTATGGCTTACAGGCTTCAGGAGTCCAGGAACCACAAGTTGAGTACTACTGCATTGAACAAAGGTGTTAACGTTCTGCAGAGATTGAAGGATTGGCTAAATATATTATTTCTGCTTGGACAATAATCAGATTTAAAATTATTAGTTCACAGCTCCTAATTTACCTCAGATCATATTTGCTTCTAACCCAGTTCATAAGAAGCTTCAGACAAACATTATGTTAAAAAGCCAAAAACAAAATAAACAAAAACCAGATCTGTTTTAAAATAAAGAAAAAGCATGCTTAAAAAACGTGTTACTGTGGTGGAAAATAACTCCACAGTTCTGAAGGCCTTTTCATGCAGTCTTTTAGGAAGCATGAGATTAGTTTAATTTTTGTGTGGTACCACTGTCCAATCAGATTCTTTCTAAATAACCCAATTTTTTCATACTCATTTTAAAGGTTTGTTTTACCAAGGAAAATGTGTTTAACGAAACCAATTACTCTCAAAAGTTTTAAAAGTTTTAGCTGGTGATATCTTAGAAAACAACAAGTGTTTTAATATTTCTATGCAACACAGAACTGATCAGGTGTCCTTTCCTTCTCCAAAGGGAGAAAAAATAACCTGCAGAACCAAGCCTTTCATAGTTTTTGTCAGGACCTGATATAAGGTACAGTGTAAATCAACACGCTGCATGAATCAGAAGAGGGAAGAAAAAAAAACACTAATATAACCTCTTCCCAGCAGCTGCTGTGAAAAACAATGAATTTGTACTTTCCATAAGCGTCAGTTAGCACTTGCGGACAAAAAACTGCACCAAACTGGAAGTACTGTGTCAGAAACTGTATGAAGACCATCTGCAGTAGAACTAAGCCTGTTTTAATGAGGTCTCTACCCATTAGATTTATGGGATAAAAACTCTGACAACAAAAAATGCCTGAAGGAGAAACCCTTCAGGTTTTACGCATGCGCTGGGTTTTAAAAATGCTCCTTCATGAGATATGTCCTGAGAATAACATAGAAACACTTGGTTAGTGCTGAGTTTTGGAGATGTTGTAACTTCCTCTGCTTTTAATAACTTTTAATAACTATAATAATTGACCCTGAATATTCCACAACGAAAGAGAACTTGCTTCTCTAAAAGAATTAACTGGAAAGTATCAAATGAGTTAAGTTATCACCCTTTTAAAGATACTTTTCTAACCCTAAAATAATATTTTAACCCGCTATATCTGTCCACGTCAAGCAAGCGTCACATGAGCAGTGGTTAATAAGCGTTCTTCATTGCAGAAAATAGGAAAAGATTTATGCAAATGTGTGTGTGTTTGTACGTTACCCCCATCAGTTTCTTAATCGCTCCAGAGTCAGACTGTCATGGCACACAGTCCTCTATCAGTCCAAAAAACAACCAGGCCCTTCCCAGGTCTGTTGGTGAGACATTCAATCATTCTTTGTCCACTTTAACTTCTCCAGGCGGGAGAAAGAAGAAACTTTGCTCCGGTTTCTCTTCTACCCGCATAAGATGCTTTCAATATAAATCCAGTGTATCGCTCTTCTGGCTCTTGCAAACAGCATGGATCTTTGTCCATCTCAGTGGGTTCGGGCCAGACTTCTTCTGAGTTTCGTTGTTTTGTGGAAATTCACACTGCGATTTTCAAGATGCAGGAAGGCAGATCTCTCTCTTTCAGGCCGTGCTGGAGAAGCGTCTCTGGCGGAGTAGCCATGGAGAAGGGCAGGTTTCTAAAATCCAGACTCAAAAACGCAGATGTTGAACTCAAATCCCATATATGTGTATATGTGTGTGTGAGAGAGGCAGAAGAAAAGTTTAGTATAGGTTCAGATTTTGCACAAATAAATATTATCAGTCAGTCAGTCAGTTGTCCCCCTGCCTGTCACTTCCTTCCACAACATGCACTAAAATCCTTTCTAAAACAACTTTCTTTTCGCATCTCTAATGTCCCTTTTCACTTTTACCTTCTTTCCCGACTGATCGCAATATTTAAGACAAACAAAACTTCCTTCAGGAAAGTTTAATTGATGCACTCTGTGCTTTTTAATCTTTTGTTATGTTTTTTTTATTTATTTTTCCATCAACTGTTTTACTTGAAACTTTTTTAACTATTTAACTTATTTACACTCAAACTTCCACGCTGTGAAAAACCAAACTTATCTTCCAAATTAAAGCACATTTAACACAATCATCCCCACTTTTTCCTTTCATTATTTTATAAATCAGAGTATGAAGAAGGAGACACCCCTGATGCCTCAAGGTTCCGGAACCATTTTTTTTTTTTTTTACCCATTCAGCGGCACGTCTGCCCACTGGCTTTTCTCCTTTATGGGGTGTAGAAAATTGCTAAAAACCACCCGCAAAACCCTGTGTTTTGCTTTATCCCATTGTTACCAATGAGAACCTCCCTGCTATTCCTTTTGCAGGGTAACTGGGCCCTCAGCTGATGTCCTCACTCTCGCAACTCTGGAACCTAATTAATTAGTTAGGAGATGATGGTTAATGTGTAATAAAAATAATAAAATACATTATATCATACAGAGCAACTTCTCACCCAGATATATTTGACGACAAATTGTTCGGATCTAATCAGCCAGAAGCCGCAGGCGGACATGAGGACTCCCCTCCGTAAAATGGAAGTGGACCGAGAACAACTCTCAGGCTGGCCAGGCGTCCGTGTCCCATCCTGCGGTCTCCTCTGGCACGTTAGATCCTGTTCGTGACGCCAAAATTGTTGTGGAATTTTCTTATCAAAGTGGGTAGAAGTTGACTCATAACAAGAGAAAATCCGGACTTTGTCTTATAAGTTTTATTCAAAGGCATTCAGCGTTTGAAGACCCTGACACTGAGGTTAGTCAGTGAAACAGAGCCCCGATCAACATTTACACACAGTATTTATACCAGAACATGACAGTGTTATCTCAACACTTCAAAGAGTCTGTGTTTTATGACCCCAGACCCTTCTCGGGTTCAGAGGTGACTAGGTTACCTAGGAACAACCATCTACTCTCCCTGAGGCATCACCCTAACAAATGCCCTTAACCATTAAACTTCTGATAATGGCTTTTACAGCTTCCTCCTCTAACACAGATGTTCACTGGAGTGAGGTAAACCAAAGGTCATACACTGTGGAATACTTACTGCAAGAATTTCCATCACAGAGGTGTAGTAGCAGACAATACTGGGAAGTGTAGCAGCAGACAATGGTCCAACAATAGACAATGTTTTGGATCTTTGAGTTCAGCTCATGAATACTGGGAGCAAAAACAAAAGTGTTGCGTTCATATTTTTGTTCAGTGTACTTGCCTTATACCAAACATAACCGCCAACCTCTTGTCAAGCTGTATCTTTTTTCAGCAGGTAACTGTTTTTGTGACACAAACCCTAAAGATTGTTCACTTGTATCCTCAGTGTGGTCTGATAAGACCACAACCACACCATAAGGTGAGGCATCACAAGACAGAATCGAATCTCAGTCTGCTGAATAACAAACTAACTTGTTCAGTTAGTCGTTTGAAACATGTTCATGCCATGGGACCAACAGCATGTTGTTGTAATTCTACAAACCTATGAATGACTTAGGCTCTGTAACATTTGTGGGAGACTCCATAATAGCTTTAACTTTCTTTTCTAAAGTCCTGTTTCATCCACTTTGTGTCCAAGATACTCCACCTCATCTTGTAAAACAATGCACTTGTTCCTTCCTAGAGCAATCCTGATTCTTCTAACCTTGTTAATACTGTGTAGACATTTTAGACATTATCTGCTTCATCTTATATATTATTGCTTCTTTTAAGACTAAATGAAGCCGTAGCTCAATGAACAAATTCGCACACTTAGACACACCTGTCAGACTGCCGAGAGGAAATGGAAGGACAGGCTTCATATTTCTTTGAAGATGTTAAAAAATATTGACTATCAGGCTTCTGTAAAAATGCTAAGACAGATTTACAGACACAATTCAGTGTCTGAGAACATCAGCAAGTCTCAAATTTGTTATGATTCTCTGATCTCTCATTTGAATCCTTATGTTTCTTCTTGCCTGACTCCTGTTTTACTTTGTGAAGTTTTTTTGTTTTTCTTAACAGTTTTTCTAAATAAAGCCCGTGCTGTCAGGTTTTTAGATTCACCTTGCACCCTTGACCCTGCCATATCTCTTGTATCCTCAGCTTTTTTCCTCAGTAATTTTAAGCCTATGCCCATCTCTCAGATTTCAGAGATAATCCGAAAGTCGAGGCCTTTATATTGTCCTAATGATTGATGGAGGTTTTAAGTGCTTTAGGCACCTGGATTTTAAATTTTGTAAACGCCTCTCTTTCTAGGTTGTGCTCTAGCTGCTTTTAGACATGTTGTGGTCCAACCTCCTATTAAGAAGAACAATTTGGATCCTACTGTTCGCTCAACCTTTAGTCCGATTTGATTCTGACCTGCTGACAGGATCCAGCAGCGCTGTTGGGTCCCTGGCTGTGTCTCTTTTAGGAATCATGGGGTGATCCTTGACTCAGATTCAATAAATAAGTCAGTGCAGTAGTCCAGTCTAGTTTTTATAATTTGAGGCTTATTAGTAAAGTCAAAGATGATCCCCTTTTGATACCCTGGAGAGGACTATTTGTGCTTTTATTACTTCTAGACTGGTCTACTACAACTCCCTCTATTGTGGGATTCACCAGTCTATCTTTTGCTGTCTTCAGCCGGTTCGAAATTCAGCTGCCTGTCTGCTAACGGGGACAAGACGACAGAACACATCATCCCGATATTGTATCCCTCTATTGGCTGCCCGTTTCTTTTAGAGTTGTTTTTAAGATTTTACTTTTAGTTTTTAAATTTTGAAATGGTCTGGCACCTCCTTGCCTTAAAGAGCTTTTAGATCCACACACTCCCAGAAGGACTCTAAGATCTCTAGATCAGAAGCTCTTAGTTGTTGCCAGGACTCAGCTCTTGACTAGGGGAGACAGAGCTTTTTCAGCCGCAGGTCCTAGGCTCTGGAACAGTGTTCCTCTTTCTGTCAGCTCTGCTGGAACTTTAAGTGATTTTAAATCTCTTTTAAAAACGTATCTTTTTATGCTGGCTTTTAATTCGATAGAGGATGACTATTAGTCCAGCCTTTGTCTCCTCTATAGATTTCATTGCTGATTTTATTGCTTATATTGTCAACCTTGTATTATATTGTTTATTGCTTTTTATTATCTTATTTTTATCTTTAAGTTTTTATTCACCTATACAGCACTTTGGTTACCTTGTTATTTGTAAAACGTTTTATAAATAAATCAAATATTAATAACATTATTTTGCTGCACTCACCATTATGTCATCAAAATAAATTGCTACCAGTGGAATTCAGTTTCATCATTCAATTTCATTAGCCCTTCCATGGTTCTCTAGAACATAGCTGGTGCAGATGCCATTCTAAAACAATAGTATGTTGTAGGTGAACAGCCCCTGATGAGTGTTCACTGTCAGGTATTTCTTAGAGTCCTCATCCATTAGTATATGTTGATATGTGTGACTCATATCCAGTTAAGATAACTGTTTTCCTCCTGATGCAATTAACAGGTCTCCCACATAAGGTATGGGATACCTCTCAAGTGTGGCAACTGTGTTAACAGAGAGCCTTTAGTATCCAAAAATCTCACTGTTCCAACAGGCTTCAGGATTAATACAACTAGTGCTGCCCATATGTATTTCACTAGAGTAGATATGTCTTCTTTTAACAGTGGGTCAATTTCTTCGTCCACTTTTGCCCTCATGCCATAGGGAACATACCTTGGGCGGAAAAATCATGGTACAGCGTTGGATGTCCATGAATGGTTGCTCTGGCCCTCTTTTAAAGTGTTTAACAATTATTTAAACACATGGTTACTATCCATGTCCTGTAGTGATGTTCTGGTTGTCAAAAGACCATTGTCTTTAACAACCACTAGAGGATGTTTTGTCTTTGCTTCTTGGACCTTACCAGACGCAAGCGATTCTTATCACCTTAACATGGTTCCGAGTATAGTTCTCTAACTGAATGTTAACTGGTTTCAAGTGAGCACATTTTCCATAACGTTTTAAAAAGATCTTCACCTATGACTGTGAGACTGCAGCCTGTATCTACTATAAAAATCCCTGGTTGCCCATTCCGTTTCATGTATATGGTATATGAATCAACTTTTCTCAGGTGTACTGCACTCACACATACTACCCTGAAATTATTACCGTCCTGTGTGAACCCTACGTGAAGAAGTGTTAAAATATCTTCATCACACTCATCATTGTGCTTTTCCTGAATTTTGTTAGAATAATGAAATCTCTTTCTCTTTCCCTTTTTGGCTGCATATGAACCTTTGTCCCCTCTGTTTTAAGCATTTTTGTTATGTCATGCTCTAGCAATGTGTCCCACTTTGCCTCACTAATGACATGAGTATAGCTCTTTGTCTATCTATATTTTCAATATCACTGATCTCACAAAATTGATCCAGCATTCCACAATACTCTACACACGTTTGATTTTTGTCATCAAACACTGTTAAATGGTAGTTATACTTTATATTTCAACTTACTTTTCTCCTCTTTCTTTTCTCCCAAAACATCCGTATTGTCCATCCTAGCAGCTTGTTGGCATGCAGTTATTCCTCTCTGCCACTCAATGGCAAGCCTGCTCAGACTTTATTTTTATCGACAATTTAGATTTTGTAATGTGAAAAGCAATCATTGTCCACAACATCTTTCTTCGTTCTGAACATTTCATATGAACAGGTACATGGCATTTTACAGCTCATGCAGGCAACAGCATCAACACCTCAACTCTTCTCTGCACAACTTATCATATGACCAGCCAGGATTGCAAGTAGGTCAGCCCTATTTTCAGCCAATAAACACCCCTGAGTGTTCAGTTAGTTATTAGCTTACACTCTTAATATTAAAAAAAAAAACACTGAAGAGTTGAATACTTTTGCTTGGCACAATAGTATTCAATTCTTGAGCACAAGGAATAAAACACCTCAACAGCCCTCTGAGTAAATATTCACAAACTGAGGACCCAGACTTAGTCAGAACCAGTTACAACATACCCTGCTGACTTTTTTTGTGGAAACACAGACACTGAACAGTGCAGCTGCTCAATATATTTGCTTGGAGCAAATCAATGTTTGCTCCAAAGAAAACTGCTAAGATAAGATCCTTGTTTACACTGTAAAAAATATCTGTTTTCTTTTTTTTCAGTTAATTGCACAGCTGCACGGTGGCGCATTTAAGAGCCTCAGTCATCGGTTCGACTTCTGGTTGGGGTTCTTTCTGCATGGAGTTTTCATGTTCAAAAACTTGACTGTTAGGTTAATTAGTCTCTTTAAATTGCCCTAAGGTGTGAATTGGTATGTGCATGGTTGTTTGTCCTGTGTGTCTCTGTGTTGCATTGTGATGGACTGGCAACCTGTCCATAATGTACCCCGCCTCTCGCCTATGGACTGCTGGAGATAGGCTCCAGCTTCCCTGCAACCCTGTACAGAAGAAGTATAGAAAATGGATGGATGGATGCACACCTGGATCCAAGGTACAACTTTTAAGGATATTAAAACACCAATTAAGTGTTAGTGTTAGGATTCTGGCTCGACTCTCTTGTTGGGGGTTATGATTATTGATTGATTAATCTTGATTAATAATTATAATTAAAAATCATAACCTGACATCAACTTCTTAACCAAAATCCTCATTTATGAATCGAGACCAGAGATGTTTCTGGTGTTGCATTGTGGCTCAACGCCTTTGACAATTACAACTGTTAAATACTCTGTAATAATTAATAACTATTGCCGGAGATATCACTGTTTAATCGACAGTTTCTGCCGAAACGTGTGGAACTTTTAACCTTATCTTGACTGACAAATCACTTTTGCACACAATGAACACAAAACGCTCTCTTTTTATCTATGTGAATATTTATTAATCTTCACCTACTCAACATGCAAAATTCTACATAACAAGGGTAACACATCTAACTAAGCAAAAAATAAAGCAAACAGCAGTGGGTGTGTATTGAATCAACCAGCAGTTATGGCAAAAAGAAGGAATGAGAATATGACGAAGGGGTGTGGTGGTGAGTGGAGAGTGGGGGGGCGCAGCTCCAACTGTAACTCAGTTATTCTGACTCATAAAACCTCCCCCAACTCCTGAGCAGACAAAGCGTTATAAAGCTTTTGGCGGCAGCTAGCCAGCAGTGAGGTTGGAGACAAAGAAAAATGGGGAATTTCACCATGAGGTTATTTCAGCAGTCCAGTCTCACAGCACACCTGCGCTTGCTCTCAGGTGGTAAAACGCGCACAGAGCTGGGAGCGCAGCAACTTCAGACATCAGCACAGCACATCAAAGTTCAATAAGCAAGGTTACATGCACATATCATTCAGAACACATTAGATTCTAACCAATTCTCATCGCACTACAACCTCTGACCCTGCCCAGGCCTTCTAATAAAGAAATAAAGATTAAAATAAAAGATGGGTTTTACTTGGTGAAGTTTCCTTCTGGGGTAGCGAGTGATAGGGAAAGAGGGGGGGTTTTGAAGCGTTGGTGCGCGTCCGCAGTTAAACTCCAAGAAAGCGGTCAGTCCTCGTCCTTTGGCCTTCTTGGCGAAAAGGAAAAATATGATCTGACCATCAAAGTCGACTTGGGATGAAACACGGTAGCGGTTCGACTCCTCGAAACTCCATGTTCTTAGTTACATGTTAAGCTCACGTCTTCGATCGGCAAAGTGAAATTTCTGGCCTTCTCATTCCAGAAACCTCAGTTAGGAATTGTTCGTTGTCCAACGAGAGAGAATCAATGAATTCCGCAAGGAACTCCTCTCTTGAATGGTGCGCTTCAGTTGCTAGTCCGGTCTCCAGCAGAAGGCAGGGTGTTCAAAACGGAGGCCTTCCTACAGGTCCTTCTCAAAATATTAGCATATTGTGCTAAAGTTAATTATTTTTCCATAATGTCATGATGAAAATTTAACATTCATATATTTTAGATTCATTGCACACTAACTGAAATATTTCAGGTCTTTTATTGTCTTAATACGGATTATTTTGGCATACAGCTCATGAAAACCCAAAATTCCTATCTCACAAAATTAGCATATCATTAAAAGGGTCTCTAAACGAGCTATGAACCTAATCATCTGAATCAACGAGTTAACTCTAAACACCTGCAAAAGATTCCTGGGGCCTTTAAAACTCCCATCCAGGGTTCATCACTCAAAACCCCAATCATGGTTAAGACTGCCGACCTGACTGCTGTCCAGAAGGTCACTATTGACACCCTCAAGCAAGAGGGTAAGACACAGAAAGAAATTTCTGAACGAATAGGCTGTTCCCAGAGTGCTGTATCAAGGCACCTCAGTGGGATGTCTGTGCGAAGGAAAAAGTGTGGCAGAAAACGCTGCACAACGAGAAGAGGTGACCGGACCCTGAGGAAGATTGTGGAGAAGGGCCGATTCCAGACCTTGGGGGACCTGCGGAAGCAGTGGACTGAGTCTGGAGTAGAAACATCCAGAGCCACCGTGCACAGGTGTGTGCAGGAAATGGGCTACAGGTGCCGCATTCCCCAGACCTGGGCTACAGAGAAGCAGCACTGGACTGTTGCTCAGTGGTCCAAAGTACTTTTTTCGGATGAAAGCAAATTCTGCATGTCATTCGGAAATCAAGGTGCCAGAGTCTGGAGGAAGACTGGGGAGAAGGAAATGCCAAAATGCCAGAAGTCCAGTGTCAAGTACCCACAGTCAGTGATGGTCTGGGGTGCCGTGTCTGCTGGTGGTGTTGGTCCACTGTGTTTTATCAAGGGCAGGGTCAATGCAGCTAGCTATCAGAAGATTTTGGAGCACTTCATGCTTCCATCTGCTGAAAAGCTTTTTGGAGATGAAGATTTCATTTTTCAGCACGACCTGGCACCTGCTCACAGTGCCAAAACCACTGGTAAATGGTTTACTGACCATGGTAACACTGTGCTCAATTGGCCTGCGAACTCTCCTGACCTGAACCCCATAGAGAATCTGTGGGATATTGTGAAGAGAACGTTGAGAGACTCAAGACCCAACACTCTGGATGAGCTAAAGGCCGCTATCGAAGCATCCTGGGCCTCCATAAGACCTCAGCAGTGCCACAGGCTGATTGCCTCCATGCCACGCCGCATTGAAGCAGTAATTTCTGCAAAAGGATTCCCGACCAAGTATTGAGTGCATAACTGTACATGATTATTTGAAGGTTGACGTTTTTTGTATTAAAAACACTTTTCTTTAATTGGTCGGATGAAATATGCTAATTTTGTGAGATAGGAATTTTGGGTTTTCATGAACTGTATGCCAAAATCATCCATATTAAGACAATAAAAGACCTGAAATATTTCAGTTAGTGTGCATTGAATCTAAAATATATGAATGTTAAATTTTCATCATGACATTATGGAAAATAATGAACTTTATCACAATATGCTAATATTTTGAGAAGGACCTGTATATAGCGTCTTGTGACGTCAGACTTGGGACGCTCGTCGTATCAGTCGCAGTGCTCGACGGGATATATAGTAGCGGGCTGTCCTGGATACAAAATGGCCGATGCCATTGGAGAGGCACAGTGACGTCCAACAACGTGCAGATAGTCCAATACTCAGCAAACAAGTGGTCCAACACTTTGTTGGCTTCGTTTTGGATCATCACTCTCAGCTGTTCACTCTGCTGTTGCTGCGCAATCAAGTCAACCTGCTCCACCTGCGTTCCACCTTTATCCATATATCCAAGATGGCGCCGACGATGGCAGCCTTGGAGCTTCGCTCTCTCTTTGTTTTTGTATTTTGTGTGTTTTTATGTTTTTCGAGCCACAGTACTGTGGTCTCGGGCCACAATCCTGTGGTGTCATTCAGTAGAGAGGATCTTCTCAACATCAGAGAATCCTCTCTTGGGAGTTTTTCACCATCCTTCATCGATCTGAGGTTCACTGAGCTCCTGGCAAGCGGAGCTGTGGCACTATACGGGATACTGCGCCGAATGCGTCGGAGGGGAAATCGTGCTGGCGCCCTGGTAAAGCTCTGCAAAAGAGGACTTCGCACACCTCTGCCTTCAATCCACCTGGCAAATGTCCGCTCTCAAAGCAACAAGATGGACCAGCTGCTTCTCCTCACTGGTAAAGACACGGACCTCCGCAGATCAGCGGTTCTCTGCTTCACCGAGATGTGGCTGAGTGAAAACATCCCGGACCGCGCACTGTTGATGCCGGGCTTCCAGCTGTTCAAAGCAGATCGCAGCGTGGAGCTATCGGGGAAGAAGCGAGGAGGCGGAATCTGCTTTTATATAAATGAAGGTTGGTGCAGAGACATAAAAGTACTGGGGAAAACATGTAGTCCTTATCTGGAGGCATTTTCCATAATCTGTAAACCTATTTATTCACCGAGAGAGTTTTCCTCTCGTTTATAACAATCGGCTCATATTTTCCACCGCATGGCTGCACTTCTGCCACAGAAAAACAGCTCGCTGAGCTGATTGCAGACGTGGAGAAAAAATACACGGACTCTTTCATCATAATACTGGGAGATTTTAACAATGCTAACCTCTCTAATGAGCTGCCCAAATACAGACAGCATATTAAGTGTCCCACCAGAGATAAAAACACACTGGACCATTGTTACACAGCTTTAAAGGACTCATATCATGCTGTTACCAGGGCTGCTCTGGGTTTTTCGGATCATTGTGTAATCCACCTCATCCCAACCTACAGACAGAGACTAAGGGCTTCCAAACCCACAGTTCACACTGTTAAAAAGTGGACTGAGTAATCAAAGCAGATGCTACAGGGCTGCTTTGAATGCACAGACTGGACTGTTTTTGAAACCTAAGCCACCGACTTAAACCAACTAACTGATGTGGTGACATCATACATCAGTTTCTGTGAGGACATGTGAGAACATGTGTGTGCAGACCAAGACATTCTGCACCTTTGGGAACAACAAGCCATGGTTTACTCCACATCTCAGGAATTTGCACAGGTATAAGGAAGAAGCTCACAGCAGTGGAGATTGGGCTCGGTACAGGCAGGCCAGGAACAGACTAACAAAGGAGATCAAAGCAGCCAAGAGAAGCTACAGTGAGAAGCTGAAAAACAGCCTTTCTACTGGTGAAACTTTGGCTGTATGGACTGGTCTGAGAAACCTGACTGCCTATAGGAGCCCCCCCACCCATCCTGAACAGAGTCGTCTCCTGGCCAACCGTCTGAATGGCTTCTACTGCAGACATGACAAGAAGCCATTCACACCTCAAACCATCTCCTCCACATTCCATTCAGGAACAAATTCCTCCCATAAAGTTACCAACCCCCTACTTTCAGAACTTCTGCCTACACTAAAGATCTCCGAGAAAGATGTAAATAGGCTCTTTCAGCGCATGAAAACAAAGAAAGCTGGAGGACCTGATAACGTCTCCCCATCATGTCTGAAAGCCTGTGCAAATCAACTCGCTCCGATCTTCACACGGATCTTCAACAAATCCCTGGAGAAGTGTGAAGTCCCCTCCTGCCTCAAACAATCCACCATCATCCCAGTGCCCAAGAAACCCACCATCCTAGGATTAAATGACTACAGGCCTGTAGCCCTGACATCTGTGGTCATGAAATCCTTCGAGCGACTAGTGTTGAAGCACCTGAAAGACATCTCAGGCCCCCTGTTGGACCCCTGCAGTTTGCTTACCGAGCAAACAGGTCGGCAGATGATGCCGTCAACTTAGGTCTACACTTCATCCTGCAACACCTCAACCATCCAGGGACGTACGCCAAGATCCTGTTTGTAGACTTCAGCTCGGCCTTCAACAACATCATACCAGACATCTTCCACCAGAAGCTCACCCAGCTCAACGTTCCAGCCTCCACCTGTCAGTGGATCAACAGCTTCCTGACGGACCGATAGCAGCAGGTGAGACTGGGGAGCATCTTCTGCTGTAGCAGATCTATAAGTGCTGGTGCCCCCCAGGGGTGTTTTCTATGCCCACTCCTCTTCTCCCTGTACACAAATGACTGCACCTCAGCGGACTCGTCCGTGAAACACCTTAAGTTTGCAGATGACACCACTGTTATTGGTCTGATCCAGGACAGTGATGAGTCTGCATATAGACAGCAGGTGGATCGGCTGGTACACTGGTGTTGTCAGAACTACCTTGAACTCAACCCACTCAAGACTGTGGAAATGGTGGTGGACATCACCTGATCAGTGTTTTGACCCAGCTTGTGTTTTTGGATTTTTCTGCCTTGCCTTGCCCCTGCCTGACATCTCTTCACTCTCTGATACCTGGACAAAGACCCCACGCCTGTTTTACTGGATTACGCACCAAGCCCAGCCCTTTGGATTTGCTAGCTCCTTTTCTACCCCTTGGTTCAAGACCCTCGCCTGGAGAACGGACCTCACCTCTGTCTTAACCCCTCTCTCTCCACTGGCTTAAAGCTGCCTTGCTCTGCTCTCACTCTCCCCACTGTGACATCATCAGGTCCTTGTCAGCGGTGCCCTCAGATGCCACCTTTGGGACTGAGATCAAACCCCAGGAACAGCACACAGGATTTCTGCCCCCTGCCAGCCTCTGAGAAGGGGAGTGGCTTTATTTTGAGTTTTACATTTACTCACTCTAATACTACACAGCCACTAACCGTTCTCTTTCCCTTGCAGCTGTTTCCTGCTCCCTTCCAAGAGGCTTTTATAATAAACATTTTAAAATGCTCTCTGTGTTTATACTGAATTTCCAGGTCCCTAGTTTGTGGCATAACAGTTAGTGTGTCTGCCATTCAGAGTTGCCAGATGGCACATAAGAAATGAGCAACTAGGTCTAAAAAAAGCAACCTATCCCATCACCTTTATTACACACAAGTTGTTAAATATTTTTATCATTTTCTCAAATAATTCATTATGTATTAAACATTTTATAAAAAAAAATTTTTCTTAACATTATTAAATACAATAATATTCCAAACTAATAGCAGCAGTGTAATTGGCCTTGGCCACAGTTACACAGTTTGGCTATGGTACAGTTTGCAGCAGTAATGTTCTTGAACATTTCATGGATTAAACCTTTACCTGACCATTGAAATACATCAGCTGCTAAATATCCTAAAGTTTCTGCTTCCCTGTTCACTGGTTGTGCAATCTACAGGTGTCGGGTAGAATCTTCCTTGAATCTGGTAACAATATATCCAGTTGGCGTTATAATATATGAGTATCTTTAAAGAGATATAATGCAACAATAAAAAAAAGACTGGGTAAATGGCACTAATGAGAGAGTTGCAAAACCAAAACCACTGCTGACCCTAAAGAACACAAAGGTCTGTCTCACATGACTTAATTTTTTGGAAGATTTGTATCCCATTACACCTGGTATAAAACTAGAAGCATTTAGAACAAAGAACATCATACACGGTGATAGTGTATTAGGATTACTTTACTTCTTCTTGATCTTGACTTTTTCCACTTCCGCCTCTCTGCCTGCTCAGACACTTTTCTCCTAAGCTCCCTGCTTGCTTGCATTCTTTTACTCCTAACTTTTTATCTCTTAGCCAAAATTACGGAAATATTGGACTAAAACAACTTCTCACCAGCAACACCCAAGGATTATTATTATTATTTTATTTTTTAATTTTTTTAAAGGACTTTGATGTTTTTATAATTGAACTCAAAAGCAGGACAAGTTGACGCCAACCAATCAGCACAAAATGCCTCCCTTCACCACAAAGGACTTCGACAAACCTTTACAGAAATTGGCTGTTTTGGAGATGAAAATCCATCAACTAGAAGTGAATGTGGAGGTGAATATGGGGTACAACAATGATTCAACTCTGCCTGTGATCCCAAACAGTGACAGCCAGCTCAACGACTCAGCTGGCAATCAGAACACTGAGAATAAATCTACTGGCAGACCCCCCTAGCATGTTATAGGGGCATGCCCAAAAAATAAAGCTGGATGACTCACTGGAAGATCTCAGCAATTAAATAAATTAGAATGGCCAGAATTACAGAGAAATGCCCCCGTTTCCCCTGGGAAAAGGAGACTTCGACAGCGAGCTGCTGTCACAACAACTGATAGGAGTGAGACAGCTGGAAATAATGGAATTCCCCTCCAAATCAGATTTTCCCCACTACAGAATGAAAACCAGGAAAATGATCCATCTTCTGAGAACAATAAAAGGATTCAGAACAACCTTCATTCTAAACAGTCTTCTCCCAAATTGCCAGAGAAAAAGTACCCCACCAGACCAAGAACCCTAATAGTGGGCAACACAGCTGTGGATGGGATTAAAAACTTCTGCAACAAGAAAAACACAGAAGTTATGATTGGTACCAGTAACGTGGTGTCCGATATCTCAGAGAATATTCTTGCAATCACAGAAAAGCGCCTGTCTCTAGAAAACCTTATTATACACTGTGGAGCCATGGATGACGTGGCTAAGAAAACATCAGAAGGACTGAAGGAAGATTTCACTCATATTCTGAATATAGTAGGAGGTATCAAGGTGTTTCTCAGCGGTCCCTTTGCACCGATTTTCTTTAGAGATGAGATTTTTTCGAGACTTCTGATGATTAAAATAAGTGGTTGAAAAAAACATGTGCAACCACACCTGTGATCTTCATCGACAACTTTAATATTTTTTGGAAAAAAAGACAACTCTTCAAGCAAGATGGTTTCTGTTTGAACAAGCCAGGAGCCAGACATCTCACATCTAATCTCATCTATTCAGTAAACAATCCGCCAGCAGCTTCGACCTTCAGCAGAGAACATGGAGCATCAACAAATCCACAGGAGAAGTGGACCCCCCATTATACCCCAATCCCCCCAAACCCAGACCCAGACCGACACCCCCAGTAAACCCCCCTCACCCCAGACCCCGACCCAGACCGCACATAACTCTCCCATCTCCCCACTGAGCCCGCTTTTTGCTTTACTGGATTCTGATAACATGAGAGGAGCTCTTAAAATCGGGACCCAAATGGCTCTGACATCTTCGCCATTCAACACCAACATCTTCCAAATGCTGCAGACCTCCACCACCTCCTAATCTATCTCCTCCTAATCAGGACCTTCAAATCACTTTTCTGTGATACAGTCGGGCCCCAGTGGTAACTCTATCAGCAATGAGCATGTCCAGGAAAAACCTGGGCCCCTAATAGGAGATAGTTGTAAAATCTCTACACCTGGCCTGACTCTGTGTCTACCTGTGACACCTTTCTGGAGAGGGGCATCGTCCGAGCTTCTGCTGGCAACAACTTAATGCTCACCTTCTACCAATGATCCACATGGCCCTGTCTTTCAGTGTTTAACCCTTCCTCTCTCCTAGACATAGCTACTGACTGAGCTTTTACTGTGACTAACTCTATGTGCTCTCTTTCAGACTCTAATCTTGAAAACTGGCTCAGAGTTTATCTGTTCTTTCTTTCTAGGTGAAACAACTAAAGGAGCTACATCCATTAACATTTACTTTTCCTTCCAATAGAAAGTACTCCTGGATCAATGCTTCTGTGTTCTTTTTGTGTCTCTGCTCTGTTCTCTCAAACCACCAGTCGGTTGTGGCAGATGGCCGCTCATACTGAGCCTGGTTCTGCTGAAGGTTTCTTCCTGTTAAAAGGGAGTTTTTCTCTCCACTGTCGCTACATGCATGTTCAGTATGAGGGATTGCTGCAAAGTCAGCGCCAGTGACTGTCCACTGTCTCTACATGTTCATCCTGGAGGAATGACTGCAACAAGTCTCTGACTCGATGCAATCTGCTGGGTTTCCTTAGATAGAAAAACTTTTTATCCAATTTGAATAAATAACTGAATCTGACTGCACTGTTCAATGGTTATGATTAATTGGAATGTATGAACCTGACTTTTGTGAAGTGCCTTGAGACAACATGTATTGTGAGTTGGCGCTATATAAATAAACTGAATTGAATTAAATAAAGCATGGGACAGGTGAACAACAAAACTGATTAACATGGTGCAGGTGGAACGAATGAAGCTACTTGCAAACAGACAGGAGAAAACAAAACATGGCTGGAGCAAAACCTATATTCAAAGATACAAACTAATCTGGAAAACATAACGTACAGAACATGAACTAGAAAACAATAATAAAAACTAAAGCACAGCCATTTGAAAACCTCATTTTGTGTTTACTCAGGTCATCTGATATTGACATTTGTTTTAATTTTCTGAAACATTTAAAAGTGACAAAAAAGGAATAACAAAAGATAAATAGATTTGCAAAGCACTGTCAAGGAAACAAAACTACAAGTCTAAAGTTGGAAATGAATCTCAGTAACAGATGACAACAGACACAGGCATCTTCTATTTATTGTCCTAATAATTTTTTATTCTGTCAGGTTAAATTTGTCAAACAGACCTTCCCGCTGCCTGTCAA
This sequence comes from Girardinichthys multiradiatus, assembly GCF_021462225.1. Lineage (NCBI taxonomy): Eukaryota > Metazoa > Chordata > Actinopteri > Cyprinodontiformes > Goodeidae > Girardinichthys > Girardinichthys multiradiatus. Next base: position 4,056,917 of record NC_061806.1, on the reverse strand, counting down.
CTTGACTGAGAGCCATCAGAAGTGCTTTTGCTAGTCATTTACTGACGATGATGGGTGGGAATCTGGAGTTTATACCCACACCCTCCCTATTCTCAAATCTCATTGTAAATCAAATAAATTGAACAAGAAGGGGAAGAAAAGCCACCACTTCATCACTGTCAATCTGTTCACAGTTAAAAAGGACTAATAAATCCACAGGGAGTTTTTTCAGAATTTTGTGAAAATTGATGGTATAGTGTTCGACATATCCTGAAAACATGAATGAATGCACTTTGCTAAGCATTCCCTGACAAAGCACTTTTTACTTTTTAAACAGGGCCATCAGGTGGGAAGTGCCCCTGATTGGGTTTCTCTTCTTGCCTTTGTAAATTTCCAGAGGGATCAGAAAGTTGCCTGGTGTCTGTGGGTTAATTAGTCAGTTAGGGTTTCCAGTAGCTGCTGTGATTCAGGATGTGCTCCTTTGATGTACCCTGCTACCCCTGAGTCCTAACCTTTGACTTAGCTTCAGTTTACACAGGTGGTAAGATTAGGCTTCAAAGGTCTGGAAGTTTTCAGTCATTGTTCTTTGATGAGAGTATTATGGGTTTTTCTGGACTGTGATATTTTATACTGGTATAACTACCAGGAGCTTTAGCAGAGGCATGGGATGTCCGTAACACCATGCGCAAGATGATTCATAAGAAATGTGTATTTGGTTTATTTATATAATGCCTTTCAAAGATAAAACTCACAAAAGGCTTTACAGTAAGACAAGGAATAAAACACTATAGCAAAAAGATTAAAATATAGTAATACATTTACTAAAAAGAGGGGTATATAAGGAACACAGAGGAAATAAAACACAAAACTTCAATAGATTGGTAGTCTGAATAAAAGCATTTCAGCTGCTTTTCAAATGAAAATAGTGACTATGCAGCAAATAGACGGAGGAATTGCATTTCACAATATTGGTGCCATGGACCGGAAAGATCTGTCTTCTTAAGCTGAATAGCTATTTGTGGAACAAGCAACAACTTTTGACCTGTTAATCTAAGAGATCAGAGACATACTGAGGAGCTTGGCCATATAAGGCTTTAAAAGTTACAACTAATTCTAAAATTCAGTGGCAACCAGTTCAGGGATGCAAAAACTGGAGGGCTGTGGGATATTCTGTTTGTACCAGTTAAAGCAGCTGCATTTTGCAGAGTCTGAACGTGATCTAAAATTGATCTGTTTATAAAGGTTAAAGAGACACCAACAGTAATCTAATCGAGTCGAAGCAAAAGCCTTCATAATCTTTTTTCATTTAAGCATCTGGCACTACCAGATTATAGTTCTTATATATAGTTCTTATAGAGTATGTTAAATGTAGAAATAAATTACCTGTTTAGAGTGATGATTAAGTGAGACTGAGCTTTAAAAAACAAAATTTCTGAGACACTATTGAATAAAGGACCTAGTGAAACTAAGGCGTTCCTTCATTGTAGGAATCATGTAATCAGGGGCATTTATCAATGTCTCTGTTTAATCTGTGTTTAGTCACAATCTAAACATGGATAGATTTTTGTGAGAGTCAGTTACCCTAGATAATTTATGGAGATCAAATTAACCAATTAAAGCTGGCTATCATCAGCATAGAAATGGTAACAGACATTTTATAGCTCCTAATGATTTGTCACAGAGGACGTATAAAAAGAAGGAAAAGAATAAGGCCCAGAAGCCCAAAGCTGCCATTTCTTGTTATTTGATTCACAAAAACAGTAAAAAATCTAAAAGATACAATAAATGTGTTTTTAACACAACCAGTTATCAAAATAAATATTTTGTCTGTTAATTAGGATACTGTGATCATCTGTATCAAACACAGAGAAAAAGCTTTGAAATCGCCTGTCTGCTGCTATTCAATTGTCATTGGAGACCTTAGGTAATGCTGTTGAGTGACATTTGAAAGCACACTTAAATGTATCAATAATACATTTTCTTCAGAAAAGAGTTTTTCTGTAGGGATGAGTACCTTTCACATTTGAACCGATACATATCCAGTACATGGGAATCGATACCAGCACTCAACGGTACCATTTTTTGGTACTTTTGTGTGTGTTTATGTGATAATAAATTGTAATTTGTTTATTAATAAAATCTAATCAATTTAAGATATTTATTTCTCAATATATAAACTTTAAAAAACTATAAAAACTATAAAAGCTGTTTTTATTGTAACATTGCAGTTGTTTCAAACATTTCTTCAACATGAAAATCCTAGTGTTTTTTCCTAATAATGCACAAATTAAACCCAGCCATGTCTCTGGCTGCAGATGACATGTCGCTAATGCAGGCGTCCTAACGGTGCCGAATGCAGAAGTTATAGCCGTAGATCTGAGGTTATTGCTCTTCAGCCTTGAGAAAAATCCTGTGCTTAACCAGGTGCTTCCTCAGATTTGAAATATTCCCGCCACTGACCTTGCACTTTGCGTCACAAATATTGTTGTGAGCGTAATCTGCATCGCATTTTGAAAAGTGGAGCCGTGCTTTCGCGTGCTTTCTGTCAGCCATGCTTTGTTGATGGTACCAGCCGCTATTGACGTCATTACACTGTTCTGTGTGCAATGCTGTGTTCATGTCTGGCATGGAAAATCGCCCAAACTTTCACTTCCTCAGTGTCACAATGAAACATGGTACCGTTTGATTTTTAGGGAATCGGTACTCGGTAATACCGCCGGAATTCAGTCGGTACCGAATTCGGTACCCACCCTATTCCTTTGTAACAACTGCTTGCAGAATTTTTGACACAAAGGGTAGATTGGTATTAACCATCACATATTGGGTCTAAATTTGTGTTTTTCAGGGTTACCAACAGCAAGCTTAATGTTTCTGGGAATCGAGATTACGTGAGGTGGGTTTCGTGTGTAAGGCCAGGTGTCAAAGGATTCAGAGGATTAGGATTGTGTGTCTGACATTGATGTCAGTCGAGGATGTGGAAGGTGTGTACGTAATTGGATTTCTGATAACAGGATTTCTGTTTTTCAGAGTTTGCGGTTGTTGTGATTATGAATATGAGAATATTATTTAATATTTAATATTAATATTTTAATATGTTATCAAATAATATTTCAGTCTAATAAAGGTTATCCTGTGAATACCAGCCCAGTAAGGCGACGGTATTAGGACAAAATAGAAAGGTGTGAGATGAGCTCTGTCATTATTGAACAGCATAAACTCTACACACACATGGAATGAATTCACACAATTTCTTAGAATACAAGAATTTATCAACAAAAATAAGTCAACTCAAAGTCAAACATATTTCAATCAACAAACTCTTTACTATGCTAAAACAATCCAACTAATCTACCAAGCAGAATTAAAGAATAATGAAGACTAATGGACTATGTACAATATAAACAAGTGGATTAAAGATGATTGAAAACCATGACCGAAAGAGTGATGCAACATTACCATGCAATGTTTATGTTTGAGAACCAAGGATTATCTTGAAGAATCCGGAAATGAAGTTAAGTTAGTCTTGGAACTAACTTAGAAAATAATCAGCAAACGTTTAGACAACCCTTCACAATGCAAGATCAGATAAAATAATATTTTAATAAAGTACTGTTTTAAGAATGACCGGCTAAATAGAACCAACCCTCTGGATGACTAATTCTCAATGGTGTCTCATTAGCTGCCTTTATTTATTAACCTAATATTTAAAGAAATATTATTAAGGGAATATTTTGGAAAAGTGCCAAATCTTTTTGGAGAAATGGGCCTTAGTGGTGGCTACTTAGTTATCAAATTTAGTAAAATAATGTTAGTGAAATATTATTTACTGGAATGAAAACTAACAACCTTTCTGGGTAAATATTCTTTAGCAACAAGCACGTGTCCTTACTTGTTAGCAGTTAAAGCTAACAAAGGAAGCTGATAGCTTAGCACCAGAATCAAACACACACCTTTAAAAATACCATCAATAAAAGGGTTAAAATGCATAAGGGCGGACGGAGTGTTATGATCCATCTTCTGTGTTTAAAATCACCCTTCAAGTAAAGTTTGCCTTAACTTTAAAAACGCACAAACAAAGAACAAAAAACTGAGCACGTGTGAACATAGTGTTGAGGTAAAATAATGCTATCACTGATATTCTTGCGGCCTCAACCTCTCCCAGTCTGGATGTCGGGAGAAAGAACAGATGAAGAGCAGGAAATTAAGATTTATGCAAGTTTAATTTGGAAGATAATAAGTCCAATAATTTCTAATGCAAAATGAATATACAAAATAACACAATGAAAGAAAATTACATGAAGAATAGGACATTTTCATAAGGGCCCTTACAGTGAGAGATGGATTTTCAGCAAAGCATGGCTGTCTTTACCCAGATGTCTCTGTCATTTCAAGTTCCAGGTACACTTTTATACTGTGGACTTCAAAGCTTACTGACTGTGCCTTCCCTTTTTCCGTCAGGTGTTGTAAATCAGCCAAGCTCCCTTGAGGCATCTATACCATGGCCAAAAGTTGACATTTATCTCTTTATTGTCCCTACAGCCAGCTTTTACTGCTTGCAGATGCCGAGACCCTTCTAACCTCTGATTCAACCTGACCCCTGCTGTTACTGACTCTCTCCCCAAGGCTCACTCATGTTAAATCTCAGTTTAATGTTCTCACATGCAAACTAAACTAATAACATGAAATTACATTATTTTAATTCTCAACAATAGCCTGCTAGCTGAGTTCAACACAAACAAAACCAAACCTCATAAAATGAAAACGTTCAGATCATTTCATACTAAATCTCTCTGCCCAAACCCTAACCTCGTTTGAAACGTGTTGAGGAGGAGTTGTCCAAAGTTTGAAGAAACATCCACTTTGAACGAAGGTTAGCTTCAGCAAACCAAACCTCCGAAGCTGTTGGGGGGGTGCCTAGTTTGCTGCTCGCTGTGCTGTCTGGCCAACCAGGCTCCACGTTACCACGGTGATGTTGTCTTCCTTTCAGACTGGGAAACTGCTCCACTTGGCTTCGTAGAGACGGCGTCTCTACAGGAAATTCTCTGGAACACAGTTTGCTTCTCCAGGCCTCAGAGAGAAAGTCAAGCAATGCTTATACCTTAATTACCCCTTTTTATGAATGAATACCGGGTACACAAACAGTGATTCATACGTACTTAACTTGTGCATATGATCATGTGACCGTATGACACTCTTGCATCCAGTTGAAGAGTTATGTCTATTTGCCAGCAAAGAGATATTAGCGCGCTGTCTCTCCGGCCAGCCCTGCATGGAGTCCGGGTGGAAGAGAAAGAATCCTTGGAAAGGGGGTGCTTTTATACAGCCAGTGGCATCATGGGAAGTCCGCTGCTACCCTGCTACCCCCCCCCCCCCCCCCCCCCCCTTCCAAATGTTGGAAGTACGTTAAATGCAATTTACTTTGAAAGTTCCAGAAAAGTCTGTAACAGAGTTTTCCTGTTGCAATCCATGGCTGTGGGTCCCAACATCCCCCCTTTAGTTCAGAAGAATGAGATGAAGTCCACAGTCTTTGGAGCTAAACATCCATCCTCAGCCATGTGAAAAGAGTCACTGGGTTTCTGCAAGTAGGCAGAGTTCAACAGTTCATTTTTGGTTCAGCGGTTAGTGTTTGGACAGGAGTGAGGTAGGTTTGGGTAGAGACTAATACTAATAAAATCTCAGTCAGTCAGTCAGATAACTGTCATTGATTTCTGGAGGAAGAGTTTTTATGAACATATGAACACTCTTAGCTGTTGTTTTCCACATAAGCCTCAGCTTCTCACGATCAGAAGGAAAACGCAAGTCAAGAAGATAATGTTCAACTTCAAGCAGGTAAGCCTCAATATTTGACTCCTGGCTACCTGGATCAAAAACTTCTATGTCCTTAGCAAGGGATTCAAGCTGCTTAAAATGGACACCATGCTCCCAAGGTGGACCACGTCCATCTGAGAAGTCATGCTGGTTAAGTTCATGAAATGGTGGAAGATCATGATAAAACCTCTGGGGAAGGAAACAAGTTTTCTCATGATTTAAATGAGAGCTTTCTAATGTATGGACTCGTGCAAGTGGTGGTGGGTCAGGTTGGATTGAGTCACCTGAGAACCATATCCGTCTCTCCTGGCCCTTACTCCCTACTCAGAAGGGAGAGGGGTGCAGATTGGGTGGGCCTTCCACCCAATTGGATGACTTGTGCACGCTGAGTCCGGCACTTGGTCATCTTGGTGGTTGTTTACTGCAATGGGATTTGGCAGGACACCACTGGAGACCATCTGACTACCAACATTTCTGTTAAGGTCTGTGGAAGTAAGTTGAACACTTGGACTAAGTTTAGAAAGGGGAGACTCTGTATGTGCTGTATGCCTGCTGTCTGAGCCTGCCCCCTGCTGTGGGTGCGGTGAGTGAAAATGCAAATCAGGTACCTGAGAGGTGGGGGTCTGTTCCTGCTTTTGGGATGAAGCTTTCTTAAGCTCATCTGCCTTCAGGTCCACTAACTTTGCTTCATCTATCTCAGCTCTCTCCTCAGCTTTTCAGAGCTCAAGCTTTGCGGCATTCTCTCTTTGAAGAGCCATCTGGTGGTCAGTCTGTAACTGAAAATATCTTTTAGCTTTCAGTTGTGATTTCTGCTGATACAACAAGGTAAGCCTACCAACAACATCTGAAATCAGAATCTCTCTATTTGGATTTTCAATTAGGTCAAGTAATTCTTTAATCTTTTTATCACATGCAGCAAGGTCAAACTGATTTAAAGCATCCCCCTCATCTGGAGACAAACGGATGAGATCGGCAACAACAACCTTCTGCATCTCCACGTCTGCTGAATTCATAATGGAGTGTGATTCCATCATTCTGGCAGACACAACAAAACAACAACGAAGTTATCAGAATATTGCTAAAAGCAACAACAAATGTATGTCCAGCTATATATGTATCTTCTACTATACATATATTGGAAACATTTGTATGAGTGTAAAACGGGCACAGAAGTTGATCATTCAACCTGTGATTTATGACAACACTATGCTCTAAGTGCTACTCCTTTCTCTGAGGATATTTTGTGATTTTAGTGTTAACTTTTCACCTTTCTTTGGGAGAACTAGTGATTAGACACTACTCTTAACCTTTAAGGGAATTTGTTTAAAAATGCAAACGAAAAAGAAAATTGCTACACCTCCTAAGTGTAATAATTGCAATTTGGCTTTTGATACACCCCCTTTATGGCAGGGTGGATTAGATTACATTTGGTATTTAATCTGGCAATAAATCTTTTCTTTCAAAACATAAATAAATCTATAAAGTTCCTGAATGGATACATGCATCAAAATTAGGTCAGATACTAAAATTAACTGCAAAGTTAATTCAGTTTCAGATTGTGGTCGTACACAAAACACAGCCTCTGGATACAGATGTGAAGCAACTGTCTGGATAGTGAGGTTAACTGAAGTTAAACCAAGTCTCACATTATTGCTTACACAGAAGAAACCAGACTGAGTCAGAACATCTACAATTTTGCCTATGTAGCAGGGTTGATTGTTACTAGCACGAAGATATTGGAGTTATTAATTTTGACGAAAGTCTAAAATTGTGAAATCCTGGAATTTATTAGTTCTCCAAAACTCTGACAACCCAGGGTTCAGACCAGGAAGCAGGGTCGTAGTTTAATACTCCTCTCTGCAGCTTCTGTACTGCTACCCACACATTACCCTATTTAGACAGTGTCTCACCCACGGCCAAAATTGAATAGATAAAAAAATAATCAAAAAGGAGGAAATCAGGAAAATTTCATAAAAATAAACACAACTCAGACTAAAAAGAAAAATAAAACTATTAAATGTGGCTTACTGAACATAAGATCTCTCTCTTCAAAGACTTTGCTAGTTAGTGACCTAATTTGTGACAATCAGATTGATTGATTTTGTCTCACAGAAACCTGGCTGTGGCAAGACGATTATGTTACTACAAATGAGTCAACTCCTACTAATTATTTAAATTTTCACATTCATCGAAATACTGGGCGAGGAGGAGTAGCAACCATCTTTCAGTCCGGTTTATTGATTAGTCCCAGACCAATTAATAGCTACAGCTCTTTTGAATATTTAATCCTTAGTTTTCCTCATCCAAATTGCAAAGCACTAAAACCACTTCTGTTTGTTGTTTTGTACCGTCCACCAGGCCCTTACTCTCAATTTTTAGATCAGTTTTCAGACCTTTTATCTGATTTAGTGTTAAATACAGATAAGGTTATTACAGTGGGGGATTTTAACATTCATGTTGATGTTGACACTGAAAGTGATAGCCTAAATATAGCGTTTAATGCTATCTTAGACTCAATTGGCTTTGCACAAAACATTAACAAACCTACCCACCTTTGTCTTCATTCTCTGGACCTTGTGCTGACATATGGCATTGAGTGTAAAGACATAACAATATTTTCTCATAACCCTGTCCTGTCTGACCATTTATTAATAACCTTTGGTTTAATTTAACTGAGTACTCCACACCTGAAAGAAAATTTCATTATAGTAGATCATTATCAGACAATGCTGTAACAACCTTTAAAGAATCTGTTCCACTTTTAATTTCCTAGTGTTTCTTCCTAGTTTCATAGTGTTACTTCATCATTGTGTGGTGCATTAGACAATGCAGCCCCTTTGAAAAAGAAGGTAATTATTCATAAGAGGCTAGCTCCCTGGTTTAATTCAGAGCTGCGTACTTTAAAGCACAATGTTAGAAAATTGGAGAGAAAATGGCGCTCTACACACCTAGAGGATTCCTACTTAATCTGGAAAAATAGCTTACTGTTGTATAAAAAGACACTTCACCAAGCTAGAACAACTTATTTCTCATCATTAATAGAAGAGAACAAGAATAATCCTAGGTTTCTCTTTAGTACAGTTGCTAAACATACACAGAGTCATAGCTCTGTTGAGCCATCCATTCCCTTAGCTCTCAGCAGTCATGACTTTATGGGATTCTTCCAAAATAAAATTGATTCTATTAAAAAGAAAATCTTTGACATACTCCTGAAGATGATTACTTCATCCTCAGCAAGAGAGACAACATTGGAAGTAACTGTAGAACCTGATCTGTGTTTGGACTGCTTTGATCCTGTGGAGCTTCCTGAGTTATCAGAAATATTAGCTTCATCTAAACCTTCGACTTGTATGTTAGACCCAATCCCAAACAAATGATTTAAGGAAGTGTTCCCTCTGATTACCAGCCCCATTTTAAATATGATTAATCTATCTTTAGTAAATGTACCACAGGCTTTTAAGGTAGCTGTAATTAAACCTTTGCTTAAGAAACCTTCGCTTGATCGAGATGACTTGAAAAATTACAGACCTATATCCAATCTTCCATTCTTATCTAAAATTCTTGAGAAAATAGTTGCTATTCAAATGTGTGAGCATTTACACAGCAATGACCTGTTTGAAGAGTTTCAGTCAGGCTTCAGAGCTCATCATAGCACCGAAACAGCTCTGCTGAAAGTCACTAATGATATTCTTATGGCCTCAGATAATGGACTTGTGTCTGTACTGGTTCTGTTAGATCTCAGTGCTGCATTTGATACAGTCGACCATAATATTCTCTTAAAAAGGCTGGAATATGCTGTAGGGATCAGGGGAACAGTGCTAGGCTGGTTTAAATCTTATCTGTCTGACAGATTCCAGTTTGTTCAGGTAAATGATAAAACATCTTTAAAATCCAGGGTTAATTGTGGAGTACCACAGGGTTTAGTACTTGGGCCAGTTCTCTTTACTATATATGCTTCCAATAGGTCAAATTATCAGGCAGCATAGGATAAATTTTCACTGTTACGCTGATGATACTCAGCTTTACTTATCCATAAATCCTGATGAACCCAACCAGTTAGATAGACTACAAGCATGTCTTGAAGATATAAAAACTTGGATGAATTTAAATTTTCTGCTTCTAAATTCAGACAAGACAGAAGTTGTCGTCTTTGGACTGGAGTCTTTAAAAAAGAAACTGCTTAGTCAATCACTTAACCTGGATGGCATTAAATTGACCTCCAGTAATAATGTAAAAAACCTTGGTGTTACTTTTGACCAGGACATGTCATTTAAATCCCATATTAAACAGGTTTCTAGGATTTCCTTCTTTCACCTCCAGAACATTGCCAAAATTAGAAATATCCTATCCAGGAGTGACACTGAAAAACTCGTCCATGCATTTGTTACTTCAAGACTGGACTATTGTAATTATTTACTATCAGGATGTCCACAAAATGCAGTGAAAAGCCTTCAGCTGATTCAGAATGCTGCAGCAAGTGTTTTGATGAAAATTATAAAGAGAGATCATATTTCTCCTATTTTAGCTTCCCTTCATTGGCTCCGTGTTAAATTTAGAATAGAATTTAAAATTCTCCTCTTCACATATTCTCTTCCTCCCCTTAATGATCTAGCTCCATCATACATCAGAGATCTGATGGTTCCATATGTTCCTAACAGAGCACTTTGTTCTCAGACTGCAGGTTTACTGGTGGTTCCTAGAGTCTCTAGAAGTAGAATGGGAGGCAGATCCTTTAGTTATCAGGCTCCTCTCCTGTGGAACCAGCTCCCAGCTTTAGTCATCCTGTCTACGTTTAAGGCTAGGCTTAAAACTTAGGCTTAGTTTATCAGGGAGGGAGCCTTCCTCCCTCCCTTTGGTTGCAGTAAGGGGGAGTCAGGTTTTGGTTGAGGTGCAAACACACCCTCCATTTCTGCCACCTGTATGACCCCTTCTCTTTTCCAATGGTTATAATCAGTCTGACAGAGAGAGGTATCCCAATCCTTGTGGTTTTTAGTATAACAATGACCATCAGTGGGACCCTTTGTGGGGTTCCTTGAGACGACATTGTTGTAAATAAGCGCCGTTTAACTACATAATCTGAACTGAAACTATCTGTGTAGTTATGATGCTATAGGCTTAGGCTGCTGGAGGACATAATGACCACTTTCACCCTCTTAGCTACATTCTCGCACTACACTCCAATTTTGCTTTATTTGCTGTTATTTCAGCTTTTAACCTTGTTCTCTCTATTCTCTTCCTAGAAGCTACACCTGGCCTGGCTCTGTGTCTACCTGTGACACCTTTCTGGAGAGGGGCATCGTCTAAGCTTCTGCTGTCAACAACTTAATGCTCACCCTCTACTGATGATCCACATAGCCCTGTCTTTTAGTGTTTAACCCTTTCTCTCTCCTAGACATGGTGATTGACTGAGCTTAACTGTAACAAACTCTATGTGCTCTCTTTCAGACTCGAACCTTGAAAACTGGCTCAGAGTTTATCTGTTCTTTCTTTCTAGGTGAAACGACTAAAGGAGCTACATCCATTAACATTTACTTTTCCTTCCCATAGAAAGTACTCCTGGATCAGTGCTTCTTTGTTCTTTTTGTGTCTCTGTCCTGTTCTCTCTAACTCCCAGCCGGTCGTGGCAGAGGCCGCTCACACTGAGCCTGGTTCTGCTGGAGGTTTCTTCCTGGAGTTTTTCCTCTTCGCTGTCGCTACATGCATGCTCAGTATGAGGGATTGCTGCAAAGTCAACGCCAGTGACTGTCCACTGTCTCTACATGCTCATCCGGGAGGAGTGAATGCCGCAAGTCACTGACTGGATGCAATCTGCTGGGTTTCCTTAGATAGAAAAACTTTTTATCCAATTTGAATAAAAAGCTAACTCCGACTGCACTGTTCAATGGTTAGGATTAATTGGAATGTATGTACCTGACTGTTGTGAAGTGCCTTGTGACAACATGTGTTGTGAATTGGCGCTATATAAATAAAAAAAACTGAAACTGAACTGTGGATTTCGACGGGGAGACCTTTTGTGATGACCTCTCTTTCTCAGCAAACTGGCCGGTTGTCTCTGCTGGAGCTGTTGGAGGCAGCGTTATCATTGTTGTTTTTACTCCATGTTCTCTGCTGAAGGTCGAAGCTGCTGGCGGATTATTTACTGAATAGATGAGATTAGATGTGAGATGTCTGGCTCCTGGCTTGTTCAAACAGAAACCATCTTACTTGAAGAGTTGTCTTTTTTCCCAAAAAATATTAAAGTTGTCGATGAAGATCACAGGTGTGGTGGCATCAGAAGTCTGGAAAATACCTTATCTCCACAAAAAATCGGTGCAAAGGGTCCGCTGAGAAACACTTTGATATTGAGACCTCCAACAATATTCAGCAGACGAGTGAAATCCTCCTTCAGTCCTTCTGATATTTTCTTAGCCACGTCATCCATGGCTCCACAGTGTATAATAAGGTTTTCTAGACACAGGCGCTTTTCTGTGATTGCAAGAATATTCTCTGAGATATCGGACACCACGTTACTGGTACCAATCATAACTTCTGTGTTTTTCTTGTTGCAGAAGTTTTTAATCCCATCCACAGCTGTGTTGCCCACTATTAGGGTTCTTGGTCTGGTGGGGTACTTTTTCTCTGGCAATTTAGGAGAAGACTGTTTAGAATGAAGGTTGTTCTCAAACCTTTTATTGTTCTCAGAAGATGGATCATTTTCCTGGTTTTCATTCTGTAGTGGAGCAAATCTGTTTTGGAGGGGAACTCCATTATTTCCAGCTGTCTCATTCCTATCAGTTGTTGTGACAGTAGGCCGCTGTCGAAGTCTCCTTTTCCCAGGGGAAACGGGGGCAGCTCTTCACTCCTGCCCCTGTTCTCTGCTCCCCCAAAACAGATAAACAATTCATTGTTGAGGTAGCCACCTCTAGCACAGGGGTAGGTGCAGTTCTTAGTCAGATGGCTTATGATAACAAGATTCACCCATGTGCTTTTTCTCTAGAACTCTCTCTCCAGCAGAATGAAACTATAATCTTGGGGATTGCGAGCTGTTGGCTGTTAAGATGGCTCTCGAGGATTGGAGGCACTGGCTAGAGGGGTCCAACATACCTTTTCAAATGTGGACCGACCATAAGAATCTGGAGTACTTCGGCTAAGAAACTGAACCCCAGACAATCCAGGTGGGCGCTGTTCTTTAGTCATTTCAGCTTTTCACTTTTATACAGAGCTGGGACCAAGAATGCCAAACCGGACGCTCCTTCTAGGATTCAGGAACCCTCAGTGGAAGCAAAGACCACTGGTGTGGAGAAATTCATTCTGCCTGAGGCGATCCGGCTCCGCCTCCACGGATTACCTGCAGACAATGTTTCAGACCGGGGTTCTGTAGTTTATCTCCCATTTTTGGATGAGTTCTACTGTCTTCTGGGGGTGTCCATCAGCCTGTCTTCCGGATTCCATCCTCAAACAGATGGACAAACTGAGATGTCGAACAGGGATCGAGCCCCAGCATCCCTCTCCCAGCTTCTGAGAATTTAAATTTCAGACCCCTCCATGATTTCTAAGTGAGAGAACTTGCAAAGTTGCAGGGTTTTCAAATACTTATTTTCCTCAATGTAAATATAAATAAACGTAATTTAATTCAATTAACTTAAACCGACTATATTTACATGTACATCTCAAAACATTTTAAATGGTGGAATGTTTAATATTTTATTTCACTCTTATAAAGATTCTCTATATAGACTGAAATATTTTAAGGCTTTATTTCTTTTAATTTTCATGATTTTGGCTTAAGATGAAAAAAAAAAGATATTTTAAACTGAATTATCAGGTTTCTTAAAAGTATGTTCATTTCTATCCACTCAATACTTGGTTGGGCCGGTTGGGCCATGTCATCAGAAGGAAACATGAAGCGGTCTAAAATCTCCTGGTAAATGTGTTGGCTATGGACTTTAGAAAACCCAGTGGATCACCACCAGCAGATGACATGGTACCTAAATCATCAGACTGTAGCCTTCCAATGGACTTCAAGCAATGTGGGTTCTGAGCCTCTCTACTCTTCCTCCAGATTCTGGGCCCTTGATTTCCAAATAAAATGCAAACTTTACTTTCATCTGTAAAGAGGAATTTGGACCTCTGAGCAACAGTCCAGTTCTTTTTCTCTTTAGCCAGGTAAGACACTTTTGACATTGTCTCTTTTTCAGTAATCTCAAGACACTTTACAAAACAAACAGATCCATCTTACATTTAGAAATATGCAGCCAATTCAATCAAATCACAGAGACAGGTTTAAAGTCATTTACACACACACACACACACACAACCTCCAGCAGAACCAGAACCTGGCTCAGCTTGAGTGGTTATCTGCCACGACCAACTGGGGGTTTCAAAGAAGAAGAAATACACACAAGAAACACAGCATAACAGTAAAAATGTATCCCACGCTGCCTGATAATTTTACCAATTGGAAGCATATATAAAGTAAAGAGAATTGGCCCAAGCACTGAACCTTGTGGTACTCCACAATTAACCCTGGAGTTTAAAGATGATTTATCATTTACATGAAAAAAAGGGAATCTGTCAGGCAAATAAGATTTAAACCAGCCTAGTGCTTTTTCCCTGATCCCTACAGCATGTTGCAGCCTTTCTAGGTATTGTGATCGACTGTATCAAATGCAGAATCTAGAAACAAAAAACAACCCACACAGGGTGGGCGGAGAGGGCCTCGGCAGGAGGGCCAGAAACAAGAACAGAGTTCAGGCGGACAACCGGGGGGTCGTCCCCAGCAGGCACAGAGTTCCGGCGGACGACCAAGCAGAGTAGAGGACCCCCCAGAAACTCTGTGGAACTCCGGAGGCGTGGAGCCTGGCAAACCCTCGGAGGTTGAAGCAGAGCCAGGCGAACCCTCAGAGGCTGAAGCAGAGCCAAGCGAACCCTCAGAGGCTGAAGCAGAGCTAGGCGAACTCTCAGAGGCTGAAGCAGAGCCAGGCGAACCCTCAGAGGCTGAAGCAGAGCCTGGCGAACCCTCAGAGGCTGAAGCAGAGCCAGGCGAACCCTCAGAGGTTGAAGCAGAGCCAGGCGAACCCTCAGAGGCTGAAGCAGAGCCAAGCGAACCCTCAGAGGCTGAAGCAGAGCTAGGCGAACTCTCAGAGGCTGAAGAAGAGCCTGGCGAACCCTCAGAGGCTGAAGCAGAGCCTGGCGAACCCTCAGAGCCATGAGCAGGAGCTGAGGCATCGGCAGGACCCTCAGTGACGTGAGCAGGAGCTGAGGCGTCGCCCAGACCCTCAGTGGCGTGAGCAGGGGCTGAGGCGTCAGCCAGACCCTCAGTGGCATGGGCAGAGGAGTCGCCGGGGCCCCCGATGACTTGAGCCGGGGCGTCCCTCTGCGCCGTGTGGAGGGGGTTGAGGCTGACTTAGGGTCAGGCGTTGTCCCAGGCTGTGGTGTGTCTGGCCTGGAGTCTGGCTGTGGTGTGTCTGGCCTGGAGTCAGGCTGCTCTACAACAGCGCTCTGGAGACCTGACGTGGGCTGCTCTGCCGCAGCGCTCTGGAGACCTGATGTGAGCTGCTCTGCAGCAGCGCTCCCTGTTTCCTACTGGATTCCTACTGTTTTCTATCACGGCCAGGACACTAAACTTTACTTGTAGCTCAGGTGAAAGTCCCTCTACTCTGTTCCTCATCATGACCCTGATGATGCTCATTAAAGTAAATCTTAGCATCATGTCTTGCTGGGTGAACAAGTGAATAGCTTTAACCTACGATCAGGCCAATCTGAGTCAGCATTTGCCAGTGCCTGTGTGCGTATTTGCGCAATCACGGTGCCTCCTGTGTGCGCAAATAACAATTTTGTGTTTTTTTCTTTTAACTCATAGCCAGGTAAGGAGAAGCGGGCAGTGAATATATGGAGCACAATAGAAACAAATCAGATTGTTTTTAGATAAAAATGTGAAAGCCAATTTAATTTTGTGGCTTAGTACATATTTTTAATACTTCTAAATTTCATCTTTTAAGAGATCCGGGGCTATTCAGAAAATATCCAGGCCTTCAGCCCCGGAAGCCAAGTTTTAACGACACACCTGACACACACACTTGAGTAACAACTATTTTCTCAAGAATTTTAGATAAAAATTCAAGATTGCAATTCAGTAAATCATCTTGTTGAAGCAAAGGTTTAATTACCTTGAAAGCCGTTGGTATATAAATGAATATGATGTGGTAATACATCATATTCATTTTAAAAAGCATTAGATAGATGTTATATGTGCTCAACAAAAAACATACCATGTTTATTAACATGTCAAATGGAGTAAAGAAGAAAATTCAATCTGGGACACTCACCCCTCCTCCAGCTTCACCCAATGGCTTCTCCGTGCAGCAGCAGCGCAGAGGTCGGGCAGTTGGCGTGCGCCTGGTCCAACCCTCTGCAGGAGTCATGGCAGAGGTTTAAGAAATGACAGGTGGGGGGGGGTGTGTGTAAAACTGATTGTTTTGAAATAAAACACACACATTTCTCTAAAAGCAAGTTTCCGGTTTATTCCAGCTCAACCAGATCGTACGATCTTGCTGTGCTTTCCTCACACACATCCTCTACTCCAAATGAGATGGCCCCTTTTAAACGGCTGTTTAAGAGGCCCCACGATCTCACAGTTTCCAAGCATGACTCCACGAGAGCATCCTATGCTGCTCCGGTAGAGCCACGCTCGGTGCCTTCTCCCTCCTGTCCTCCCCAGCTGTCAGCGGGTGAGATCACAGAGGATGCACAACATCAGCTCCCCATGAAGCAGTGCACCAGTGATGCCACCGCTCAACACCAAGCTGCGAGCCTGGGTGAATATTCCCCTGGTGAGGCTGGTTTACAGCCCTTTCGATCGGAGCCCCCCATGGGTTACCTCCGATCAGAATCCGAGTTGGGTAACGGCGGTAGGGGCTCTAGCCTGGCTCGTATCCATGAGCACCATGGCACCACAGATAAATGCGCGCCCGTTCTCAGAGGATCACTCAGAGTGGCGGCGCATATGTTCCCTGGACAGGTGGATGGACAGACTGATCAGCAGAGGTTACACGCTGCAGTTCCGGTTACTCTCTCACCCCACGCACGTTTTCCAAATGTGTGGAGACGGCGTTGCAGCCGCTGTGCTCGTCAGGGATGAGAATCCTCTTTTATCTGGATGACCTGCTATTGCTGGCTCGGTCCACAGAGGAAGCAGCGGTACAGACAAAGAAGCTGGCTGCACATCTGACAGTCCTGGGGTTTTCAATAAACTGGCAAAAAAGTTCTGTTTTTCCATCCCGGATGATCGTTTATCTGGGGATGGAGCTAAACTCAGCCACAATGAGAGCCCGTCTCTCTCAGCTGAGAACAGACGCGCTGTCAGCGCTTCTCCGCTATGTCAAACCTCACAGCGTAGTGACAGCTCTGTCACTTATGTGATCACTGGGAATGATCTCAGCGGCTCACGTGGTTGTTCCGCTGGGTCTGCTCCATATTAGACGTCTTCAGAGATGGTTCATCCGCCTGCGCATAGATCCTGAAGAGGCAGATGATCTCAGTCCCTCCTTCAGTGGGACCCGACCTGGCCCATTTGGTAAATCCCCGCATCCTGTCAGAGGGAGTTCCCCTCAGCATACCGGCGTCACACGTCTCAGTGTTCACAGATGCATCCCTGTCGGGATGGGGAGGAACGTGTCAGTCTCAGGCGGTGGGAACACAGTGGCCAGACCACATGTCTCTCCACATAAACATGCTGGAGCTTCTCACAGTGTGGAAGGTGACACAGCATTTTGCTCTTCTGCTGCGGGATCAGCATGTTCTGATCCACACAGACAACAGAGTGGCAGCAGCCTACATAAATCGCCAGGGAGGTGTGCGCTCGGCTCAGCTGCTAAACATTTCCAGGCGGCTGCTGTGATGGGCGCGCATGAACCTGCTCTCCATCAGAGCAGTGTACATCCCTGGCGTCTTGAACGGAGGAGCGGACATCATGTCCAGAGGTGGTCCTCGTCCCGGGGACTGGAGTATCCACCCCGAGCTGATTGTTCAGATCTGGAGCAGATTCGGGAAAGCAACAGTGGATCTTTTCGCCACACGGGGGAACGCACAATGCCAGTTGTGGTTCTCACTGAGCCCACGGTAGGATCCACCGTTACGAGTGGATGTCTTTGCTCACAGCCCGTGGCCGAAAACGTTCCTTTATGCTTTTCCACCAGTTCCGCTGATCCCGCGGCTCCTGGACCAAATCTGAGAGGAACAGCTCTCAGTGATTCTCGTAGCCCCCGAGCGCAAAACCGCGCCATGGTTTCCGAGCCTGCAGCAGCTGGTATCCGGTCGCCCGTGGCAGCTGCCGTGGAGAGAGGATGAACTCCTCCAGGCGGGAGGGGCGATCAGGAGCGTCCCAGAGTTAGGTCAGCGTCTCTGGGTCTGGCCGCTGAACGGGAGTGCTTAGAGAAGCTGGGTCTCCCGCAAGATGTGGTGCGCACGATTCAGGGCGCACGAGCCCCCTCTACCACAGCATCATACGCATCAAAGTGTGCAACTTTTCAGCGCTGGTGCGCAGAGAAAGGCGTGAAGCCTTTTCATGTCCATTAGGCTGCGTGCTGTCATTCCTCCAGCAGCTAATGAACAGGAATTTAGCTTTCAGCACCATTAAAACTTATGCTGCAGCTATTTCTTCCTGTCATGAGGGTTTTGGTGACAGAACGGTCTTTAACCACCCGCTGATGAAGCGTTTTCTGCGGGGTGTACGTAGACACAGATCCGTGTCACGCCCCCTAATCCCTCAGTGGGATTTAGCGCTGGGTGCCATAATATTATTATCAGCCACGCTTCGTGACTTATGATGTTATTGTCACTGCGGCTGTATTCATTAAGCCTCCGTGTGAACAGATGTTATTCTCCTCTGTTGTGTTGTCTGTGGCACACTAGGTTGTTATGCTGCATCATTACGCATGATCCAGCTGCTGATCTGTCTCCACGTCCCTCCTGGAGGTTTTTTTACCTGCTCTGCTCATCGTTACACTGTTACAGTTCGTAACCTTCGTTTTCCTATTTACAGCAGCAGCTCTGTTATCTCAGCCTTTTCACTGACCAGAGATATTCTCTGTTCATTGTGATGCGCAAGACGCTTGGAGTGCGTAATTACGCATTCAGAAGGCTGAGTTTGGTTTCATTATATGAGCAGATGTTTCAGTTGTGGTCTGGATGGACCCAGTGAGGCATAGACTACATCCTGCTTCGCCTTTAACCCACTAGCGATAGCCTTAAAGGGCGAAGCCTATATGAAATAGAACGTTGAACTGTAACCCCAGATTCTATGAGTATAGGTGCAGCCCTTTAAGCTCTGGGCCTCACTGTTTCCTATATGGCTGAAGAAAAAAGCTATTTGGGAGCCGTTTGTCTGGTCTCACCGTAATTTATATGGACCGGCGTGGGGCCCACACAGCAGGTGGGCATGGACTAAAGTTTTCAGTGCTGCACTGTGTACGAAGGGATAAACCCACTAGCGATAGCCTTAAAGGGCTGCGCCTATACTCATAGAATCTGGGGTTACAGTACGTAACCAATGATCTCTCAGCTGTCAGTCGAGCTTTTATTCTCCTTCTAAACATCTACGAGATACTCCTGCCTGTAACCCAGCTCCTGCTACCACTTCACCCGGTCATCCCCGGCATCAGCTTCTTTTCCAAGCAGTCATCCGACACCCTAGGCTTCCTCGTCTTCTTCTACTCCAGTTCTCCCTCAATCCTCCCTGCTTCGTTCATTCCGTTCATGGACTCTCCAGCGCTCAAAATATCATCCATTACTCAGCTTCTTCTGAAGTTCGCTTCCATCTCTGCCACGTCAGTACTTCTCCGCTCTGCCGACGATCAACCCGTTCCTTGGCTCCTCCCACTGTCATTACCATCGCAACGCTCATCCTAGCTCGTCTCTAAAGGTGAGACGTATCACTCCATTTCCTTTTCTCAACTATTCCTCATTCATATGCAATTCAGGTTGCTGCATTTCCACTCCTCGTTCACATTCAGGTAGATCATATACTCCCACGCATCCTATCATTTCACTCAGGCTCTGCTCCAAATCTTTCAAGAGCAGCTCATTTATCTGGTTTCTCTCATTGTTACCATCTCCTGAGGTAGACCACTTTGTCACTTCCCCTGATGGCTGTCCTGCTAAGTTTGAATCATCTCATCTCCACTTCTATCAATCTCCCTTTCGCCTTTAAGCATTTCAGACGTCTTCTGCTTTTAACCCTAAATATACTCGATCTCATCAGTCCCTCATCATCGACATTCATTTCAAACATGGCTTTCCGATTTTTCTACTATATCACATTCCTTCTCTGTCAAGCGGCATCCTCTTTCACGCAATCAGGAGTCTGCTAAACCGTTCATTCTCGTCAATTAAAGTTATATCATGACGCTTCATGACCACTTCTGATTCCAGCGGCTCGTTAGCCATCTGAGGGTTCTTTGTTCTCGTCTTCCTTTCTCCCAGCACTCCTGCCCAGCAACTCACACTGCTGGCTTCCCGCCCCAGATCCCTCTCGATCTGGACGGTATTTTTTATTTTACGGCGATGTCGTTCTCCCGGCTGACTCGCTCCAGTTTTTGGTCTCTAATCCTGGTCCAAAACCAGCCTCTTGAATGGATGATTCACAATCCTTTGTTGTCAAAACGTGAACTCATCATTATAGCTAAGAATATACAGAACCTATTACCTTCGTATTTCTAACAATATCCCGCTTTAACTTTTGTCTTTTTCCTTTGAGTACTCTTACCCTATTTACCATGCATATTAAACTTGTAAATTCTGCCTTCTTTATTTTCTCTGTAGCATTAAATCAATGTTATATATATATTTCTATTGTCTGCAACTTTACTTAGCTTTTAAAAAATTTAAACTAGTTATAACAGCAACTTTTGCTCCCTAGAATATCTATTCATTTACATATTCGAACATTTCTACCAACCTCGTTCCCTTATCATCCAGGCGCTAAGGATCATTTACTGTTTCAATTTATCATAACGATCCTTTCCCGTTTTTATTGTGGTGCACACTTTCTCTCGGCAGATCAGGTTGGCACTGCTGTTCAGCTGCGTCAATCAATTTTCAGCACCTTTCTGAACTAGTGTTTTCACATACAAGCATTAACTGCATTATTGCTGCTGCAGAATATCAACTTATGAACATTTCATGTCAGTCAATATCACGGACGTCGCTCTTTCCTCCATCGTATCCAGGCAGGCCTGTCATGTTCCAGGTTATTCAATTCAGCCACTGATGCTTGTCTCGTTCTAATTTCCAAGTATTTTGCCGCCTCTGTTCATCAGCTACTTTCACCCTTCTCCGATTATTCCTCTCTCCGTCGCTATCAGTTTCACATCGTTGTATCTCAGGTCCAGCTCTTTCCACTTCAAAACCCATTTATTTGCCCGGCAATCCTTTGTAAATTTTGCCCTCCCTTTACTCGCCATCTTACCCGCTTCTCATTTAGTCAGTTCTAGCTTTTATTATCTCAGTCTTTCGACATTGTCGTTTCAAGCTCCCCTACATTCGCAGCCTATTAACAGGCATCAATTTTATCAAAGATGATCTTCTGAGCCCACACCGAGCTTTTCTCTCTTCACGCCATTTAGCTTCTTCTCAAGACATTTCAAATCATTGCATTTCACCGCCTGGAGTAAGGCTGTGGGAGTCTCCTTACGATCCTTCGCTCCGATCGTTTTTGTTTCTTAACTTATTCTGAATCTCTTCTCTCCAACGCCTTCCTCCTTGCCTTTATGGCTTACTTAGACTAAGTAATTTACTACTCCTTCTAATTCATTCACACCAGCTAGAGATTCAGCTTTCAGAACTCCAGTTGTATTCAGTCCCTTTCAAACTTGTCTTCAATCACATTTAAGGTTGAAGGTAGATGTTTAATTTTCATAGCTCGCCTCAATGGCTGTTTTCTCCTTCCCAAGCCATGTTCTCTTTTATTCTCTAACGTTACATATCAGCTCACCCTTCATGCCTCTTTCCTTGCTTCAGGAGGAGTTCCCATGATCACCTCCTGGTTTCTCAATTTGCGAGGCAAATTTAGTTCTATGCAACCTTTCCCCAAGTCAGTTCTCAGGTCACTCATTCAGAATTGGGGCAGCCACTTCAACAGCTGCCCAAGGAGTTTCCACAGCTTCCCTACAACAACTCAGCTGCTGGTCAACTTCAGCATTCTTTGCTTATGTCCGCCTAAACTTCAATTCTGTGCTCTGCTCGACGATCTATCTGCTCTTAATAGAGCTTTTGCATAAACAAGTGACGGTTGGCCTTTTTAGTTTTAACTTATCCTTGCTTCCTCTACTTGTTTGTCAGGCACGACCAAGTCCTTCTCTCTGCTCGCATAGTCAGGTTTACCAAGTTTCCATCCTTCTGCTCATCAGCTATCACTTATTTTCTCCCTTCGCCTGTTGGGCTCGCCCACATTCGCATCCGCCAGGCTTAGTCAGGTTTATCATGTCCCATCCACATCTCATCAGGCGCGTTTCAGCCTTAGCAATTTATTTCATTTCCTCTCCAGCCAGTCTGCTTCTTCTTTCTCCTTCACTCGTTAGGCTCAGCTTAGCTCTTACTCAACAATTTGTTATATTTCCTTTCCCTTGACTTTGGCCAGATTCATGTCCTTCCCCTTCTTCACCTGCTAGGCTCTTATCATTTCCTCCCCACCCTTGTCCTCCATCCATATCACTTTTGCTCTGTCTTGGCCTCGGTTTTGGAAGGTGAAATATCTAATCCTATCTCCAGGACATTCAAGCCCCCTACGGGTTTCAGGTAAAGTGTTTTTAATTCCTTTAACTTTTGTTCCATTTAAACATTTAGTCTTCTCAGTCTTTAGTTCTACCCTGATATTTCACCTCATCTCTATATGCCAACACAAGTCCACGTTTCATCTTTAGTTCTTCGCTTCGATGACCCATTCAGCTAATTTCAAGCCATGATCAAATTCGCACTCAAACATTTCCCATCATTCTTCTCTTTCACACTCCATAAGAGCCCTACGTCTGCCTCCTGTTTTCTCACATTTTAGACAGACTCTATTCATGCAACCTGGCCCAGTCAAATTTCTAGCCTTTCACTTAAATTGGGGCTGCAATTACTGCATCTACCCAAGGAATCTCTACAGATTCCTTCCAACACCTGGCCTCTGATCTTCCATTGTATGCATCATATGTTCAGACTTTCGTCTTCAGCTCAACAGTCTCTCAGTTCCTAAGTAGGATTTCATGCAATAACTGGTGATGGATGGCCTATTAAATCGTTTTTATCATCTCAGGAATGATTCATCTCATTCATTTCTGTTTCCCAAGGTTTTTGTCAGCATTTTCAATCCCTTTCATTCATTCTCTTACCTCCTCGTCATCTTTCATTCTCACCCCCAGCAGGTTCAACCTCCGGGGTAAAGTCTTATTCATTTCAAGCAGCCCACTCATCCTTTGCACGTTTCACACGCTCACGCACCACTGCAAGCTTTCAATAGCTCACACCACTCACAAGCCTACGCAAGAGAGCCTACGAAGGCGCACTCTCCAGCATTCATTCATCGTTTTCATGTTTCTTTTATTTATTTTGGGTCTCTCTCCTACTCACCTACTGGGCTCATGTTCTATTCCTATGCGGGCTCACCACATGCACCAATTCATAATTTTCATGCCTTCGAGGCTCCTTACATTCATGCCTATGCTGCTCTTACTATATCTAACTTGTTTCCCTCGCTCATCATTCTATATCTACTTCATAGCCCAGTATTTCCGGCATTTTACTTTTCCTCTCCTGCTGTCATCTTTTAACCATTCTATTACATTTCAGCCTCGGTTTGGCCTCGGCCTTTTGGGGGAAGACAATTCTAATTCTAATCCTAAGACGTTCATCAGTTCATGCATTATCAGCATTCATGTTTAGAATTAGCTGAATTAGGTGAAACATTGTCAGATAATTATGGCTTTCACTTTGTTCTTCTGTAAATGTTCCTAATGGATTATTGTCCCGTTTCTAAAAGGAAAATATAATAACATAGTGGGGCTGTTAAATGTGTCAGTTTTCCCAGGAGAAACACAAAGTTCGACAAATGGAGTTTGAACGAAAATTCAACATGGAAGAGTTACCATCACCTCCAGCGTCGTCTAATTACTCCTCCATGCGACTCTGCTCCACCAATCAGCGTCAAGTCTGCATTTCTCCCCGGCATATCAACCTTCAAGGCTCCACTTTAAAAGATCTTCATCCATGGAACCCTCCGTTCTGTACTAGGGGAAGGTTAACAACCGTTACCAACGGTCGACGAGGGATTAGACTACGTCGAAGAAAAACGGTTTTGGTGCGGCGTGGGAAAAACAAAACATAGAAATATATTGGATTTGGAAAAGGTGGATTTGGGCATAAACTGGTATGTGAATGATTCGGTTGGAAATGGAGACAGGAAATGAGGAAGACATGGATTTTGAATGGTGGACGCCAGCGGGGAGAGGAAGAGGGAAAGGATGTGGAAGAAATAAAATAGATGAATGAAAGGGAATTGGTGATATTCAAGGTAGTAAACGAGAATTGGAAGGAAGCAGTTCAGAAGAAGAAAGGATAGTTAGGAGGAAAGTTATGAGGGAGGAATTTAAAATAACATTAAAACTTGAGAACGAGGAAGAACATCAGCCCCATTGTGGTGTCAAGAGAGATAAAAAAGAAAATTGGAGATGTTGAAATGGTAAATATTTTGAGAAATGGAAACTTACTGTTAGTCTGTAAAAATTAAGAACAAAAGAATAAGGCTTTAAAGGGGAAAAATATCTGCAAAAAAACTGTTGGAGAAAAACATCATGGGAGAAAATAAAAAAATTAGAAGAGTGATTTATGGGATCCCTCTAGATGAAAATCTTGATAAAATTAAGAGAAGTATTATAGGTGCAATAACTTGAAGAGATTGTCAAAAACAATAAATGGAGGAAAAGTAGGAAGTATGTCAATCTTCATTGAATTTGAAGAAAAAGAGTTGCCACCAAACATTAAAATAGGTTATCTCAGCTTTCAGGTTAGACCTTATATCCCTCCGCCACTTCGTTGTTTCAAATGTCAAAGGCATGGACACATAGCAGCAGTTTGTAAAGATGCAGAGATGTCCAAAATGTGGTGAAGATCACAAGTTAGAAGAATGTAAAGAAGTACAAGAAAAATGTTGTAACTGTGGAGGGCAACATAGAGTTACGTATGGAGGATGTGAAGTAAGGAAGAAGGCAAAATAAATTATACAGATTAAAATGACTAAAAACATAAGCTATGCAGAAGCAGTTAAAAATGGGAAGGAACAGAAAACAAGAACGATTGAACAAATAGCGAGTCAAATTCCACAGCAAAGCAAAGTACAGTCAGAAGAAAATGTTACAATATCAGTAGAAAAACTAATATTATTCGTAGCATATGTTATCAACTGTACTGACCAAGCCAAGAATAAAACTGAGAAGATTAAAATCATAGTGAGAGGAGCTTAAAAGTTTTTGGGGTTTAAGGAGGGATCATGGGAGAACATAAATAAAAAGTTGGAGGTAGATGGGAGACAAGGAACATCTGGTGAAAGTAGTACATGTTAATATTACAATGGAATGCAAGAAGTTTAATTGCTAATGGACAAGAACTTAAAGGTTATATTGATAGTCTTGAAGGACAACCAGAAATTATTTGTGTTCAGGAAACATGGTTAAAAACAACATTAGATTTTGTGATAAAAGGATATGATAGTGTAAGAAGAGATCGACAGGAGGATGTGGAATATTTATTAAGCAAGGGATACAATATCAGGTATTAGGGAAAGGGAAAGAACTTGAATATATAGTAATTGAGATATGGGAACAAGAAGGTAAATTTAAAATAATAAATTTTTATAATCCATGTAAAACATTGTCAATTGAAACAATGGAGGAGTTAAATGAATATTTGGAAGGGAAAGTAATTTGGTGTGGGCCTTTTAATGCAAATAGTACATTGTGGGGTAACTGTAATGATAAAAATGGACAAGTTATAGAAGAATTAATGGAAATAAAAAATCTAGTATGTATTAATGATGGGAGGGGAACAAGAATCAATGTGAGAACAGGGATGGAATCAGTTATTGATTTAACAATGGTTTCAAATGGTTTAGCTGGTACTTGTGAGTGGTGCATTGATAAAAACTTAACAATCCCATTACAATAAGAGAGAAATGTTGGCAATATTATTAGCTTTACAATGGGTAGAAGATATAAAACCAGTAAAAACTGTCATATTGTTGATGGCCGACTTGACCCACATGCAGAAAAACATGATTAAACAGAGAAGTGTTTCAGAAGCTTTATTTGCGGAACCAGGTACTGGAAACAGAGGCTGCTGAGCGACTGCAAGAGAAAACGAACGCAGGTAAGACACCACAACAGAAACCTTAAAAAGTACTCTACGAGAGAGCTTACGTCAGGTTGAGTTAGGTCCGCCAGGGAGAGAGGTTGTGATACTGGAGGGGCAGCGAGCAACACTGCACATCGGAGCAAGGTAGTTCTGAGAGGTACGGAGGAGGGTGGACAGGGTTCGCCTGAAGTTGTGAAGCAAACGTCTGATCCAGCTGCCAGCGGGAAAAAAGCGACAATCCAGAGTCCTTAAACTGTTAGAAAGTCCTCCTGAGATCTCTTAACGAACGAGGCTTGGGTAACCTGAGACAAAAAAACAGACTATTAGTCAAGGGAAAAAACAGTCTTCTCAGAGAAGTAAACTTCTCAAAATCATGAAATTGGCCAGGTTCAATACCACGAAGAGGCAAAACACTCAGGCGTCGAAGTACCGGCTTGCTACCTCTTATAGTCCTCCAGCTGATGACAACATGCGAAACACCTGACCACCCTGATCCTTCAGCTCCTAACGCCCCTACTGGTGAAAAAGGGTTAGTAGCAGGCAAAATGACCAGGATCTGACAAAAACAGTAATTTGCTCAGATTCAAGCTCTGCATTATTAAGTTTAAAATATAATCAATCAGATAGTAGGATGGGCATTTTATTAGAAATATTTCATACATTATAGGGAATACAAAAAATGGGCTTGATCGTTATATTTGTGTGGGTTCCAACACATATTGGAGTAGAAGGAAACGAGAGGGCAGATAAAATAGCAAAGAGGGTAATTCAAAATCCTAATGTTAAAGGAAAGCTGATGGAAAAATGGCAAAAAAAAAGGTGGGATGAAGGATAAACAGGAAGATGGTTTTATACAATTCAGAAGATGGTAGGAGAAAGAAGAAATGGAAGACGAAATAGAAAGGAGGAAAGAGTGATAACAAGGTTAAGATTTGGGGCATACAGGACTTAATTATGCACTTTTTAAAAGTCAAAAGCATAATACTGGTAAATGTGATTACTGTGGAAAATATGAAACAATAGAACATGTTATATTAGAATGTCATAAATATGAAAGAGAAAGAACATATATGAGGAGAGAGGTTGAAGGTATTAAGGAAAAGGTTAATTTATTAGATATTTTGAGGAAGAATTTAGGGAGTAAACATATACAAAGTGATTCAATTTTTAAAGAAAACTAAATTATTTCATAGAATTTGATTATAGTAGATAAATTTGTAAAAGTACAGAGGATATAGATGGGTAGAATACAAAGTAATGTGTTAGTATGTATATTTGTATATATATATATATATATAGGTAGGATTTATTTATTCATTAAATTTGTAGAATTTAAATATATATATATAAATAGATAGACCGACACGAACCACATTCCATACCAGTAAGTGGCGGTAATGCTACTAAAGGTTTGTTGCCAACCACCAATAAAACCAAGAAGAAGAAGAAGAAGAACCCTCCGTTCTGCAGCTGAACTTTGATGTTCAGCCACATCATGTTCGACTTCAATCTGACGATCTGGCCGCTCCTCGCGTTGTTCACAATGGATCTTCGCCCTCCTTCCTCCTTTCTAGCTCGCAGAACCACTCGCCTGGCCTCCCGCTTTGGCGTCCATTCTCCCAGTCCAGACCGTGCTGCATGTCTCCCCACTCCAATCTGGATTTATCCCCCCTCGCTCAGCATGATTCTCTCCTTCCACCTCCTCCACTTTCCACCTCATCCGGAAGCGCCCTAAAATCCTCCTGCCAAGCGTCGTCGAGGTTGATCTCCTCCACCCTGGCTCCTGCTGCACATTCCTGCATGTTTTCTGCATGCAGCTTCTCCTCTGATCTTCTACTCTCAAACCGATCCTCCTGCACCTCAAGCTTCGACGTCTTCTTCTACTCCAGTCGTCCCTCAATCTTCTCCGCTTCATGCATATCGTCCATGGATTCTCTCCAGCACTCCATTCATCTCACTCAACATCTCCGGAGTTCACCTCCAACTTGGCTACGTCAGCTTCCTCTTCTCCGCTCTCCCGGCGCCCGGCCCGCTCCTCGGCCTCTCCCACCAGGCGTTCACCTCGCTAACGCCCAGCCTAGCTTGTCTCTTTTTTTTTTTTTACCGTGTCCTATCCGGCAGAGTATCGCTCAGAATTGTTGTCTGAGTGCCAAGAAATTGCACAACAGATTTACTTTCACAAGCGGAGCATCACAGCTAATGATTTAAAGCTCTGCTTGATATTTATAAAAGAAACTTTATTATAAACTTCTTTGGGAATATTTCAATTGTTACGGACACGGAGACTGAAATGAAAAGGAAAAAAGAAGCTCAAAAAAGAGAGAGATGGGGGAAAAAGGGGAGAAAAGGAGGAAAGAGTGGAGAGAAAGAAGGATGAAGAGAATACAAGATTACACCCTGCTTGCTTATACACCTGCAGCTGTTTTTTTTTTTTTTTTTAACAAAATAGTACACGGTAATTCTGAATATAAAATGTACTTAGTGAGAGGTGCAGCCCAATATAGAACATCTGTGTATCTGTCAACACCTGAAGCTTAACACCTGTGAGTATGGGTGTGGACGCGCTTTTGTATACAAGGTTTCTTTTCTCCACAAAAATATGCAATAGCGAGTGTGAGGACCCACAGGCCTGCGTCATGGTCCCTGGACGGACACTGAGGAGATCCGAGCCACAGACATCTAAAGGCCCCCCAAAGCACAGGAACCCCAGGAGAACCACTGCCGGGACTACCACAACCTCCCCAGAGAAGAGCAGTGGAGAGTCCCAGGGGAACCACCCAGCAGCGACAGTGCAGAAGCCCCAGGGAGCCGCAGCAACGAGCCCACAGGCCCCGCCGGCACCCATCCACGCCCGAGCAGATCCAGCCATGAACCCAGAGGCCCAAGACCCCGGGACACACCACCGAGAACCACAAGTACACCAGCGGGCAGAGACTCCAACCACCGGCAGGCGGTGTGGCGGGGAGCAAGCTGATCCAGGAGAGGGAGCAGTCCAAGACCCAACCTGTCAAAAGAAATAAAAAAAAACAAAAAAAAACAGGCACACAACGCCCAGCCTAGCTTGTCTAGCTGAGATGCATCACTCCATTTTGTTTTCCATGCCTTTCTCAACCTTCAGCTACATTCAGGCTTTCAGTGTTTCTCACTTCTCTTTTTCGCTCAGGCAAATTCTATGCTTCCACGCATTCTACGCCCCACTTAGGCTCTGTTTCTAGATTCTGCTGGGGAGGAGCATTAATTTAGTCTCCAGAATAAGAAATCGCCGTTCTCATTGTCAACAAGCTGATTCAATCTTTAACACTCGTCAAAGTTTGCTGCTCTTTTATTAGTTTAAAGAAGGGCTTCATGTTTATATTTTGTAGTTCTGCTCTGATATTTAAGTTGTAGGACCGCTTGGACAGTCAGTTTTCTCAGTCCAAATCTAAGGAACTGGACAAGAGAGTGTCTAATGTAAGGGTTCACTCATTGTTGGCTTACACAGCAAACCAGTTTGGACTTTGGTTCATTTAGCTTTCAGAGTCCCTGAAGGTTCGATCTCCGCACAAAGCTCTTAGTGTGACTGCAGAGTCACATATAATGCAAAGCTTTGTTAGTGTGAAGATATAACCATTCATATTCCTATCATTGGCAGGTTTTAACTTTAACATTTCATTTATGTTGGGAATCTGCGACATTGTAGGAAGCCATATTTGCTCAGTAGAGCAGATCTATGTTTGTGTCTTTTAGAATGGCACTTGCGAAATTAGGTTTGCACATTTAGCAGCTGCTAACAGCATTGTGCATCTGCCCCTCAGTGAGCCCCTCAGAGAATCAGAGGTATGGAAGAAACAATAACTTTTCATGAAATTCTTATAAGGTAAGAGAAATAAGTACAACTCAGAACCTTTAATTAAAATCTTTCAGTGTATGTCAGGCGCAGCTATTTCTTTTTCTTCTCGCGTTCCTTCATACAAGCCGATCCCTCACTTGCTACCTTGTCAGTTACAGTCAGGCTTCCACGACTTATAAGGATTACATCATTTCCCATCCACGCATTGTCAGGCTCATCCAGTCTCATCTTCTGCTCGCCTCGTCCAGTAGGTTCTCATCCTCTTACCTAGTAGGCTTTTATTATTTTTCCTTCTACTCCGTGTCAGGCTCGCTCAGGTCCGCACCTTCTATACCCGGCCATTGGCCTTCTTCAGCCACGGTCACCAGACTTCCACTGCTAGCTGTTCAACGATCTCCCAGCTCTTAGGTATGAGCTTCCTGTGCAAACTGGTGGTGGTTGGCCTTTCAGATCTGTCTCTTCTTTCTAATCAGTTTGCTGATTTAACCTTTTTAAACCTCCTAGATCCTCATCCCCGACATCCTTCAGCTGCAGATCCGTTCTATCTTCACACCTATTCCTCTCATTCTCCTCCTCGTTTTTTTTTTTTTTCCTCTACAGGCATCATCGTTAATTAATTATTTTCTTTCTTAGATCTTCAGTCCCATCTTGACGCCTTGTCAGGCACAGCCCCAACTACGCCTTGTCAGGCACTGCCCTATCTATGCCTTGTCAGGCACACTAAATTATTCCTTCTCTGGGCTGAGAACATTAATTAATTATTTTCCATTCTTTTTAGATCTTCAGCCCCATCTACGCCTTGTCAGGCACACTAACTTAATCCTTTTAAACCTCAATAACTTCCCTTCCTTTCTCAGCCTCAGCCTCGGCCTCTTTTTTGGAGGGGAAGACATCTTTAATTCTAACCCTAAGATGTTCATTCAAGCGCATGTCATTCTCAGCATTCACGTCTTCCACTGGGGTCCGAGCGCCAAAGATATAAACCTTCACTAATAAACTTTTCTAATTGCATCCCTGTCTTCTCTTTGTGAGTCTTTCCAGGTTGAATTGTTACTTAAGTAAATCTGTAAAGATATTTTTTGGCACTAGTGCCCTTTTTTATTTTTTTTTGACAGTAGGCAGACAGGAAAGAGGGGTAGACATTTGGGAAATGTCACCAGGTCTGGGACTTGAACCTGGAACAGCTGCTTTGAGGACTGCAGCCTCTGCATATTTTTTGTGTGCTTTAACCCCTACACCATCAGCGCCGCACCAGTAAATCTGTAATTCTAATATGTTTTTGATGTCTCCAGTTCAAATTCTTGCTACCAAGAAACTCCACAGACATGCTTTGAATTTTTAATCGGGTACTCAGTTCTTCAGGGAAATGGAAGTGTCTGTAAAAATGATTCAATTTTGACATGAGCTCATCTTCTTAGATTTTATAAAAGGCACCGTGAATTAAAAGTGAGCATGTAATAATCGCATTTCACCCACAGAAGTAACTTAATCCCTACACTTGAATTTTTA
Organism: Girardinichthys multiradiatus; assembly: GCF_021462225.1. Lineage (NCBI taxonomy): Eukaryota > Metazoa > Chordata > Actinopteri > Cyprinodontiformes > Goodeidae > Girardinichthys > Girardinichthys multiradiatus. Next base: position 4,025,428 of record NC_061806.1, on the reverse strand, counting down.
ATGTGCCATTGTTTTGTGAACAAGAACAGAGCAGATCTGCAGACAGTCTGCGAAACAGTTAATCAGATTCCATGAAATACCGTAGCAAGGAGGCCTGCATAGATTTGGTAATGATTATGAATTGTATGTAGTCATGGTAAAAAGAAAGTTCCCCCCTCTTTTATGTATTATATATATATATATATAAGACGGTTTTGGGGTATTCTAAGCTTTCCATCCCCTAGTCATGGACCTGAATGTCATTATTTTTAGGCTTCTAATAATATGATGAAACTGAAATGATTAACAGCAATTTTAAAAAAGATAAGAATTGGCTATAGAAATTTGAATTTGTGTTTTACTTCTAAACCATGAAGGATAAAATATTTGAATAAATTCACCTAACACTACGGATTAGTCAAACTCTAGTTATATGGATGTGTCTCCACTTCAGCAAATCTAAAGGAAGAACCAAACTGTACAGTGAACTCATTGTCATGTTCAAGAAACCAGTCTGAGATGATTCATGCTTTATGACATGGCGCGTTATCCTGCTGGAAGTAACCATCAGAAGATGGGTACACTGTGGTCATAAAGAATGGACATGGTCAGCAACAATACTCAGGTAGGCTGTGGCGTTGACACGATGCTCAATTGGTACTAAGGGGCCCAAAGTGTGTCAAGGAAATATACTCAACACCATTACACCACCAGTGTGTCTGTGGGTGTATGAGACTGAGGTCATATCAGAACATGGCGAGACAAAAGTTTGCCATTGAGGGCTGACAATAAATTTGAATGGCTTCATAAACACCTTTAGATCAGCAGCTACTGTAGAGGGTGATGAAGTCATTTGCTCTGATCCTAGCCCACAGGTGGGCGATCACTGACAGCTTGGGAAAATATGAGGGAACAGAATTTCTTTAAACAATTTTTTTACCTCTCCTCTAGGTCTTTGGGTCACTGCATTTCCTTTTACACAGCTTTGTATTGTCGATGCATATCCAAGGTTGTTCTCCATCTGTCAACATAACCTTCAAGTGTGCTCTGCTTCTACGCTTCCAATGTGAGTCCTACACACTCACTGAGTAAAAGCCCTTCATGTCAGCTTTTAACAAAGACCAAACAGCCTAGATTGCTGCTGCTGCTGCAAATGAAAAAAGGGTTGTGGAATCAAAAAAAAAAAAAAAAAAACATTCACCAAGGAGGTGCTTCTTGGGGTTGGCTATGTGTTTTAGACTGAAATGACTCAAATTCTGTTCAGCTTTCAGAATTAGATGAAGTTATTTAATATTACCTTTCACCTAAATGTTTGAATACCAGAATAAATGTGATAAATATGTATCTGACTCATGGCCAGGCTCACACACTTCATATTGCAAACAGCTTTTGTGTAATGTAAAAGAATAAAAGGGATACAGGCGTAGGAAATTATATAGCGGAGAAAAATACTTGGTTTTGAAATTTTCACCCCACGTGCTTTTAATGTGAAAGCGCAACGAAGCGTGATGTCACTGACTCGCCCTTTTCTTCGCTTTTCTGAGTGTTTGTGAAGCTGGGCAGATGCAGAAGACCAATGTGCCATTAGCTACAGTCTGATCAGAGACCTCTGAATGAGGTGAAACTGTCTGTAGGCAATGTTGTCATGAATATGGCTTGTTTATAACGTGTTGTTAGTTTACATTTATATTTAGAAATCATATCTGTTAAGTCACCTTAATCCTGGGATGGGCACCTGTCCATTCCTGAACTGTTAACTTTGTCAGTGTTCCCAAGTGGCAACACCATCCAAAAATGTTTGACATCTTATTTCAGCAAAATGCCACCACCAAAGAAAAGGCTTAAAGAACAGCGGGACTTTGTGTGATGAGTGATGCCAGTGTGAGTAACGGTTACACATCACAAGGTCCTAACCATACTCGGCTATTTAACATGTCTGACATTAAATTAGATATTATTTGCAATAATGACTCATTAGGAGAATGATATTACATAAGTAGTGAGGCAATTGAAGCACTAAAAGGTGGAGAGATAGTGGAAGCTCAGATGAGGTCTTCAATGATTAATGATAAAAATATTATTAGAGCCAGCGGCAGCTTCAGGGTGTGAGGTAAGGTTTAAAAATCACATTATTGATAGATTAGATCCAGAAAGGAGAACAGGTGAGAACTGGCAGGTTGATTTTTTTAAGATAATTTTTTCATTATTTCCACAGTACTATTAAGGTTTGGGTTAGGATATGAGGTTATCAGCTCCACTAGAACAAGTGTTCTGCACATTTCTATGGTGAAATGCTGCTCCATGGTAACTGAGGGGGGGATTTTATTTTCCAATTATTTTTAAAATGTGCCACATTTATGCTCAGGAGGGGTACTTTAGACATGCATCTCTGAAGCTATTTTGTATATGTATAGTGTTGTTGGGGTCAGAAATGATTTTGGCCACAATTACAATACATTACAACTACTACAAAACTATTTAGCTTTGGTTGTCTAAATAGTTTTATTACCTACAGTACAGACCAAAGGTTTGAACACACCTTCTCATTCAAGGAGTTGTCTTTATTTTCATGACTATGAATATTGTAGCTTCACACTGAAGGCATCAAAACTATGAATTAACACATGTGGAATTATATACTGAACAAAAAGTTCGAAACAACTGAAAATATGTCTTATATTCTAGCTTATATTCAGCTGATAGTCCTACTGAATAGACTGTTAGGATTTTTATTATGGCAAGAAAAAAGCAGCTAAGTAAAGAAAAATGAGTGGCCATTATTACTTTAAGAAATTAAGGTCAGTCAGTCCGAACAATTGGGAAAACTTTGAAAGTGTCCCCAAGTGCAGTCGCAAAAACCACCAAGCGCTACAAAGAAACTGGCTCACATGAGGACCGCCCCAGGAAAGGAAGACCAAGAGTCACCTCTGCTGCGGACTGTAGTGGAATTTTTTTATCAAAGTGGGGTAGAAATGAACTCACAACAAAAGAAAGTCCGGACTTTGTCTTTATAAGTTTTATTCAAAGGCATTCAGCGTTTGAAGACCCTATCACTGAGGTTAGTCAGTGAAGCAGAGCCCCGATCAACATTTACACACAGTATTTAAAGAGTATGTGGGTGTTACCTCAACTTCAAAGAGTCTGTGCTTTATGGCCCTAGACCCTCCTCGGGTCAGAGGTAACAAAGTTATCTACGAGCAGACCATCTGCTCTTCCTGAGACACAACCCTCCAGGATGTGTTTTAACCATTAAACGTCTGATAATGGTTTTACAGACCAACTCCTCTAGGGTAACAAAACACAGAGGTCAGAGGGGAGAGAGGCAAGGGAAGTTCAGAGCATTAAAAAGAATAACTTCAGGACGATAACTTCATCCAAGTCACCAACCTCAGATATCGTAGGTTAACAGAAGCTCAGATTAGAGAACAGGTCAATGCCACACAGAGTTCTAGCAGCAGACACATCTCTAGAACAACTGTTAAGATGAGACTGTATGAATCAGGCCTTCATGGTAAAAATAGCTGCTAGGAAACCACTACTGAGGACAGGCAACAAGCAGAAGAGACTTGTTTGGGCTAAAGAAGACAAGGAATGGATATTAGACCAGTGGAAATCTGTGTTTTGGTCTGATGAGTCCAAGTTTGAGATCTTTGGTTCCAACCACCGTGTCTTTGTGCGGCGCAGAAGAGGTGAACAGATGGACTCTACATGCCTGGTTCCCACCGTGAAGCATGGAGGAGGTGTGATGGTGTGGGGTGCTTTGCTGGTGACACTGTTGGGGATTTATTCACAATTGAAGGCATACTGAACCAGCATGGCTACCACAGCATCTTGCAGCGGCATGCTATTCCATCTGGTTTGCGTTTAGTTGGACCATCATTTAATTTTCAACAGGATAATGACCCCAAACACACCTCCAGGCTGTGTAAGGGCTATTTGACCAAGAAGGAGAGTGATGGGGTGCTGCGCCAGATGACCTGGCCTCCACAGTCACCAGACCTGAACCCAATCGAGATGGTTTGGGGTGAGCTGGACCGCAGAGTGAAGGCAAAAGGGCCAACAAGTGCTAAGTTTATCTTTGAACTTCTTCAAGACTGTTGGAAAACCATTTCAGGTGACTACCTCTTGAAGCTCATCAACAGAAGGCCAAGAGTGTGTGGAGCAGTAATCAAAGCAAAAGGTGGCTACTTTGAAGAACCTAGAATATAAGACATATTTTCTGTTGTTTCACACTTTTTTGTTCAGTATATAATTCCACATGTGTTAATTCATAGTTTTGATGCCTTCAGTGTGAAGCTACAATATTCATAGTCATGAAAATAAAGAAATATCTTTGAATGAGAAGGTGTGTCCAAACCTTTGGTCTGTACTGTATATGTTTTATGTTTTTGTTGGCATTTGGCTGTCCAGCTGTCTGTTTGCAACATATCTCAAAACAGATTTGGATGACATCTTCAGACAAGATGTGTATTAGAACAAAGAACAGATGTGAGCATCGTCTGGATCCTGGATTTTTTGGAAGGATTCGTTATCATTGCCAGACCAGGCAACTTCGAATTCCCAACTGGTTCAGCTCTGGACATTTTCTTGTAGAGCACAATATACATTTTGAAGTTAATTAGAAAATAATTCTGCAGACACCCTCTCATAAGAAAAAAAACAAAACATTTATCTATTTAATAATTGGTGCATGCTTGATGTAATTATTCTGTTTAATTTTTTATAATTATCTATATACTACACCTTTAAACAACTCCCACTCCTTTATGTCTTGTATCGGGTCCTCCGCAGTGAAGACAAGGGAGAAACAAACAACATTCAGATGGAAACAGCTTCCAACTGATTTCCTCCAAACCTTTGATTAAAATGGCTACATATGCCCCACTTTTATCTGAATTAGCGTGATTTTGTGCTTAATGTGTACCACTTTCTTCTGTGTAGCTGTAGAAACAAACCACCAGCAGCAACTAGATGCAATCTGCTTATACTGTTAATTACCATTATTGGCTTGTCTGGTCAGATCTAATACTTTAATTTTGACAGCACTGAATGACTCCAGTATTTTTCACATCATCTTCATATAAATCTATCTAGAAGCTGACAGAAAGGACTCCTTCCTTTCTATCATTGTGTGGACACTTACCTGTAACTAGCTGTAGCTCAGGTGAGATGGACTCTGTAGCCCATCCCTCATCATGACCAGTCTGTTTATCAGGGTAAACACCCACCTAGCGTTTTATCGGAGTTAATCAGTAATTTGTTGGAGCTCTAAGCTTCTGCTGGCAGCTACTGAGCAGCAGAAAGGCCCTGAGCCACTTTGATACTTCAGAACCATTATTTTTAGGACTTTTTTTATTTTCCCTCTATGTTCCCTCTTATTTTACAGCTCTTCATTACTCTGCCTACAAATGTTTCATTCTTCTTTGATAGTTTTAGACATAATGTGCAGTTTGATACAGGAAGGCAGCTAAATGGTTGCACATTGCCTTTCCAGCTGCACGAGAACAGGAACTCCTTGTCAGCACAACAGGTAGCAACATCACGCATTGTAGACTGAAACAGAGAATGACGTTTTAGACAAGTTTTAAAAAATAATGTCAAATGCAAAATAGTTTAGGCCTTGTGCTTAAAGGCAGCGTATTGTGAGCTGAATAGGTCCTCTGTAAGTTGTAAATATACATTTCATATGTTCTTGCACAGTATGCTTTGTTATATAATTATTTTATAGAATCATCGGCCACCTTTCGGCCTAAGACACCTTTTCAGCCTGCTTGGGCAAATTTATAAACATTATTGGTACAGCTACAAGCTGTATAATTGTGTTCCAGATGAAATTAAATGAAACATACTATAAATTCCAGAATATGTTCAACTGAACTTGGAACAACAGAACAAGTCCAACAGGACGAAACGTGACACTTAGATTACTATCCCTACTCTCAGTTGGTGAGGAGCCTCCAATTTTTTCATTGAGTGGTCACCTCCCCTGTCAATCAGTTTTTACCTGACACTGAAAATTACAAACTGTCATAATTTCTAAGGCCGACTTGACCCACATGCAGAGAACACTCAAAAAACAAAGAAACGTTTAAGGTATTTATTAATAATGCAGAAAGTACGTAGAGCGAGGGAACCCGGCGGGCCGTCAGACTGAAAAACAAGGAAACGACAGGAGGTGAGTTCAGGTAGCGGAAACAAATAACTATCGGTTAGGTGAGGCTTACTATTCGGGTGGAGGCGATCCACCAGGGGGAAGGGTTATGAGTCTGGAAACTGTGCAACCATACTGATTCTGATTGGGGCCTCTCAGACGATCCAGGAGGAATCGTTTGTGGAAATGATGTGGAAAGCTCAAGTAATAACAAAATGTCTCAAAGATAAATCATACATTGCAATTTTGGACATATGGTCGTAAACTCCAAATACTTTTGTATTAAGTGAGTTTCATAATAATATTAGGTCACAAACAACACATCTGGTGTGTGAATACGGTTTGAGGCATATTTTCATATTAAAAGATCAAAGTGAAGCAAGAGGAATGTTTGAATGTCATGTGGATGAGAAAAGTCTTAAAGAAATCAATTGTTTAATCACCTGGTCAGTTTGAGTAAAGGACTGCTTTAGATCAAACTATAAAAACAAGTACTTGAACACAGAATGAGTCACTGCAGCTGGATAACAGTAACAGTATTTAGAAGACGATTCATGATCAATCAGAAGGGAGATTTTGAATTAAAAATGATCTAAACGTTTTCTGTTGTGTTTCTAACTTACCAGTTAATTACGCAGGTTTCCTCCACATATCCAAGATCATCTGGTTGCTTATGTACTATTCAGAGTGAAATCCTGTCAATGTTTTGTTGACTAAGAGGCCAAAAATGGCCCACAAATGTTTTTTTGGTTTTTTTTATCACTATAATTATCCTGCTGTGGAGAGTGCAGAGCTCCTAACAGCTCTTTTACTGTCAGATCACAACGCACTACTCTGTAATTATAATGAAGTTTAGCTCAGTGGGAGAAATTACAAAATAATTTGGATCAAGCCAGTTAAACAAGGACACAAACCAGAACATCAAACAATTTCAAATATGAATTGGTATATAGTCATTTTACTGTGTACTGTATATCATACAAAAGCTCAGATAAGCCCAGACCATTTTCAGAGGTTCAGAGGTGCAATCTATGATCACTGCTCCCATGACCCCACTTTATCCAGATTTTGTATTATTATTTCAATAAGATAGCCGCATGCAGTTTCAGCTGAATGATTTTTCCTGAAACCAGACTGCATGTGGTGCAGACGTTTTTCAGACTTGAGGTGTTCCACCAGTTGTTCAGCAGCCACCTTGAGCTTCAAGAGCTTTAGAAAAAACAGGAAGCATACTGATTGGCCTGAAATACTTGATTTCCTCTTTATGACAATTTCAAAGGCACTGGGAAAAATACTTTGTTGTATAGATTGATTTATAAGTTCTGTGATTGGAGCTGGCTATATATCTTTTTATATTTTTTAAATATTGTGTATAATCCATTGCTACCATCTTGGCATTGGAGCTTTAGCAGGTGATGGTGAGTTAAAGCTTCTTGAAGCACTGAAACTTTCCATCCCACTGGTCCACTTATCAGCCAGAGCTTCATGACGCTTCATTTGCTCTACTGTGGCTCGCGAGGCTTCGAACATCACCATCATCACAAGCCTTGATGCATGCTTCACAAAATCAAGTGGACGAAAAAATGTTAAACCGGGGAGTGTGATGACATGGCTATTGTGTTAAGCTTTAAATGTACTAAATAAAGGAATAATGTTTGTAATGCCAATTGATAAATTTTGAGTTCGATCTTAATGTGTCTTTAAGATAGTTAAAAAAAGAAAGTGGCAACAAATAGGCGAGAGAATTTGATGTGAATGTGCTTGTCTTACTTGGAGCCTTTCTCAATACTGACGTAAGCAAGTACATTCTTGTGTGCTTGTAAAGTACACTTTGGCAATTACAGTTAAAAGTACGTTCTTGCCGAGAAAATAAGGACGCTATACGGTAGTTCTACAACTGGAACAGTTGAAACCTTTTTTACTCCGGATGTGATTATTTTCACATTTGTGACTGATAGCACAATTAAGAAAGAAAACATTTATTTAACAAATATCAAATATACATAATTAGAAAGAAGCGTCTATACTACGTTTAAACCTTTTTAAATAATGAGCTTAAGCTTTACTAAGGAACTAATGGTGGTTTACTACCTTATATTACTTTTTCAGACCAGTGAAGCCATATAGTCCACTAAAAAATAAAAACTCCCTTCAAAAGACTCATTATAAAATAATGAAAGGAAAAAGTGTTAAATGTGCTTTAATTTGGAAGATAAGTTTGGGTTTTCACAGCGTGGAAGTTTGAATGTAATTAAGTTAAATAGTAAAAAAAGGAAAAGAAAAACTCCCTTCAAAAGACTGTTTGCATATACACTCACCGGCCACTTTATTAGGTACACCTGTCCAACTGCTCATTAACCCAAATTTCAAATCAGCCAATCACATGGCAGCACCTCAATGCATTTAGGCATGTAGACATGGTCAACACGATCTACTACAGTTCAAACCAAGCATCAGAATGGGGAAGAAAAGTGATTTAAGTAACTTTGAACGTGGCATGGTTGTTGGTGCCAGACAGGCTGGTCTGAGTATTTCAGAAACTGCTGATCTACTGGCATTTTCACGCACTACCATCTCTATGGTTTACAGAGAATGGTCCAAAAAAGAGAAAATATCCAGTGAGTGGCAGTTCTGTGGGTGCAAATGCCTTGTTGATGCCAGAGGTCAGAGGAGAATGGGCAAACTGGTTCGAGCTGATAGAAAAGCAACAGTGACTCAAATAACCACTCGTTACAACCAAGACATGCAGAAGAGCATCTCTGAACGCACAACACGTCGAACCTTGAGGTGGATGGGCTACAGCAGCAGACGACCACACCGGATGCCACTCCTGTCAGCTAAGAACAGGAAATTGAGGCTACAATTCGCACAGGCTCACCAAAATTGGACAGTAAGATTGGAAAAACTTTGCCTGGTCTGATGAGTCCTGATTTCTGCTGCGACATTCGGATGGTAGGGTCAGAATTTGGCATCAACAACATGAAAGCATGGATCCATCCTGCCTTGTATCAACGGTTCAGGCTGGTGGTGTAATGGTATGGAGGATATTGTCTTGGCGTACTTTGGGCCCCTTAGTACCAATTGAGCATCGTGTCAACGTCACAGCCTACCTGAGAATTGTTGCTGACCATGTCCATCCCTTTATGACCACAGTGTACCCATCTTCTGATGGTTACTTCCAGCAGGATAGCGCGCCATGTCACAAAGCACGAATCATCTCAGACTGGTTTCTTGAACATGACAATGAGTTCACTGGACTCAAATGGCCTCCACAGTCACCAGATCTCAATCCAATAGAGCACCTTTAGGATGTGGTGGAACGGGAGATTCTCATCATGGATGTGCAGCCGACGAATCTGCAGCATCTGTGTGATGCTATCATGTCAATATGGACCAAACTCTCTGAGGACTGTTTCCTGTACCTTGTTGAATCTATGCCACTGTAATGGAAATTCTTTTATTTAGTGCTCCAAAGTGTATGACCTTTAGGTTACCTCACTCCTCAGAACATCTGTGTTAGAGGAGGAAGCTGTAAAGCCATTATCAGAAGTTTAATGGTTAAAACCCATGCTTTAGGGTGATGCCTCAGGAAGAGCAGGAGGGTCTAGGGCCATAAAACACAGACTCTTTGAAGTTGAGATAACACTGTCATGTTCTGGTATAAATACTGTGTGTAAATGTTGATTGGGGCTCTGCTTCACTGACTAACCTCAGTGACAGGGTCTTCAAACGCTTAATGCCTTTGAATAAAACTTACAAGACAAAGTCCGGATTTTCTCTTGTTATGAGTCAACTTCTCTCCACTTTGATAAGAAAATTCCACAACAATTTTAGCGTCACGAACAGGATCTAACGTGCCAGAGGAATCCGCAGGATGGGACATGGACGCCTGGCCAGCCTGAGACGTTGTCCTCGGTCCACCTCCATTTTACGTAGAAGAGTCCTCATGCCCGCCTGCGGCTTCTGGCCGATTGGATCCGAACTATTTGTCTTCAAATATATCTGGGTGAGAAGTTGCTCTGTATGATATAATGTACATAATTTTTTATTACACATTAACCATCATCTCCTAACTAATTAATTAGGTTCCAGAGTTGCGAGAGGGAGGACATCAGCTGAGGGCCAGGTCACCCTGTTAGGAAAACAGGGAGGTTCTTATTGGTAACAATAAGATAAAGAAAAACACAGGGTTTTGCGGGTGGTTTTTAGCAATTTTCTACACCTCATAAAGGAGAAAAGCCAGACGGCAGACGTACCGCTGAACAGGTAAAAAAAAATGGTTCCGGAACCTTGAGGCATCAGGGGTGTCTCCTTCTTCATACTCTGATTTATAAAATAATGAAAGGAAAAAGTGGGGATGATTGTGTTAAATGTGCTTTAATTTGGAAGATAAGTTCGGGTTTTCACAGCGTGGAAGTTTGAATGTAATTAAGTTAAATAGTAAAAAAAAAAAAATTTGTTTAAATAGTTTAAAGTAAAACAGTTGATGGATGCAGATGGAAAAAAATAAAAAACTTAAGAAAAAGATTAAAAAGCACAGAGTGCATCAATTAAGGGGTTAAAGAGTTAAAACTTTCCTGCAGGAAGTTTCGTTTGTCTTAAATATTGCGATCAGCCGGAAAAGAAGGTAAAAGTCAAAAGGGACATTAGAGATGCGAAAAGAAAGTTGTTTTAGAAAGGAGTATAGTGCATGTTGTGGAAGGAAGTGACAGGCAGGGGGACAACTGACTGACTGACTGATAATATTTCTGTGTGCAAAATCTGAACCTATACTAAACTTTTTCTTCTGCCTCTCTCACACACAAATACACACATATATGGGATTTGAGTTCAACATCTGCGTTTTTGAGTCTGGACTTTAGAAACCTGCCCTTCCCATGGCTACTCCACCAGAGACGCTTCTTCATTATGACCTGAAAGAGAGAGATCTGCCTTCCTGTCTGCCTGCTTGCTGCAAATCACAGTGTGAGTTTCCACCAGAACGAAACTCAGAAGAAGTCTGGCTCAAACTCACTGAGATGGACAACGATCCATGCTGCTGCAGAGCCAGAAGAGCGATCCACTGGATTTATATTGAAAGCACATCGTATGCGGGCAGAAGAGAAACAGGCCGGAGCAAAGTTTCTTCTTTCTCCCTCCTGGAGAAGATAAAGTGGACAAAGAATGATTCAATGTCTCACCAACAGACCTGGAAAAGGCCTAGTTGTTTTTTTTTTTGGACTGATAGAGGACTGTGTGCCATGACAGTCTGACTCTGGAGCAATTTAGAAACTGATGGGGGTAATGTACAAACACACACACATTTGCATAAATCTTTTCCTATTTTTTGCAACGAAGAACGCTTATTAACCACTGCTCATGTGACACGCTTGCTTGACGTTGACAGATATAGTGGGTTAAAATATTATTTTAGGGTTAGAAAAGTATCTTCAAAAGGGTGATAATTTAGCTCATTTGATACTTTCCAGTTAATTCTTTTAGAGAAGCAAGTTCTCTTTCATCGTGGAATATTCAGGGTCAATTATTCTAGTTATTAAAAGTTATTAAAAGCAGAGGAAGTTACAACATCTCCAAAACTCAGCAGTAACCATGTGTTTCTATGTTATTCTCAGGACAGCTCTCATGAAGGAGCATTTTTATGAAACCCAGCGCATGTGTAACACCTGATGGGTTTCTCCTTCAGGTATTATTTTCTGTTGTCAGAGTTTGTATCCCATAAATCTAATGGGTAGAGACCTCATTAAAACAGGCTTAGTTCTACTGCAGATGGTCTTCATACAGTCTCTGACACAGTATTTACAGTATTTACATTTTCCTTGGTAAAACAAACCTTTAAAATGAGAATGAAAAAAAATTTGGTTATTTTTGAAGGTAAGAAAGAATCTGATTGGACAGTGGTACCACACAAAATTAAACTAATCTGATGTTCCCTAAAAGACTCTGCATGAAAAGGCCTTCAGAACCGTGGAATTATTTTCCACCACAGTACCAAGTTTTTTAAGCATGCTTTTTCTTTATTTTAAAACAGATCTGTATTTTTGTTTTGTTTTTGGCTTTTTAACATAATGTTTGTCTGAAGCTTCTTATGAACTGTGTTAGGAGCAAATATGATCTGAGGTAAATTAGGAGCTGTGAACTAGTGATTTTCAAATCTGATTATTGTCCAAGCAGAAATAATATATTTAGCCAATCTTTCAATCTCTGCAGAAAGTTAACACCATTGTTCAATGCAGTAGTACTCAACATGTGGTTCCTGGACTCCTGAAGCCCGTGAGCCATAGATTTTGGGTTCATAGAATTATAATATTTAATTAAAGGTAGAACAATTACCTATTAAAACAGATCTAAGCCAATGATGAGTTCCAGTCATTTGGTGGCTTTGAAATGCAATAATACTCAAAATTTCTACTCTGGGGAACACAGATTGGGGTTGAAGAGTTTTGTTTTGTAGCCAAGGTTAGGATTCTTTATAACGGAATAAAGACAAGTAAAATCGTTCATTTTAGGAAAAGAAAAACAAATAAAGGCTCTCTCAACACTAAAGAGGATGGTCGGCTCAAACTCCAGTTTCCTTGTTTGATTTCTTAGGGTTTAAAGATTAAAAGAATACATATGAGTACAAAGGTACACAAGGTAATTTCAGATTACTAAGAGATAAAATATTGGAACATTTATCAGCATTTTGATTGTAAAAGAGAGGTTCTTGTAATAAGTTTCTCACCAACTCTAAAAATTTAAATACCCCAAATTAAAGAAAATTATGTTTGTTCTCCTTTTGAAACACTATGTGGGAAAAAGTCCAGTTTGGAGTCAAGCTTCTTAGCTTAATTCCTGGTTAAGTTTAACACTGCATAAAAATGTCAACGCCGGCTTAAAATACTTCTTTGCATTTAACCTGAGCAGAGAAATTCTTCAATACAGCTGCGATCAAATTGAGCCAAACAAAAAGAGAATTATAACAATAACTCTCAGGATTGTAGTTATTATTACAGAGTTCCAGTACAAAGAATTAGCAAAAGGTTTCAGCATCAGTAAATTTGGATTCATTTAAGAGAAAACTGTTGCTGTGCTTCTAAATAGTTTAAGATCTCTTTGGACTATGTCTACTCATCTAAAAAAGGATCCTGAAGATTGTCATAACAACATTGATCAATTATAGCATTAAAAGATATGGCAGAGAAAACTTATTCTGAAAAGAGATTGTTAAAAATTTCTTTGAATTCTTGAAGCTTCAAATTTGGCCATTTGTCTGTCTTTGATGTTTTATCTTTGTTTTGTTGGAATGAATGTTTGTTTATATGTTGCATGAAACAATAATCCATCTTTAGAATAATGTTTCTAAATCCCAGATTGATTAAAACTTTGAGTTTTCAGGAGAGCTAAGAAGCAGCTTGTTTCTGAGGTAGGTGCATGTTAACAGTTTTGCAGTTTAAGGTTCACTAAGATGGGTTTGAATGAAGAAACTGTGGGTCCGCCCGTAGGCTGCCAATCATAGGTTAGTTCTGCCTGACTCCGCCCACCTACCAGGTTTGTTCATGCCTTTGTTTTCATGGAAACGCTCAGTACCTCCCTTCCTGAGTTTTAACACTTTATGAGATAAGAGAATCAAAATGCTTGTAGTGGTTGTTGCCTTAACATGTTTTTTTGGATGTAGGATGACTTTTAGATTTATGTGTTTTACTATTAAAAGGTTAATGAAATAATTTAACCTAGTTTGAAGAATTAGTTTTGCATGCAGAATCATTAGTGATTTATTAGATTGAAAGTTTTCCCTGGTGCCATTAAGCTAACTGACATTTCAAGATATGCCAAAAGTAAGGAATATATTTTTGATAAAGAATCTGAGTTATGACTTCATACTTGGTGGGAATTATTTATTAGATTCAATTTGTAGGGTTTATGCATCCGAATTACATTAGATGTCCATTAATCTAATACTCATCTACATACAAGACAAATCAGAATGATATGTGACTAATTTCTAAGTGAGACATTGATGAATTGAATAATTAAAGTTTGTGTTTGGTTGTTAATGGAACTGAATTGCAGTTAAAAACATCTGGATTTTCTTTATGTTGCTTTCGTTAAATTCATAGTGACACATACAGGTCCTTCTCAAAATATTAGCATATTGTGATAAAGTTCATTATTTTCCATAATGTCATGATGAAAATTTAACATTCATATATTTTAGATTCATTGCACACTAACTGAAATATTTCAGGTCTTTTATTGTCTTAATACGGATGATTTTGGCATACAGCTCATGAAAACCCAACATTCCTATCTCACAAAATTAGCATATTTCATCCGACCAATAAAAGAAAAGTGTTTTTAATACAAAAAATGTCAACCTTCAAATAATCATGTACAGTTATGCACTCAATACTTGGTCGGGAATCCTTTTGCAGAAATGACTGCTTCGATGCGGCGTGGCATGGAGGCAATCAGCCTGTGGCACTGCTGAGGTCTTATGGAGGCCCAGGATGCTTCGATTGTGGCCTTTAGCTCATCCAGAGTGTTGGGTCTTGAGTCTCTCAACGTTCTCTTCACAATATCCCACAGATTCTCTATGGGGTTCAGGTCAGGAGAGTTGGCAGGCCAATTGAGCACAGTGATACCATGGTCAGTAAACCATTTACCAGTGGTTTTGGCACTGTGAGCAGGTGCCAGGTCGTGCTGAAAAATGAAATCGTCATCTCCAAAAAGCTTTTCAGCAGATGGAAGCATGAAGTGCTCCAAAATCTCCTGATAGCTAGCTGCATTGACCCTGCCCTTGATAAAACACAGTGGACCAACACCAGCAGCTGACACGGCACCCCAGACCATCACTGACTGTGGGTACTTGACACTGGACTTCTGGCATTTTGGCATTTCCTTCTCCCCAGTCTTCCTCCAGACTCTGGCACCTTGATTTCCGAATGACATGCAGAATTTGCTTTCATCCGAAAAAAGTACTTTGGACCACTGAGCAACAGTCCAGTGCTGCTTCTCTGTAGCCCAGGTCTGGGGAATGTGGCACCTGTAGCCCATTTCCTGCACACGCCTGTGCACGGTGGCTCTGGATGTTTCTACTCCAGACTCAGTCCACTGCTTCCGCAGGTCCCCCAAGGTCTGGAATCGGCCCTTCTCCACAATCTTCCTCAGGGTCCGGTCACCTTTTCTCGTTGTGCAGCGTTTTCTGCCACACTTTTTCCTTCCCACAGACTTCCCACTGAGGTGCCTTGATACAGCACTCTGGGAACAGCCTATTCGTTCAGAAATTTCTTTCTGTGTCTTACCCTCTTGCTTGAGGGTGTCAATAGTGGCCTTCTGGACAGCAGTCAGGTCGGCAGTCTTACCCATGATTGGGGTTTTGAGTGATGAACCAGGCTGGGAGTTTTAAAGGCCTCAGGAATCTTTTGCAGGTGTTTAGAGTTAACTCGTTGATTCAGATGATTAGGTTCATAGCTCGTTTAGAGACCCTTTTAATGATATGCTAATTTTGTGAGATGGGAATTTTGGGTTTTCATGAGCTGTATGCCAGAATCATCCGTATTAAGACAATAAAAGACCTGAAATATTTCAGTTAGTGTGCAATGAATCTAAAATATATGAATGTTAAATTTTCATCATGACATTATGGAAAATAATGAACTTTATCACAATATGCTAATATTTTGAGAAGGACCTGTAGTTATGTCAGAATTGATTTATTTGGTTCTATGTAATGTGATCTTGGTTACTAGACCATTTTTGAAATTATTTTTGGGTATTCTGAAACTATGGAAATAATGACCTGTAATCAGACCTTCCTCAAACATCATGTCACCCTTTTGATATTCAGAATATTTAGCTGATGGTCACTGCTAGTATATCTGGTGAAGTCAGAAGATCAATTCTTTTGATTTTGTTGGATGTTTTGATGAAGTTCATGTAGTTAAGCACTTTGGCTTGAGAATGGGACTTTGAATTGAAAATTAGCCAAGTGTTGTGAAGGCTCTGTTCTCACTTATATGAGATTGAGACAAAGGACAGAGGCGAATCTCAGTCCTTTTGAAGTGCTGTGTGGAAGGTCTCCTAATTTGGACATGGGAATATTGCCAGGAACATTTTCTTCCACATCTTTGTGTGAAGATAGGATGTTGTTTTACTGTCAAAACCTGTCCACTGTGTTTTCTCAACTTTCACAGACAGTGAAGGCTGCATTACCAGAAACAGCCACTTCCACCCTCCAGTCCTTTATTCCTGGCGACTGGATTCTGGTCAGAGAATCTAGGAGAAAACACAGGAAGTCCAGGCGCTGGAATGGCCCATATCAGATCCTACTAGACACCCAGGAAAGCTGCAGGAAAGCTGCAGGAAAGCTCCGGCTCCTCCAGCTTCATCTGGCTTCCAGGACACAAGTCATCTTCCAACTGGATCATCCACGGCCTGAAAGGTGTGAGGACAGCGGACCACCACAAGACAAAGAACTGTAAGCTGATCACTGGCGAGTAATTGAAGAGGTGGTTGAACAACACTGTTTTTACAAGGGCACAATAATCTCTTGGGCAGTGCAACGTTATTTCCGAATCTACTTAAGGCCATCGCATTGCCTGAAAGTTAGAAATCATGAGGTCATTTGCCTTACTGCACACACACCACAGTGAGAGACACATAGACAACATACAGGGAAGACCTCTACACATTGCACATAACCTTTCCCTGGATGATGGACTGGCGACGTCTGCAACAGAGAGACAGTCAAACATGCGCCATGATGCTTATTCTCCTTAATTTCTTAACATTTGGTGGCTACTAGGCTCCTTTGCCTGGACAGCGAGGGTCAGCCAAATTCTTTTCTCCCACTTTGACAGCGAGACTGACTCTGAGGAGGAAATCTCGGATGTTTTTATCTAACTTTCATGTTTATTGCTTGATATTTATCATTATGGTACAAATTTGAAATGTGTTCATTTCCACCGTTGTTTAGTTGGACTATGTAAGACTTACTTCCAGCAGGTTAGAGTTCCTGTTTCTAAACATATTTCTAGAGGAACTTCCTACGACCGCCCACCTGTACCAGACTGGTAACAGGGCAGCTTGAAGCGCAGAAGCCACTCAGGAGAGGCAGCAGGATGTTTGAGTTTTTTTATGATTTGTTTTCTTTGAAAAAAAAAAAAAATGTTCTGCTATGCATCATAATTAATGGAGACTCACTGAATCAGGTGAGAAAACATTAAACATTATTTGACTGTTTTCTGACAGAGTTGAAATATTACACTAATATTAAATCATTGCCAATATAAATATAACTCACCACACTTCATGTAGCTCAACTTAAGACCTGCCTTTCATTTCAAGACATCTCTAAATCTAACCCTAAGATGTTCATTCAAGCGCATGTCATTCTCAGCATTCACGTCTTCCACTGGGATCCGAGTGCCAAAGATATAAACCTTCACTAATAAACTTTTCTAATTGCATCCCTGCCTTCTCTTTGTGAGTCTTTCCAGGTTGAATTATTATACAAATAAAATCAGACAGACAGCAAAGTAACATGTTCCTATTTATTCATCATTTTGTGTTTGCTCCTCTATATCATAGAACATTATATTTCAATTCAACTCAAAATACTTTTTATTTAGCCTTACATATATTAGCCTGTAATGTTAACTACCGAGTCAAACAATTCCTCAACTGTTGGAGTAGAAATGCTTGCATGAAAAGAGCTCATCGAGTTAAAGTGACTTTTACACAGAACAGAGTTCTGACCAGCATGCTGCAATTATAAAATACTGTAAGTTTGTTTCTGTTATCAACACTTTGTTGTGAGAGATACTAGACACTCAGAAAAATGGTTGTAACCATGCTTTTTCTTTTCTTCTTCAGACTTTAACATCAAAATAATTAAATGAAATTAGTGAAATGGTCTAATTTGTCTGTTTGGTTGTATATTTCCCTCTCTTTCTCTTCATTAAACCTGACAAACATCAGTCAACAGCTGGACAAGGCTTGGAAATCACGGAGTACAAATTTAGGCAATGCGTTATGCAGCCATGCATGGATGCTGATTGGAAGAAAAAGCATTTTTCCGCAGGTGTCCACCTTGCTCACAGTACGCCCGACTATATTCTGCCCTTCATACTTAAGTGTAGGAGGAGGGGGGAGAGGCAAGGTGGGGGCTTGTGATTAAGTATTGATTTTAGGGGCAAGGCATTTGTTTAAGGGGGCCTTGCCCCCTCTTGCCCCCTCTTGCCCCTGCGTAAAGGTCCATGTTTTTAATGGGCGGAGCAACACATCCAGGCTCTTTGTGCATAGTTGCTTTGATGCTTACTTAGGATTGGTACCGTATTTGGACCACTGTTGATGGGGTGTCAAAAGTACGTGTGTACAAAAGTACAGATAAGTACACAGATTGAGAAATGGCCTCTGTTTGTAACAGTGCTTATAGTACTTATTTATTTTAATTTAAAAAAAATAACTTTTCCACTGTGCTGGGATTGAGGCAGCGTCCCTTTTTTGAAATGATTTTGTCTGCTTTAAAAAATACTCTTTTACATGGCACAGATGAAGTGGTGAAGTCAGAAAAGCAACAGCCGGAATCAGCAGTGCTTACTGCCCTGTGTATTTCAAATCAAATCAAGGGCAAACTTACAGATCAGTTTTCCAATCAGTCATGTGGTTTGCTCAGCTCGCAAGGCTTCGAACATCACCATCATCACAAGCCACGATACATGCTTCACAAAAATCTTCTTATATTGCTCAACACACATTTCGAAACCTCGACACAGAAGGAGCCATCACTATCTATAGCTCTGAACATACAGTGCCTTGCGAAAGTATTCAGCCCGCTTGAACTGGCCAACCTCTTGCCACATTTCAGGCTTCAAACATAAAGATATAAAATTAAAATTTTGTGAAGAATCAACAACAAGTGGGGCACAATCGTGAAGTGGAATGAAATTTATTGGATGTGTCAAACTTTTCTAACAAATAAAAAACTGAAAAGTGGGGCGTGCAATATTATTCGGCTCCCTTGCGTTAATACTTTGTAGCGCCACCCTTTGCTGCAATTACAGCTGCAAGTCTCTTGGGGTTTGTCTCTATCAGTTTTGCACATCGAGAGACTGAAATTCTTGCCCATTCTTCCTTGAAAAACAGCTCGAGCTCAGTGAGGTTGGATGGAGAGCTTTTGTGAACAGCAGTCTTCAGCTCTTTCCACAGATTCTCGATTGGATTTAGGTCTGGACTTTGACTTGGCCATTCCAACACCTGGATATGTTTATTTGTGAACCATTCCATTGTAGATTTGGCTTTATGTTTTGGATCATTGTCTTGTTGGAAGATAAATCTCCGTCACAGTCTCAGGTCTCTTGCAGACTCCAACGGGTTTTCTTCCAGAATGGTCCTGTATTTGGCTCCATCCATCTTCCCATCAATTTTGACCATCTTCCCTGTCCTGCTGACAAAAAGCAGGCCCAAACCATGATGCTGCCACCACCATGTTTGACAGTGGGATGGTGTGTTCAGGGTGATGAGCTGTGTTGCTTTTACACCAAACATATTGTTTTGCATTGTGGCCAAACAGTTCGATTTTGGTTTCATCTGACCAGAGCACCTTCTTCCACATGTTTGGTGTGTCTCCCAGGTGGCTTGTGGCAAACTTCAAACGAGACTTTTTATGGATATCTTTGAGAAATGGCTTTCTTCTTGCCACTCTTCCATAAAGGCCAGATTTGTGCAGTGTACGACTGATTGTTGTCCTATGGACAGACTCTCCCACCTCAGCTGTAGATCTCTGCAGTTCATCCAGAGTGATCATGGGCTTCTTGGCTGCATCTCTGATCAGTCTTCTCCTTGTTTGAGATGAAAGATTAGAGGGACGGCCGGGTCTTGGTAGATTTGCAGTGGTCTGATACTCCTTCCATTTCAATATGATTGCTTGCACAGTGCTCCTTGGGATGTTTAAAGCTTGGGAAATCTTTTTGTATCCAAATCCGGCTTTAAACTTCTCCACAACAGTATCTCGGACCTGCCTGGTGTGTTCCTTGGTCTTCATGATGCTCTCTGCGCTTTGAACAGAACCCTGAGACTATCCAGAGCAGGTGCATTTATACGGAGACTTGATTACACACAGGTGGATTCTATTTATCATCAACAGTCATTTGGGACAACATTGTATCATTCAGAGATCCTCACTGAACTTCTGGAGTGAGTTTGCTGCACTGAAAGTAAAGGGGCTGAATAATATTGCACGTCACACTTTTCAGTTTTTTATTTGTTAAAAAAGTTTGACTCATCCAATAAATTTCATTCCACTTCACGATTGTGTCCCACTTGTTGTTGATTCTTCACAAAAAATTTTAATTTTATATCTTTATGTTTGAACTCTGAAATGTGGCAAGAGGTTGAAAAGTTCAAGGGGGCCAAATACCTTTGCAAGGCACTGTATAACAGAGATACAATTTAACATGTTTTAAGGGCTATGTTGACTAATGTTATGCAGGTTATTGAGTTATTTAGAAAACACAGATAAAATGGTGCAAGCTCACATTACTGGACCATCAGTGTTTAAACCACTCATTGACTCATATTCTAAGCAGCTGAGTTATCGAGTTTAGACAAAAATTCAACTTGGAAGACTCACCTCTACGTCCAGCTCCATCTAACTACTCCACTACGCTCTACGCCCCAACCTATCAGCTTCTGGTCCGCATTCCTCTTCAGCCAATCATCCCTCAAGGCTTCACTTTAAAAGACCTTCATACACAGAATCTCCTCCTCTTCAGCTGAGCTTCGATGATCAGCTGCGTCATGTCCGACTACGACTCTGGTGACTTGGCCGGTTCCTCACACTGTTTTGTGACGGATCCTCACCCTCCTCTTCCGCTCATAGGAGCATTTGCCTGGCCTCCTGCCTGGCCCCTTTTCCCTCGTCTCAGCTGGGCAAGTGAAAAGTACCTTAAGAACTCCTCCAATCCTCCTGCTAAGCAGCAGAGGTCGCCCTGCCTCCACCCCGGCTCCTGCCACTTCTGCAGCGGTTTCTCCTCCGATCTTCGTCCCTCAAACCAATCCTCCCGCAACCCTGGCTTCAACGTCTTCTTCTATTCCAGCCATCCCACAATCTTCCCTGCTTCTTTCATCTTGTGCATGGATTCTCTCCAGTGATCCATATCATCTCTTACTCAGCTTCTCTGAGAGTTCGCCTCCAACTCTGCCATGTCAGCACTTCCTCTTCTGCGCTCTGCTGACGCTCAACCCGCTCCTCTGCCCCTCCCACTGACATTCACCCTCGCAACATCCGTCCTGGTTGATCTCTAAGGGTGAGATGTATCACTTTATTCTCTCTTCTCTACTGTTTCCTCATTCCTAATTCCCTTAAGCACGCTGTGTTTCCCACTCCTCTTTTACATTCAGGTAGATATTATACTCCCATGCATTCCAACATGTCACTCAGGCTCCAAAATCCTGCACAGGCAGCTCATTAATCTGGTTTCTCTTATTTTACCATCTCCCGAGGTCAAGAACTGTGTCGCTTCCCCTGATGGCTTTAATGCTGTGTTTAAATAATCTGATCCCCACCTTTCTAAGAATCTCCCTTTTGGCGAGCTTCCGGCCACCTTTAAGCATTTCAGAGACGTCTTCTGCTCAGTTAACCCGAGCACAGAATAAGCTTGATACCTATCCGTCCCTCAACGTTGACCAACATTTCAAACATGTCTGCACGATTTTTCCTATCAGTATCACAATCCTTCTCTACAAAAGCTGCATCCACCCTCGTTCAATCAGGAGTCTGCCTAGACTAGTCTATTCTCGCCATTGAAATTTTATCATGACGCAAGCCACCTCCTGATTCCTGCGGCTCAGTCGGTCTGTAGCATCCTGGTTGAAAAGATGGTCTCTCAAATGGATGGTTCAAAATCCTTTTGTTGACAGAGTCTTGCACGTAAACACATCATCAGAGCTAAAAAATATACAGAAGCACACTTTCTTTCTTCACACTGGGCCGTCACTGCTCTGTTCAGTTTGCAACAATTTACAGGACCTTCCCGAACTAAGTGTTTTCAAAGTATAGGCATTAACTGCGTTACTGCCGCCTCAGAATAACAAACTCTTACGAAACAATTTATGAACAGTCAATATTAGTAAGGTCTTTTTCAAGGACGTAGCTCCGTCTGTGGGTTCTGGGGGCTTCTTTCAGGGCAAATGGTTCACTGACGTATGGCCTCCTTCCTTTTTCCAATTTGAGTCCCCAGCTTTCTATGAGACCATCTCATAACCATAGCCTGCTGCATCTGGAGGGTTTCTGGAAAAGAAAGTGCATCACCATTTTACGTGACAACGCAGGTGTGGTCAATGCTGTTAACAAAGGCCACCCGTCCTCCATAGTCATTCTGCCTTACCTCTGTCGAATTCTGACAGGTCGTAACTCATAACTTCATCATTTCTGCCCGTCATGTTCCAGGTTATTCTAATTCAGTCGCTGATGCTCTACCTCGTTTAAAATGTTCAGGTCTTCCACCGTCTCTGCCCATCCACCTACTTTACCCTGCTCAGATTATTCCTCTCTCTCCTTACTCTGTTGCAATCAGCCAAACACTGCTTTATCTCAAGTTTAGCTCCTTCTGCTTTCAAATCCTACTCCTTCGCCTGGCAAACATTTGCAAAACTTTGCCTTGCTCATAACATACCATTGTACCTGGTTCGCATTCAAACGGTCCTTGCTTTCATTACTTACTTACTATGATTCAAACTCCCCTACATCCGGAGCCTACTAGCAGGCATATATTTTTTCTCAAAAGATCATCTTTCTGAGCCTACTCCGAGCCTTTTCAAACATAACGTTATTAAACCACTCCTCAAGGGCATCTCAAAACAACGCATTATGCAGCCTGACTCCAGAAGACCTATTACAATTCCACCTCTTAAAAAATCTCCTGATGACCCTTCGCTCTGGCCCCTTTTTGACCTTATTTCAAATCTCCTCTCTCCAGTGCCTTCCTCCTCACCTTTTACTTCTGCTGCTTTCTTAGACTTAGCAAATTTACTTCTCCTTTTAATTTATTCAATCCATCTAGAGATTTAGCCTTTTCAGACCTCAAGTTCTATCCAGACCATTTCAAACTTTACCTCAAACACACCAAAGGCGAAGGTCCATGTTTCATTTCCATTGCTCACCTCGATGGCCCATTTTGTCCTTTTCAAGCCATGCTCACTTTTGCTCTCAAACGTCACAAATCAGCTCACCCAGGTACGCACCATTCCTCTCTACACCTTGTCAGGCATGCACCATACCCTCTCTATGCCTTCTCAGGCAGGCCTCATCCCTCTGTACGCCTTGTCAGGTACATGCCACATCCCTCTCTATTGGAACAGTTCAGCCCTCTCACGCCTTGCCAGGCTCACTAATTTTCTTTGCTATCCATTCAGGCACAGATCATCCCTTCTCTACGCCCCGCCAGTCAGACCAACTTCATTCATACTAACTCCCATATTGTTTCTATTTCAGCCTCGGCCCCGGCCTCGGCCCTTTTTGGGGGGAAGACATGTCTAATTCTAATCCCAAGATGTTCATTAAACTCGTGTCATTATCAGCATCAATGTCCGAGCACCAAAAGGTCCGAGCACCAAAAGGTCCGAGCACCAAAAGAAAACAAACATCAGCTAATAAACTTCTCTAATTGCCATCTCTGTGTTTCTCTCATTTGTGAGTCTTTTCAGGTTGAAATGGAGTTTAGACAAAAATTCAACTTGGAAGACTCACCTCTACGTCCGGCTCCGTGTAACTGCTCCACTACGTTCTCCGCTCCAACCAATCAGCTTCTGGTCCGCATTCCTCTTCAGCCAATCATGCCTCAAGGCTTCACTTAAAGGACCTTCATACGCAGAATTTCCTGCTCTTCAGCTGAGCTGTGACCCTCTTCCACCTCATCTCCACCATCAGGCTTTAAGCTCCTTCCGACTCCCTTATCTCCTTAGTCCTCCACTCCACCATCAGTATCAGGATCCCGGGGGTAAGACTTCTCTAATTCTAACCCTAAAATGTTCATTCAAGCTCATGTCATTATCAACATCCATGTCTTCCACCGAGGTCCGAGCGCCAAAAGAAAACTAACCTAAGCTAATAAACTCCTCTAATTGCCATCTCTGTTTCTCTCATTTGTGAGTCTTTTCAGGTTGAAATAATATCATAACCTGAACATAAACCATTTGGAAATCATTTTCACACTCAAACACAGCTGTATTTGTAAATATTTATAAATATTTGTAAACAAACCCACACATATTGTTGAGGGTCTTGGTATTTCTACTGTGTGAAATCAGAATTCCCAGAATAATTTGAATATTATTGAGAAATAAATTAATTACCCTAAATGAATAATTATATTCTTAATTCCCCAATTTTCCTTTTCTGTTCAAATAAACCGGCAATGGTTAATCAAGCTATAATTTAGCCTGGACGGTACTGATATCCAACAACTTGTTTTTTGTTTTTTTTTGTCTAATTTCCTGAAAGGTATGAACAGGTAGTTCGTAATTTATTCATAATTTCTTTTAATTCATTTTAAAGATCCAGGGGAGCTGAGATTGTTCAAGAATCACAATTTAAGGGCACATAAGAAAGGTTCAGTGGCCCTCTGAGCCCACCCCTGAATCCACCATCAGCTCCATTAAATTGGTTTTATGTTTAATATACAAGTGATTTGTAGCTTTGAGTATTTACCAACATATTCCTATCTTTCATGTGTTTTCCCCCTGATAATTTTATTCTTACATGCACACAGTATTCTTAATATTTTATTGAAAATAAGATTAAGGATTATTAATATTTTTGCCCAGGAAACCACACTTTATCTTCTTTTTTGAAGTCTTGTGTTAATTTCTGTTTTGTTTTCATAAGGGGGGCATGCATGTGTGTATTTTTCTGTATCTCTCTGGTTCCTGATGTTGATCGTTACATCTGAAGCTTATTGTCTATATGGTGTCTTTATGTGTACATGCCCCCCTGCGGCTAAGATGTGTAGTAGAACATTTTATTTCTGACACTCGTGACTTTTTGAACTTTGCTTTATAAATTCTTATGTCTTTCTTAAATTTATGGGTTATGTTTTATTATACTTATGAACTAGGATTGGTTTTCACTGTTCCCACTCGTAAGGTTGTCTGCTAGATTGCACCTGTCCCAGAACAGATAGCTCTCTTAATAACTTGACTTTCCAGGAGCTGAATCTCACTGTGGGTTTCATAAATATTTTGGTTTTCTCCCTTTCTAGGTATAAATATCACTGATTGAGTCTTATAACAGTGCTTGGATAATATAATTTCTTCCACAACAGATGTTTGACCTCTAAAGGATCTAAGTGGATTAAAACATTTTTAGTAAAGTGCTGTAAAGACCAAGTGTGTGACATTCTCTCTTTCCATATCCCAATGGTTTTTGTTTTAAAGTAGCAAGCCCTTCTCTTAACCATGCCACTAAAAACCTGAACAAAGTGTTTCATCTGACATCACTTCTGAATTTAAAATAACCTGGTTTAGTTGTGGCCTGCTGGATGTTTGTTAACAGGACATCCAAATTGTGGGTCTGGTTTGTGATTTTTGTTGCTATGATTTATCATCTTTTGACGGTAATCCTATAATCTGATGGCTGTTTTAATGATCCACCAACTGATAAATAGATAATTGACAAGGAGAGTCATTTCCGCTGTGAAGAGATAAACTTTTATGGGCCGTAGAAGTCATCATTATATCCAGAAGGCAACCTCTCCCCTCATCTTACTGCCATCCTACAGAAAATCACTTTGCTATAAACTTAGCCTTTATTTGACTTGTAGGTCGGGTCCCTGCCAACCAGGATATGAACCCTTTCAGGTAAACATACAGAGCGAAGGCCCCAGGAACCAGCATCAGTCCCTGAAGGGACACTGTTTGCTTCTCGCATTACAGTCAATTTACCAACACAAATCCCATTTCCTACTGTTATAGATATTAAAAAATCTGAAAGCCATTTGATCAAACAGCTGGCAAATGATGAACATAAGTCCAAGTCACCAGGTAAAATAATTAAAAACAAGATAAAGGAAAAAAACCAACAGAATGAGAAAGAGAATTGTTATCTGTCTGGTTGCAGCGTTAAGTAAAACAGTTCAGCTATGAATGGGGCTAGTTCGGTGAACAAAGAGAAGTTTGGGAAGGGGCTGCTAAACTAATTCATGCTTTTACCATTTTCACCCTGTCATAGAATGAAATATATAATATATAGTGACATAATTATCATAATGGTTTGCTTAGGGCATGGTGATGCAGTTGGTAGCACTGTTGCCTTGCAGTGAGAAGGTCCTGGGTTCAACTCCTGCCTGGTGTCTTTCTGCATGGAGTTTGAATGTTCTCCCCTTGCATGTGTGGGTTCTCTCCGGATACTCCTGTTGCCCTGCGATGGACTGACAACCTGTCTAGGGTGTACCCCACCTCTCGGTCGTAGACCGCTGGAGATAAGCACCAGATCCCCCACAACACTGTATGGCAGAAGTGGGTATAAAAAAATGGATGGATGGTTTGCTTAACGTAGAAAATGGTGAGTTAAGCATATTTCATTACAGTGACAAATGATGAACAGAAATTCAGAGTTTTGTAGAGCAGGTAATAACTGCTTTGAAGAATGTAAATAGTTTCTAAAATGTTCTGCTATAAAAATACAAAGACAAACTCCATTACAGCTTACTTTCTTATTTCAATCATACAAGTTGATCCTGATGTATCATTCGACTGTGTTTGCTTCTAGAATATGCACGCTGGATATTTGATCCAAAGGATTCATGAAATGAGTGTCAGGCTTCCCCCATGTACCATTCTTTTCAAAAATGATGCTTGGCGAGCTCTACCCTTACATCTTCTTGCTGATCAATATGATTTCAATCCTTCTCATATATGGTAAATTGTTTTGCATCACCCTCAACATGGTATTATCGGGCTCAGATTCTAGTTCTACTGATTAACACACACCACTTTGCCATTGTTTTAGGTCACTCAAGAGGGTAGTTGAATTCAAGTGTTCCAATCTTTTCCATGGTCAAAAGTGAAGAAAATCCAGCACCTAGGGCTGCAAACTGCTATTACAAACATTAGTGTCAGAATGGGCCTAGCAAATATTACACAGTCAGCTAAGAGTGAAAGTGATTGGAAACATCAGCTTACCCATGAAGTGGTAGGTCGCATAAATCACAGAAGAGAGTCAGTGAATGCTACGGTACAGTACAAACTTCATGTTCATGATCCCCTATGTGGTAAGATGGTACGGCATATTGCGTCACTTCTTGTTTTCACTGTTGCACTCAGTGGATTGTTTGGTGTATGAAGGCTCTTTCGATTTGATCTGATTTCTATTTGCTGTGACATTTTTGACCTATTCTAACACATAAGCATCACAATCAGCTTTATTTCCAGGTTTGTACAGACAAACAAGGAATTTGACTCCGGTACACTTTGCTCCTGATAATAAAGAATATCTTTGTCAATGTACATAAATACACAGTTGACTTCACAATGGAATATAACATGAGATCAGTCCAGTGTCCAGTGTTGTTCTTTAATTCTGACTGTCAAGTGTTCATCAGAGAAACAGTCTGGGGAAGAAACTCTCTCTGTGGCGGCAGGTTTTACCAGACAGCGCTCTGTAGCGCCGACCTGCACGTAGAAGCCTAAACAGTTTGTGTATAAAGTGTGTGGGGTCTGCAGAGATTTTAGCTGCACTTTTCCTGACCCTAGACCTGTATAAGTCCTGGAAAAAGGGAAGGTCAGCCCTGACGATCCTCTCAGCAGACCTGATTGTTCTGGACATGTCCTGTTTTGTGGATGAGCCAAACCACACTGAGATGGATGAAGACAGGGAAGGACTGAATGATGGCATTGTTGAAGATGACCAACAGCTCCTGTGGAAGGCTGCACTTCTTGAGTTGCCTCAGGAAGTACAGTTGCTGCTGGGCCTTCTTCCAAACATTATGTGTGAGGACCATGTCAGGTTTCGAGAAATGATGGTTCCTAGGAACCGAAAGTGGTCCACAGCAGACTCGGCACTGTTGAAGGTAGTGAGGGGGGTATGTGGGGGTGATGTTCTCCAAAAGTTCACTATCATCTCCACAGTCTTGAGTGGGTTAAGTTCCAAGTGTTTTTGACCACACCGGTGTACCAGCCGATCTGCCTCCTGTCTGTATGCACACTCATCACTGTCCTGGATCAGTACAATAACAGTGGTTTTTGGACAATAACAGCCCTGTCTGGCCATTTTTAACAGCCTTTGAGTTTAATTTAACTTGAATACTCCAAACCTGAAAGACAATTTCATGGTAGATCAATATCAGACAATGCTGTAACAACCTTTCAAGAATGGGAGACTGGCTTCCTGGTTTAAATCAGAGCTGTGTACTTTTACAATTAATGCAACCTACACATTCATAGCTTTGCTGAGCCATCCATTCCCTTAGCTCTCAGCAGTAACGACTTCGCGGGATTCTTTTCAAATAAAATTGATTATATTAAAAACAAAATCATTGGCATACTCCCGAATATGATTACTTCATCCTCAGTAAGTGAGACAACATTGGAAGTAACTGTAGAACCTAATCTGTGTTTGGACTGTTTGGATCCTGTGGAGCTTCCTGAGTTATCAGAAATATTAGCTCCATCTAAACCTTTAACTTGTATGTTAGACCCAATCCCAACCAAATTATTAAAGGAAGTGTTCCCTTTGATTACCAGCCCCCTTCTAGATTTGATTAATCTATCTTTAGTAAAGGGATATGTACCACAGGCTTTTATGGTAGCTGTACTTAAACCTTTACTTAAGAAACCTTCACTTGATCAAGATGATTTGCTAAATTACAGACCTACATCCAATCTTCCATTTTTATCTAAAATTCTTGAGAAAATAGTTGCTAATCAGGTGTGTGAACATTTAGACAGTAATGGTTGTCATGTAGGGCTGCACGGTGGCCCAGTTGGTAGCACTGTTGCCTTGCAGCAAGAAGGTCTTGGGTTCGATTCTCAGCCGGGGGTCTTTCTGCATGGAGTTTCCATGTTCTCCCCATGCATGCATGGGTTCTCACCGTGTACTCCGGCTTCCTCCCACAGTCCAAAGACATGCCTGTTAGGTTAATTGGTCTCTAAACCACCCTTAGGTGTATGAATGAGTGTGTCCATGGTTGTTTGTGTGTTGCCCTGCGATGGACTGGCAACCTGTCCAGGATGTACCCTGCGTCTCGACCATAGACTGCTGGAGATAGGCACCAGCTCCTCTGTGACCCACTATGGAATAAGCGGTAGAAAATGACTGACTGACTGGTTGTAATGTAATGAGTTTCAGTCAGGTTTCAGAGGTCATCATAGCATGGAAACAGCACTTGTGAAAGTCACTAATAATATTCTCCTGGCATCAGATAATGGACCTGTGTCAGTACTGGTTCTATTAGATCTCAGTGCTGCATTTGATGCAGTTTATCACAATATTCACTTAGAAAGGATGGAATATGCTGTAGGGATCAGGGGACCAGCACTAAGCTGGTTTTAATCTTATTTATCTGACAGATTCAGGCTTAATTGTGGAGTACCACAGGGTTCAGTGCTTGGACCAATTCTCTTTACTATATATATATATATATATATATATATATAGCAGTGGCAATTGCTCTAAGACTGCAAGGGAAGCTCAGCTTCCCCTAAAATGTCAAAAAATAAGTGATCAAATATATACTGTTATGTGTACATGTCATTGACTAAATATGCACTACAACATGCTCAACTTTTGTTCAGAATCAGCTTCTTATCACTGGTAACGACGTGGCTTTCCTCTCACTCATTCCCGCAGCTTCAAAGTGCTTTAAACAGTGAGTTCAATAGCAAAGCAAAAAAGCTGGGCTTTGTCCCGCCCATCCGAAGATCAGCATCTCTGAGGGTCTACTGGTGCAGTGGGCTGGCCTCGGCTGGCCCCGACGCTCAGCTTCTGCATGATGATTGGATGATCTATCTGAGGCTGAATCCCTTTTTGATTGACAGTGAAATGAGGGAATCAGTGATCTTGAAATTGAGCTTCCGCTCCTTGAAAGTCCAGCATCCGCCACTGCTCTGTAGTTATGCTGCTATAGGCTTAGACTGCTGGGGGACACAAGGACCACTGTCACTCTCTCTGCTACATTCTCATACTACTCTCCAATTTTGTGTTATTTGCTGTTATTTTAACTTTTAACTCTATGTTCTCTCTCTGTTTTTACTCTTTCCAGAAGTTACATCTGACCTGGCTCTGTGTTTAGCTGTGGTACCGTCCTGGAGGGAGACATCGGCTGAGCTTCTGCTGCCAACAACTTATTGCTCACCTTATATAGATGATACACTTGGCCCTGTCTTTCAGTGTTTAACCCTGTCTCTCCTGGACATTGTAGCTACTGGCTGACATTTTAAACTGTATGCGCTCTCTTTCACACTCTAGACTTGAAAACTGGCTCAGAGTTCATCTGCTTAGCTGTCTTTCTCTCTTAGATGAAGCTACTAAAGGATCTACAATCATTAACGTTTCACTTTTCCTTCCCATAGAAAGGACTCCTGAATTAGTGCTTCTGTGGTCTTTTTGTGTCTCTGCTCTGTTCTCTCAAACCCCCAGTCGGTTGTGGCAGATGGCCCCTCATACTGAGCCTGGTTCTGTTGGAGGTTTCTTCCTGTTAAAGGGGAGTTTTCCCCTCCACTGTCGCTATGCATTCTCAGTATGAAGGATTGCCGCAAAGTCAATGCAACCGACTGTCCACTGTTTCTACATGCTTATTCAGGAGAAGTGAATGCTGCAAGTCACTGACTCGATGCAATCTGTTGGGTTTCCTTAGATAGAAAACGTTTGAGTGATAAACTGAATCCGACTGTGGTTTGATAGTTAGGATTAATTGGAATGTATGGACCCAACTTGAAATCTGTACGATTCCATTGAATCGACGTTGTAAAGTGACTTGAGACGACATGTATAAATAAAACTGAATTAAATTGAATTGAATGTGGCCTTCAGATTATCTCACAAACAGTTAATAGAAAGCTTAATGGAATGGGTTTACATGGCCAAGTTTCTGCATCCTGTCAGTATTGTGGGTTTGGTTGCAGGACCAAGATACAGATCATGGCGAGGAGGCCGCATGGTGAGTAGATGAAGTTTAATAATGAAACTGAAGGTAGACTTACAGAAGGCAGACAGAGTACAGGCAGGTTATCCAAAGGACAAGTTCAGGAGGCAAAACAGAAAACAAACCACAAGGAGAAACTCGGGAAGATAGCAAGGGTTGATAACGTAAGGAACCAGCGGGGAACAATGAAAACTAGAAAGTTTATAAGCTCAGGGAAGGGGAGTATGGACCAATGAGACAGGGAGGCAGGTAATCAGAGGAAACAAGAAACAGGTGTGGACCAGGCTCCAGGGAACTGAGGGAATATGTTACTATGGAAACAGGAGCTAGAGAATGCAGAGACTGGAAGGGAAAACTAAACTAAATAGAGACAACTATAGGGAAAAGAATGGGGAAAAGCTAAACTAATGGAAAACAGACCTAAGGAAACCTATAGAAATAAAAACCCTAACACAAAACACAAAACTAAATCCAGAAGAAACATAAACTAGACAAAGCAGGGACGTGAAGAACTATACTAAAGAGCTAGGCTGGGAAAGAACAACTAATCTTAAGGGGAACAAGCAACTGGGTAAATAATAACAAAAGGGGTCTTAGGCCAAATGGGATAGGGAACTAATAGACTAGACGAATGCAGCAAGAACAAATAACCTAACAGTAAACAAGCACAGAAACACTAAGCGAGAAATTAACTAGAAAACCCAAAGAGGCAAAGAAAACTGTTCTAATAAAAATAATAATAACCAGAGGAGAAACCATTCTAAGTAATAAATAAATGACAAAGCAACCATCAAGGGAACTATGGGCGAGGGGAGAAAGAACTACTAAAACTAGGGGGCAGGAAAGAGAACAAAACTATCAGGATGACAGAAGGAATAAACAAACATAACTACTAAGCCCAAAGGAATAAAAACACCTAACAGAGAAAGTAAACAAACACAAAACCCAAAACGGCAGATCCTGACACATCCACAGCCTTATATCAACAAAGTCCAACACAAAGTGCCAGATGCAGCAGTGTAAGATATGCCTCCACTGGACTACAGAGTAGTGGAGACGTGTTCTCTTGAGTGATGAATCACATCCCTCTGTCTATCAGTGTAATGGACCTCTTTAGGTTTGGCAGTTATCAGGAGCATTATGGTTTTGGGCTGTTTTAGGAGTTGGACTCCACCCCTTCCAATGAAAAGAAATCTTAATGCTTCATCATACCAAGACATTTGGCATAAATATATGCTTCCAACTTTGTGGAAACAGTTTAGGTATGGTCCATTCTTGAACCAACATAACTGCACAAAGCAATATCCATAAATAGATGGGTAAGTGTGGCATGGAAGAGCTTGACTGGCCTGCAAAGAGTCAGAAGCCAGCCCTTCTCATCCAGTACCTGATCTCTTAAATGATCTTTATGAGGAATTGGTATTTATAAACTGCAGAGGAAATGGAAGTTAGACACAGGGTTTAAAACAGGACTTGTGTAATATTTAAAGAGCCAATGGATTCTTCACAAAAGTAACTGTAAGTGCAGTTATGTGCAGTGCAGTAATCTCCATGACAGGAGACCAAAGTCACACAGCAGGAAGAGAGGGACAGAGACACTGTATTGTTCCTCTTTAATCTTAACTTTTAAAACAAAAACCTTTAGACAGCATTCATAAAAAATAACTAAGCAATTTTAAACATGACACTGTTGTGATTATGAATATGGATATATTGTTTATTATTTAATATTAATATTTTAATATTTTATCAAATAATATTTCGGTCTGTTAAGGGTTGTCCTGTGAATACCAGCCCAGTAAGGCGATGGTATTAGGACAAAATGAAAAGGTGTGAGACGAGCTCTGACATTACTGAACAGCAAAAACTCTGCACACACATGGAATGAATTCACACAATTTCTTAAAATACAAGAATTTATTAACAAAAATAAGTCAACTCAAAGTCAAACATATTTCAATCAACAAACTCTTTACTATGCTAAAACAACCCAACTAAACTACTAAGCAGAATTAAAGAATAACGAAGACTTATGTGCTATGTCCAATATAAACAAGTTGATTAAAGATGATTGAAAACCATGACCAAAAGAGTGATGCTTCATTACCATGCAATGTTTATGTTTGAGAGCCAAGGATTATCTTGAAGAATATGGAAGTGAAGTTAAGTTAGTCTTGGAACCAACTTATGCAATAGTCAGCAAACCTTTAGACAACCATCCACAATGCAAGATCAGATAAAATATTATTTTAATAAAATAATGTTTTAAAAATGATCGGCTGAATGAAACCAACATTCTGAATGACTAATTCTCAATGGTGTCTCATTAGCTCGTACTGGTATTTGTCGTCTTCCGCTTTATCCGGGACTGGGTCGCGGGGGCAGCAGACTCAGCAGAGACGCCCGGACATCCCTCTCCCCAGACACCTCCTCCAGCTCCTCCAGAGGGGGCCCAAGGCATTCCCAGGCCAGCCGAGAGACATAGTCCCTCCAGTGTGTCCTGGGCCGTCCCCTGGCCCTCCTCCCAGTGGGACGTGCCTGGAACACCTCCCGAGGAAGGCGTCCAGGAGGCATCCGATATAGATGCCTGAGCCACCTCAACTGGCTCCTCTCGATGTGGAGGAGCAGCGGCTCTACTCCGAGCCCCTCCCGGTTGGCTGAGCTCCTCACCCTATCTCTAAAGGAGTGCCTTAGAGATATTTAAGGAAATATTTTGGAAAAGAGCCAAATCTTTCTGGAGAAATGGGGCTTAATGGTGTTTACTTAGTTATCACGTTTAGTGAAATAATGTTTAGGGAAATATTTTACTGGATTGAAAACGAGCAACCTTTTTGGGTAAATGATCTTAACAGATTAGTTGTAAGCACACGTGTTCTTAGCTGTTAGCAGTTAAAGCTAACAAAAAAAGCTGATAGCTTAGCACCAGAATCAAACACACACCTTTAAAAATACCGTCAATAAAAGGGTTAAAATGCATAAGCGCGGACGGCACGTTATGATCAATCTTCTGTGTTTAAAATCACCCTTCAAGTAAAGTTTGTCTTAACTTTAAAAACACACAAACACAGAATACAAAACTGAGCACTTGCTGAATAGATAGCCTGCTAGCACTAAGATAGCTGAGTTCAACACAAACAAAACCAAACTTCATAAAATGAAAAACGTTTAGATTATTTCATTCTAAAGTACTTCTACCACTCTGCCCAAACCTAACCTCGTATGTGAACTGTGCTGAGGAGAAATTGTCCGGGCAATGAAGTTTGAAGAAAGCTTCTACAGTGAACAAAAGGGTTAGCTTCCAGTTAACCTCCGTAGCTGTTGGGTGGGGCGGCTCGCTCTGTCCGCTGACCAAACTGCACAGTTACTGCCGTAACCAC
Organism: Girardinichthys multiradiatus; assembly: GCF_021462225.1. NCBI lineage: Eukaryota > Metazoa > Chordata > Actinopteri > Cyprinodontiformes > Goodeidae > Girardinichthys > Girardinichthys multiradiatus. Next base: position 3,990,803 of record NC_061806.1, on the reverse strand, counting down.
AGTGATGCGTCCCGTTGTCCTTCCTTTGGGAAACTGCTTCACTCGGCTTGCGGGGAACTCTCTGGAAACAGTTCGCTTCTGTAGATCTCAGAGTGAAAGTCAAGCAACGCTTGTACCTTAATTACCCCTTTTCATGAATGAATACCGGATACACAAACAGCAATTTATTCGTACTTAACTTAGTGCATATGACCGCATGATCTTTTGACACTCTTGGATCCAGTTTGAAGAGTTATGTCTGTTTGCCTGCAAAGAGACATTAGCGTGCTGTGTCTCTCCTGTCCCAATCCTCTAGAGACCGGCGTGGAAGAGATCGATTCATTGGAAAGGGGGTGTTTTTATACAGCCAGTGAAATCACGGGAAGTCCGCTGTTATCCCCTTTCTTGGCTGGCTGAAAGTAGGTTAATGCGCTTTATTTTGAAAGTTCCAGAAAAGTTTGTACCGCATGTTGTAATCCATGGCTGTGGGTCTCAACAACACATTACATTTGAACTGGTTGTTTGTCTCCAAAAACCTCCTCTTTCTGCCGGTTTTGCTGTTTACCCAACAAATAGCCAAGACTGTAACTGTTTTTTGCATGCTTGTTATGCTGTTAATGGGGTTCATTACATAAAAAAATAGATTTGAACGAGAAACAACTAACAGTGTAAAGTATTGTCTTATTCCAAATATACATTTGTTATTACACTAAAGGGAAATGTACTTGCAGTCAGGGTATATTAAATTGAAAAGAGGCAAGGTATTTAGTATTTTCAAAAAGAAATAATATGTATTTGAAACTGCTGAGAAATGTATGATTAAAGTGCTTATTTAATGCACAGTTAAGTTTCAAGAAAAGATCTCTAGTTCTAGGTGTGCATTGACTGCTTAATCTTACTGAAAACTGGCAAAACACTTAGACCTGTGTTCAACAACATTATGAAAACATCTGTAAATGATTATGCATTACTATCTTAAATATTATTTTAGAAGTATTCAAATGTTCCAGTGAATAAGCCACTGAGATATGTTCCGCAAATCAAAGAAAAAGTAAATGGTGGGCTGGAATCTTTGGAGTTCACAGCATTGCTTTGTTCTTCTGTAAATTGAATTTTTTCGTTTGATTTTATTATGAGGCCTTCATGGGAAGTGTCTAAAGAAGAAGAATTTAGGAAAATTTAAAAAGAATCCTTCTGTTTACAGAATATCTTCCAAAAATCTCAGTCAATGCCATGCTGAAGATTCACCATTGAAAGGCAAGGTTGTGATCTTTGTTTTCATCTTTGCTTTTGTTGACCTTGTTTTTGGGTTGCAATTCGACTACTCATCTGCCATCATCTGTTAACTGGTCCAGGTGAAGCCAGGAGATATCTGGAATGTTTCAGTTTGTTTATTTTTGTTTTCGTGTTTGCTCACGTTTTAGTCAGTGATTAGTTGATTCAGCCCACCTGGGCTTGATATTCCTCTGCTGCCTCTCAGCTGTGTTCTGCTCTATTTAGGCTCCCTCCAGCCACAGACACCTTGCAAGATTATTGATAGCAGTTCTGTGTATAGATGTCAAACATTACTTTCTTGCCAGTTTTTGATCTACCAGTTATGACCTTGTTTCTGCCCTCTGGATTTTCTTGTTCTGTCTCATCCCTAATGGACTCTACACTTATCTGCTTCTGGACACACACCATGGACACGGATTTTGACCCTCAACATCAGCTTGCCCCCTGCCTGATTATCTCAACACTTGCCTCTGTGTTTCTGACCCCTACCTGCCTTCATATCAGATCAGATTCAGATTGTAGTGCATCTGACTTGAACAAGGAAACATCTTTCAGGACTCCTGCTTCTTGGTGTGACGTCACACACACAGGGACCTTCACCTTCAACTCACCCTCTGCCCGATCATCTCACTACGTATCTGCATACTGGACTTGTCATCAGATTCAGATTATAGTACATTTGACTTAGACCAGACAGGTTTGTGCTTGGTTGAATGATTTGATCCTCTCTTGACTTTCCAGTATAATCTGGCCAGAATGGACCTGTCACCAGCGCATGAACAGCCTTTTCGTTTGGAAGAATTCAATAGTTAAACTAAAAAATATCGCCTCAGAAAAGATTAATAGACTACGTGCTATGTCTGTCTTTCCTTATCCTCAACCAGCAGCCTCTACCACACAGTTCAAGTTTGTCTGGTCCTCACGTAACCACACCTGAAGTCTTCAAGGGAGATTGTAGGCAGTGCAGACCTTTCCTAATGCACTGTCAGAACCATTTTGAATTACAGCCTTCCTCTTTTTCCACTAAAAGGTCCAAGGTGGCCTATGCTGTTTTTAAATATATAATTGAGATTCTGAGATCTGCTATTCAGTTTAAACATTTTCCAAAGAATTTACTCCTGTTTTTGACCCTTTGCTACCTGATGGGAAGGTGCAAGAGTGCTACAATCTTGAAAGAAAAGCAGGAGAAGGGCGAAAGTGTCAATCAGACGTTCACACTGTTGAGGATGATAGCCATTCTACCAAGCTCTGGCTGAAGAGATGAAGGATGAAATTGAACCAGATATGCTCCATAGACACTAAAGGAGTTGGGAGCTTTAGTGACAAGAACTGATCTCAGACTGATGGAGAGAAGGGGAGAGAAAGTCAGGACCAGACCCGAACCAGATTCACATGCTTTGGAGAAACAGCAACCTAACATTGAACCACCTCTGGGCCCTGAAGAGCCCATGCTGGAAAGAGTGAGATGAATGCTTTTCCTGGGTAGCAAAGGATCATGCTACTAATACATGTCCGTTTAAAAGGCGAGCTCAACAGGAGATTACTAAGTCAATCTATTGTTGCTAAATCCTCCACCCTTGTGTCTGTTCTGCCAAAATTTTATATAATGGTCAAATCCATGTAATATAATTTTTATTGATCCTGAGGCCAAGATTGACTCTCTCAAGAGTTTAGTCTTTTCTTACTTTAAAAGTTCCAAGGTGCTAGCTATTGATGACCACAAGACTCAGTACGTTCACTCAAGAAACTGAGTTGCTAGAAATGAAACTAAGTGGTAACCATAAGGAGGGCCTCATGTTTTAACTCATTAAGTCACCAGATCTACCAGTTATTTGTGGGAATTCTTGGTTAAAGACTCACAACCCACATTTTGTCTGGTGTAACGGTGAGATTCTGAGTTGGTCTCAACAATCTTTATCTGCATGTCCATGTAACACCTCCATTCCTGTCCTGGGAGCAGAAGTGTTTTTACATTTTGTAAGTGTGTATGAGCTACATGTGTATCTTTTGAGCCGGGTCTCAGCTAAATTTCATTATGGTGACATAATGACAATAAAGAATCTTGAATCTTATGTCAACAAATCCATTTCACATCTCCAGTCCAATTCATTCTAACATAATCCAATAACAAAACAGTCCAGTAAGGTCAGATTCAGTCGGTCAGTAAATAAAAGGTAATGTATGTAGTGGACTGCATCAATTGTCCTCCCAGTAGTTTCATGTACATCTACACAGAAAGCAAGAAGCTAGCTTTAATATGATTTGATTAAAAGCTTTCTACAGCCAAAGAGCTTTTCTAAAAGATCCCTATTCCCTCCAGGAGTGATTGGAGATGCTGTTGGTCTTACATTATAAAATAAGCTGATATGATGCATTAGATTATTACTGAATTTTCTTATGTCCTAATTTCGTTGTCCAATGAGCTAATCCCTCCCTCCTACTTCCCTATGTCTAAGGGGAATGCTCAATCCAGCTCTCCATCCAATGGGTCCGGACTTCCCTAAACCTGAAAGGTCTTACTAAGCAGGTTTAATGAAAGTTCTGTTTAAGATGGTGTCGGGAAATAACTCGCCTAGCCTCTGACAGCCTTCATACAAAAGTCTTGCCCTTCTTCAACTGGAGGTCTGGATGACTGAGTAGCCTATCGCAGTCATTTACATGTCAACAATCACTTTTGTTCATGGCTGCTCATTCCCTAATATTACAACTGGCTCTTGGTATATGGGCTAGGTTAATTTTAGTGGCTCGGCACGAGCCCCAGGGCGCTGTTTTAACAAACTTGGCAAAGGCAACCTATAAAAACCTCCTACAATTTCTTAGAAACAGGCAACAAGACTTTTTACCACCAATGAAAAACCAAAAACAAGGTGACTCAATTAATTGAATGTCCACAATTTTACTAGAATTTTATATGCTTTCTTTAATTAGTGAGTGGTTTCTTGAAGGGAATACAATTTAATCTTCAGTTTTCTTCCTTTAAGTGGCAGGCACTGATGCTCCAGGCTTCGATGGTTAAACAGGAAATTGTTGTCATATGTCTCCAAAGACAGTAGTTTCCAGAGGCTGAAGAGTTGAAGGAAACCCGGAGACATAAATGAGGTTGATTCAGGACTTCCAGAAGCCTGAAACTTAGAGCAATCAGCTGTTCACCAATCAAGTTCCCTTCTGTTGTCTGGATAAAAAGGCTTTAGATGAAATCAGATTCTTAATCTTGAGGCACAGTCCTTCTAAGGCAAACGGGTTGATCCTCTTTTTGATGCAGTCGATCAGCTGGGCTGTGTCTCTGGTCCTCTGATTCATCTGTAACGTCTCTCCGATCTTGTTCGCTGGTCTTCTGCGAGGAAACAACCAACTAGTTCCTCTATTCTTTCCCATTTTATAGAGCATTTCCACCAAACTCTTTGTGCTCATTGGACAGTGGTTGTTGCCATGGCTGTCCCATTGGTCACCCGTGACATAAGGTGATCTTTTTCTGGAATTTCCTGAGTCGTGTCCATATCAGACATGCCATCATCACCTCAGTCCTGAGCTGTCTGCTGGCCTCTTCTTTGACCTGACCGGATATTTATTGTAATTTTTATGGATTTAACTGTGAGCAGGTAATGAATGTTGCATGGATTACATGGAAAGATGTCACCTTATTTTGACACTAAATCAATACCATTAAAATTGATACAAGTGTATTTTTTTAATCCTCCAGCAAAAACAGGCAAAACAGAACCAAAGGTGAGTAAATAACAGTGTTAAAGCTGGATTGTAAGTGATAAAAGCATCACTGGGCAAATGTCTGTGAGGAGGAAAGAAAAGCCTAATGTACTGATTTATTTATGGACCTCATCCCCCAATCTGAAACTCCAAGGCCATTTGAGGTCTCATGTCATTCCCTCCACCACCCACATAACTATTCTTACACCACTTAAGCACATTGAACTTCCTGCATGAGTAATGTAACCTAATGACCTGCTTTAAACATAATGGCCCTTTGGGCACATATCAGATAGTGTTTCTACACATTTTAAGTTTTTTTTTTTAACAAACTGCATCCAAGAATTAAGAGAAAAGAGTTTGAAATAAAAAGCAAATGTTCGGCGCAGAATGTCCTTCTTGAAAGCAGCATGCCCACAAACAAACAAAATACCCAGAAATGATGCAACATTATTTGCACTGTTGCTAATATGCTATTCCATCACACCGGACTGAAAATAACATATTATTATTTTTAACGAGACAGAAACCAGATGCTGTTCTGACTTGGTTCTACTACTCTCTCGACAAACAATCTAACATTTTGCTCATGTTGTAACTGTTATCAATGACATTGATATTTTACCCATGTATTGTATTTCTAATACCTGCTCTTTGCAGTCTTAAACACTTAGTATTGCCTATGTTTTCTTCAAAAATTGCTCCTGTTTAAACTCTTGCGGTTTGTACATATTAAAGCCTGGGAGGTAGAATGTTCTAGTACCTTTGCATGATGAGCATGTTTAATTCATACCTATTATTCACTACTGTGAACTGAAGCTGCAATCTTCTTCATTACAAGAAGTACAGGTCCTTCTCAAAATATTAGCATATTGTGATAAAGTTAATTATTTTCCATAATGTCATGATGAAAATTTAACATTCATATATTTTAGATTCATTGCACACTAACTGAAATATTTCAGGTCTTTTATTGTCTTAATACGGATGATTTTGGCATACAAAATTCCTATCTCACAAAATTAGCATATCATTAAAAGGGTCTCTAAACGAGCTATGAACCTAATCATCTGAATCAACGAGTTAACTCTAAACACCTGCAAAAGATTCCTGAGGCCTTTCAAACTCCCAGCCTGGTTCATCACTCAAAACCCCAATCATGGGTAAGACTGCCGACCTGACTGCTGTCCAGAAGGCCACTATTGACACCCTCAAGCAAGAGGGTAAGACACAGAAAGAAATTTCTGAACGAATAGGCTGTTCCCAGAGCGCCGTATCAAGGCACCTCAGTGGGAAGTCTGTGGGAAGGAAAAAGTGTGGCAGAAAACGCTGCACAACGAGAAGAGGTGACCGGACCCTGAGGAAGATTGTGGAGAAGGGCCGATTCCAGACTTTGGGGGACCTGCGGAAGCAGTGGACTGAGTCTGGAGTAGAAACATCCAGAGCCACCGTGCACAGGCGTGTGCAGGAAATGGGCTACAGGTTGCTGCATTCCCCAGGTCAAGCCACTTTTGAACCAGAAACAGCCGCAGAAGCGCCTGACCCGGGCTACAGAGAAGCAGCACTGGACTGTTGCTCAGTGGTCCAAAGTACTTTTTTCGGATGAAAGCAAATTCTGCATGTCATTCGGAAATCAAGGTGCCAGAGTCTGGAGGAAGACTGGGGAGAAGGAAATGCCAAAATGCCAGAAGTCCAGTGTCAAGTACCCACAGTCAGTGATGGTCTGGGGTGCCGTGTCAGCTGCTGGTGTTGGTCCACTGTGTTTTATCAAGGGCAGGGTCAATGCAGCTAGCTATCAGGAGATCTTGGAGCACTTCATGCTTCCATCTGCTGAAAAGCTTTATGGAGATGAAGATTTCATTTTTCAGCACGACCTGGCACCTGCTCACAGTGCCAAAACCACTGGTAAATGGTTTACTGACCATGGTATCACTGTGCTCAATTGGCCTGCCAACTCTCCATACCTGAACCCCATAGAGAATCTGTGGGATATTGTGAAGAGAACGTTGAGAGACTCAAGACCCAACACTCTGGATGAGCTAAAGGCCGCTATCGAAGCATCCTGGGCCTCCATAAGACCTCAGCAGTGCCACAGGCTGATTACCTCCATGCCACGCCGCATTGAAACAGTCATTTCTGCAAAAGGATTCCCGACCAAGTATTGAGTGCATAACTGTACATGATTATTTGAAGGTTGACGTTTTTTGTATTAAAAACACTTTTCTTTTATTGGTCGGATGAAATATGCTAATTTTGTGAGATAGGAATTTTGGGTTTTCATGAGGTGTATGCCACAATCATCCGTATTAAGACAATAAAAGACCTGAAATATTTCAGTTAGTGTGCAATGAATCTAAAATATATGAATGTTAAATTTTCATCATTACATTATGAAAAATAATGAACTTTATCACAATATGCTAATTCTTTGAGAAGGACCTGTACTTCGAAAACTACCCAGTAATAATAATAATAATAATCCTTCTTTTCTCTATTTAAATGTATACAAAAAATTATATTTTAAGAAATTGGAAATGCCACTCTTTCAAAATTCTAATTCAAAATACTTTATTAATCCCAAAGAGAAATTCAATGTTGTTGTAGCTCATATTATGCAGGTTTCTTCAAAGAGCCGTTGTAGATGCTGATGATTGTGGCAGGAAGGATCTCCTGTAGCCCTCCGTCTTACAGCAGATCTGAAGAAGACTCTGATTGAAGACACTCTGTTGTTGTAGGACAGTCTCATGAAGAGGATGCTCAGGATTGTCCGTAAAGTTCTTCATTTTATCAAGCGACCTTTGGAAAATGATTTCCAGAGGCTCCAGAGGAGTCCCCAGAACACAGCCAGCCTTCTTTATCAGCTTGTTGAGCTTTTGAAGTCAATGGCTGTGATGCTGCTTCCCCAGCAGATGATGACAGAAGAGATCACACTTTCCACAACAGACTTATAGAAGATATGCAGTGTCTTGCTGGAAACACTGAAGGAGCTAAGCTTCCTGAAGAAGTACATTCTGCTCCGTCACCTCCTTTGTTTTATTCACGTTCAAGATGAGATGATTGTTTCCACACCATGCCACAAAACAGTCCACCAGCTCCCTGCACTTAGCTTCTTGTCCATCTCTGATCCACCCCATGACTGCAGAATCATCTGAGTATTTCTGCAGATGACAGGAGTCTGACATGATCTGGACCTGCAGCCTTATTCTGGTTCAGTCTCTCCAGTTGCCTCTTCACCTGACTTCTTGAGACACACAGGTGGAAGGGAGAGGCAAAGGCAGCATCTGATTTGGTTGAAGACAAGCATGTAGAAGCAGAACGGTCCATGGCTGGGTGGAAGGTAAAATGTTTGAGGTGTGACAGGAAAGCTGTGGGTCAAAGGCAGGTAGGATGCTGCATTTACTCGAGCCTAAATGCAGCCAAGCATCTTTTAACTAACACCACCCGACGTGCGTATCTTACCCATGTTACCTATTCTTTCCACTGGCTTCCTTTTCATTTTAGAATTGATTTTAAGCTTTTGCTGCTTGTTTTTAAAGCTCTTAACAGCCTCACACTTACTTATCTATCTGAACCTTTAAGTGTTTGTGTGTATGGCAGGTCCTCGAGATCATCCAGTCAACCTTTATTGAATGTTCCAAGAACTAAGATTAAATACTGGCTTGACTGGACATTTTTGGTGGTGTCACCAATGCTCTGGAAAAAGCTTCATTTAGATCTTTGTGTCATCACCGAACCAGGCCTTTTAAAAGCCAACCGAAGAAGCATTTGTTCAGAAATTCTTCTAATGTTCCTTAGCACATTTCTTTTTAACAGAGTTATTTAGTTTTCTGTAATTGTGTGGGGGGGGGTTTAATGGTCTTGTTGTTATGCACTTTGCTCTCCTTTTTAAGATGTTTTAACGTGCTTTATGAATGAATGAATGAATGAATGAATGAATGAATGAGTGAATGAAATTAAGAATGAAAGGTAGTTTTGACTCCAATAAATACTGTCTCTAAGCAGAAGGTCTCTTTGTGTTATTTTGGCTTAAGTCATAAAAGTCAGCTGGACCAAATACGGAACAGAGCCAAGATAAAAACAATCACTTACTCCTTGTGCTGGGTGCCTTTTTTGAACAAATATCAGCACGTCTGTACTTAAAGATATTGGTTGCTCTTTGTTTTCCCCTACTATTCAGGACAGCTCAGATTGATTTGCCTTTGCTGCCAATCCATTTTGCATTTCATGTCCTCTAGGGGGTCAAGGCCAACCCTGCTCCGTTAACTACAGCTGCTGAGAGGGTTTTACTTTTCCTTCTGCTCCAGGTCCTGCTGTCAAGGGAGTCAGGCCTGATCAGCCTCTATCGGTCCATACTTGGAGTGCCCTTATAAGTGTCTACAGGTATATGCACCTTTTGTTGCATCAGTACAGCCTTCAGACCATCCATCTAAACCTTCTCACCTGCGTAGACATTTTATCATCCTTTCAAATTATATTTTGTTTGTGTTAGGGTGGGTTTCATCCCTAGGAGAGAGGATACTAGTTTGGCTGCACAGTTTAGGCAAATAAAAGCCTTTTGGTTCCACAACATCCAGTCTGCAATGTCCTACATTTGGCTCCACTCTCATACATCATCCTTCAGTTTGGGACAGTGTTGGACCCAACCATGGGAGGAAATAAGAAGTAAATAAAGTCTTAACTACACACAGAGAACAAATGAGACACGTAAAAATACCCAGAATCCCAGAATTTACAGCATTATTGTGACCATTTTTATGACAGCTCCCAGAAACAAGGAGTTCTACAGCTGGAATGCCCATCACGTCATAGAGCTACAAAATTCTCACAGCATTACTTTCTTTTTGCCTGCAGCTCTCCACAGGTTGCATTGGAGGGGACACGCACATGAACGTATTGATCCCAATGGTTGTGTAAAGACTGGATCTTCGAAGAAACCATGGATCCAGAGTAAAGTATGTTCTGCTGTCTGTGTAGCCGGTGACATTACCCCAGCCGAAGAAGAGACGGTGTCTCTGATTATGAAAAGGTTTTCCTTCCGCTGCCCTAAAGGAGACAGCATTTAAAATCACAGATCCTCACGATGCCCATGTGTGCTGGTGTTTTTCTTTATTCTTTTGATTTTACTTGTTAGTTTAGTTGAACAATACTAGCCTAGTTGGATATTGTTTCTTGACTAAAATATTTTGTTAATAAATTCCTGTATTTTGGAGAGAAGTTGTTTGTGTTAATTATATGTTGTATGGTGTTTGAGAACATCAGTGTGTGAATTCACTCCATCCATTGTGCTATGATACCATACCTCACCAGGCAGGTATTCATAAAACAATAACTGACGGAGACTGAGAAATATTTGGCTATTAATTGCTGATAATCGGGTGGTGCCTCGACTTTGTTAATAATTGTCTTTGACAGCTATTATGTTATTCATAAGCTAAACCAAACCTATTGTTGGTTTGGCTTATGAATTGCTGGAAACATTTTTAAGGTACTGTTAGAAAAGAGCTTTTCGAAACAAAGGTTGGTAAATGAAATTGTTGAAAAGCTTAAACGGAATGATTGTTAAAAGTCCAAGTTACCCCATGTAAAAATAACATCTGAAAAATTATTTAGACCTACAATACAAATTTGCTAATTAACACACTGTAATCCACTCTCTGTCCTCTCCCTACCCTCCATAGGTTCTGCCTCTAAACAGCCATGAGGGACAAGACGCACAAGAAAGTTTACAAACATGAATGAATGTTAAAACAAATACAATCTAATTAAGCTCTACCAGATATGTAAGCATACCGAAGGAGCGCTCTGAATAACAATTGTAGAAGACTCAGTGGCAACACAAAGGGAATCTATTTATCTCAGTAAAACTCCTGCCAAAAGCAGAAGTCCTACTGAATTCATTATCTGGATTGGTCACAGCCTCCTGCTGTATTTCATTCTGACTTGACAGGATAAAACCCTGGAGGCTCTCTTAAAAAGGGGCTTACACACAAAAAGTGCTTATCGAATACAGTTACAGGAACAGACACGCCCACCCCTCTCCCTACTGTGGTGCACGATGCCAGGAGAGCTCCTGCGTATTTCCCCGTCTCACTGTGATTGATTGTGTCTGGGATTTGTCCTTTACGTCATTGCTTTAAAAGAAAAGGAGTGATTTCACCCTGTTGTATATTCATTCAGACTGGCTTTGAATGAGGTGGAGGGGGTGGATTAAAATGCTAAATAAACTGAAGAACTGAACTGTCTAATAAGCTTGCATCAGAATGGTCAAAGAAGCCAATTTTTTGCTCAATGATTGTTTGGCAGCATCTTTGTCCCCTTTGCATGGCCATCATCTGGAATAGCTACAGTTATTAGGCAAACATAGATTAAGATTTGACATTTAACAGATTTGAACAAGCCACCTGTGAGATAACAGTGCTAACCACCGGACCCTGTCATTTTTTTGTGTTTATTCTTAAAATATGTTTTTCTTATGTTCAGAAGGGCTTTCGCTGCCTTGCAAAAGTATTTCTACTTTAACATAGTGGGAAGAAAACGATCTTCAGAAAGTTTGGCAAATAAAAATCTGAAAGGTTTGTGGAGCATATGAATTCATGTGTTGCATTTACAGAATCAAGAATCTTTATTGTCATTATTGACCCATAATGAAATTTTTGTCGAGACACTCGGCTCAGAATGCACATAGATAAAAGAAACACAAATATAAATTATAAGGCATGTCAGGAGGAGAATTGGAGCACTTATAGCAGCTGAAAACATCTCTAAAGAGAAGTATAAAATATGTACCCATGGGCATGTAGCATCTGCATATTTACATAAAGTGCAGCACGTGGAAGGGCAGCCTGTGAACTAACATTGGTCAACCCTCGCCGCACATTCTCAGTTGGATTTAAGTCTGTACTTTGACTAGGCCGTTCTAACAAATGAATACACTTTAATCCAGACCATCCCACTGTAGCTCTGTATGTATAGGGTTGATATCTTGCTGAAAGGTGAACTTCCATCCCAGTCTCAATCCAAGTTTTCTTCGACGGGAGTTCTGTATTTGGCTCCATTGTTCTTCCCATCAACCCATCCCTGAGAGAAGCGTCTTCACAGAATAATGCTGCCACCACCATGTCTCACAGTGGGGACTATTCAGGGGGCTCTGTAATGTTAGTTTTCTGCCACCCAGAACATTTTCCATGTAAGCTAAAACATTCATGGTCAGTCTCATCGGAGCAGAGCACCTTCCATGTTTGCTGTGTCTTCATGCCTTGTGGCTAGCCTGCAAAGCTTCTTATGGCTTTCTTTTAACAATGTTTTTTTTTTGCCACTATTCCATAATGGATACTGGATGTTTCAAATACACTGCCTGTTTAACAGTTATGTTGTTCTTTAAGTTATTTAAGTTGAAGCTGTTATTTAAGTTGAAGCTGTTATTTAAGTTTACAGTAAAAATGTTCCTGCCAACAAATATTGGAAAACACTGAAAACCAGATCCTGTAATACAGGTCCTACTCAAAATATTAGCATATTGTGATAAAGTTAATTATTTTCCATAATGTCATGATGAAAATTTAACATTCATATATTTTAGATTCATTGCACACTAACTGAAATATTTCAGGTCTTTTATTGTCTTAATACGGATGATTTTGGCATACAGCTCATGAAAACCCAAAATTCCTATCTCACAAAATTAGCATATCATTAAAAGGGTCTCTAAACGAGCTATGAACCTAATCATCTGAATCAACGAGTTAACTCTAAACACCTGCAAAAGATTCCTGAGGCCTTTAAAACTCCCAGCCTGGTTCATCACTCAAAACCCCAATCATGGGTAAGACTGCCGACCTGACTGCTGTCCAGAAGGCCACTATTGACGCCCTCAAGCAAGAGGGTAAGACACAGAAAGAAATTTCTGAATGAATAGGCTGTTCCCAGAGTGCCATATCAAGGCACCTCAGTGGGAAGTCTGTGGGAAGGAAAAAGTGTGGCAGAAAACGCTGCACAACGAGAAGAGGTGACCGGACCCTGAGGAAGATTGTGGAGAAGGGCCGATTCCAGACCTTGGGGGACCTGCGGAAGCAGTGGACTGAGTCTGGAGTAGAAACATCCAGAGCCACCGTGCAGAAGCGCCTGACCTGGGCTACAGAGAAGCAGCACTGGACTGTTGCTCAGTGGTCCAAAGTACTTTTTTCGGATGAAAGCAAATTCTGCATGTAGTTCGGAAATCAAGGTGCCAGAGTCTGGAGGAAGATTGGGTAGAAGGAAATGCCAAAATGCCAGAAGTCCAGTGTCAAGTACCCACAGTCAGTGATGGTCTGGGGTGCCGTGTCAGCTGCTGGTGTGGGTCCACTGTGTTTTATCAAGGGCAGGGTCAATGCAGCTAGCTATCAGGAGATTTTGGAGCACTTCATGCTTCCATCTGCTGAAAAGCTTTATGGAGATGAAGATTTCATTTTTCAGCACGACCTGGCACCTGCTCACAGTGCCAAAACCACTGGTAAATGGTTTACTGACCATGGTATCACTGTGCTCAATTGGCCTGCCAACTCTCCTGACCTGAACCCCATAGAGAATCTGTGGGATATTGTGAAGAGAACGTTGAGAGACTCAAGACCCAACACTCTGGATGAGCTAAAGGCCGCTATCGAAGCATCCTGGGCCTTGAAGGTTGACGTTTTTTGTATTAAAAACACTTTTCTTTTATTGGTCGGATGAAATATGCTAATTTTGTGAGAAAGGAATTTTGGGTTTTCATGAGCTGTATGCCAAAATCATCCGTATTAAGACAATAAAAGACCTGAAATATTTCAGTTAGTGTGCAATGAATCTAAAATATATGAATGTTAAATTTTCATCATGACATTATGGAAAATAATGAACTTTATCACAATATGCTAATATTTTGAGAAGGACCTGTACAATATTGCGGAGGTATCAGTACAAAACGTTTTTGAGTCATAGACTGATGATCCCAGGAAAGCGTTGCTTATACTATATTGGAAAACTGTGCAACAAAGCTTGAGGTCCTCCTCGTGTCGTATTGACTGGTCGAGGCGGTTACATAGTGGGGGAGGCACTGACTCGGAGAGTTTCATTCTCCCACACTTCTTACCCGCCCCAGCAGGTGAACAAAACAGACTGCTGGTCCCTTGTGCCATTAGTCTGTCTACAGAGGTACCTGCACTACACTGAGAATGTGGAGCTACAAACTAGTTTCTAAAGAGGCACCAGTTTTAGCTAGAAATAACAAAACATATGTTTTTCCTATGTAGTGTGAACCTCTGCTCTTTCAACATGAGTTTTGTTTTAAATTTCTTCCTTATATGCTTAGAGAAGCTTAATGTGAGGTGAGAACTGCAAATTAGTGCCAATAAGTGAGTATTCCATGGATTTGCCATTTACAGCTGACGTGTCCCATCTGGACTATCCTGATTAAAATTCCTGTAATTTGAGCTTCGTTATGAGTGAACACAGTCACTCCTAAGCTACTTGCCAAAGGTGATTCACTCTTTTGTTCTTGTTAGGGTGTTAAATGTGTGTGTGTGTGTGTGTGTGTGTGTGTGTGTGTGTGTGTGTGTGTGTGTGTGTGTGTGTGTGTGTGTGTGTGTGTGTTCTGTTGAAGGGCAGATAAGACATGCAACTTTTGTGAAAAACTGAATTCTTGTAGATGTCATTTTGTGTGATTCATTCTGACAGCAACAACTATCAACGGTGAAGTGATATCTCATCCTCTGTGTGTTTATGTGTGCGTTTGCATAAATAAAGTTATTGTTTCCCCCTCCACTGCTATTCTCGTGTGCCCTTTCCTCTGTGCTGCATTCAGCCGGCCACTCTATAGGTCCACTTGACTTTTAACAGATAACAATAGCTAACTGAAGTTGATGGTGTGAAGTACTGATGACAACTATGTACAGATTTATTTAAACACCTCTCACATTTGGAAATAAAACCCTACACCTGGTTGTTTTGGTTAAGCACAGCCACTTCACCGTGCACCGCCTCATTCTGCTGAAGTTGTGGTTTGTGGGTGTTGGAGGGCCACAGGAAAATAAAGGGGTAGAATTTTAATGGTATCGTTTATAAGCTTACTGTGTGATGTTTAGTGTTCTGTAAAGTCTCTTCTTGTCTCCAAGTTCTTGAAGGTCATATATTTATAAACAAAGTACTTTCTTTCAATAAGCAACCAGGGACTCTACCATTGTTTACTTACTGTGATAACTACATCCATCCAACCTGTTTTTAATGATCAGGTTACTGAAGAACAAATCCATTAGCGAAACCACAAGGAACAATACAAATCAAAAATTCTTTATAGAAAGAAAATCATTTTGTGTATTATAAAAGGATCCCAATACTGACACTTCAGTTAAAACTGAATGACTATAGTGGAACTAGTCACTTATAGAATTAGTAATAAGCTTGATGTTTTCGAATGATTAAATAAGAAAAAATAAAAACAAAAAATAATCAAACATAAAACTAAACTACTAAAAAAGACATGCTGATTGGGAATAGAAAAAAACGTTTGGAGCATCCATATTGCCACACTAGACATATACTTTATTGCCACGCACCATTACATTTGGTTTTTCCAATACCTTGAATGGCTGATCCATCCTTCGCCTATACCTGGTTAATCCAAACAGGGTCTGTAGAGGAACTAGTGCCAATCTCTAACGTAAAATAGACGACAGGTAGGGTACATGTGACCAGGGCACAAGTTCATCACAAAGAATGATGCTACAGATAATTTAGGTGGCCAGTTAACCTACGATTAATGTTTTGGACTGTGGATAAATGTTGGAGTACCTGGTGAGAATTCACAAATACAGAGGGAGAACAATAAAATTATATGCAGAAAGGGCCCAGATGGGATTTAAGCCCAGGAATTTAAATGCTGTGAGGCAAAAGTTATAACTGAACCACAGTGCAGACCAGAATAAAGATACGTTTCTGTGACTTATACTTGTGTCTTTGACAATAAAAGGATATTCCATTCTATTCTATTCTATTCTAATGACACAATAAAGACAAAATGTCTAATAAGACATGTTTTAATAAATAATCAATAGTGCTGCATGACAAAATCTCATACAGCACTATACAAAGGGTTGCAAACAAGAAAAATACAACCCCAATTCCTATGAAGTTGGGACATTGTGTAAAGTGTACAGAAAACAATGATTTAAATAAAACCCTGTTCAACCTATATGCAACTCAATACACTACAAAGCCAAGATATTTAATGTTCAAACTGATTAACGTTTTTGTTTTTTGCAAATATTCACTGATTTTGAAGGTAGAGGAATGCTTAAAAAACACATTGTTTAGAACATGTTACAGGTGAACAGGTTTTGGAGCAAAATATGCTGCCATTCAAGCAATGTCTTTTTTTTAGCAAGACAATGCTAAGCCACATTCTGCATGTGTTACAACAGCATGGTGCAGGTCCTAGTCTGGCCTGCCTGCAGTCCAGACCTGTCTCCCACTGAAAATGTGTGCAGCATTATGAAGCACAAAATACAACAGCGGAGACCCCGGACTGTTGAGTAACTGAAGTTGTACATCAAGCAAGAATGGGAAAGAATTTCACCAACAAAGCTTCAACAATTAGTGTCCTTAGTTCCCAAACGCTTATTGAGTGTCGTTAAAAGGAAAGTTTATGTAACAGTGATAAACATGATCCTGTCCCAGCTTTTTTGGTAACATGTTACAAGCATAAAATTCAAAATGAGTGAATATTTCTGAAAAACAAAACATTATGACTTTGAACATTAAATATCTTGTCTTTGGAGTGGATTCAATCGCATAGGTTGAAGATTTACATATCATTGTATTCTGTTTTTATTTGTGTTTTACATGTCATAAGTTCATTGGAATTAGAGTTGTACAACTGTACAAAATCTTTAGAAGAAAAAAATACACAGGCCCATGTGTTAGACTTAAATTGAGTCAGATTTGTATTTGGGGGTATTAGATTATTGTTAAAAGGTTTATTATTGGCTTAGCAAAATGTTAATATGGACTTTATAACCAAATGTTTGCACAAATTGTGAAGCTGAATATAGCTAGCCCTAGCTTGTGCTAACAACTAGCTTACATCTAAAAAGCTAATGTTAACGCTAATGAGTGAAAAAACTTGCTCTTCATAAAAAACTAAAGTCATTACATACACAACCTACTGACATTAACATTGTGTCACATAATAGCTTACCATATCTCATTTTATAGTGTGAAGGAGATTAAATTAGTTCAAAATGGAATAAAAAATTATCTAAAATCTCCATCAAACTGAAGTTAACAGGTAAGTTGCTGTATAAAGTAGGTCATGGAGAATGATGAGTTTCCTTCCAGTCTTTTCTCTAACCCAACACACTGGCTCACAATGTTTGGCCCAATGTTTGGTTAAAATAATAACCAGGTATGTCCCACAGCATAAACCTGGTATTTGGGTTAAAGATAAGATCAGACAGTTTTTACAGTTTAGCAGTTAGTAAGGTTTGTACAGTACAGACCAAAGGTTTGAACACACCTTCTCATTCAAAGAGTTTTCTTTATTTTCATGACTATGAATATTGTAGCTTCACACTGAAGGCATCAAAACCATGAATTAACACATGTGGAATTATATACTGAACAAAAAAGTGTGAAACAACTGAAAATATGTCTTATATTCAAGGTTCTTCAAAGTAGTCACCTTTTGCTTTGATTACTGCTACGCACACTCTTGGCATTCTGTTGATGAGCTTCAAGAGATAGTCACCTGAAATGGTTTTCCAACAGTCTTGAAGGAGTTCCCAGAGATGCTTACCACTTGTTGGCCCTTTTGCCTTCACTCTGCAGTCCAGCTCACCCCAAACCATCTTGATTGGGTTCAGGTCCGGTGACTGTGGAGGCCAGGTCATCTGGCGCAGCACCCCATCACTCTCCTTCTTGGTCAAATAGCCCTTACACAGCCTGGAGGTGTGTTTGGGGTCATTGTCCTGTTGAAAAATAAATGATGGTCCAACTAAACGCAAACCGGATGGAATAGCATGCCGCTGCAAGATGCTGTGGTAGCTATGCTGGTTCATTATGTCTTCAATTTTGAATAAATCCCCAACAGTGTCACCAGCAAAGCACCCCCGCACCATCACACCTCCTCCTCCATGCTTCACGGTGGGAACCAGGCATGTAGAGTCCAGTCCATCCATTCACCTCTTCTGCGCCACACAAAGACACGGTAGTTGGAACCAAAGATCTCAAACTTGGACTCATCAGACCAAAGCACAGATTTCCACTGGTCTAATGTCCATTCCTTGTGTTCTTTAGCCCAAACAAGTCTCTTCTGCTTGTTGCCTGTCCTCAGCAGTGGTTTCCAAGCAGCTATTTTACCCTGAAGGCCTGATTCACACAGTCTCCTCTTAACAGTTGTTCTAGAGATGTGTCTGCTGCTAGAACTCTGTGTGGCATTGACCTGTTCTCTAATCTGAGCTGTTGTTAACCTGCGATTTCTTAGGCTGGTGACTCAGATGAATTTATCCTCCGCAGCAGAGGTGACTCTTGGTCTTCCTTTCCTGGGGTGGACCTCATGTGAGATAGTTTCTTTATAGCGCTTGATGGTTTTTGCGACTGCACTTGGGGACACTTTCAAAGTTTTCCCAATTGTTCGGACTGACTGACCTTAATTTCTTAAAGTAATGATGTCCACTCGTTTTTCTTTACTTAGCTGCTTTTTTCTTGCCATAATACAAATTCTTACAGTCTATTCAGTAGGACTATCAGCTGTGTACTGTATCCACCTCCTGCACAACAAAACTGATGGTCCCAACCCCATTTATAAGGCTTGAAATCCCACTTATTAAACCTGACAGGGCACACCTGTGAAGTGAAAACCATTACAGGTGACTACCTCTTGAAGCTCATCAACAGAATGCGATATTACTCAAGTAACAGCAAAAAAAGAGCTAGATGAAAACTACCAGGGGTGAAAAGTGAGCCGGTACAGTCCGGTACTGCGTACCACTAAAAGATTCTGCGCCGGTACGCAGTACCGGGAAGAGGGAAGATCGGCTGTCTGCTATGAAGCCATCATCCAGAACCAGTTACCGCTGCAAAAATTCACGAGCACACAAAGAAGAACAGATCCGCTACAAATAGACAGTCTAAAACACAACTTAATCTGCTTAAAAATATAGCTTTTTCCCCTCATTCCAAATTGTTTCTGAACTGTTCTGCTATGATGGCGCCTCAGTGCTCTTGCTTTGCTTCCTCTCCCCTCGAGGGAAGCTTGAGGCTTTTGTGAACTGCCAGCCTTTAAAACGAGCACCGCTACGTTTAATGTCTGTCTGTTCGCTGCTTAATACCCGCGTTAAAAGCAAAGGGAGAGTGACTAGTTGCGTTTCATGCTATTTTGCTGAATTACAACAACACAATACAGCTCGAAAACAGCTCTTACGACCAGATATTTCACATATGATACACGAAAGCGCATATGCGCTTACCTCCAAAACATAACGGTTGCCAAGGAGATTGGTGCGTTCGATTTAATGGGCTGGGAGATTTTACACAGGTGGTGCACGGACATAAAAAACCGGCGCTTGCAGTAGGCCAGGACAAAAAATAAATCACTTTCCATCTACAAACTTTTAAATAAAAACCGCGAAAAACAACCAAAATGTCAAATTTTTAGTTTAAATGAAATCAAAACCACAATGCAGAGAACAATAACAGCATCAATAACTTATTTGTTCAAAAGAAAAGACGGAAACTGAAGATGAAAAGTTATGCATCAGAAAATGGTTTATCATTGTTTCATACATGGCAGTTCTTTAACAATTGAAATATATATATATAGATATAGATATATGTATATATCTATATATATATTGTACATTGTATATATATTGTACATTGTCAAGTGATTCTAATTTCTGCCTTATACAGACAGCCTAGAGTAAAGTAAAATATTGATACATTTTCATTAGATTGAGTTTGGACTTTGCTGAGAGAGAGAGAGATCTCGAGGTGGCCACAGATGAGAGTAACAATTAACATTAGTCAGTTTTCAGACCTTGTATCTGATTTAGTGTTAAATACAGATAAGGTTATTATAGTGGGGGATTTTAACATTCATGTTGACACTGAAAGTGATAGCTTAAATATAGCCTTTAATGCTATCTTAGACTCAATTGGCTTTGCTCAAAACATTAACAAACCTACCCACATTTGTCTTCATTCTCTGGACCTTGTGCTCACATGTGGCATTGAGTGTAAAGACATAGCAATATTTTCCCATAACCCACTCCTCTCTCACCATTTTTTAATAACCTTTGAGTTTGATTTAACCGAGTACTCCACACCTGAAAGAAAATTTCATTATAGTACATCATTATCAGACAATGCTGTAACAACCTTTAAATAATCTGTTCCACTTTTGATTTTCACATTATCACAGAAAAACACAGTGGAGGGCAATAATTTTGTTTTTGCCCCTTAACAAATTGATTCTCTTGTTCAGTGTTACTTCATCATTGCGTGATGCATTAGACAATGCAGCCCCCTTGAAAAAGAAGGTAATCATTCATAGGAGGCAGGCTCCTTGGTTTAATTCAGAGCTACGTACTTTAAAGCACAATGTTAGAAAATTGGAGAGAAAATGGTGCGCTACACACCTAGAGGATTTCTACTTAATCTGGAAAAATAGCCTACTGTTGTATAAAAAGACACTTCGCCAAGCCAGAACAGCCTATTTCTCATCATTAATAGAAGAGAACAAGAATAATCCTAGGTTTCTCTTTAGTACAGTTGTTAAACTTACACAGAGTCATAGCTCTGTTGAGCCATCCATTCCCTTAGCTCTCAGCAGTCATGACTTTATGGGATTCTTCTTAAATAAAATAGATTCTAATAAAAATAAAATATTTGACATACTCCCGAAGATGATTACTCCACTTGCCTGTGGAGCTTCCTGAGTTATCTGAAATATTTTATCTAAACTTTCAACTTGTATGTTAGACCCAATCCCAACTAAATTATTTAAGGAAGTGTTCCCTCTGATTACCAGCCCCATTTTAGTTATGATTAACCTATCCTTAGTAAATGGATATGTACCACAAGCTTTTAAGGTAGCTGTAATTAACCCTTTGCTTAAGAAACCTTCACTTGATCGAGATGACTTAATAAATTACAGACCTATATCCAATCTTCCATTCTTATCAAAAATTCTTGAGAAAATAGTTGCTAATCAAATGTGTGAGCATTTACACAGCAATGACCTGTTTGAAGAGTTTCAGTCAGGCTTCCGAACTCATCATAGCACTGAAACATCTCTGCTGAAAGTCACTAATGATATTCTTATGGCCTCAGATAATGGACTTGTGTCTGTACTTGTCCTCTTAGATCTCAGTGCTACATTTGATACAGTCAATCACAATATTCTCTTAGAAAGGCTGGAATATGCTGTGGGGATCAGGGGAACAGCGCTAGGCTGGTTTAAATCTTATTTGTCTGACAGATTCCAGTTTGCTCATGTAAATGATAAATCATCTTTTAACTCCAGGGTTAATTGTGGAGTACCACAGGGTTCAGTACAAGGGCCAATTCTCTTTACTATATATATGCTTCCAATAAGTACAATTATCAGGCAGCAGAGAATAAATTTTCACTGTTACGCTGATGACACTCAGCTTTACTTATCCATGAATCCTGATTAGCCCAACCAGTTAGATAGACTACAAGCATGCCTTGAAGACATAAAAACTTGGATGATTTAAAATTTTCTGCTTCTAAATTCAGACAAGACGGAAGTTGTCGTCTTTGGCCCGGAGTCTTTAAAAAAAAAACTGCTTAGTCAATCACTTAACCTGGAAGGCATTAAATTGACCTCCGGTAACAAAGTAAAAAACCTTCGTGTTATTTTTGACCAGGACATGTCATTTAAATCCCATATTAAACAGGTTTCTAGGATTTCCTTCTTTCATCTCCGGAACATTGCCAAAATTAGAAATATCCTGTTCAGGAGTGATGCTGAAAAACTAGTCCGTGCATTTGTTACTTCAAGGCTGGACTATTGTAATTCGGATGTCCACAAAATGCAGTTAAAAGCCTTCAGCTGATTCAAAATGCTGCAGCAAGAATTCTGATGAAAATTAAAAAGAGAGATCATATTTCCCCTACTTTAGCTTCCCTTCATTGGCTCCCTGTTAAATCCAGAATAGAATTTAAAATTCTCCTCCTCACATATAAAGCCCTTAATGATCTAGCTCCATCATACATCAGAGATCTGATTGTTCCATACGTTCCTAACAGAGCACTTCGTTCTCAGTCTGCAGGTTTACTGGTGGTTCCTAGAGTCTCTAGAAGTAGAATGGGAGTCAGATCTTTTAGTTATCAGGCTCCTCTCCTGTGGAACCAGCTCCCAGTTTTAGTCCATGAGGCAGACACCCTGTCTACTTTTAAGGCTAGGCTTAAAACTTTCCTTTTTGATAAAGCTTATAATTAGAGTGGCTTAGGTTATCCTGAGCTATCTTCCTTATTTTTTTACCTCTGTCTTCTTCCCTCCCTGTTGGATGGAGTAAGGGGGAGTCAGGTTTAGCCTAAACCAGCTTAGTTATGGTTGAGGTGCAAACACACCCTCCATTTCTGCTACCTGTATGACCCCCTCTCTTTTCCAATGGTTATGGTCAATCTGACAGAGAGTGGTATCCCAATCATTGTGGTTTTTAGTATAACAATGGTCATCAGTGGGCTCTAGATGGACAAACTGTCTACTTTTAAGGCTATGCTTAAAAGTTTCCTTTTAGATAAAGCTTATAGTTGCCTAGGTTATCCTGAGCTATCTCTGTAGTTATGCTGCTATAGGCTTAGGCTGCTGGAGGACATAACAACCACTTTCACCCTCTTCGCTACATTCTCACACTACTCTCCAATTTTGCATTATTTGCTGTTATTTCAGCTTTTAACTTTGTTCTCTCTTTTCTCTTCCTAGAAGCTACACCTTGCCTGGCTCTGTGTCTACCTGTGACACCTTTCTGGAGAGGGGCATCGTCCAAGCTTCTGCTGCCAACAGCTTGATGCTCACTCTCTACCGATGATCCACATGGCCCTGTCTTTCAGTGTTTAACACTTTCTCTCTCCTAGACATGGCAATTGACTGAGCTTTTACTGTAACTAACTCTATGTGCTCTCTTTCAGACTCTAACCTTGAAAACTGGCTCATAGTTTATCTGTTCTTTCTTTCTAGGTGAAACGACTAAAGGAGCTACATCCATTAACATTTACTTTTCCTTCCCTTAGAAAGGACTCCTGGATCAGTGCTTCTTTGTTCTCTTTGTGTCTCTGCTCTGTTCTCTCAAAGCCCCAGTCGGTCATGGCAGATGGCCGCTCACACTGAGCCTGGTTCTGCTGGAGGTTTCTTCCTGTTAAAAGGGAGTTTTTCCTCTCCACTGTTGCCACATGCATGCTCAGTATGAGGGATTGCTTCAAAGTCAACGCCAGTGACTGTCCACTGTCTCTACATGCTCATCTGGGAGGAGGGAATGCTGCAAGTCACTGACTGGATGCAATCTGGTGGGTTTCCTCAGATAGAAACACTTTTTATCCAATTTGAATAAATAACCGCATCTGATTGCACTGTTCAATGATTAGGATTAATTGGAATGTATGTACTTGACTTTTGTGAAGTGCCTTGAGACAACATGTGTTGTGAATTGGCGCTATATAAATAAACTGAATTTAATTGAATTGAATTGATTTGAAATCCACTGGTCCCCAAACCAGACCCCCTCCGGCCCTTGGCTGCACTTAGAAATCCTGTCCATAAAAGTTATGGACAGGACTAGTGACAAAGGCCAGCCCTGCCGAAGTACAACAAGCACCGGGAACAGGTCCAACTTAGTGCCGGCAATGCGGACCAAACTCCTGCGCCGCATGTACAAAGACCGGATGGCCCCTAATAAAGGGCCCCCAACTCCATACTCCTGGAGCACCCCCCACAGGGCACCACGAGGGAAGCAGTCAAATGCCTTGTCCATTCCACATGTGGATCAATTGGGCAAACTCCCATGAACCCTAGAATACCCTGCAGAGGGTGTAGAGCTGGTCCAGTGTTCCATAGCTGGGACGAAAACCACACTGCTCCTCCTGAAGCGGAGGTTCGACTATCGGCCGGACTCTCCTCTCCAATACCCTGGCATAGGCCTTACCAGGGAAGCTGAGGAGTGTGATTCCCTAGAATACACCCTCCCACCACCCCGGTCTGCCAGTCCAGAGGCACTGTTCCCACCACCACACAATTTTGAAGAGGCGTGTCAACCATTACAGCCCCACAACATCCAGAGACTTGAGGTACTCAGGGCGGATCTCATCCACCCCCGAAGCCCTGCCACTGTGGAGCTTTTTAACCACCTCGTTGACTTCAGCCTGGGTGATGAAAGAGACCAACCCAAAGTCCCCAGCCTCTGCTTCCACCAGGGAATGTGTGATGGCAGGATTGAGGAGATCCTATAAGTACTCCTTCCACTGCCCGATAATGTCCCCAGTCAAGGTCAGCAACCCCCCCACCCCCACTGTAGACAGTGTTGGCGAAGCACTGCTTCCCCCTCCTGAGGCACCGGATGGTTTGCCAGAATTGCTTCGAGGCCAAGCAGTGGTCCTTCTCCATGGCCTCACCGAACTCCTCCCAGGCCCTAGTTTTTGCCTCTGCCACAGCCCGGGCCGCGGCACGCTTGGCCTCACGGTACCCGTCAGCTGCCTCAGGAGTCACACAAGCCAACCACAGGCGATAGGACTCCTTCTTCAGCATGACAGCATCCCTTACTACCGGTGTCCCCCACTGGGTTCGGGGATTGCCACCGCAGATCTTACGGCCACAGCAATGGGCAGCCGCATCAACAATAGATGCGAAGAACATGGTCCACTCGGACTCTATGTCTCCAACCTCCCATAGAATCTGGTCCAAGCTCTCCCGGAGGTGGAAGTTGAATACACTCCTGGCCAAGGGCTCCGCCAGGCGTTCCCGGCAGACCCTCAATATCCGCTTGGGCCTGCCAAGTCTGTCCGGCTTTCTCCTCTTCCACTGGATCCAACTCACCACCAGGTGGTGATCAGTGGACAGCTCAGCCCATTTTACACCTGAGTGTCCAAAGCATGCGGCCGACGATCTGAAGACATGACAACAAAGTCGATCATCAACCTCCTGCCTAGGGTGTCCTGGTGCCAAGTGCACTGATGAACACCCTTATGCTTGAACATGAACATGTTCATTATGGACAATCTGTGACTAGCACAGAAGTCCAATAACAAAACATCACTCGGATTCAGATCGGGGAGGCCATTCCTCCCAATCACATCTCTCCAGGTATCACTGTCGTTTCCCACGTGGCCGTTGAAGTCTCCCAGCAGAATAATGGAGTCCCCGCGAGGGACACTATGCAGCACCCCCGACAGGGACGCCAAGAAGGTCGGGTACTCAGCACTACTGCTCTGCCCATAGGCCGAAACAACAGTCAGAGACCTGTCCCCAACCCGAAGGCACAGAGACGCGACCCTCTCATCTACTGGTGTAAACACCAACATGAGACGGCTGAGCTGGGGGGCAAAAAGCAAACCCACCCAGGCTCCTTCCCCCCCAGCGAGGTGACATTCCACGTTTTGATTTACGTGAAGGTGTTGGTGTATGTGATGGTGTTGCCGTGGGTGTACGTGATGGCGTTGGCGTGGGTGTACGTGATGATATTGGTGTGGCTGCTGCGTAACTGTTTATGTAAGATGAAGCTATTTGCAATGGCAATGTCAACAAAGATAGTCTTATACCACTTCATTGTTTTGTGATGTACAGAGTAATAGCCTATAATTGCATCAGGCAGGTCAACTCCACCCATGTTTTTATTGTAGTTCAGAACAGCAACAGGGACAAGTACTGCCCTGGTTTTCCACACCCCTGCCTCCTTCACTTTGTGCTGAAGTTTTTGCAGAGAACACCTTGTGCACTGTAGAGCATATAGTCACCTCCTGAGTGTCAATCCACTTCACCAAGAGTAAGTTATCTTTCCGAATCCAGCACACATCTCCCCTCTCAGCCTTCTTTTTTTCTGATGGTGCCGCAACATCCAATGTGCTTTGTGTAGAGATGTTCAAATAGACCAGGGGTGGTGTAAAAATTGTGCAAATACAATGTGAACCTGGAAAATAAGCGAGGACAAGACTGATAAGTCAAAACTTAGAACAAACATGGGTATCATAAACTTGGCCAGTTGAATGTACCACAGAGGCAAAACACTGTGGCGTCGAAGTGCTGGCACCATGCTCCTTATAAACCTCCCAGCTTGATCAAGGAGATGGAGAACACCTGTCCAAACCCAACAGCACACAAGCGACACCTAGAGGCGAAGCAAAGTAAATAGCAGGCACAAAAATACAAACAGAATCTCCCAGAGCCCGACATGTAGAGTGATTAAAGTTTGCATAGGCGATCGTAGTCTGGTGTGCCTTTTTACTTTTCATTCTCTTTATCGTCTTTTGGATTGCTGATGTGCAATGACCATAAAATAGTCTCAAACCTGTTCCTAGACATGCTCTCAGTGGGAAATTGGAAGTTGTACGGCCAATCTTGCTTCCAATAATCAGCCCTATGGTGTACAGATACAAGGCCAGTGAAAATAATTATTGCCAGGAACACATAAAAGTCTTTCTCTGTTAGAGCTGTCCATTGAAACCTCTGGCTAGCCTCTTTATTTGGCAGCAATGGCACTTGTATTGTCAATAAGTGTATGCATCATTGACACAAAAAAGATGAAAAAGAGAGAGTGGAGACCATAACGCTGTTCGGTCAAATGTGGGGCCCAGTTCCCTTGATGCGGTAAATCTGAGTCTGGATCACTGTCCTCCTCATCTTTGCTATGTAAAAACCATTGCCTCCTTATTAGGGGAACTACGCTGCTGAACCATGGAAGTTGCCTTTCGTTTCTTCTATGGTGTCTCCCTGAAAAAGCTGAAATGAAAAATAAATACTTATTCAAGTACCAAGACAACAATCAATCATAAGCAACTTTATATTACTATATATATATATATATATATACATACATATATATATATATATATATATATATATATATCTATATATATTTATATATATATATATATATATATCTATATATATATATATATATATATATATATATATATATATATCGTACTCGTACTCGTACTCGTACTCGTACTCGTCGTCTTCCGCTTTATCCGGGACCGGGTCGCGGGGGCAGCAGACTCAACAGAGACGCCCAGACATCCCTCTCTCCAGACACCTCCTCCAGTTCCTCCAGGGGGAGCCCAAGGCGTTCCCAGGCCAGCCGAGAGACATAGTCCCTCCAGCGTGTCCTGGGCCGTCCCCTGGGCCTCCTCCCGGTGGGACATGCCTGAAACACCTCCCAAGGAAGGCGTCCAGGAGGCATCCGGTATATATATATATATATATATATATATATATATATATATATATATACTATATTGTGTCTAGGTTAGTCTGGGTTAGTCCCACTTTATGCTTGCTTGTTCACCTCCAGTAATAGATTTTGTACTTGCGTTACATATTTTCTAATGTGGTACTTGTGTAAGAAAAAATATCTATGTATTTGATTATGGCTAGTTATTTTCTGTATTGTCTGTATTAAAGGTGTAGTCTTTAACTTTTCTAAAACGATGAGCGAAAGCGATTTAGCTCCCTCCCCTGCTGGAATGAGCTAACAGCCACGGCTGGCATAGAGAGCACACGCACAGCAGTAATTTCAGCTCTAATAGCATTAACAAGGTGGTAGTTGGATTTTAGATCGATCGACAGTCCCCCACGAGGCAAGATGCCTGAGAGAGTCTTTGCATTTCAGTGCCTCTCCATGCTCTCAGGTTAGCTGCATATCCCAGAGCGACCACATACTGTTGGGGGGGGGAGTATAGTCAAAAAGCTATAATGACAGATCAGATTACCTACTTTGTGTCAAAGAACAGGCTCAGATAGTCAAATTTAAGCATTTTTAAAATATTGTGAGCAATTAAAAGTTAGGGACTACACGAGAAGTAATAATGCTACCTTTTCTAGGGAAAGACTGATACTTTTCTCACTTTTGTGGCTGGGACTCCACTCACTGGACTCCACAGATATCTAATCAGCTGATGAACTCAAAACACCTGCAAAGGCTTTTAAACGGTCTCTCAGTCTAGTTCTGTAGGCTACACAATTATGGGAAACACTGCTGACTTGACAGTTGTCCAAATGACGACCATTGACACCTTGCACAAGGAGGGCAAATAAACAAATAGGTCATTGCTAAGGAGGCTGACTGTTCACAGAGCTCTGTGTCCAAGCAAATTAATAGAGAAGCGAAGGAAAAGATGTGGTGGAAAAAAGTGTACAAGCAATAGGGAAAACCACACCCTGAAGAGGATTGTGAAACAAAACCCATTAAAAAATGTAAGGAAGATTCACAGCTGGAGTCAGTGCTTCAAGAACCACCACGCACAGACGTATGTAAGACATGGGTTCCAGCTGTCGCATTCCTTGTGTCAAGCCACTCTTGAACAACCTGGGCTAAACACAAAAAGGACTGGGCTGCTGCTGAGTGATCAAAAGTTATGTTAAGTAAATTGTGCATTTCCTTTTGAAATCAAGGTCCCAGAGTCTGGAGGAAGAGAGGAGAGGCACAGAATCCACGTCGCTTGAGGTCCAGTGTAAAGTTTCCACAGTCAGTAATGGTTTGGGGTACCATGTCATCTGCTGGTCTTGGTCCAATGTGTTTTCTAAGGTCCAAGGTCAACACAGCTGTCAACCAAGAAGTTTTAGAGTTCTTCATGCTTCCTGCTGCTGACCAACTTTATGGAGATGCAGATTTCATTTTCCAACAGGACTTGACACCTGCACACAGTGCCAAAGCTACCAGTACCTGGTTCAAGGACCATGGTATCCCTGTTCTTAATTGGCCAACGAACTCGCCTGACCTTAATCCCATAGAAAATCTACGGGGTATTGTGAAGAGGAAGATGTAATACGCCAGACCCAACAATTTAGGAGACTTAAAGGCCACTATCAGAGCAACCTGGGCTCTCACAACACCTGAGCAGTGCCACGGATTGATCGACTTCATGCCACGTTCACGTGGTGAACGGAAGGAACCAGCGAAGAACAAACAAAACCAGAGAGCTTATGAACAGAGGGAAGTGGAGTATGGACCAATGAGAATGAGAGGTAGGAAATCAGGGGAGATGGAATTCAGGTGTGGACCAGGCTGTAGAGAACTGAGGGAATGTGAATAGTTGCTAAGGTGATCAAAACTAGAAAAGGGAACGAGAGAGGAACTAGACTTAGAAAACAAAACTAAAAGTAAACACTGCATAGAAAAAACTCAGGTAAACTAAGCGACTCTATGGACATAGATAGATAACTAAAGAAACATAGGAACCTAAAATAGTCATGAATGAAAGTAAACTGAGAACTAGAGGAAATAGAAGGAATACCACAAACTAATAAGTAACAAAGAACCCATAACGAAAACCTTGATCGTAAAATAAAAACTAAACCAACATTGACTGAGATAACTGGAAAGGAAACAGAGAACATGAGAACTAGCATATGTGCAAAGCAAAAGTAAACAATAACTAAAGTTAACCTATCAGGAGGGAGAACTAGAACTATAGAAATTAAACATAAGGAACATAAACTAGTAAACTAGAAGAGTGCAAAGTAAACAAAATACCAAACCATAAATAAACACAGAGATACTAAATGAGAAAACTAACTTAGAGAATACAAGGAGGACAAGGGAACTAGAAGAACAACAACAAATATAATAATAATCATAAGAAAACTATAACAAGTAATAGGAAAGCAACCACTAAAGAAACTAGACAAAAACCCAAACTAAATGAAAAGTCAAAAACACAAGACCACAACAAAGTCCAAAATGTCGTACCACAACACTTTCTGTGATTCTCCACTCAGTTTTCCCAATGTTTTTTTAGTATGGCCAGATCAGTTACGAAGGTGGACAAAAGAATGAAAGAAATTCAACCTCCATTTTTCATCTGATTTCCTCAATCTGTGTCCTCTCACTGTTCTTTAAGGCAACCACGTATTGGCCCATTTTGTTATTTTTGGGCCAGTTGTGTTCTGGGGAATTCTTGCAGACTACAACCATTATTTGCTATAACCATTTCCTTATGCTTAGTGATGCAGTCTTTATTCTTATAATGGAGTCAATAACGCCTGCACAAATAGACCACGCTGAAAAACTGTTGTGGAATTTGTGTTGCCAGTTCAGTGGCCGTTATGGTGAACGATATATGACGGAAAATTGTGGCCCTCTGTGGACACACACATGCTTTCACTTTGAAGACAAAAACGGTCACTTGAACTTATTTATGGAACATAGAATGTTCCGGTTCAAATGGTGAATGCGGTAAAAAAATACATCTTCTTTGTATCACACAAAAGATTAAGCTGAAGACTATAGCTGCCGATTTCCAGCACTTTCCAGCACTGTGAAAACTATGAAATAAACATAAATGGATGTTCTTACAGAATTTGATAAGCAAGGTTCTAAACATAACTGAATGCACTATCTGTAATGGTGATTTCTAAGATTAATGACCAGTTTACTATGCTGGTGACCATAGAGCGTGCACTCGTTATGCTTGTATGACCCCCAAGTCAAAAGACTAGGCCAGATGATACTGTAGTGTTTTTTTTTTTATAAGCAGATTCAAGTGTACATGTACAAAAGTGTCTGTGGTTGACTGCACTCATACTGCTATAAGGGCCCCATCTGTACGTAAATATACTTTTGTGAATAAAAGACAGTGTCATTCAATATATGTGCAACATATTTGTGATCCAAATGTTTTATTTCCAGTCAGGTTTGAGTCATTGATGTCATTCAAGTTGTTGGTTTGTAATTCACTACAAACATCCCTCATGGTGTGAAGACACAAGTCTTTCTTAGCGCTTTTCCACCAAAAGAAACTGGTTCGGACTGTCACAGAATTGTTGCCATGGTTATTTGGACACCCGGTGGGTGCTTTCTGGTTATTTATACTACTTTGTATATGTATTTAGGGCCAAGGACCGGGCAATCCAAGCGCCACGTGCAGCTACGAAGAATGTACCGCAAGTTGGGATGTATGAAGGCTACGTGTGAGGTGACATGGTTTGTACATCTGAATTTTGTTGTGCGGTGCAAGTTTCAGAATTTCTCCTGACTGCAAACTTTTAGTATGAAAGCTGTGCACTCTTTTGTACATGAGGCCCCATGTATGATATCAGGTATGTTTCCTGTAGTTCGGTCGGATCGAGACTGGTTCATATTCACACCCAAAGTAAACCTCACCAGAGTCCCTTTGGAAGTGGACCAAGACCACTCAAAAAAATGTGTCTCGATAGGGTTGTTTGATCCAGACCTGGCTTTGCTTGATTGTATTCACACATGCATAATAGGTCAGGACCAAGCAGAAAAAGAACTCTGGTCTATTTAAAGTGGACCAAACGTGGCAGGTGTGAATACAATTCAATTCAATTCAATTAAAAAATACTTTATTAATCCCAAAGGGAAATTAAATGTTGTTGTAGCCAGCTTTCTTTATCAGCTTGTTGAGATGATAGGAATACATCCTATAACTCAAACCAGTGCTGTACCAGAAAAGCTGACCCAGTTTTCCAAGCGTTCAATTGAATTCAATTCAATTTAGTTTTATTTATATTGCGCCATTCAACAACACGTCGTCTTAAGGCACTTTACAAAGTCAATTTAATCGAATCATGCAGATTTCAAGTCAAGTATATACTTTACATTCCAATTAATCCTAACTATCAAACAGTGCAGTCAGATTCGGTTTATTATTCAAATTATTTAAAATGTTTTTCTATCTAAGGAAACCCAACAGATTGCATCGAGTCAGTGACTTGCAGCATTCACTCCTCCTGGATGAGCATGTAGAGACAGTGGACAGTCACTGGCGTAGACTTTGCAGCAATCCCTCATACTGAGCATGCATGTAGCGACAGTGGAGAGGAAAAACTCCCTTTTAACAAGAAGAAACCTCCAGCAGAACCAGGCTCAGTGTGACCGGCCATCTGCCACGACCGACTGGGGGTTTGAGAGAACAGAGCAGAGACACAAAAAGAACACAGAAGCACTGATCCAGGAGTACTTACTATAGGAAGGAAAAGTAACACATTGTGGTAATAGCTCCTTTAGTGGCTTCATCTTGGAGAGAAAGGCAGCTAAGCAGGTGAACTCTGCGCCAGTTTTCATGTCTAGAGTATGAAAGAGAGCACATACAGTTAGTCACAGTAAAAGCTCAGTCAGTAGCTATGTCTAGGAGAGATAGGGTTAAACACTCAAAAACAGGGCCAAGTGTATCCTCTGTATAAGGTGAGCATTAAGTTGTTGGCAGCAGCTTGGACAATGTCCCCCTCCAGGAAGGTGCCACAGCTAACAAACCTAATTAACAAATTATTCTTATAGAACAGTATACACAACTCACCAGTCTTATGGACGCACACTCAAAGATACTACATAAATTTTATGTAAACCCTGTCCAAAACTTGACTTCTGGTGAAGATCACCTTTTACTTACACACCATTTTTTTACATCTGTTCTTAACATTACTCATAAACCGGCTCCACCCCTAGTGGTGAGCTGCCTGCTGCAAAATAAAGGTAAATAAACCAGATAATGTGTGTCATGGTTGCATTCCAAGACATAAAACTAAACTCTTTTCTAAAGAATAACATGAATTATTCCTCACTAGCAGGGGCGGAGCCAGGGTGTGGCCAGGGGTGGCCCTGGCACCTCGGAACAAGCAGTTCCCTTCCAAAACAGATGGTGGCAGCAATAATACTATCAAATAGAATGTCAACCCCTAACACACTTAATTAGTTTTGGTTCACAGTCACAAAATCAGTCAAGGCACCAACTACAGCAGGACTTCAATTTCCCTCTCATTTTCTCCGTACCTCAGGTTAGACAGACTGAGGTAAGTTGAAAAGGGAGTGACATTTATTTATTTTGTTTGAAAAGTTTCCTATCTTGGAGCACTTCGGTGATGTAATGCTGACAGGATTGTAAAATGTTGCTGCAGTTCTTAAATTTTTTGTAGTTTAAGTAGCTTTTTGTGATATAAGCTTAAATTATGTGTTGCTACCTACTGAGCACCAACTGTGAACTTTGGTATGGGAGCCTCAAGGAGTTGCGTATCAGTCTGGGGGGGATATTTTGAATTTAAGGTTGTTATGGCTTTAGTGCTCAATATTATAATGTGATTTGTAAAATTATTTAAAAAAAGGTTGTGCATCACAATTAAAAAGATACATTTTTAACTATTTTAACTATTTCAGATATTTTTTATTTTGTTTATGAATGTATTAAGAAGCTTATTATGCAGGTCTTTGGCAGTCTTTGCCTGTATAAAGGCTGTGCAGGTTTTGTCACACAAGCTGAGCATGCCAAAAGTTTTGTTATCAATTATAGGGGAGAAGGCAACATTAGTCATGTGTGCAAATCATCTATGAGTCTTCTATGTAATGAGAGAGCGACTGAGAACCACTGCTCAATCGACACAAAGAAACCTAAAATCAGTTTCAGCCACCCCTCAGTGAGCAATGGTTTTGTTCTGGCCACCCCTATGAAAGTTTTCTGGCTCCGCCGCCGCTCACTAGTAAAATTAAGGATAATATAAATCTATAAAATGAGATACAATAGTGGGTCTCTCACAGGTGGAATGCAGGTAGTCAACATGAGAGCTAAATTTCCACATGTATACAAGGTGTACAGGTCCTTCTCAAAATATTAGCATATTGTGATAAAGTTCATTATTTTCCATAATGTCATGATGGAAATTTGACATTCATATATTTTAGATTCATTGCACACTAACTGAAATATTTCAGGTCTTTTATTGTCTTAATACGGATGATTTTGGCATACAGCTCATGAAAACCCAAAATTTCTATCTCACAAAATTAGCATATTTCATCCGACCAATAAAAGAAAAGTGTTTTTAATACAAAAAACGTCAACCTTCAAATAATCATGTACAGTTATGCACTCAATACTTGGTCAGGAATCCTTTTGCAGAAATGACTGCTTCAATGCGGCGTGGCATGGAGGCAATCAGCCTGTGGCACTGCTGAGGTCTTATGGAGGCCCAGGATGCTTCGATAGCGGCCTTTAGCTCATCCAGAGTGTTGGGTCTTGAGTCTCTCAACGTTCTCTTCACAATATCCCACAGATTCTCTATGGGGTTCAGGTCAGGAGAGTTGGCAGGCCAATTGAGCACAGTGATACCATGGTCAGTAAACCATTTACCAGTGGTTTTGGCACTGTGAGCAGGTGCCAGGTCGTGCTGAAAAATGAAATCTTCATCTCCATAAAGCTTTTCAGCAGATGGAAGCATGAAGTGCTCCAAAATCTCCTGATAGCTAGCTGCATTGACCCTGCCCTTGATAAAACACAGTGGACCAACACCAGCAGCTGACACGGCACCCCAGACCATCACTGACTGTGGGTACTTGACACTGGACTTCTGGCATTTTGGCATTTCCTTCTCCCCAGTCTTCCTCCAGACTCTGGCACCTTGATTTCCAAATGACATGCAGAATTTGCTTTCATCCGAAAAAAGTACTTTGGACCACTGAGCAACAGTCCAGTGCTGCTTCTCTGTAGCCCAGGTCAGGCGCTTCTGCATGGTGGCTCTGGATGTTTCTACTCCAGACTCAGTCCACTGATTCCGCTGGTCCCCCAAGGTCTGGAAACGGCCCTTCTCCACAATCTTCCTCAGGGTCCGGTCACCTCTTCTCGTTGTGCAGCCTTTTCTGCCACACTTTTTCCTTCCCACAGACTTCCCACTGAGGTGCCTTGATATGGCACTCTGGGAACAGCCTATTCATTCAGAAATTTCTTTCTGTGTCTTACCCTCTTGCTTGAGGGCGTCAATAGTGGCCTTCTGAACAGCAGTCAGGTCGGCAGTCTTACCCATGATTGGGGTTTTGAGTGATGAACCAGGCTGGGAGTTTTAAAGGCCTCAGGAATCTTTTGCAGGTGTTTAGAGTTAACTCGTTGATTCAGATGATTAGCTTCATAGCTCGTTTAGATACCCTTTTAATGATATGCTAATTTTGTGAGATAGGAATTTTGGATTTTCATGAGCTGTATGCCAAAATCATCCATATTAAGACAATAAAAGAACTGAAATATTTCAGTTAGTGTGCAATGAATCTAAAATATATGAATGTTAAATTTTCATTATGACATTATGGAAAATAATGAACTTTATCACAATATGCTAATATTTTGAGAAGGACCTGTAAATATACATATAGACAGTCTGCATCTGTTTCAAAGCAAACATATTAGACCCAGAAACATAACAGACACTGTGTGGCCTTCAGAAAACCGAGTGGACAAAACACCAGCATATGACATGGGGCCCCAAATCATCACTGAATGTGTAACTTTTTTACTGGAATTTCAAGCATCGTGGCATCTGTGCCTCTGCACTCTTCCTCCAAACTCTGGGACCTTGATTTCCAAATCCAAATGAAATGCTAACTTCACTTTAATCTGAAAAGAAGACATTGGACCACTAGTCAACATCCAGTTATTTTTCCTCTTAGCCCAGGTAAGATGATTGTAGTCTATATATGTGCAACATATTTGTGATCCAAATGTTTTATTTCCAGTCAGGTTTGAGTCATTGATGTCATTCAAGTTGTTGGTTTGTAATTCACTACAAACATCCCTCATGGTGTAAAGACACAGTCTTTCTTAGCGCTTTTCCACCAAAAGAAACTGGTTCGGACTGTCACAGAATTGTTGCCATGGTTATTTGGACACCTGGTGGGTGCTTTCTGGTTATTTATATTACTTTGCATATGTATTTAGGGCCAAGGACCGGGCAATCCAAGCGATACGTGCAGCTACAAAGAATGTACCGCAAGTTGGGATGTATGAAGGCTACGTGTGAGGTGACATGGTTTGTACATCTGAATTTTGTTGTGCGGCGCAAGTTTCAGAATTTCTCCTGACCGCAAACTTTTAGTATGAAAGCTGGGCACTCTTTTGTACATGAGGCCCCATGTATGATATCAGGTATGTTTCCTGTAGTTCGGTCGGATCGAGACTGGTTCATATTCACACCCGAAGCAAACCTCACAAGAGTCCCTTTGGAAGCGGACCAAGACCACTCAAAAAAATTTGTCTCGATAGGGTTGTTTGGTCCAGACCTGACTTTGCTTGATTGTATTCACACATGCATAATAGGTCAGGACCAAGTAGAAAAAGAACTCTGATCCATTTAAAGTGGACCAAACGTGGCAGGTGTGAATACAATTCAATTCAATTCAATTAAAAAATACTTTATTAATCCCAAAGGGAAATTAAATGTTGTTGTAGCCAGCATTCTTTATCAGCTTGTTGAGATGATAGGAATACATCCTATAACTCAAACCAGTGCTGTACCAGAAAAGCCGACCCAGTTTTCCAAGCGTTCAATTGAATTCAATTCAATTTAGTTTTATTTATATTGCGCCATTCAACAACACGTCGTCTTAAGGCACTTTACAAAGTCAATTCAATCGAATCATGCAGATTTCAAGTCAAGTATATACTGTACATTCCAATTAATCCTAACTATCAAACAGTGCAGTCAGATTCGGTTTATTATTCAAATTATTTAAAATGTTTTTCTATCTAAGGAAACTCAACAGATTGCATCGAGTCAGTGACTTGCAGCATTCACTCCTCCTGGATGAGCATGTAGAGACAGTCGCTGACATTGACTTTGCAGCAATCCCTCATACTGAGCATGAATCTAGCGACAGTGGAGAGGAAAACTCCCT
Source organism: Girardinichthys multiradiatus (assembly GCF_021462225.1). Taxonomy (NCBI): domain Eukaryota; kingdom Metazoa; phylum Chordata; class Actinopteri; order Cyprinodontiformes; family Goodeidae; genus Girardinichthys; species Girardinichthys multiradiatus. The sequence goes on along the minus strand of NC_061806.1, from coordinate 3,953,988 downwards.
TTTAACAGGAAGAAACCTCCAGCAGAACCAGGCTCAGTGTGAGCGGCCATCTGCCACGACCGACTGGGGGTTTGAGAGAACAGAGCAGAGACAGAAAGAGAACAAAGAAGCACTGATCCAGTACTTTCTTTGTGAAAGAAAAGTGAAACATTAACGGTTGTAGCTCCTTTAGTGTCTTCATAAGTAATATACCCTGATCAACAGTGTTGAATGCTGTGCGGATTTCCAATAATACCAACACTGTGGTTCTTTCACAGTCCACATTTATGTGGATGTCATTGAGGACAGTCTGGGTACTGTGGCGAGCATGGGAACCTGACTGGAAGGCATCAAAGTGGCTGGTCTTTGTAAAAAGGTATTTACCTGATGAAACACTGCTTTTTCAATAACCTTACTGATAAATGGGAAATTTAAGATGGGCCTGTAATTTTTCAACAGCAGCCTATCCGGATTATTCTTTTTTAAGAGTGTTTTGATAGTTGCTGGTTTCAAGACCTAGGCATTACACCTGACAAAGGGGATGAGTTAATTATTTGAATCAAATCAGATGCAAATCAGACATTTTGTAGTTCATTGAACAGAATTGTGTCATTTTCACCAAATCTGACTGGACACAACATTGGTGCTGGACTCGATAGTGATGTACATACTACTCTTCTAATCTTCTGAATTTTCTCAGTAAAGAAGTTAGCAAATTCATTGTAGGCCCTGGTAGAGAGGAGTCCAGATGTTACAGACACAGGATGGTTTGTTAACCTGTCGATCATGGCATACGAGGCATGAGCATTATTAAAGTTTTTGTTGATGTTTTCAGAAACAAATCATTCTTCATTTTTAAGTTTAAGTCATCTGTAAAGTCTCTTTATAGATATCCCATTGAACCTGGAGTCCAGTTTTTCACCAGATCTGTTTGGCTTTTGACATTCCCCTTTTTCGTTCTTAAACTTTGTTCAGCACATGAATGAATGAATAAAATCCTCTTTCAAGAGCGCAGTCTTTTTTCATACCTCTCTCAGTTGTCTGAAGATGGGCTCTTTCTTTGTGGAGTCAGAGTCTTGTACAAGTGGAGCACCTTTGTTTTCTTGTGGGATTACAGTGCTTTAAGTCGGTTTGCTCTTATCATTTGTTGTGAGCGCAGTCCACTGCTGTATTCTCCATGGAGCTGGGGTTAAAGAGATGTTTGGCCTTCATCTAGGTGCAGGCTTCTTCCTGTAAGCAGTCTTCCCAGATCTGAAAGAATGGATTTATCCTTTGGCTTTGAACCACAAGAGTTCCAAGGAGGCCTGTTGGCCCGTTTATCTCATTTGCATTAGCATCTTGTTTCTTGGTGGTGCTAGCTTGCTGTCAGACAGTCTTATCACTGTTTAGAGTCATCAGTCGGGTTGTAACATTTCCATACCCACCATTTACCACCACATTAACGATGTGCAGACAGATTGTTGTCCTGCAGTTAGATTTGCAGAACAGCTTTTGCAACGCACTGTGCAATCAGGCCAGCAAGACAACCAGATTCAACAGGCTACTGATCCTAAACAAAAACATAAAACAGGTGTCTCACTCAGCACAGATACACTGAGGACTGACAGCCTCAGTACCGTGTATAAAGTGGCAATAACAAACAACCTGGGATGTTGCTTTTGTGATTAAGCAACTCTCGCATACCTAATAAAAACAAAGAGGCAAATCCCATGTTTTAATATATTTAATATATTTTTGAGATATCACACCTAACATGAGACTAGAATATGAAAGCAATGCTCAAAGATCCATGTGAGGACACACACCCCCAACACAGAAAGATGCAGGCTGGAACTAGAACAAGCAACCTTCTTGCTGCAAGGCACCAGAATTAATTTGGCATCTTCAAGGCTGTTTTTGCACAGATATCAGCACAATGTGTGTTTTCTTTGGGGATTTTATATTCTGTTTCTCATGCATTCAATTTGGCCACAGACCCATTCATATACTCTAATGAAATGATGCATCATATCAGATCCCCCATTTATTGCTGGATCAAAGTTAGAGAAAGCTTCATATTAACCATTCAGTCCGGCAAACAGGTGTTCACATTTCCTCACATGTACAAAGATGTCAAGTTGCATCCCTCAACTTGGCCCCAGGTTTCTTGACCTTCTACATCTTGATTCTTAATCCTCCTCCACACTGGTGGAAGTAACAGCACCATGTCACCTATCACCCCACCTCCCCCTTCCATCTCTTAATTAGATGAGCTGTCATAGGTGTGAAGATGATTAAATTCTGGAGCAGAGTGGCTCTGTGGCGAATGAATACAAGCAGTAAACCAATCTACAGTTACTCTAAACTAATCTGGGAAGTTCAGCAGGAATTATGGCTGTGGGAAACAAAGTCTCGTGACAAATCTCATCAGGTTTATGGCTTCAAGGTTAATTCTTCGCAGTAAAAAGAAAAAAAACCAGCAACATCAAGCTTAACTGACCAAATGACTGAAAACATCCTTCACTAATCCTTGCCTATTAGGAACCTACATAGGTTTGAGTCTAGCAGTGGCATACTTCACCGATCTTTAAAATGTAACACAAAATTCTCCTCAAGTATATCATATTAACTCAGCCTCCCCTTTTTGGAAGGCCAAAAAGGGAAAGCTGAATTTTTTTTGGAACATGACCTTCTGTTATTCCCTTTGATGACAATTTCTTTGATTTTGCTTTCCATCTAAAAATGTTTAAACATGAGTTTAAGGTTAAGGTAAGGGTGAGTTTAAGCCTGGGTTTCAACACTTTTGTTTAGGATAAAATTGGTTCAGGACATATGAAAAAGGCTAATTCCAATAACGTTGTCTAGGCTAAACAAGAACAATGAATGGTTATCTTGAAATATATATAAAAATCAGGTTTTTGGAAAGTGGTGGTAGAATCATGCTTTTGGGTAGGTTTCCTGACAAAAGCATCTATTTCACCAAGGAAGCAAGAACCAGAATGTCTTTGAAACTCACTGGGGTTGAGACTATTTTGAAGAGTCCTTAGCTCCAAAGTTGATTAAGATCTGGCATTTGTGTACCCAACATTTGAAGAACAACCAAAAGGTAAGTTATGATCCGTTGTATGTGCATCCAGCAAACCATAGGGTAATTCAGACAAGCTGTCTCAAACTTTTCTTTTTGATATTCTGCAGAAAGGAAATCTGAGCCAGAGGTTTTCCCAGAAGAGATGGCTTCCTTCTTCCAATGCCCTGAGAGAGGACAGCGAAGGAACCACCTTCCTTCCTTCTGGTCCAGGGAGCAGAAGCTATCCCAAGCTGCTGTTGAGAGCAGTTTTCTTTGTTTGTCCCCTTTGCCACGCAACTCAACGCCCTTTAGACCTTCTTCACGAGACAGTGTCTGGGCAGAGTAAATTAGTTTAGACTAAAACAAGTTAAATATTGTTTACTTCATGGTGTTTTCCTTATGTTTGTGGTGGTAAAGGGTCAACCCTCTAAGCCTTGAGGCTAGTTTATTTGTTCTCTGTTGGGAAACTTTATCTCAATAAGTTGTTGATGTTCTATTATTTTATCTGTTTATGTTGTATTCTCTAGTTGCTACATTAGCTTGGATTTAATTTCTATAATTTTATTGGTTTTAAAATCTCATGTTTTTGGTCATTTATTTTATCATTCTTGTTCAGAACTTTGTTCAGTACCTGCTGATTTAAATGTGCTTTTTGAATAAAGTTGGCTTGGCTTGGCTTTTGGCTTGTCTTCAAGTCATATCATATTTTCACAATTCATCTAGGAATTAGTAGAGTATTTGATAGGTAAAAAAGTAAACCTGAAACGTTTTACTGATGTTTGAGCCCGCTTCTTTTTTCCTGAGTGCAGCTGAGCCCGATTCATGTCTCTTCAGTGCACATGAGCCCGCTCTACATCTCCAACATAGAGCAAATTCTAAGTCCTCATCAGCAGCTGTAGCAGCTCCTCCATTGTCAGTAGAAGCTGTCGGAGCTACTGCACCCTGTTGGCGGTCAGACGCCTCGGAGCCCCTCTGGTCCTTGGAAACCCGGAAGCGATCACACACTCTATCTAACTTTGACTCTTAAAGGAACGACTCTCAAACAGTTTCTAACTTTTAGCTCCATTAATCTAAATTAAGGCAGAGGAATGATTACAGAGATCAGCGCTGAGGCTCCCGTCTCGGACCGTCGCCGTCTGTTAGAGGATGATGAAGAGCCTCGATAGAAGGTCACATATAGTTTTATATCTGGCACTCCAATGCAATGGATGTTTCCTCCCTCAGTGATTATCAGTAGACTATGTGTCACTATTGTGGTGTCTATCTGTTAGATTGTGTAGTAGCGGGTGTCCATCCTTAATCTAAGTGTTCTGTAGCTTTCTAATCAACCCAGTTATACCGGCTGCTCCACTATCAACCCCAGTACCCCAGCTTCAGGTCATTTTATGACAAACCTTGGGCCATTTATCCTTGTACTGTATGTCTCTGAGCATTGTTATTCTATTGTAACAAAAGGGAAACATTAGAACTTATACTTTACTTCACTATGGTATAAATGGGAAAAAACAGCTATAAGCATATTAATAAAAGTTATTCCTAACAAAGCAATGTTTCTCACATCAATAACTGCAGCAGTACCCGCCATGGCCTCTGCTGGCTTCATCGAGGGTTCTTCTGTCTTTAACACCACTCTCCAGAGCGCCATTGAGGGTTCTTCTGGCTTTCAGTGGCTCTCCAATGTTCCTCTGAGGGATCCAGTGACTTCACCATTGTTCTTCAGGGTTCCTCCAAGGGTTCAACAGTCTCCACCACCATTTTCCAAGATTCTTCTGAGGGTTCCAGCAATTTCACCATCGTTTTCCAAAGTTCCTTAGATCATTCCAGTCTGCCGAGCTCCACCATGGGTTCGATTTTCATAAGCTCCCTGCAGGTCCCAGTCTCCCAAGCTCCAAAGCGGGTTTCAGTCTCCCGAGCTCCACCGTGGGTTCCATTTTCATAAGCTACTGATTCCAGAGCTCCACTGTGGGTTCCAGGGTGTATTCACACTGCTGGTCCAGTTCAGGAGAGATTTCCAACCAGTCGTAGCATTTTGATTTCACGTACAGATTTTTAAGCCAAACCAAAAAACGTCATGTAGTTGCAATGGATTGATTCAGGGGCATTATTGCACTGGTCAAGAAGAAAAAAAGCATGTAGAAGAGTGTCCGTCTCATCAGGGTTTTTGTTCCAACTATGGTGTTCGAATGTAGTTGTGCGCCTGCACCTCTTCACTACTCCACATAACCTAACGAGACTCTTTTCTGTCACATGGAATGGTACAATGGGAACCGTCCACACAGGCAAACTGCTCCAGGGTCAGGATAAACCGTGCTGAGGCTGTCAGTTGTAATTGTGAAAGGGTACAGTTCTCTGGTCCAATTCAGGGTCTGGGATGGATTCACACCGGCGTGATCCATTCCAGAAACCTGTCTCTAGTTTGGTAAAAAGCATTCCAAGGGTTTGGTGTGAGACCATTGCAAGTTTTTGTCGGTCCTTTGTTGGTCCCAGTCTTCAGAGGTCCTTTGAAGGTTCCGTTGTTCAGAGCTTTTTCATGTGTTCCAGTGTCCTGTGCGCCACTCTGCTGGATTCCAGCGTCCTACGGATCAGCTCGCTGAGTTCCAACATCCTGTGCACCAGTCTCCTAGGCATCTCCTTGAGTTCTCCGAGTCTCCTGGCCAAGGGTCATCCACGCCTCCAGGCCGGCCTCGAGACAAGATTCTCTGTGTGTTCTTCAAGTTTCCTAGACAATCTCCAGACGAAATTCTCCATGGCTTCTCCCATCTCCCTGATCAACCTCCAGACAAGGCTCTTCGCCGCTGCCGGCCTCTAGAGCTTAGTACTCCCTCGGGACAACCTCCTAATCGCCTCCATGAACTCAGTGTCTCCTCGAGATGACTTCCTGATCGCCTCCCTGAACCCTCTGCCACCTCAGGATGACCTTCTGATTGCCAACCTGAACCCTGGTGTTTTTTCTTTTATTTTTCATTTTGTTTCTACACTTTGACCTTCTCCCAACCCACACATCATGACAGACTGGAAGATTAATTATGTTTTATGGATACTGTGTATGACTAGTTACTCATCCTTTTAAATCAAATAATGTTTGGCTCATTTTGGTAGCAACCCAGACCTCTAAACATTTCCATTCAAATAAGACCATACAACAAAAATGAAGTTTGTCCCTAAGCACAAGGCTGAAACTCATTATGGCACACCATTGGTTGTTTTGGATGAGTGACACCTCTATCAACCAGTATGAATCAGTAGAATCAAAAGGTAACACTCGTGTATGCCTTGGACAAATCAATGTCTATCCAGCGGTATAAAAGCCCCAGATCCTATATCTTTGGCCTCTACAACCCCTTTAGTCTTTATTTAAACAACCTGGACCTTTGTGATCCTTTTCAGCCTGACACACAGTCATAGCAGGAAATATTAACAGTGTTTCTTAGAGCTGGAAGAAAACTTCCTGATCACAAAACAAGTGTAAGGCATGCTTTATGATTTTGTGTTTTTTGTTTTGCTACTTTTTGACTGCTAACTTACTGGGTTTTTGTTGCATAGGGAAGGGAGAAACATTTGTGCAAAGATCAGACTCCGTTTAAATGACATTGGGCTTGTGGGGTTTGCTCAAAGTGGTGACGCTAGCTGGAGCAGAAGAGTAAGCATCTGCTGTCCTATGGTGATAAAAAGGTTAGTAAACTTTTATGAGTTTGAATTAAATTTAGATTTTATTGCACCTCCCCCAGATGACATTCTTTGCTGAAGTTCTCCAGCAGTGAACTACAGATGTATATTTTTTATTATCTTCCTTACCATCCTGCTTTCTATGTGAGGTCCTTGACCAGGCCAGCATTCACTCCTCCTGGATGAGCATGTAGAGACAGTGGACAGTCACTGGTGCTGACTTTGCAGCAATCCCTCATACTGAGCATGCATGTAGCGACAGTGGAGAGGAAAAACTCCCTTTTAACAGGAAGAAACCTCCAGCAGAACCAGAACCAGGCTCAGTGTGAGCGGCCATCTGCCACGACCGACTGGAGGTTAGAGAGAACAGAGCAGAGACACAAAGAGAACAAAGAATCACTGATCCAGGAGTCCTTTCTATGGGAAGGAAAAGTAAATGTTAATGGATGTAGCTCCTTTAGTCGTTTCACCTAGAAAGAAAGAACAGATAAACTCTGAGTCAGTTTTCAAAGTTAGTCTGAAAAAGAGCACATATGATTAGTTATAGTAAAAGCTCAGTCAGTAGCTATATCTAGGAGAGAGAAAGGGTTAAACACTAAAAGACAGGGCCATGTGGATCATTGGTAGAGGGTGAGCATTAAGTTGTTGCCAGCATCCATCCATCCATCCATCCAAGTCATGGAAAAACTAATTCAAAGTTTCTAAGCTTTAGTTTTAAAGTGTACAGTAAAAAAATGCTTCAGTTACATTTATTTATTTAAAATTTCTCACTGGAACTGAAGACATTAAAGTTTTTAAGCAACACAACAGATCAAGTGAGGAAACCTTAGGAAGCACTGAAATGCACAGTGGACTAATAGACTTTTTCTAGGGGAGCTCAAAGTGTACTTTTATTGAACATAGCTTTTAGGCGTAACTGAATTGTATCAAGTTATGTGCGTCATCCAGTGCTTACGTGACTGCTATGTTAAAGAGAGGCACTTTTTCTGCATTTAGCATTCATAACAGAATATTTAAAAAGTTTGAGAAATATAATTCTGCAAATCATATTTTCATTCAAAATGACACAAAGATAAGACAAATTAGATCAGACAGATACTTCATTAATCCCACAAGGGAAATTAGTTGGTTAAGGTAACATATGACAACAAAAACAATTTACAGCGTTTAAAACTGTTTGTACCTTATAAACGACCAGACCACAATGAACTTAAAAATCCAAGTCACATCTACTTCTCACATGTGAAGATTACAGCTGGCCTCAGGCTCCATCCGTAACCACAGTGGTTAAATCTGTAATTAAGCAACAGCCTCTCTGCTGACTGCATGAACTCAAACAATTTCAAAGAAACGAGAACAGGTGCAGACCAGGACGTGAAATCAGGCTTTTCTTTCTGAATGAAAAAAGTAGTTTAGCAGAAACCATATCAGAGGGTTAGAGTAGAAAATCAGCAAAATCCGATACCGTTTCATAATCACTCAGTATATTTATGATATAAATAGTCGTGACATTCGGAACACCAAGGAACTGTAATATTATGATGCACAACATGAACTCCATAGCGAGTAATCACACTACTAAAACAGCGTTACTAAGCAACGCTGCTGGACCTGCTATAAAGAGGAGCCCGCGAGGCTGTCTTGACAGGAGGGCGCATGAGACAAAGAAGTTGGCACAGAAGCCGAGCGCGCGGAGAGCTTTGGGGAAACAGGATCTGGAAACCAGCGTTCTGACTCGCGAACGCGCGCGCTATGGACTAAACTGTGTTGAGCTGAGGAGAGCAGCGCGCGCAGCAAGTCTCTGTTATAGTTACATTTCACTTAGTTCTGTTCTACTTTCTGTCTGCTATTCCTTAAACTTACCGTGACTGGAAACAAGAGCAGAAATTAAAAAACAGCGTCGGCATCATGAAGCTTTTGTTTTTGCCACTTTTAATGACCCTTATTGCCGTTGCTCAAGTTTTTTGCGAAGATGGTGATCCAAAAGAAGGAGCTGACTACTGGACGAGCAGTAACCAGATTCAGGTAGCACCGCTGAAGCTTTAGTTTTCTGATCCAAATTTATTACTGGATTACATGCTTTCTACTCGGTTATGTTTAAGCTTTTTAATTTGAATAACAAAACATTGGCATCAATATAAAATGGGGTCAAATAAGTCTTATATATATTTTTATGCCATATGTCGCAAAAGAAGCTCTTCTAATGACAGTTGTGGATTCCTTTACATCGCCTGCAATATATTATAGAAGAAAGCAGCCTATCCGATCTGTTTTCCTTCTGAGTTATTTTTGATGTTTAGCCTGATTTATCAGTATTAGTGAAATACAGCAGATTTAAACCGGCCTTAAATGAATTTTATGAGCCTAACGGCCATAGAAATGAACTGATCTGTATTTCTCGACTGGGGGAAAAAATCTGTTCTGCAGAAAAAAGATTTCATCAGATCCTAGTTTTTGGGACACAGAATGCAACATAATAAAAACAATTGATTTTTCGAAAACCCAATGGTCCCCGAAATGAAATAAAATAACTCAGTTCAGATTAATTCAGAGTGATCATGATTGATCAACCATCCAGATTTGGAAATGACCTAAAGTCCAGCTGTTCATGTTTTAAGATTAAACCTGAACCAGCTTCATCTTCACAAAACGCATGTCCTGAGTTTGACATTGTGAATTGGAAATGTGCCAAGCTACTATTCCCTCAGCCTTAACTGCAGACTGGGGCCATTTTGCAGATGAACGAGCACAAAATAAATCATTACAACTTAGTGTACAGCCAATTACTTGCCCCTGGGTCCAGCTCTCAGTCAGACTAATGTATATTAGACACATAGATCTTGAGACAAAAATAGAAACAACTGCTGACATTTACAATTTCTAATCTACAAAGAGGGGATGAAGGCATCCTTAATCTCTCATATCTTTTGGATAATTGCAGTTACACACTCAGAGTCAAGGCAATTTGTTGGTATGTCACTTAACCCCACTCTTGGGAACCAACTGATATCAATGGGCCTGATTATTTATTGACTTTTTTTCCATCTTCTCAGGATGACTGGCTCTCCAATGACCCATTCAGAGAAATCCTCCTGAGGATGACGAGGAAGCCGCGGCCGCATCAGTTCATTGGTCTGATGGGGAAGCGTTCTATGGGTGAGTATAGTTTGTTTCATTGACCACAAGCGCCATGTCCTGATCCTAATCATGCTTTTTTATTCTGTCTTCTCAATTTGACCTTCCTTAGCAAACGCACAGATCACCAGGAAAAGTAAGTTACATCTGTGTTGCAATTGCTACTTTAATAGTGTTCTTGTTTCTTTTAATTCTTCTGTGAACAGAGTAGTGAGGTGAAACACGTAAACTTCCACCAGGTCAAAATACACGTCTGTGTTCTCAGAGGCAGATTTCTCTGCTGTCATTGAAAGCTTCAACAACTGCAAAATCACATCACATAAAGACAGGGTCACAAATGCAAAATGCGGCTTTTTTATGTTTAAATCTCTTTAAGAGCGGTATTAACGTTTTTATGGAGGTAGCTGATTTCCATTGTATTAAATGAACCATGGAAGACAGCACACCCTCTCTAAAACTGCAGTGGCTCACCTTTTCAGATTTGCACAGCAGGAGTTAAAGGAATTTCCACCCACAGCATTTCAACTTTAACTGAATTTTTATTGCTGTTGTTTAGACGGAGTGGGTGCAAACAATTTCAGGGTTTAATTAACTGACAGCAGCCACAGATTGCTCTACAGAAGGGTCCTTTTCAACACTTCATTACAGTTTTTTTGAACACATTAATTGGTCAGTTAGGAGGGTGGTCCTGAGCGGACGCCTGTAGGACAAAACACAAGAGATAAAAGGTTCAGACACAAAAGGCAGGTGGGGAGTTCCCTGTTATGGAATGACTCACCCACTCACTGATGCAACAGAGCGAGCAGAAGAGACTATACCTCTAATTTATTCCACTTACGTAGACGTGACCATGTCAGTCATCATTACAGAGGAGTCTGCCAGGATCTATGTCTCCAAGGACATGTTGGAGTTTGGTAGTTCTCCACATGAGGCAACACAGCTTTTTAGTTATTTCTTTACCTCTGAGTGATGTGTCAGTTTTAAAGTCAATTCATCAGCTTAATGCAAATATTGATCTTTCTTTTGGAGCATAAAGAATTCCCTGAAGGCTTTCTGTGGTTTTACAACAGTGCTCAATCCAATCCAACCCACAGCACCATGGTACTGTTTGTATTACAACCCATTACTGTGACTGACAGACCCACATCTGGCTTCGACACAATTGTCCAGCATATTTACATCCCTGTAAAACAGACATGTTTTCATATGGATTTCAGTTTGGGTTCCGGTCTACATGGACTTCACGCTGACCAGACTCTGACACTACATAAATCATCTCCAAATAAAATCTGTTGTAGAAAGAACTCTTTCTAAAAGGGAAGAAGTTTGCATCCTGCGGTTGCTAATTAAGATTAAACAAGTAACCCAACGCAGGTTTATGTTATATTAGATTTACTTTGATGAGTAAACGGCCAGCCTTGGTTAGAAGACATTACATGCCAAACAAAGACATGAGGAAAACCTACCATCCAAGACATGCTGGGTTCAATCCAAGCCTGTAGTCTCAGTATTCTAAAACTAATGAGCTCAAATCATTTAAATTCTAAATTATTTTTGTTCAAAGGACATAAACTCAACTCGTTTGTCGGCCTGATGGGAAAAAGAAGCCAAGAAGAACCAGGTCAGCTAAGTTCTGGTCATCTTTGAAGTGTATTATGTTTCAGTTGTTTCTGCATAATAAATATGTTCTAAAGCCAGATCTCCTCCTCTTCCTCCTGCAGAGTCCTACGAATGGAGCACAATACAGATGAATGATCAGCGGCGCTAAGCTAAGCAGCCGTCCCCTGCCTGTGTCTCATCTCGTCATACCTCACCCACTGGAAGAGTACCCGATGCCGGTTTTGTTTTCTTCAAAATGTGTATAGCTGTTAGTCAAATAAAATGATTGTTTCCACATTGTAGTGATGTAGCAGTGCTCTGCCTGTGCCAGTTTCATCTGTCCCAGCAGAAGGTACATGGGGGGACGTAAGGAGGGGGGAAAGCTGTCATTATCGATGTTCTAAGTGGTCTCTGAGAGAGTTTACCTCCATCTGCCATGCCACAAATGTTATATGTTGTAGTGGACCATCCAATCAAAGCTATACCCCCCGGGGTACACTGATAATTGCACTGCCAACTCCTCTTCATTGTGCCTCATAGCTGTTTATTTGCAACTGTTTGCTCTAGAAACACATCAAACAGAAGTTCTTCTATTTGTTTTCATGTTCTCCACCTGCACACCTGGTGCGAAAGGACAAAATAAACGTGTTACAGTGAATTAACATATATTAAAATTATTTTCTGTAATTGTTGAGTTACAGCTTTCAAGGTGTGTAACTGTTATATGCAAGTGGGAAAAACGTTTGAGTATAGGGAGGGCGGGCTCTGGTGGCCATCAGAGGTACTGCACTAAAGATGAAAATCCACTGTTAATTTAGTGACAGTGAATGTGAAACATGGTGGGAGATACATTAAGGAAAAAACACCTAACGTAGTAAAGGTAGCATACAACATCTATAAAACATATGGAATGATTCCAGACCTTAATTAGTTCTGAGGGTAGAAGTGTAGATCTGCAAAAGAAACTCAAGTCTGGGACTAAAGCTGTCAAAATATAAATAAACTCTGGATTATAGTAAATGCATGGGCTTCCAAGCTGCAAAGCTTATTGTACTGCTGGTAAAACATAAAAAGCTAAGAATATCTATTCTGAAACTGGCATGTTTTGAGGACCCCCTCCCATCCCCCTCTGCTGGGGAGCTGCTAAGTCAAGAAATGGATCTTATAGACTGCAGACAAATTACGTCTATGGTGTGACGTAGTAAACTGTAAAACCAGGGAATACCTGGTTGGTAGTAACAGATTATCTGGCAAACTGTCCTTATTTCTCTGAGAAATGGTTCATATCCAGCTGGAATATTTAACATATCAACATTTTTCTCAAACACATTTGTAATGAGGCTATTGACAGAAAATTCAAACCAGATGTTGGTGATAAAATTAATTCACAAACATAAGAAAATCAAAACAAATAAATCCATAAATCATGTGAGCACATTTATTGAAATTCACTCAATACTAGATGGTTCCATTTGAAACAACTGTACCAGCTGACTTTCAGGTCTTTCTATAGCTCTATGCTAATGGTTTTGTTGGTAAGGACAGTTTCAGAACATCTCTTATATAAAGAAACTAGCTGCATATATTGGCCCAGCTGTGATTTTGGCCCATTTATCTCTAAAAACTGCCTTCAAATCTGAAAAATTCGGAGGGTTCCTTCTATGCACTCTGTTGGAAGTTCTTTCCATAGATTTTAAATCAGATTCAAGTCAGGTAACTGACTGGCACATTCTTGCAGCTTTTATTTCTTCCTCTGAAGACAGGTGTGAGTGTCCTTGGCTGTGTTTAGAGCTTTGTCTTGCTGAGAAACCCACCCCTATTTTCCTGCCAAGAATGTTTCTGTAAACGTCTCCGTCAGTGACACAAGGTCTGCCAGAAGTTGCTGCCCATATCATAATGTTTCCTCCAAATTGCTTGGGAAGAAAATTGCACATGCAATAAGTGGTGTTGCTGGTGAGTTACAAAGATTACATGTGCAATGGATAGCATGTGCAAAAGCAGTTTGAACCGCCCTATTTAAATGAGGATTTTGTGTGTGCCAATGGCTGTCACCATGGACAGTTTTGGAGAGCAGAGTGGTTCTATAAGAAAAATGAAGCCATGGGAGTTGGAGCAGGAGCGATTGCTCTAAGACTGCACTAAAATGTCAAAAAATAAGTGATCAAATATATACTGTTGTGTGTACATATCATTGACTAAATATGCGCTACAACGCGCTCAACTTTTGTTCTGAATCAGCTTCTTATCACTGGTAACGACGTGGCTTTCCTCTCACTCATCCCGCAGCTTCACAGCTTTAAACAGTGAGTTCAATAGTGAAGCAAAGATGCTGGGTTTTTTCCCGCCCATCAGCGTCTCTGGGGGTCTATGGGGCAGTGGGCTGGCCCGGACGCTCAGCTTCTGCATGATGATTGGATGATCTGTCTGAGGCTGAATCCCTTTTTGATTGACAGCGAAATGAGCGAATCAGCGATCTTGAAATTCTTCCCCTCCTTGAAAGACCAGCATCCGCCACTGAGTTGGAGGTAACAATGACAACAAGAAATAAAGCCCTTCTCAAAATAATTTGAAAAAATAAAAATAATAAAAGCTAAAGTAAAAAGATTAAATATCAATCATAAAACCTGGAAAAGCTGAATCTGTCAAACTTTTTTTTGTGCCAGTTTGCACCTGCATTTCAAACGTGCTTAATGTAGCACCAGAAACTCCACCCACAATCTGTGTCAGGTTTAATCAATCGGACGCGGGTGGTAAATAATTATATTTGCATATCCCATAAATTTGCACGTTCTGGTGATCAGCATGTTTTGCATGTTCATGAAGGCGAACGCGGTAAAAAGTTTGCGCCCGATGTTCGTTGATTTTACACACACGCAATTCCATTTGCACCTAGTTTGTAGATCAGCTTTGCACACCCAAGCATACCAGTTAGACTGACTTATAGCTGCCTTTTTTGTCCAAAATTATTTTGGCCAACATAAAAATCCTCCTCAAGGTCTGTACTGAATAGCTAAGCAGGAAGACCGAACCGGAAAGGATGTGCAGCAGGTTAGTGGGTCGGGGCAGAAATGGAAATGTAGTAAAGAGAGAAGATAAGAGTAGGAATGACTGAAGAAAATGAGAGAAGATGGAGGAACAAAACAAGGAAGTGCAAAAATTGGTAAGCTGAGTGACGGCATCTATAAAGGGTGCAAAGGCAGTAGGTCCAGATGCCACAATTCTGGAGGTATGGAGATGTGTGGAGCGGGCAATGGACTGTTTAACCCAATCCTTGAGAAGATTCCTGAGCAACAGAGAAGAAGTGTAATAATAAGGATGTGCTGAGCTGTGGTAACTACAGAGTGGGGATGTTGTAAGTGAGCAGCGGTGTGGTACCATGGTGAAAAAATGCACTCCAGATAAAATGTTTGCTTTCATAATACAGATGGAGATCTGGAGAAGGTCAGGAGTTGGATTTACAGCTTCCAGAAGTCAGAGTGGCCTGATGCTAAACCCAAAAACAGATCATCCCACACTGATGTAGAGAGTACCACTGACCGCTGGATGCTGTAGCTCAACTAAAAGGATACTCATGCCCCCTGCTGTACATTCTTGACATACCAGCTCCATTAAAACCAATCATAATTTATTCTGGGGCCTAAACTTGGGGCTTAACTGTTTTGGCCCATGGCTGTAGACAGATCTGCTGTATTTGATCAACATATGCTTGAGAACACTTCCATACGCTACGTTACATATGACTCATGAGGTTTCCTTCAAAAGACTAATTCAGCCTGGAGAAAAGTGAGAAATATAACCTCTGTGCACTGATGCACGGGTTCTGTAGGGGCCAGTGTTTGGTTAGCTGTGATGAAGGACACGGAGGAACCGAAGCCAAACAAATGGACTCCACAGGAGTTTGTTGTATATTAAAAAGAACACACTGAACACCTTGTGTGTTTTTGATTAGGAAACATGAAAGCACATTTAGAAAACTGCTCCTAATAATCAACTTTCACTCATTTCTTGTTTTGATTCTCTCATAAACCCTTTTCCCCATCGGTTTTATTTTGTCATACAGTTTCTTCACTATTATTCTCAAAATCTATATTTTTAGTGATAATTCATGTCTGATTTCTTCTGTATGCCATTCCTTCCTAAACACCGTGTTGGGAGAAATGCTCTGTAAATCAACCTACTTTGGCTTTTCAACAGAATTCACTAAGAAACAAAGCTTCACAAAAGACCATTAGGTTGTTTCATGGACTTTGCCTTTATTTAACTGAGCTTCCAGGATGCATAGGTGTTAGCCAAGCTGTCAAGTTCAGTTTCTTGTGGGAGAATCAGTGGAGAAGCCAAACGCTGCAGGGATGCTGGTGGACGTTTGATGGACTACAGGAGATCATCATGGTGTTCCCTCTGAAAGAGCTAACAGCAAGTTAAAAAAAATAAACCAAATTTGAAGCTGAACACCTAAGCTGTCTTGATGATTTGACATTTGTCCAGCTGTGGACTAAAGGAAAATATAAGTGCTATTCCATAATGAATGAAAAGAGTCCCACAGTCCAGCTCAAACACCAGCAAACCCCTGACAGTCAATCACAACATGACATCCTCACATACAACTAGCTCAGTTTCAGAAGCTCCAAAGGATTTTAATACAACGGCAGAAACAAACCCAAAAATCACAAACAGAAGCTGCAGCCAATCACTGGTCTTTGTCAGGTTTGTAGAATGACAGGGTCCTCGCTGATGGGTCAGTGGCGCTGATCCAACGAGGCATCCAGTAATGGGACAGCCACTTGGCCTGGCCTGGGTAAAACTTCTCAAACACCTGCCTGTAGTAGTAGGCCTCTTTGGTTTTTGGTGGGATGTGGGGGAAAGTCTTCTCAGCCTTCTCCATCTGGTCATCATTCACCTGGGGGACCACACAGGACAGGTTAGACCCATCTGACCAAGCAGAGAGAACTGCTGCTGTGTTGCGCCAGACAGCATGTTTTCACATGACTGATGGTGTTTCATCCTCCATGAGGACAGAGGAAACTCCTGCCTTTACAGTCAGTGGATGAGCTCGTCCAGACTCAGGCTGCCAGACCAAAGTAAAAGAGATGAATTCATTCGGTTCTCTCCAGCTGAAACAAGCATGGCTTAATAAAGCCTCTTTTCAGTCAAACTTTCAGGTGTTTTCTGGAATCTGACAATAAAACAGAAAAATGTGTAGGCAAAATCAACAAGAAAGGATTCCACAGATGGAGATGAGCTCTCAGAGAACAGACACAGAAATACTACATGTTGTGATCATGCTAACTAACACAAATTACAGCAGAAAACTTGTGAAAAAAAACGATAAATATATGGCAGCTAGCTCATGTCGGAAGCTGTCAGTTTAGAACATACAGTACTGTGCAAAGGTTTTAGGCAGGTATGAAAAAAATGCTGTAAACAAAGAATGCTTTCAGAAATATAAATGATGATTGTTTAATTTTATCAATTTACAAAATGTTAAGTGAGTGAACCCAAACATACCGCCAAAATCTTCAGCGTAAAGCAGAACTAGACTTACTGGAAGTGATGGTGTGGTCCCACAGAGCCCTGATCTCAACATCATGGAGTGTGTCTGGGATTACATGAAGAGACTGAAGGATGTGAGGAAGCCTACATCCACTGAAGATCTGTGGTTAATTCTCCAAAATGTCAGGAACAACCTACCAGCCGAGTTCCTTCAATAATTGTGAGCAAGTGTAACAAGAAGAATTGATGCTGTTTTGAAGGTAAAGGGTGGTCACACCAAATATTGATATGATTTAGGTTTCTCTTCTGTTCATTCACTGCATTTTGTTGATTGATGAAAATAAATGATGAACACTTCCATTTCTGAAAGAATTCTTTCTTTATAGCATTTTTTCACACCTGCCTAAACCTTTTACTGTACATGGACTACTTCAGTTTCAACTGTCTGAACTGGTTCTTTACCAGGGTGCCATCGCTAAACTTTTCAGCCAGTAATATGAAATAAAAATCCATATAACTGAAACATGCATCAGTAGAATCTGCAAATGTCTCTGTTCAGAGGCAGGGTTCCAGAACATGTTCCATACCCAAATCCTTTTCCTGGAATGTATATGAATCTTATCCTTTTTATTCTTTCAAAAGGATCTGAAGCATTTGTGCAATTATAGCATGTGACAAAATTGTGTTACATGTATGAAAAATAAAAGAAATCAAACCAAACAATCTTGAGTTAGACTGGATTTAAACACATCCAGTCTCTGCATGCATGATGGACCAGCACCACAGAAACTTTACAGTGACTCAAACTGATCTGGGAACCAAACTGGCTCTAAGCTTATTCTGCAAATTCTCTTTTTGTATTTATAAAAGTGACCGTAACAAATGTTGTTTATCACCCTGGTTTACTGTTCATGTTGCTAGATTAATCCATACCAAAGAGTAGAGATGTTCCTGCAGGCAGGTGTACCAGGACTTCTTCTCAGACATCACACCATCACTGAAGGCTTCTTTCCGTCTCCACAGGATCTCATCAGGAATCAAGTTTTGGCCTTTGAAAGAGTCCCTGAGAAGGTGTTTCTCCACTCCATCCTGTGTGCACAGGTCAAAGTGCATTGTTAATATAACAAAGTGCTCTAGCACTGACACAAAAAAGCATCTGAGGAATTAACCTTAGGAGTTCTCATCTTCTCAGGAAGAGAAAGGTAGTACGCTGTGAATCTGTGGTCCAAGAAAGGTACTCTGAGCTCCAAACTGAAAAACAAAACAGGTCAGCAGAAATTGTTATGGTATTTATCATTATTAGGGGTTTTACTTCAAATAGTTTGAATTACAACATGATTCCAACTTTCACTTTTTTTATAAATGCAGATAGTAGCAGTAGAGACCCATCAAGAAGTTGTTTGGTGAGGGGGAATTATTTCATTCTACGCCTCGACAGGCCTTAAATGGTGATTGGTGATCCAATCTTTCTGCTGATCAGTAAATGGACCATACCCAAGAACCAAGAGGTCACACCAAAAACACTCTTCTGTGTTTAAATTGTTAGTGAGTGAAAAAGACTGTAAGCCATTGTCAGTATCACTGACGTGTTTAAAAATGAAGTAGTAAAAAGCTTCTAGAGAGGGAACTTTATTTTCAACAGAAACATGTTGGCTGTTGATTCAGGCTGCCACTTTTGAACAGAGGGGGAGACTTCAGCAGATAACAGTAAGGCTAAATGTATTAAAGATGCTCTGCTTCATCCCTTTTAGGGGTCCAATTCTGAATAGCATGAGATATCTTGGATTAGGGAAGGTTGACTTTTGGAAATATCACAGTTAAAGTACAGTGAATACAGAGAGAGAGAGATGTTTACAGTTAGCAATGCTATCCATGCTTATATCACTAATATCGATGGATGCAACAAGCTGCATTTTTTTGAAAATGGGTTTGCAGTTTAGCTATGCATTTATTTTTGTCTGTTTTGATTATGTCCCACTTATGGGGCCTTTTGAATCTAGGACATCTGGAACCTCACTACGTGTTGAACTGTTTGCTGCTCGACTTGGATGGAGAACAACCACTGAACTACACAAACTAAAGAGACTAGTAAAAACACTCAATCCCAGAATGCACAGCATTAACCTAATTTTCAAGAAAACTCCCAGCAAGGAGGAGACGCTGCTGGAATCCCCATGACAGAGTGCAAAACTCTGGTGTGCAGCATCATTTGTCCTCTGTTCACTAGAGCACCATCGGGGAGAAACGCATATGTATGTCTTGACTTTGCTGGCCAACTAGACTACTTCTTCGAAGAACCTTGGATCCAAAAAGTTAGTAGCGGTATGTTGTTTGTGCATCAGACGACCGGCCAGAATTAAGACTAGCTGTCTTAAACCTTTCCTTCTGAGCTTCTGCAGAAAAAGAATCTGAGCAAGAGATTCCCCAAGAAGAGACGGTGTATCTAATCACTTTGGCTTTCCACCTCCCTGCCTGATAAAAGACGGCACAGAAACTGTGTGTGTCAGTCCAAGCAGACGCTCATCCCAGCCCAGCATGCTGCTTGCATGTTGGTCCCCCCTAGGTGGCTGAACCCAGAGCAGCTGCCCACCACACAGCTCATCACCCTTTGCACCTCCTGTCTTCTGTTAACCTGAATGGTTCATGTAAGAGGTTGTGTCTTGGCAGAGAAAATTAATTTAGGGTAAAACAATTTAAAAGTTGTGTGGCAAAAGGATGTTAACTTCTATGCGTTCCTGCCAGTATCTCTGTTCAGGTTGGGCGATTGGACGAATTTATTGACCACAGACTGAGCCCTTCAACAGTTGTTGTTTTAAAAGCGATATTTTGGGGGCATTTTGTTGCCTACGGGTTAAGGGCAAAACATAGTCGGGCGTAGCCTACTTGACTGCACGTACTCAAAGCAGACGTCTGCCGGACTTTTGCGGCCGCGTACTAGGTGTCACACAATAAACTGCTCGGCGGGAAAAAATCTCCACATCAAACTGTTTTATAGGTGACACATTGATCCAATCAGCCGGTCGCGAGTATGCAAGTGATATCGTAGTATACTCAGCCAGATGGTGCACACATAACTATCCATGCAAGATCACGGTGTTTAAGGTCTTTGCTGGCGCTATATGTCTGCACAAGCGGCACACCGCTTTAGTTACATCCTGTGGTTTACCTCGCTCATCCGGTTTAAAGCCAAACGATTAGTATAGACTTTGTATTTTCATTGATAACTAGTTCCTCCATTTTTTGGACATTTGTGTTCTAAATTGGCAAATCAGTCAACGGCTATTTACATTGCTCGGCCCACAAAAAAGTCCAAACGTCACCTGCACTAAAATATCGCCCATCGTCCTTTTTTGGACAGACGAATATCGGTTGGAAAAATGTTACATGTCGCCCAACCTTAACCTCTGTAACAACCTGCTGATGACACTCTGTGACACTCTAAGCTCAGTGGCCACTTCCATCTGAGAACATCCTATTTGAAGCCTTGCAATGGCG
This sequence comes from Girardinichthys multiradiatus, assembly GCF_021462225.1. NCBI lineage: Eukaryota > Metazoa > Chordata > Actinopteri > Cyprinodontiformes > Goodeidae > Girardinichthys > Girardinichthys multiradiatus. Next base: position 3,933,578 of record NC_061806.1, on the reverse strand, counting down.
ATGTACTGTTAATCAGACGTCTTGGTCTCATGACGGCAAAATGCCAATGCCCAACAGTGGTGCTCTGATTTGTTAGTCTGGCTGAAAATGTAATATTGTAACTTTGTTAAAAATGTTGTTAATAATTGTTTATTCATAGGACCTGAAGAGAAATTGGAGTTAGCTAAAATATGTAAAAATTGAAGATCAACCACAAAATCTGTGATCAGTGCATCTCTGACTGGCAGGTACTATGTTAATGCATTATTAAAGGAATTATTGTACTAGATTTCTGTGTAAGCATCTTGTTGTCCTGTTAAATACACCAAGCGTTTCCCCTTATTCCCTTTGCCCACAAGCATAAAGTGTTTAATTAAAATAATAATAATAATAATGATAATAATAATATAGACTTTATTGATCTCACAATGGAGACATTTTGCTCTGGTACAGAAACCTTCATTTGCAATTACAGATATCAGACGTTTCTTGTAGTTCTTGACGAGGTTTGCACACACTGCAGCAGGGATTCTGGACCACTCCTCCATACAGATCTTCTCCAGATCCTTCAGGTTTCAGGGCTGTCACTGGACAATACAGACTTTCAGCTCCCTCCAAAGATTTTTGATTGGGTTCAGGTCTGGAGACTGGCTAGGCCACTCCAGGACCTTGAGATGCTTCTTATGGAGCCACTCCTTTGTTGCCCTGGCTGTGTGCTTCGCTGGAAGACCCAGCCATGACCCATCTTCAGTGGCCTTTCTGAGGGAAGGAGGTTGATGGCTAAGATCTTCTGATACATGACCATCTAACCTCCCCTCAATAGGGTGCAGTCGTCCTGTCCCCTTTGCAGAAAAGCATCCCCAAAGGATGATGTTTCCACCTCCATGCTTCACGGTAGGGATGGTGTTCTTGGGGTTGTACTCATCCTTCTTCTTCCTCCAAACACGGCGAGTGGAGTTTGGACCAAAAAACTCTATTTTGGTCTCATTACACCACTTGACCTTCTCCCATTCTGGATCATCCAGATGGTCACTGACAGACTTCAGGTGGACATGCGATGGCTTGATCAGAGGGACCTTGCGTGCGCTGCAGGATTTTAATCCATGGTGGCGTAGTGTGTTGCTAATGGTCTTCTGTGAGACTGTGGTCCCAGCTCTCTTCAGATCATTGACTAGGTCCTGCCATGTAGTTCTGGGCTGATCCCTCACGTTCCTCATGATCATTGATGCCCCACGAGGTGAGATCTTGCATGGACCAGACTGAGGGAGATTGACCATCATCTTGAACTTCTTCCATTTTCTTAGAATTGCGCCAACAGTTGTTACCTTCTCACCAAGCTGCTTGGCTATTTTCCTGTAGCCCATCCCAGCCTTGTGCAGTTCTACTATTTTATCCCTGATGTTCTTCCACAGCTCTCTGGTCTTGGCCATTGTGGAGAGGTTGGAGTTTGAGTGTGTGGACAGGTGTGTTTTATACAGTAATACACCTACAGTAAGTTCAATTAGCCCAAATTCAGCTCATTAAATTGTTAAATGGCACAAAGTAATTCAGGCGTTCCATACAGTCGTATCCAGACTGAGTTCTGTGAGTTCTGCAGGTGTCTGTGAGAACTTACCCGTGGGCAGCAGTAGTCCGATCAGCACGAAGAACATCAAACAAGAAGAGCTCCTTTAAGAGACGAACGCTGTCCTCTGCTCCTGCTTTGGCACTTGGAGCCTGGAGGAGAAAAGCAGCTCAGTCAGGAAAGAATTCCCTGGATTTAACAATCTCTTCACAGCTCTACAATTTCTCTCAGATGGCCAGTGTTCACTGTAAATAGAAATGTCCCCACAGAGTCACTGATTATACTTCTGATTATTAGCAATAACGAGACTGTTGATTGGATTGTGATGATGATTATTTACATCCAGTAGAAATGAACTTACTGGGAATTTGGTACAGAAGGGCTTCAGTCCAAATAAATCCCCTTTTTTGCCTTTTCTTCAAACATGAAGCACCTGTTCAGCATATCTGAGCTCCCAAAGTGAGGCTTATTGATAATTACTAAAAAGGTTATTAAATTATGCAAACTTAGTATACCACTGTTATACTGCAGTAAAAATTAATCTATGAATAATCCATAGCTTTATAAAAGAGGAAGCAGAGGTCATAGCTCGGTTTGATCCTGTAATATGACTGCTTCTTAGAGTACTTGCCTTGTGGAAGTAAAGGTATCCCTGAGTCAGCTCATCAGATCCTTCTCCAGAGAAGATCACTACACTGTCTGTCTTCTCCTTGATGTACTTCGATACCAAGTACATCCCTGCAGTGGAGGAAACTGAACTTTATTCTTATTTCTGTGGATGAAGAACGCCCTAATTTGGACAAGTTTACCATCACTGATGGTTGAAGGCATCCATGGAAAAAGCTTTGATACAATATGACGTTAAAGCACCATCAACCCAAACCTTATGTCCATGTTCTGTTTGATTGGTTGGACTGTGGTCCATTCTAACAGAGTTAAATCAGAACAGTGACGCTGGACTGCAGCAGCCAGCACTCAATCTGTCGCTCCCACCGACCTCGTTGACCTTACAGTGTTTCACTGGATTTGAGGTCAATTCAACCAAGTTGCTCAGGTGGAAAGAGGAATGTGGTGATTGTGTACACACATTTATGTCACATCATTGCACTCTTCAGGCTGCAGAGATGTAAAGCCTGCAGTCTGGACGCTGATTCCAACGCTAACTGAAAACTGCTTTAGGCTGTACTGATGTGACTTTGCTAATAGAGCTGCAAAATTCTGGGAATTTTCAAAGTTGTCATATTTCCATGGATAATAATAATAATACATAATAATACATCAAGATACATAAAGAATGAAGGCATTATTATTGGTAGCAATGATACAAAATGAATGAAATGAAAAAGTAGTTTTATGATGGTTTTAAGCGAGGGTAGACCTCAAAACTTGATCTGTGCAGTCAGTTCATCCAGAATGAGCGCATACTGAAATGTTTTTTTTAGAGTTCTCGGAGCAGCGGACTCAGCTTGCAGACCAGTCTGGCTGCTATTAGCTAAACTAAACTAACTGGGCGGCTGGACTGGGACTTCCCCACTAAGGGCTGCCTGATCTCGGCCAGGCACTCTGGGATTTCCCGCTACCTGTTGTCTGTTTGTGGCAGCTGAGAGTGAATATAATGTCTTTAGTAGGTATGTGGTGAATAACCGCAACTACCAGAATATAAAACAGAATATTTTCCGCTGGAAATTTGTGACACTTTAAGTCATTGTTGGCATTAATTATAAACTGTTTTGCTACAGTTCTGTAAGACAAATGTTTTAATGCAGTGCTGATGATGAACTTTCTACGATTGTCTTTTCATGTAAACCTAACTTAGTGGAGTAATGAACTTTTCATTTTTCATAGTTTTATGCAGACGGCTTTGCAGGAGGAGAGACCACAGTTCCAGGTTTGGATGTAGTTCCCCAGAAGCTCCCAGTAACCCTGTCATCCTCTACACCACTGTCTATGCATCTTCTGCTTTACATAAATATTTGCTTATGATTTGACAGTCAAGGTATTAATTCCCTGTACTTCTGGACTGATTATCAGTTTTTTATTCTAATAAATAAACGTTTTACTAAAATAATTTTCTGTAGTTATGTGATATGAATTTACATGATGATAATAAAAGAAAAATAAGTGTGTTAATCAGTGTTTAGTAGATATTATAAATGAATCACGCCGTTGTAAAGCAACAACTTTGGCCAGATGCAGTTGGTAAAAACATTAAAAGTAAAATAATGATTTCCTCCTTATGGATCCAGTATAACTCAATAATGAAAGAAATGAATTAACTGTATAACTCTAAAGCTGCTCATTATTTATAATTTATCTGTTGTAACTAAATAATTACTTATTAGCTAATAGTTTTTTAAACGGAGTAAAGGAGTAACGTCATCTGCTGGACAGAAGGTGTATTGCAGTTCTCTTCACAACTTCCCCATTCGTCGTTATGCTGATTTAAATAAATAAATGATACAGAATTGAGTACAGAATTCCCTGGGATTCCTATTACCCAGGTAAAACAAATCTGGAGGCTTTAAATCCTGGGGCTTTCGGTGGAAAAAGGGCTAACATCACAGGGTTCGTCCTGCTAGCAGCAATTACTCACCAACAGAAGCACGGATGGTGGTGATGTCGTAGGTCTCCAGGTGGAAAATGACGTCCTCCACAGCTTTGATGCCTTCCTCTGCTGTGAATTCCACCTTATGGTGCTCACTGCCAATGTGAGCCGCCACCTGACAGCATAAAAACCAGCTGCTGACCACAGACTGTATGAAAAACTTCTCATTTTATACACCAAACACCAAGTTTCTACCATGAATCAACTGCAAATTATCAAAGTGCATCTATAGGAAAAAATTGAATGACACAAAAAGAAAGAAAAAAACTCCCAGTTTTCTCCCACATGAGTCTCCTCCATGTTACTGCGACCTAATGGGCCAAACTGACCTTTTCAGCAGCTATGACATCAGGACTGTCCTCTGACCCGATGGAAAACGTCTGAATGGAATACGGCAGCTTCTCTTCTTTGGACAGTTTCAGCAGCATGGCTGCCACCAAACTTGAGTCCAGACCACCTGAACATAGAACATGAACGAGCAGAACTGACATCCAGTACCCACCCCTGTCGGATCAATAACAAAGGCTTTTCAAGTCACAAACAAAAGAAATGTTTTAAAGGTTTTCAGATAAATGAATTTGTGACAACTAGCTGAGATACACCTGGGATGTAGAAGATACAGTCAAGGTAAAAAGAAAGTACACCCTCTTTCATTTCAAGGGTTTAAAATATCAGGACATTATTAAACGGATCTGTTCTAAAAATATTTAAATGTAGCTTTCTTGTAAAAAAAAAAATCTCAAAGCCAAAATAGAAGAGATGTAAATGAAAAATAGACTAAGTACTCTTGCTGCTCTATGGCACACAGAGGTGTGTTAACACAACGCGAAGCAGAAAGACATCAGCATTGACCTTTCAGAAGCAGCTGGTTCTGCCTATCCATCTGGAAAATGTTACACAGCCATTTCCAAACTATTTGAAGTCTGTCATTCTACAAGCAGTGTGATTATTTCACAAGTGAAAAACATTCAAGGCAGATACAAATTTTCCCCAAAGTTGACATTCCTTCAAATTCGGCCCAGGGTCAAACTCTGTAATGCTCAGAGAAAATGTAAAAAAACTCCAGAGCAACATCTCAAACTCCACAGGCCTCAGTTTGCATGTTAAATGCTCCAGTTCATAATGGGGCCATCTGAAAGAGAATGACTCGTTTGGAAAGTTTGCCAGAAAAAAGTCCTGTGGAAGGATGTTTTAGGTTTACAAAGCTGCATTTTAACGAACCACAAGATTTCAGGAACATCCTTCGGACATTTAAGGCCGGAGGAGAGAAGTGTGTTCATAAAGCACATCACCACATTAGGAGAAAACCAAACACCTCATACTAACTGTTAAACACGGTGGTGGAGCAGTAATGATTTGAGTTAGTTTTGCAACGGTAGGAACTGGACACCTTGCAGTCATTGAGTGGACCATGACTTCTTCTGTTTAGCAGACTAATCTAGGGTGAAATGTGGGTCCATCTGTCTGACAGCTGAAGCTTGGCCACAGATGGGTCACCAACAGGACAATGATCCCAAACACAGCAGCGGATCTACAACAGGACTGCTAAAAAATGAATAATCAAGGAGCAGCGGCCTATTGAAAGTCCAGATCCCAACTGTGCTACCACACTTAGTTTTCAGATCAAGAAACAATTTTTAATGTAGACAAAGTAACCTGAGTAAACACCTGAGTAGTTTTCAAATGATGATCTTATTTATTAAGGGTCAAAAAGCTATCCAAAGCAAGCTGACCCTATATGAGAAAGTAATTGCCTCCAAGAGCCAGTAACTAACTGGGCCACCCTTAGCAGTGTTAATAACAATAACTGGCAGCGAGTCTTTTAAAACACTGGAGGAATTCTGGAGCACTCCGCTTAGCAGAATTGCTTTAATTCAGCTACATTTTAGATGTTTCCAACCTGTGTACGGTCATGCTGCAGCATCTCAGTCAGATTTCGGTCAAGACTTTGACTAAGCCACTCCAAAGTTTTCATTCCATTTTTTAACCATTCAGAGATGGATTTGCTGGTGTGCTTTTGTTCTGTTGCAGAACCCAAGTGCAGATGAGCTTAAGGTCACAAACTGATGGTCAGACATTCTCCTTTTGGATCTCCTTCCAATTACAGCAGGTCATAAAGTCCATCATACCAGCAAAACCATGTTTAACTGTTGATATGATGTTTCCTCCCTGAAATGCAGTTAGTTTCACACCAGGTGTTACCGATGTTACCAGATGTCATGGGTCGCCACCTTCCAAAAAGTCTCAATTTTTTCTCATCAGTCCACAGAATATTTTATCAAAAGTCTGAAGGATCAGCAAGATGTTTTCTGGTAAATGTGAGATGGGCCTTTATGTTCTAAGGTTCACCACTGTTCCATGTTTTCTTCATTGGTGAATAATGGTTCTCACTGGAGTCCCTTAGCCTTAGCTTTTTAACCCTTTCCAGACTGACAGATGTTTGTGGATTTGCTTTTCAGCTGTTCCTACACTTTTTAATGTCAGGTCTTCTGCTTTTTAAAATATTCTGGCATACTTCATACCGTCAGACATGATCTACTTAAGTGTTTCCTTGAATTAGCTCTGGCAGTAAGCAGGCCTGGGTGTGAAACTGAACCCAAAAATGCAGTGGCGCAGGGGAAAGCGTGTGACCCATATACTGGTCCCGGCCTGTTGACCTTTGATGCTTGTCTTCCGCCCTCTCTCTCTCTCGACCCCAATTCCTGTCGGGCAACTTACAAAATAAAGGCCACTAGTGCCACAAAAAAACATGGGCTGAAACAATAATCACATTTATCACGATTAATCTGATTATTGAAATAATTATCAACTAATTTAGCAATCTAACAATCGTTAGCTGGACAATATAGACCAAACTTGTACTAAAAATATATATATTTTGCCTTTATGTTGAAAAACTTTCTCTAGAACTCCTCAAGTGGCAAAGTTTTAGCTTCATGTGGTTCAAATTCTGTAAAAAAAAACTGCTATTAAGCACTTTTCCCTATCTGATTATTAATCGAAAAAACGTCAGATGAATCGATTATCAAAATAATCGCTAGTTGCAGCCCTACAAAAAAAACAACTTGTTCTATTTACACAGCTTAACTTGTATTAATAATCAGTGATTATCAAACAAGTCTGTTTGATTATCTAAAATATTTAAGTGTAACAAAAAGTCAAAAAACAGCCGAGGGCAAATATTTTTTCACAGTACTATGCATAAAGTGGTGCAGCTGTGCTTCTAAGCAGTAAACAATAAATGTGCTCAATCATATTCTGAAACAAATGCTGCATTCAATGATCTGATTGGAAAAAAAACTGTTTAAGCAGCAAAACTAATAACCCTAATCATAATGGCAAACATCAATCAGTTTATCATTCTTGTCTCCGAGGGCCGAAGAAATGCAGACCATGTACCGTTTGTCACAGGATTTCCCTGTATGTGTTAAAAAAAAGTTTTTCTCCACAACGATGTAGGAGACTGAAAGTCATACAGAAAGGTGGAGGAACTGAAGGAAGACAGACTTTACTTTTTTCCATTACTGCATGTTGCAGCTAGAATTAAACAACTGTGTGTACAGCAAATATTTCCCCAACAGCCCACAAATTATTGCGTGCAGTTAATATTACTGTTTTCTGACTCAAAGGGCAGCAGTTACCTGACAGGAGACAACCAATTCGTCTGTGAGCCATAAGGCGTTTCCTCACAGCGTTTTCAAACAGACTCCTGATGTTACGTTTCACCGTTTCCTTATCGACACCTGGACAGATACATTTGTTTGGTTATAGATGCTATGAAAAAGGCTGACACATAAACTAGGTAGAGGACCGTTTCTCACCTGAAGACAGTCCCTCCACCGTGTCGTAGAGGGCATGAGCCGGCTCTCTGGTACAGCAGTGAAACTGCTCAAACTGAATAGACTGAACTTTGCCGTTTAGCTTCAGGTCAAAGACCTCAAAGTGCCCAGGGAGAAAGGGAACAATGGTGGCAGTGGTTTCTATTGAGTGGGTGATCTGTGTAAGACCTATGATCAGAAGAACAGGTTAACTACTGCTCACCAAGATAACCTCACTAAAGAGTCAGGTTGAAGAAACTGTTTGAAGTTATTCCAGGACCTTTGGCCTCTGAGCAGACTGCAAGGAAGCCATCATCGGCGAGGAACTTGAACAACGGTCGGACACCGTACGTGTCTCTTCCCAGATGGACCTTTCTGTTGGCTGTGTCCAGCAGAATGAAAGCAAAGACTCCATCCAAGAGAGAAGCCATCTTCTTGATTCCAAAGCGATCATACAGATGAAGCAGAACTTCCCCATCCATCTGAGTCTGACAGTCAAAGTCAAACTGCGTCTTCAGCTGAAAGAACAGAAAGCAGCATTAGAATCTTCTTACAACGTTATAATTTTCTTTCAGCCTAACAGCTCTAACAGCTCTAACTGTTCTTGGAAAGCTTTCCACAAGGTTCTGGAGGGTTTATGCAAATTTTTGACCATTTTTTCAGAAGTATATTTGTGAGATCAGACACTAGTGTTGGATGAGAAGGCCTTTCCTTGCAGTATTTGTGTCAATTCTTCACAAATGTGTTCTGTCGGGTTGAGGTCAGGAGTCTGTGCAGGCCAGTTAAGTGCTCTGCACCAAACCCTCTCATCTCATGTCCTTATGGCTGGTGTTTAGTTATGTTTGATCAGGAAGATACTCTCCACTAACTGTTCCCACAAAGTTGGAAGCATGAAATGCTGAAGCTTTAAGTGTTCCTTTCAGTGGAACTAAGGAGATGAGCCCAACTCCTGAAACCAAACCATAATCCTCCCTGCACCAAACGTTATACCAAAGGATCCAAGTAAGTGCTGTTCCCATGGTAACTACCAAACCAAGACTGGTCCACTGGATTACTACACAGAGGCATGATTCTTTACTCCAGACAACATGTCTCTTACGCTCTAGAGTCCATTAATGGTGTACCTTACATCGCTGCATTTCACGCTGTGCAGTGGACGTTGTTGATGTGAGGCTTGGATGCAGCTGCTTGGTAATGGAAACCCATTTCACAAGCCTCTTAACTGTTCTTAAGCTCATACCTGAAGGTCTGTAGCTACTGACTCTGCAGAAAGTTGCAGACCACTGAGCACTATGTGCCACAGCCTCCAGTGACCCCAGTCTCAATCATCTAATTCCATTAACACTAACTGTGGAATATTTAGTAGGGAGGAAATGTAATGACTGGAGTTACTGCACAGGTGGTATTCTCTCATTGTACCATGTTGGGTCGCTCTCACTGAGCTACTGAGAGGGATAGATTTTATAACGTGCTAGTAAAAGCAGTCTGCATGCCAAGGTGCTGGATGTTAGAGACTTGTGGCAATGGAAGGGATGGAACATCTGATGTTCCAAATGATCTGGATGGGTTCATCAACACAGTGTAAAGCTCAGCATTCTGTGGGCATCGTTAGGCATACTGTAGTCTGAGATCAGATTCCAGGATGTTGGCTGGTTTTTTCATTCTTGGCTTTATGGAAACTTGATCAATGTCACAGTGGTCTTACTGTTTGGTGGTTGTAAATCTCTCCGTTGTAGCAGAGCCACAAGTAAGGAAACGTCTTGACGCGTAGCGGCTGCATACCATGCAGCGGATCCACAATGGCCAGCCGGTGGAAGCCAAAGCAGCAGCTGGTGAAGCCGTTGACATTTTCAAAGCGGAAAGCGTCGGGGCCCCTGTGAGCGATCTTCATGGCACACGTGCACTGAACTGACAAGCACTCATCGCTGCCAAACAAAGCCCAGATGCCACACATTTTCAACCTGCAGAAGAAAAGAAGAAAAAACAACAGATGCTGGGAAACATGTTTTTGATTCTTTAAATCTGAACGGTCCAATGTACTGTAACAGAAATCCAACACTGACGAGGAAGAGTTTCATTAGTTCAAATTTTTAAACCCAGAAATTCCCTTACCAGCAGCAGAAGAAATCTCTTCAACCACAACTGCTACAGTGCATTGCACTATTAGGGTTTCACTTATTCATGTTTTGTGACACTGCAATCCAAGACTTTTATGTATTGTAATGGAACTTTATGTGTTGGACCAACACAAAGTAGCAGAGTTGGACCCAAGTCATTGTTTCGTAAAGACATGCAAGTAATAAGCAGGGGCACCTGCAGGATTTTATCGGAGGGTACGCATAAAACCATCACCGCACGTGACCACATTACACCTGATCCACACAAATACATATGGCAAGCTAACAGTGCCACCAAACGAAGGTTTGCTCCACGGAGGCAGTGGACACTGGCATAGTCAGGAGAACTTTTACTATCGTATGTACATTTAGCATCAAACCTGTGAGTCAGAAAACATTCTTGAGTGGATACCCGCCTTGCTCTGAACTCAGCAGCAAATGTTAAGGAGGCGAACAGTGAGTTCATTAGAGAAACACAATGCCAATAAATGTGCTGTGGTCAGAAGACACCAACGTGGAACTTTCTAGCATAGATGAAGAACACTATGGGTAGTTACAAAGTAACACAACACATCACTCTGAACACCATTCCCATGTGAGGCACGGGGGTGGAAGCAGGGCTTTGACATCAACACCCGCCAACCCGCCAAATGCGGGTGAAATTTAGCAGTGGCGGGTAACACAGCCACTCCAACTAGCCACTTTAGGGGGTTGAATTATATATACAGTTCTTAATTGTAGTTTTCCCAAATAGGATCTGAAATAATAAACAAATTGAAATGTGACACTACGACACTACAACTCCCATGAGAACTGCCTGCGTACAGTGTTTGCTCATTGGTCCGTTCATGACCAACATCACTTTTGACAGGCGGTCCCTGTGGAGAACACAGTTGTGAAGCGGTGGGGGCGGTAATGTGGAGGCACATTCAAGGTGTCAGAGAACCCGGAGAGCAGAAAAAAAAAAACCCTGACAATGAAACGAAGGAAAGGGAGACAAAGAAAAAGAAAAGGCCGTTCAACAAAAAGTGGAAGACAGCAGGTCGAGAATGGTTGGTATATGACCCAGGGGAGAACATCATGAATTGCACTGACTGTAGGTCATGTATGGCGGTGAAAAGATGAAGGGGGTCTCAGATAAACAACAGTAAACTAACCAGTTACATTTGAGTTTAAAAAGCACTTGACTAAAGTTTGTGAGGAAGCTAGGTTAGTCATAACATTATTCAATGTGTGTTTTGTCCGGGGTGGATGAGAGAAAAGGGCTAAAAGTTGGAAGTACTTATAGGAACTCAAATCGAGCTAAGGAATTTATATTTTACATTGCTGAGGCAGAAAGAAAAAAACTCAGAGAAGCTCTAGCCACCACAAAGTTCCTGTCAGTAATGAGTGACAGTTCGACAGAGAGGGCAGTGATGGAAGAGGAGCTGGTGTACGTCAGGTGGGCAACAGCAGGGAAGATGGAAGTGCGTTTTTTGGGTATCCAAACGGTGGAAAAGCCAGACACAAACCATGTCGCTGAAGCTATATCCTCAATAATGGAAACCATGTCAGTGAACGAAGATGAGACAGGGCAGTGGCTACAGAAACTAGTAGCGTTTGGGACGGACGGTGCTGCAGTCATGACAGGGGTCAAGAGAGGGGTAGTCAGTCGGCAGCGCGTAGACAAAGCACACATTCTGGGCCTACACTGCATGTCCCATCGGCTGGAGTTTGCCTAATCTGAAGCCGTGTCCCAAAACAATCTGGCAAGGAAAGTTGATGATTTGCTGAGCGGCCTGTATTCTTTCTATCACAAGAGCTGTGTGAACAGGGCAAACTTGATGAGTAGCTTCGAGGAGATTGGCATGAAGACTCTGATGCCTACTAGGGTAGGAGGGACCCGGTGGGTTTCACATTTCCTGTGAGCCCTTGAAAACGTTTTGAGAGGCTGCAAGGGACTTATGCACCACCTAGAGCAGGTAAAGTAGGCTAGTACAGGTAGGAAACAGACAGTTTTGAAGTTAACATTTCCTAAATGTAGAAATTTGTCATGGCTTGGCAGGTTGGAAAGAATACAGATGTTAGTTTAGTGTTGAAATGTTTATTTATACATTGTAAGAATTCCTTGATATTTTAAAATGTGATTGTATGTAATTAATAATTTATTCATTTCATTCTATGCATTATCATGTCAGGCACATTCACCTTAAGGAGCGGGTAATGAAATACAGAAGGCAAAGGCCCGAGGGTTTCTCCATATTATGAAGAATGAGGCCATCGTCAAATTCTCCTGCTTCCTTCATGACTTGCTGACTCAGCTCAGCAGCCTGTCCCTAACCATCCAGCGTTCCTCAGTGACCGTGGACGAAGTTCATGACAGCCTGTCCTCCACCCAGGCTATAATGCTCAAATACAAATCCAGGTACAACCAACAAAATTGACCGTATTTATCATTAAAGACCATTCAAAGACCATCTCATAGATCTGCTGTCAATAACCATGGACAACAGCTTCAGAGATATGAGCCATTGGATCCTACGTGCCATGCGGATTACCAACGTCCGATACTGGCCAGAGGCAAACAGAAATGCTGGTAAATTAGGGGATGTTTTTGTATCCAAAATGACCAGACTTAACAAAACATTTAAGTAACTGATTTTCTATCATTTCGTCCAAAACATCTTCTACATCTTATATCTCTATAAGTGTATATTTTGGTGACTCTGATGTGCAGGAGCTCATCAAACACTCTGAGCCTGTGCTTATGAGAGCAGGGTTGAAAGTGGGAGAAGTGCTGGACCAGTGGACTGTTCTCAAGTCGAGACTGTACCAGAACTCCAACATTTTAAAAAACATCTCCTGGCCAGAGGTTAATCAGCAGCTTGGCCAGGTGTGTCCGGACGTACTGCATCTGGTTGACCTTATCCTTTGCATCCCTGCTTCAACAACTGACTGTGAGCGGGGATTTAGTGCCATGAAGGTGGTCAAAAGTGACTGGCGGGCCAGTCTTAAAAATCAGACCTTGTCAGACCTGCTGACTGTTCAGCTCTCCTCTGATTCAATCACAGACTGTGATCCAGCCCCTGCCATTAAGTTGTGGCATGTTGGAAGCCTCGGTCTCGAAGGCCAGTTTTCATGGAGCACAGAGACAAGCAGAGAAGGGATGACTCTGATGATGAAAGCTGTGATGAAATTTAAATGCATATCGTTCATTTGCACTTTCACATTTCACACAGACATATAACAAGTTAAATGAAGTTGTTTTCTGAAGTTCTCATTCATGCAGATATTTTTTCTGCTGTTTTTGTATTTTCTGCTGTAAATAAATACTGAAACAGTGTTTTATTTTTCCAGTTTAGTCTTTATCTTTTAAATGAATCTTCTACTTCCCAAGCCGAGCACCTACATGCGTAAAAGATCAACCTCTGTCTGTCTCCATGCACCTTCTAGTCTTCATCTTCCTCTTCATAATCTACGTGCTGCCTGTAGAGCAGTAATACGACGCTACTTTTAGTCCACCGATGTTTCGGTTGCACCGAACTAAGCATAAAGTCCAAAACGCTGCTCCAGATGTATCCTTTAGACAGAATCCATTCAAACTGAACCTGAACACCAGTTTCACCTTGCTGCTGAGCTTTCGATCACATGGAGCTCAGTTCTTCTGCTCAGTTCAGCAGAACCTTTACATCCTATATAAGGAAGAGGCGAGGCAACGTACCGTGTTCTTTCTAAAGGTCCAAATTAATGTTCTGACACTTCCTCACACTGATGAAGCAGCTAGAATCCGAGCTGCTAGTGAAGCGACACGAGGCTCCCAGAGCATTGTGGGATGTCTCTTCAAAATAAAAGCACATGAAAGACAAGCGGCAACAAAGACTGAGATTATTATATCTAAAACATACAAACACGTCCAATCAAAATACAGGGAAATACATGAAAACTAAACTGTTGAAAAGCTATGAAGTGGAGACATTTTTCTTTCATTTGTGTTTCAGTTTTCAGAAAGGTCCAGTCCCTGCTCATTTCAACTTTCATGCAGGTCTTTTATTATGAAATCCATTAGGTATTAAAGGCAAATAGAGTTGCAAGCACAGCTCCATGCAATGTTGCATCACCTGCAAAAATTAACTTCTGTAAAAAAATTCTCTCTGAGAGCATGGTGTATGATAGCCGGGGGGAGCAAACCAACATTACAAAATCTAAAACACTTTGTCAAACCTAAAGACAAATTAACATTTCAGAAAACAATTTAACAAGATTCGAAACATTTTTATAAGTACTGAAACACATTTACATTTCAGAGGTTTGATTTAACTTAAAGCTTCTAGCCAATAAACAACTAGATAGCAACTTTATGGCAAATGTATGTCGACATATTTTATATATATTTATAAACAACAATTTTCAATTTTAAGATAGATGGGAATTATAAAGTATTTGATCCCCTCTGGTTGGTCTTAGATAATTATATAATAATGCAGTGTTTTTGGTGTATTGGTATCTACTTGCTTTGATCCAGAAGCATGCCTTAAAAATAATGTGTTTTTCCATCTCCATTCTTCCCTTTTCTAGACCGGACCCCTTTACTGCAGGATCAACCTGAGTGTCCCAGTCTGAAACGCTTCTTCAACCAGGAGGACACCAGCCCTGATTTTCGGCTGAGCAGGGAGTCTCTGGCAGTGCTGCTTAATCTTTTGCACCAGGATAGGCAACATGGATGGGTGCTACTATTGAGACCTTGGTTTTTCTATTCTGGCTGGCAAGTGGCACATCCTACAGAGTGGTCTGCAGAGTGTTTGGGATGCCTCGCTCTACTGTCCATCGCATCGTCCACAGAGTTACAGAGGAGATCGTGGCAATTCGTCACCAGGTCATCTACCTTCTAAAGACCCCTGAGGACTTAAGGCAGTGTCCCGTACGTTTGCAGGGCTGGCACGCCACAGAGCTTTTCTTAAAGCTGTGGGTGCAATTGACGGCTGCCATATCCGCTTCAGGAGTCCAAGCAGACCTGATGGTCAGTGCTACAGGAACAGGAAACTCTTCCCTTCCATAATCCTGCAAGCAGCTTCTGACCATCGGGGCCATTTTATTGACACGTATGTGGGCTAGCCTGGGTCAGTGCATGACTAGGGTGCTCCGCCACGGCCCTCTGTACAGTTTATCCTCCTCCAGGGCATTTTATCCTTGCTGATGGAGGATACCCATGCACCCTCTTTTAAATTGTTTTCAGGTCATAACAGCATGCGCCATCCTACACAACATCTGCCTTGGTGCTGGGGATGTCATGGCCCCAGAGAATGACCCAGAGGAGGCTGTAGAAGAGGATGAGAGTGAGGTCGGGACTGAGACAGCCAGCGTTGCTCTCTGGCAGGACCAGCTTTCAGCTGAGGTGTCTGCCCTGGAGGAGGTACCACCAGAACATGACTACTGTGTGCAGGCAAGTATAATATTATAGATGTGATTAATTTTTGAGGGGCATAACTAATTGTAGTATTTTCTGAGCACAATCTTCTAATTCTGCATATTTCGGATTACATCTTAGTGATGTGGCAGCCGTCAATTCAGCCAGCCTTTTAAACCAACTTGGACGATACCATGGACAGCGGAGAGAGGCATCACAAACATCTGCAGACCACCTGTGTGATGCTTCGCTCACCATCCAGAAAGACAAACCACAGGTCTCAGTTGCAGCGTCCCATCCAAGCCTCTGACCTTGTGAAAGATTTAGCCACACCGCCAGACTTTCTGTTCAGAAAGACATCTGCCTCTTTGTTCTGTTGAAGAGGTTTTACCAGGAACTGGTCACTCAGGTTGATCCTGCTGTCGCCATTGTAAATACTTGTACATAGTTTTATTTTATGCCTTTTGTCTTGTAATCTTGATCTGTTTGAATGTTTTCTTCCCCCATTCTGTTTAAAATGCTATTTGTAATGTTGTGGAATTTTCTTATCAAAGTGGGTAGAAGTTGACTCATAACAAGAGAAAATCCGGACTTTGTCTTTATAAGTTTTATTCAAAGGCATTCAGCGTTTGAATGACTCTGTCACCAAGCAAGTCAGTTGAACAGAGCCCCAATCAACATTTACACACAGTATTTATACCAGAACAAGACAGTGTTATCTCAACTGCAAAGAGTCCATGTTCTATGACCCCAACCCTTCTTGAGTTCAACAGTGACAAGCTTATCTAGGAACAGACCTAACTGCCCTAACTGACATTGTCCTAAAGATGGATCTGAACCATCAAACTTCTGATAATGGCTTTACAGCTTCTTCCTCTAACACAGATATTCTGAGGAGTAAAAAAGGTTATACACTGTGAAATGCTTACTGCAAGAATTTCCATCACACTCCCTTCTTCCGATTACAAGATAATCACAACTAAAGGAAAATTCTTCAAAACCATCACCCCTCTCAGCCAACAGATAATCCAAAGCCATTCTAGTTTGCAAACTTATAGTTCTTATAGCCTGCTGCTCCGTAGTTAGAACAGTGAAACCTTCCTCAGATAAAGCAGTAAGATTAAAAGTTAACACAAAAGGATCTGGAGCCAAAGATTCTGAAATAGTATAAGGATCAGTTCTGATAGGACATGACTCAAATTTATGTCTGTTGATTAAAGCACATAAAACAGATATAATAGCTTCGCAACCTACTGTCTTCCCAAGGAAATAAGGTGTACTTTCCTCCTGTGTAATACAAATATCTGGATCTTTAATCGGATTTCTAATACCCCGAATTCTATAAAGAGTTCCTGTAGACGCACACGTTAAATTAATCTCACTAGAAAATCTACAAGCATTTCTGCTTTCCCTTACACTATAATTCCTCACAGTTTTGATGCATCAGTTGCCACCAAACATTATCAGCATGATCATAGTAGTCAGAAAAGCGATGAATCTCTCTTCGAATCCGCTGATGAATATTATTAGTCAGATTAACCACACATTGTCTTTGCTGTACCTTTCCCAAAATGAAAACAAGAGTTATAAAAATACTTGCAATACCAATCATTAGCATCAGAACAAACCATCTTCCATATAGCTGCATTGTGACCTTGAAATGGAATGTCCTTTCTTCTGGTACTGAAAGCAAACAGTTTTTCCCAAAGAAAACAAATTATAAACACAACTTAAAAAACAAAAAAAAACAAAAATCCTGCTGTCTCTCCTGAGTGGCTTCAAGCTGCCTGTTACCAGTCTGGTACAGGTGGGCGGTCGTAGGAAGCTCCTCTAGAAATATATTTAGAAACAGGAACTCTAACCTGCTGGAAGTTAGGCTTCCATAGTCCAACTAAGCAACGGTGGAAATGAACACATTCAAATTTGTAATAATACCATAATGATAAATATCAAGCAATAAACATAAAAGTTAGATAAAAGCATCCGAGATTTCCTCCTCAGAGTCAGTTTCGCTGTCAAAGTGGGAGGAAAGAATCTCTCACTGTGGTGTGTGTGCAGTGAGGCAAATGACCTTATGATTTCTAACTTTCAGGCAATGCGATGGCCTTAAGTAGATTCTGAAATAACGTTGCACTGCCCAAGGGATTATTGTGACCTTGTAAGAACAGTGTTCTTCAACCACCTCTTCAATCACTCGCCAGTGATCAACTTACAGTTCTTTGTCTTGTGGTGATCCGCTGTCCTCAACACCTTTCAGCCGTGGATGATCCAGTTGGAAGATGACTTGTCCTGGAAGCCAGATGAAGCTGGAGGAGCTAGAGCTTTCCTGCAGCTTTCCTGGGTGTCTAGTAGGATCTGATATGGGCCATTCCAGCGCCTGGACTTCCTGTGTTTTCTCCTAGATTCTCTGAGCAGAATCCAGTCGCCAGGAATAAAGGACTGGAGGGTGGAAGTGGCTGTTTCTGGTAATGCAGACTTCACCATCTGTGAAAGTTGAGAAAACACAGTGGACAGGTTTTGACAGTAAAACAACATCCTATCTTCACACAAAGATGTGGAAGAAAATTATCTTGGCAATATCCCCATGTCCAAATTAGGAGACCTGCCACACAGCACTTCAAAAGGACTGAGATTTGCCTGTGTCCTTTGTCTCAATCTCATATAAGTGAGAACAGAGCCTTCACAACACTTGGCTAATTTTCAATTCAAAGTCCCATTCTCAAACCTAAGTGCTTAACTACATGAACTTCATCAAAACATCCAACAAAATCAAAAGAATTGATCTTCTGACTTCACCAGATATACTAGCAGTGACCATCAGCTAAATATTCTGAATATCAAAAGGGTGACATGATGTTTGAGGAAGGTCTGATTACAGGTCATTATTTCATAGTTTCAGAAAACCCACAAAGAATTTCAAAAATGGTCTAATCTGTGGAGATATAAAATTTCACAAAAGAATCAACACCATAATTTCAGAGAGGTTTTCATAATGTGGTCTTAGGGAGCTATGCACCATTTATATAAACAAAGTACAACGTCTCTCTCGCATTGTCACTAAGTCCTCACTGGAGGTATGAGCTACCCTTTTTCCCATGAGTGCAAAAACTTTTGGAACCCCATGTTACTTTATTCTGACATTCCCCTCTTCTGGCGCAGGGTCCAACCCATGCGACAATCCAGCAAAAAGTCTGAACAAAAATGTTTAGTAACCAAGATCACATTTCATAGAACCAAATAAATGAATTCTGACATAACTATGTGTCACTATGAATTTAACAAAAGCAACATAAAGAAAATCCAGATGTTTTTAACTGCAATTCAGTTCCATTAACAACAAAACACAAACTTTAGTTATTCAGTTCATCAATGTCTCACTTAGAAATTAGTCACATATCATTCTGATTTGTCTTGTATGAAGATGAGTATTAGATTAATGGACATCTAATGTAATTCAGATGCATAAACCCTACAAATTTGAATTTAATAAATAATTCCCACCAAGTATAAAGTCATGACTCAGATTCTTTATCAAAAATATATATTCCTTACTTTTGCATATCTTGAATTGCCAGCTAGCTTAATGGTACCAGGGAAACTTTCAATCTAATAAATCACCAATGATTCTGCATGCAAATCTAATTCTTCAAACTAGTTTAAACTATTTCATTAACCTTTTAATAGTAAAACACATAAATCTAAAAGTCATGCTACATCCTTAATCATTATACAAAAAAAAAAAAAAACATGTTTTTAAGGCAACAATCACTACAAGCGTTTTGATTCTATTGTCTCTTAAACAGTGTTAAAACTCAGGAAGGGAGGTGCTGAGCGTTACCATGACAACAAAGGCATGAACCAACCTGGTAGGTGGGCGGAGTCAGGCAGAACTAACCTTTGATTGGCAGCCTCAGAAACAAGCTGCTTCTTAACTCTCCTGAAAACTCAAAGTTTTAATCAATCTGGGATTTAGAAACATTATTCTAAACATGGATTATTGTTTCATGCAACATATATAACAAACATTCATTCCAACAAAACAAAGACAAAACATCAAAGACAGACAAATGGCCAAATTTGAAGCTTCAAGAATTCAAAGAAATTTTTAACAATCTCTTTTCAGAATATGTTTTCTCAGCCATATCTTTTAATGCTATAATTGATCAATGTTGTTATGATAATCTTCAGGATCCTTTTTTAAAAAATGAGTGCGCATAGTCCAAAATATCTCAAAGTATTTAGAAGCACAGCAACAGTTTTCTCTTATATGAATCCAAATTTACTGATGCTGAAACCTTTTGCTAATTCTTTGTACTGTAACTCTATAATAATAACTACAATCCTGAGAGTTATTGTTATAATTCTCTTTTTGTTTGGCTCAATTTGATCACAGCTGTATTGCAGAATTTCAGGTTAAATGCAAAGAAGTATTTTAATTCAATTCAAATTCAAAGATACTTTATTGATCCCCGAGGGGAAATTAGAAAAGTCGGCGTTGACATTTTTATGTTATACCCAAACTAAACAAAAACTGCAGTGTTTGACTTAATCAGAAATGAAGATAAGAAGCTTGTCTCCAAACTGGACTTTTTCCCACATAGTGTTTCAAAAAGAACAAACATCATTTTCTTTAATTTGGCCTATTTAAATTTTGAGAGTTGGGGAAAACTTATTACTAGAACCCCTCTTTTACAATCCAAATGCTGATAAATGTTCCAATATTTTATCTCTTAGTAATCTGAAATCACCTTGTGTACCTTTGTACTCATATGTATTCCTTTAATCTTTAAACCCTAAGAAATCAAACAAGGAGACTTGAGTTTGAGTCGACCATCCTCTTACTGTTAAGAGGGCCTTTATTTCTTTTCTTTTCCTAAAATGAAGGATTTTACTTGTCTGGATTCTGTTATAAAAATCCTAACCTTGGTTCCAAAACTAAACTCTTCAACCCCAATCTGTGTTCCCCAAAGTAGAAATTTTGAGTATTCTTGCATTTCAAAGCCACCAAATGACTGGAACCCATCATTGTCTTAGATCTGTTTTAATAAGTAATCGGTCTACCTTTAATTAAATATTATAATTTTATGGACCCAAAATCTATGGCTTACGGGCTTCAGGAGTCCAGGAACCACAAGTTGAGTACTACTGCATTGAACAATGGTGTTAACTTTCTGCAGAGATTGAAGGATTGGCTAAATATATTATTTCTGCTTGGACAATAATCAGATTTAAAATTATTAGTTCACAGCTCCTAATTTACCTCAGATCATATTTGCTCCTAACCCAGTTCATAAGAAGCTTCAGACAAACATTATGCTAAAAAGCCAAAAACAAAACAAAAACCAGATCTGTTTTGAAATAAAGAAAAAGCATGCTTAAAAAACTTGTTACTGTGGTGGAAAATAACTCCACGGTTCTGAAGGCCTTTTCATGCAGAATCTTTTAGGAAACATGAGATTAGTTTAATTTTTGTGTGGTACCACTGTCCAATCACAATCTTTCTAAATAACCCCATTTTTCATTCTCATTTTAAAGGTTTGTTTTATCAAGGAAAATGTGTTTAACAAAACCAATTACTCTCAAAGGTTTTAAAAGTTTTTAGCTGGTGATATCTTAGAAAACAACAAGTGTTTTAATATTTCTGTGCAGCACAGAACTGATTAGGTTCTCCACAGGGAGAAAAAAGGAAACTGCAGAACCAAACCTTTCATAGTTTTTTGTCAGGACCTGATATAAGGTACAGTATAAATCAACACGCTGCATGACTCAGAAGAGGGAAGAAAAAACCTAATATAACCTCATCCCAGCAGCTGCTGTGAAAAACAATGAATTTGTACTTTCCATAAGCGTCAGTTAACACTTGCGGACAAAAACTGCACCAAACTGTAAGTACTGTGTCAGAGACTGTATGAAGACCATCTGCAGTAAAACTAAGCCTGTTTTAAGGACATCTCTACCCATTAGATTTATGTAATACAAAATCTGACAACAGAAAATAATATCTGAAGGAGAAACCCATCAGGTTTTACGCATTCGCTGGGTTTTAAAAATGCTCCTTCATGAGATCTGTCCTGAGAATAACATAGAAACACTTGGTTACTGCTGAGTTTTGGAGATGTTGTAACTTCCTCTGCATTTAATAACTTTTAATAACTATAATAATTGACCCTGAATATTCCACAACAAAAGAGAACTTGCTTCTCTAAAAGAATTAACTGGAAAGTATCAAATGAGTTAAGTTATCACCCTTTTAAAGATACTTTTCTAACCCTTAAATAATATTTTAAACCTCTATATCTGTCCATGTCAAGCAAGCGTCACATGAGCAGCGGTTAATAAGCGTTCTTCATTGCAGAAAATAGGAAAAGATTTATGCAAATGTGTGTGTTTTTGTACGTTACCCCCATCAGTTTCTTAATCGCTCCAGAGTCAGACTGTCAGGCACACAGTCCTCTATCAGTCCAAAAAAACAACCAGGCCCTTCCCAGGTCTGTTGGTGAGACATTCAATCATTCTTTGTCCACTTTAACTTCTCCAGGAGGGAGAAAGAAGAAACTTTGCTCCGGTTTCTCTTCTGCCCGCATAAGATGCTTTCAATATAAATCCAGTGTATCGCTCTTCTGGCTCTTGCAAACAGCATGGATCGTTGTCCATCTCAGTGGGTCCAGACTTCTTCTGAGTTTTGTTTTTTTTTCTTGTAGAAAGTCACACTGCGATTTTCAACATGCAGGAAGGCAGATCTCTCTCTTTCAGGCCGTTCTGGAGAAGCATCTCTGGTGGAGTAGACATGGAGAAGGGCAGGTTTCTAAAATCCAGACTCAAAAACGCAGATGTTGAACTTAAATCCCATATATGTGTGTATTTGTGTGTGAGAGAGGCAAAAGAAAAGTTTAGTATAGGTTCAGATTTTGCACAAAGAAATATTATCAGTCAGTCAGTCAGTTGTCCACCTGCCTGTCACTTCCTTCCACAACATGAACTATACTCCTTTCTAAAACAACTTTCTTTTCGCATCTCTAATGTCCCTTTTCACTTTTACCTTCTTTACCGACTGATCGCAATATTTAAGACAAACAAAACTTCCTTCAGGAAAGTTTTAACTCTTTAACCCCTTAATTGATGCACTCTGTGCTTTTTAATCTTTTTCTTATGTTTATTTATTTTTCCATCAACTGTTTTACTTGAAACTATTTAAACTATTTAATTTATTTACACTCAAACTTCCACGCTGTGAAAAACCAAACTTATCATAGAAATTAAAGCACATTTAACACAATCATCCCCACTTTTTCCTTTCATTATTTTATAAATCAGAGTCTGAAGAAGGAGACACCCCTGATGCCTCAAGGTTCCGGAACCATTTTTTTTAACCTGTTCAGCAGTACGTCTGCCGTCTGGCTTTTCTCCTTTATGAGGTGTAGAAAATTGCTAAAAACCACCCGCAAAACCCTGTGTTCTGCTTTATCTTATTGTTACCAATGAGAACCTCCCTGCCATTCCTTTTGCAGGGTAACCGGGCCCTCAGCTGATGTCCTCCCTCTCGCAACTCTGGAACCTAATTAATTAATTAGGAGATGATGGTTAATGTGTAATAATAATATACATTATATCATACAGAGCAACTTCTCACCCAGATATATTTGTAGACAATTAGTTCGTATCCAATCAGCCAGAAGCCGCAGGCGGGCACCCGGACTCCACTACCGTAATATAGAAGTGGACTGAGAACAATGTCTCCAGGCTGGCCAGGCGTCCGTGTCCCCGTCCTGCGGTCTCCTCTGGCACGTTAGATCCTGTTCGTGACGCTAAAATTGTTGTGGAATTTTCTTATCAAAGTTGGTAGAAGTTGACTCATAACAAGAGAAAATCCGGACTTTGTCTTTATAAGTTTTATTCAAAGGCATTCAGCGTTTGAATGACTCTGTCACCAATCAAGTCAGTTGAACAGAGCCCCAATCAACATTTACACACAGTATTTATACCAGAACAAGACAGTGTTATCTCAACTGCAAAGAGTCCATGTTCTATGACCCCAACCCTTCTTGAGTTCAACAGTGACAAGCTTATCTAGGAACAGACCTAACTGCCCTAACTGACATTGTCCTAAAGATGGGTCTGAACCATCAGATTTCTGATAATGGCTTTACAGCTTCTTCCTCTAACACAGATATTCTGAGGAGTAAAAAAGGTTATACACTGTGAAATGCTTACTGCAAGAATTTCCATCACAGTAATTTTCATAATAAATTCTGTTTATAACTTAAATGAAGTTGATGTATTGTTAGATCAAATGTAAATAACATTAGTGACAAAAACAATCTTGAAATTTATTAGAACACCTTAAAACTTTAAGAAACAATCTGAACAAAACTTAATATTTCTTGCGTAGCACCTTATTTTGGTGCCATTCTTTCTCAGATGGAAAACAGTCTGTCCATTCTCTGTGCCCTCATGTCCTCCCTGATCATCTCCATCATCTCTGTCCCTCTTTCTTTTCTGACCCCTTCCTGCTGGCTCACTGTCTTCCTTCTCCATCTGGTTGACCACCGCTCCGCTTGGCCCTGGAGTGTCCTCAGGGATGGAGGCAATTAGGACAGGAGGTGTTGTGGAAGACCTCTGTCCCAACACCTCATCCATAAGGACAAACCAAGGCCAAGTAGCAGCAGTGGGCTTTTTCACTGACCCTGGATATTTGCCATTCTAAAGTTAGAAGGAAGAAAAAGAGTTGACTAAACAGAGAAACTAATTAGACTTTTAGAAATATTTTTTCATTTGTGTGTGACATGAAAAGTTCTGAACTTACTTTATATTTTTTTTCATATTGTCCCACTTTTTTTTGGCCTGCAAGGGGATGACCTACCCCTGCTGGCCCATCTTCTCCAGAATTGTCCTAAACAAGCAAAAGGAAAGAGGGAAAACAGAAAGAAGTATGTTAATCACTGGATGGATATTTATGAAAGTTAGAAAGATAGGAGTTATTGAAACTGGACAGAAATTGACTGCAAAGAATGTTGTTATTGTACCTCCAAGCCACGGTGGCTGAGTTTTTAGCTTTGATCAAAAGAAAAGAAGGAAACTGAAGATAAAAGGTTATGCATCAGAAAATGGTTTATCATCGTTTCATACATGGCAGTTCTTTAACAACTGAAATACTCGTACTCGTACTCGTACTCGTCATCTTCCGCTTATCCGGGACCAGGTCGCGGGGACAGCAGACTAAGCAGAGACGCCCAGATGCCCCTCTCTCCAGACACCTCCTCCAGCTCCTCCAAGGGGAGCCCAAGGCGTTCCCAGGCCAGCCGAGAGACATAGTTGCTCCAGCGTGTCCTGGGCCGTCCCCTGGGCCTCCTCCCGGTGGGACGTGCCTGGAACACCTCCCGAGGAAGGCGTCCAGGAGGCATCCGGTATAGATGCCCGAGCCACCTCAACTGGCTCCTCTCGATGTGGAGGAACAGCGGCTCTACTCCGAGCCCCTACCGGATGGCCGAGCTCCTCACCCTATCTCTAAGGGAGTGCCCGGCCACCCTACGGAGGAAGCTCATTTCAGCCGCTTGTATCCGGGATCACGTTCTTTCGGTCATGACCCAAAGTTCATGGCCATAGGTGAAGGTAGGAACGTAGACCGACCGGTAAATTGAGAACTTTGCTTTCGGCTCAGTTCTTTCTTCACCACAACGGACCGGCACAGCGCCCCCATTACTGGGGCAGCCGCACCGATCCGTCTGTCGATCTCCCGCTCCATTCTTCCCACACTCGTGAACAAGACCCCGAGATACTTGAACTCCTCTAGTTGAGGCAGGAACTCCCCTCCAACCTGAAGAGGACAAGCCACCCTTTTCCGGTCGAGTACCATGGCTTCGGACTTGGGGGGCTGATCCTCATCCCAGCCGCTTCACACTCGGCTGTGAACCACCACAGCGCATGCTGTAGGTCTTGGCTAGAGGGGGCCAGCAGGACCACGTCATCCGCAAAAAGAAGAGACGAAATCTACTGGTCCCCAAACCAGACCCCCTCCGGCCCTTGGCTGCGTCTAGAAATCCTGTCCATAAAAGTTATGAACAGGACCGGTGACAAAGGGCAGCCCTGCCGGAGTCCAACATGCACCGGGAACAGGTCCGACTTAGTGCCGGCAATGCGGACCAAACTCCTGCTCCGCTCGTACAGGGACCGGATGGCCCCTAATAAAGGGCCCCCGATTCCATACTCCTGGAGCACCCCCACAGGGCATCACAAGGAACACAGTCGAATGCCTTCTCCAGGTCCACAAAACACATGTGAACCGGTTGGGCAAACTCCCATGAACCCTCGAGCACCCTGTAGAGGGTATAGAGCTGGTCCAGTGTTCCACGGCCGGGACGAAAACCACACTGCTCCTCCTGAAGCCGAGGTTCGACTATCGGTCGGACTCTCCTCTCCAATACCCTGGCGTAGACCTTACCAGAGAGGCTGAGGAGTGTGATCCCCCTGTAGTTGGAACACACCCTCCGGTCCCCCTTCTTATGAAGGGGGACCACCACCCCAGTCTGCCAGTCCAGAGGCACTGTCCCCGACTGCCACGCAATGTTGAAGAGGCGTGTCAACCATGACAGCCCTACAACATCCAGAGACTTGAGGTACTCAGGGCGGATCTCATCCACCCCCGAAGCCTTGCCACCGCGGAACTTTTTAACCTGGGTGATGAAAGAGTCCAACCCCGAGTCCCCGTCCTCTGTTTCCACCACGGAATGCGTGATGGGAGGATTGAGGAGATCCCCGAAGTACTCCTTCCACCGCCCGATAATGTCCTCAGTTGAGGTCAGCAGTCTCCCGCCCCCACTATAAACAGTGGCACTGCTTTCCCCTCCTGAGGCGCCGGACGGTTTGCCAGAATCGCTTTGAGGCCAACCGGTAGTCCTTCTCCATGGCCTCACCGAACTCCTCCCAGGCCCGAGTTTTTGCCTCTGCCACAGCCCGGGCCGCAGCACGCTTGGCCTCACGGTACCCGTCAGCCGCCTCAGGAGTCCCACAAGCCAACCACAGCCAATAGGACTCCTTCTTCAGCTTGACAGCATCCCTTACTGCCGGTGTCCACCACCGGGTTCTGGGATTGCCGCCGCGACAGGCACCGCAGACCTTACGGCCGCATCTACGGGCAGCAGCATCAACAATAGATGCGGAGAACATGGTCCACTCGGACTCTATGTCTCCAACATCCCCCGGGATCTGGTCGAAGCTCTCCCGGAGGTGGGAGTTGAATACATCCCTGGCCGAGGGCTCTGCCAGGCGTTCCCAGTAGACCCTCACTATGCGCTTGGGCTTGCCAAGTCTGTCCGGCTTTCTCCTCCTCCAGCGGATCCAACTCACCACCAGATGGTGATCAGTGGACAGCTCAGCCCCTGTCTTCACCCGAGTGTCCAAAACATGCAGCTGAAGGTCTGATGATACGACAACAAAGTCGATCATCGACCTCCTGCCTAGGGTGTCCCGGTGCCAAGTGCACTGATGGACACCCTTATGTTTGAACATGGTGTTCGTTATGGACAATCCGTGACTAGCACAGAAGTCCAATAACAAAACACCACTCGGATTCAGATCGGGGAGGCCATTCCTCCCGATCATGCCTCTCCAGGTGTCACTGTCGTTCCCCACGTGGGCGTTGAAGTCCCCCAGCAGAATAATGGAGTCCCCAGGAGGGGCACTATCCAGCACCCCCGACAGGGACGCCAAGAAGGCCGGGTACTCTGCACTACCACTCGGCCCGTAGGCTGAAATGATAGTCAGAGACCTCTCCCCAACCCGAAGGCGCAGGGATACGACCCTCTCATCCACTGGGGTAAACCCCAACACGAGATGGCTGAGCTGGGGGGCAACAAGCAAACCCACACCAGCCCGCCGCCTCTCCCCATGGGCCACTCCAGAGTAGAAGAGAGTCCAACCCCTCTCAAGGAGATGGGTTCCAGAGCCTATCTCTTAACCTCCCGCACAAGCTCAGGCTCCTTCCCCCCCAGCGAGGTGACATTCCACGTCCCTAGAGCCAGCCTAAGCATCCGGGGATCGGGCCGCTGAGGTCTCCACCTTTGTCTGCCACCCAATCCTCTTTGCACCGGTCCCTCACGGTTCCCCCTGCAGGTGGTGGGCCCATTGGGGGATGGCCTCGCGTCTCTCGTTCGGGCTTGGCCCGGCCGGGTCCCGCGAGGAGCAACCCGGCCACCAGGTGCTCTCCGACGAGTCCCGACCCCATGCCTGGCTCCAGGGTGGGACCCCGGCTCTGCCGTACCAGGCGACGTCACGTGCCTCAATATTTTGGTCCTCATGAGGGATTCTTGAACAACTGAAATATATGTATATATATATATATATATATATATATATATATATATATATATATATATATATATATATATATATTCTACATTGTCAAGTGATTCTAATTTTTGCCTTATACAGTGTTGGGGTGTGGAATGAGTGATCAGCTCAAACCAACAGTCAGACTCAGAGGAACGACACAGAGACTCTTTCTACTCGCAGCGAGGGTAATCACACTGATCTGCAGTGGACTACAGAGGTGTGATCACTGACGGAGTTTATTTTATACAGCAAAGTAAACAGACATATCAGGTTACAAAATAGGGGTGCGAGACAGGTCAGGAAGAGTTAAAGAGTGGAAAGAGGAACAGCTGATTCTGCTTTCAGGTGTTGTGAAACCAGCTACACATAGACCAAAATAACAAGTGAATGCACAATGTTACAGAATTCTGGGTCACATCTGCATCTGATCTTTTAGAATAGACAAGAAATATATGTGTGATAATGGTGAACATTTAATTTATATACATTCAACCTAACATTCAGACAGCCATGTCCGAGCTACCGCACCCTTATATCAAACCTTTCTATAAAACTGGGCAGGATGGTGACAATGTTGGAGCAAGGAGGTTCATGTTAGGAATGACTCCTTCCAAATGACAAGATGGGGATAAAGAACTCTGTGATGCAGATATGTTAGAAATGGAGGTACTTCAAGCTGTTAACTCTCTACAGAAAAAGAAGCCTCCCCGCCCCGACAGCTTCCCTGTTGAGTACAAAGCCTTTAAAAAAAAATTACTAATCCCCCTCACAAACATGATTAAAGAATCTCTTGAAAATAAAAACAATACCAAATTCATTGAAAAATGCAACAGTTCTTCTGCTTCCAAAGCCTGAGAAAGACAAAAAGAAATGTTACTCATACAGACCCCTCCGCCTCTTAAATGCAGATTATAAGATACTTTCCAACTGCACTTAGACCAAAGATCCTAGTACCAAAGTTGGTGTTTCAGAATTATATTTAAAATTATATCAGTTTGTATTATGTATGTGTATAACTATGTGAAAAAAGAAAAGTAGCTAATTATTTAAAACGCAAGTGAAGGAAGTTACACCCATTGGTGACATGGTCATCCAGTCAGGTTTACAACAAAGGATACACCCATAAGCAAAAGACACCCCCATGGTGACATGCTCAGCTCCTCCAATTATTTTCAATTCAATTCAATTCAATTTATATAGCGCCAATTCACAACACATGTCGTCTCAAGGCACTTCACAACAGTCAGGTACATACATTCCAATTAATCGTAATCATTGAACAGTGCAGTCAGATTCAGTTATTTATTCAAATTGGATAAAAAGTTTTTCTATCTAAGAAAACCCAGCAGGTTGAATCGAGTCAAGAGACTTGTAGCATTCCCTCCTCCTGGATGAGCATGTAGAGACATTGGAGAGGAAAAACTCCCTTTAACAGGAAGAAACCTCCAGCAGAACCAGGCTCAGTGTGAGCGGCCATCTGCCACGACCCACTGGGGGTTTGAGAGAACAGAGCAGAGACACAAAGAGAACAAAGAAGCAATGAACCAGGAGTACATTCTATGGGAAGGAAAAGTAAATGTTAGTGGATGTACAGGGGTTGGACAATGAAACTGAAACACCTGTCATTTTAGTGTGGGAGGTTTCATGGCTAAATTGGACCAGCCTGGTAGCCAGTCTTCATTGATTGCACATTGCACCAGTAAGAGCAGAGTGTGAAGGTTCAATTAGCAGGGTAAGAGCACAGTTTTGCTCAAAATATTGAAATGCACACAACATTATGGGTGACATACCAGAGTTCAAAAGAGGACAAATTGTTGGTGCACGTCTTGCTGGTGCATCTGTGACCAAGACAGCAAGTCTTTGTGATGTATCAAAAGCCACGGTATCCAGGGTAATGTCAGCATACCACCAAGAAGGATGAACCACATCCAACAGGATTAACTGTGGACGCAAGAGGAAGCTGTCTGAAAGGGATGTTCGGGTGCTAACCCGGATTGTATCCAAAAAACATAAAACCACGGCTGCCCGAATCACGGCAGAATTAAATGTGCACCTCAACTCTCCTGTTTCCACCAGAACTGTCCGTCGGGAGCTCCACAGGATCAATATACACGCCGGGCTGCTATAGCGAAACCTTTGGTCACTCATGCCAATGCCAAACATCGGTTTCAATGGTGCAAGGAGCGCATATCTTGGGCTGTGGACAATGTGAAACATGTATTGTTCTCTGATGAGTCCACCTTTACTGTTTTCCCCACATCCGGGAGAGTTACGGTGTGGAGAAGCCCCAAAGAAGCGTACCACCCAGACTGTTGTATGCCCAGAGTGAAGCATGGGGGTGGATCAGTGATGGTTTGGGCTGCCATATCATGGCATTCCCTTGGCCCAATACTTGTGCTAGATGGGCGTGTCACTGCCAAGGACTACCGAACCATTCTTGAGGACCATGTGCATCCAATGGTTCAAACATTGTATCCTGAAGGCGGTGCCGTGTATCAGGATGACAATGCACCAATACACACAGCAAGACTGGTGAAAGATTGGTTTGATGAACATGAAAGTGAAGTTGAACATCTCCCATGGCCTGCACAGTCACCAGAACTAAATATTATTGAGCCACTTTGGGGTGTTTTGGAGGAGCGAGTCAGGAAACGTTTTCCTCCACCAGTATCACGTAGTGACCTGGCCACTATCCTGCAAGAAGAATGGCTTAAAACCCCTCTGACCACTGTGCAGGACTTGTATATGTCATTCCCAAGACGAATTGATGCTGTATTGGCCGCAAAAGGAGGCCCTACACCATACTAATAAATTATTGTGGTCTAAAACCAGGTGTTTCAGTTTCATTGTCCAACCCGTGTATATGTATATATATATATATATATATATATATATATATATATATATATATATGCATACTTGCATATATGCCCCCAGTGCCTCCCCAGCCCCCCCTCTAGCTCCGCCCCTAAGTACCGGAAAGAATTTAAAAATACTTTCACCCCTGGTTGAGGGTGATGGATTCTATTGCTTTGTTGATTTGATTTTTTGCCAGTGAACACCCTAATCAGACCCTGACTCAATGACGTTTAAACATTCCTGCTGATTTTAATGTCTGGACTGGATTTAGTTTTACACTTTCAAATGTTCATTAAGATTACCTTTTTTCATATTTGGCTACAACAAACACATTTCAATGTAATTATCTGAAATGTGGCTTAATAAATCTGTCACTGACAAAGACTCAGACTCCCATCACAGCACTGAAGGCTACATTGTCTATAGAACAGACTGGCCGTAAAGACGAGGGGGGAATTGCAATTGTCTCTAATCTGTTGGTTTGTTTTGCGATTAATCCAGCTGGTTATATTAGCCCCCCTGGCTGCAAGGCTAGTTTGTGGAACTGGTTGAAGGCATGTTTTATGGCTGTTATAGCATTACCACTTTACCAATACCACTTTACTGTTATAGAATTACATAATTGCTTTTGTATGTTGTTTATTTTATTATTTTTGTGTACAGTGGGAAAAATGTATGTGTATTTTTACAGCCAGGATGAGGAAGGACCACTGAAAGGACCCAGCCTCCCAGTACTTCGGTTGGGGCTATATCCTACTCTTCAAGGTGAGATGTCTATTCTGCAAACTATTATGGTTACAAAATATGTCACTGAAGTGTTAGCATTGTGTTTCTAAGCTTATAAGTCAGTGTCAGATGCAACTTAAGGTTTAGCATGTCATTCAGATAAATTCAGCCTTCAGCGTATATCTTTCTCTTTCTGCAGTGACAATGGTGCAGAAGATGACTATGAGCCACCTGCCTGTCAGCTACGTAGTCCCAAGAAAAAGGAGCAGCTCATCCAAGCCAACAGAGATGAACAACTCTTGAAGCGGGCAAGTCAGGTTACCTCTAGACGTGGAGACGACAATGAGGACAAGTGGCACTCTCCAAGTGAGCCTGACATTGAGGCACAAGCTCCTACAGTTACCCAGAGGCATCCTCCAGGACCTAGACTTGACACCACAAAATCACAGTCACCACTGACCCCGTTCAAGGTTTTTTTTTTTGTTTTTTTTCAGCTGGCAAGAAATTCCTGTGGTCACAAAGTTTGTTTACATAGTTTTTATTGATAGTAGTTTTTGCATTATACACCATTCCCGCCATTTTCATTATATTGATTTTATGCTGTGCCCCTGCGCAAGGCACTTAACTCTAAGTTGCCTACAAATCTGTGTATTGGCGTATGAATGTGTGAGGGTAAAGTGCTTTAAGTGGTCAGTATGATTAGAAAACCAATGTATAAATTCAGTCAGTCCACTTAAATATTTCCCAATGACATCAGTAGAGTTTGAAAAATAACAATTTCCAAAATCAAGCCACAAATCAAAGCACAATTATTGATCTGGCACTGACCTAAAAACCTACATCTCCTTGACTAGGATGAGATTTATACATTAAGTTTGATCAAACATTTAGTACAATTTTTATTTATATAGTGCCCTTAACAAATGTCTTTACAAGACAGTCATATCCAGTGTCTAAACAGAAATATATCATCAGTTTAGTCATACAGACAGATTTTAAGTCAGTTACATATATCCCAACTGCAGTTAAGTTCAGTTTATGCCTAGTGGTAAATGTTTCCTATGTTCACAAATATTCAGTTTTATTTATAAAGCGCCAATTCACAACATATGTCATCTCAAGGCACTTTCCAAAGTTAATTCAGTGGAATCATTCAGATTTCAAGTCAGGTACATGCATTCCAATTAATCCTAACTCTCAAATAGTGCAGTCAGATTCAGTTTATTCAACTTGGTTAAAAGTCTAAGGAAACCCAGCAGATTGCATCAAGTCAGTAACTTGCAGCATTGACTTTGCAGCAATCCCTCATACTGAGCATGCATGTAGCAACAGTGGAGAGGAAAACTCCCTTTTAACAGGAAGAAACCTCGAGCAGAACCAGTGCGAGCGGCCCTCTGCCACGACCGACTGGGGGTTTGAGAGAACAGAGCAGAGACAGAAAAAGAACACATAAGCACTGATCCAGGAGTACTTTCTATGAGAAAGACAAGTGAAACATTACTGGTTGTAGCTCCTTTAGTGGCTTCATCTAGGAAGAAAAATATGTACCTCTCAAAACATACAGAGTAAAATGCTGTAAAAAAAAAAAAAGAAATCCCTGGCTCACTCCTGATCTGTACAGATACATCATGAGTATAATGTAGTGTTTGCTGAAGCCAGAGTAACTGATCTTAGCTTGGACTAGGCTGCTGTGCAACAAACATGTAGTGGCAATAAGATAATCAAAGGTGTGGCGTTCCCTCTGGGCATGACTATGGTTCTACCATCATCATGGTCCCCAAGAAACCCACCATCACAGTATTAAATGACTACAGGTGTGTCACCATGATGTCTGTGGTCATGAAATCCTTTGAGCACTAGTGTCAGTGAATAACAGCATTAAAATAAACGGCGTGTTATGGCCAGTGGCCTTTTTAGTTTGTTTTGACTTCCTTGGTTGTCTTCACTTGTATAATTCCAGGTGCAGTTGCAGCTTCTTGCCTGCTGGCTCCGCTGTGGGAACACGGTGCAGTCCTACTCCTGTGTTTTTCTTACTGTGTTTTGGTGTAGTCACTTCCTGTTTCAACTTGTTCTCTCTGGATAGGACGTTCACCTGATTGCCACACCAATCCTTGGAGAGCCCTCCTTATTTAAGCCAGCATTGCCTAACAACCAGTGCAGCTGTGTCTTGTTTGAGCAGGTTACTTCTTTGCTGAGTGGTTTATTCTTTTGATGTTTTTGGAGGTTTTGCCTTGTTGTAACATTTTGTAAGAGTGGTAAAAGCTGAATGTGTTACTAGCTTGTCTGTATCTGCTAGTGGGGCTCTGAAATGACTTATCAGTTTGTATTCTCTCTTTTGGTTAAGTGTTGATGCTGTCGGCAGCAGCTGACTTTTTGTGGTCTTAAGTCATTCAAGCCTTGTGTTTTAAAGAATTTTAGGGTACATATTTTTGTATTTTGCTAGTTGGTAGCACTGTTGCCTTGCAGACTGCATGGTGGTGCGGTTGGTAGCACTGTTGCCTTGCAGCAAGAAGGTCCTGGGTTCAATTCCCATCCAGGGGTCTTTCTGCATGGAGTTTGCATGTTCTCCCCGTGCATGCGTGGGTTCTCACCGGGTACTCCGGCTTCCTCCCACAGTCCAAAGACATGCCTGTTAGGTTAGGTTAATTGGTCTCTCTAAATTGCCCTTAGGTGTATGAATGAGTGTGTGCATGGTTGTTTGTGTGTTGCCCTGCGATGGATTGGTGACCTGTCCAGGGTGTACCCCGCCTCTTGCCCATAGACTGCTGGAGATAGGCACCCACTATGGAATAAGCGGTAGAAAATGACTGACTATTTTTGTATTAGTATTTGTTTTGTTTTCTGGAGATATTTATGTTTGGAACTTTTGGTTAATTGTTTTCCTTCCTTGAAGCCCTCTGAAAAAGAAAACCAAACAATAAATTATTGAATTTTTAAGCCTATCAACATCTGGTTGTGAATGTAATTCCCCCTTTCTCTAACTTGAGCCAGGGTCGTGACACGGCGTTATTTTTTCAGTAACGAGTAATTAAATGAATTACTTTTTCCATCGCTACGCCTTTACCATCAATTAAAAGGGGCTTTTTTTCTATGGTGAAAGGAGAGGCAAGACAATCGCAAAAGTGATGATGATTGGCTAACATAGAGTAAGCTTTAATGGTAAGCCAATCAGAGGCACCGTTTAGTTTACAAATAAATCACAAACGCACACAACAGCCCTGCTCAGACAAACTAGCATATGTAAGCTGCAACAATGGCGGGTCTGGAGGGAAAGATTTTCAAAGTGGAAGGACATACACTACTTTATTCTCCTTGGGGTAAAAGGCAAGAATGTACATGTGAAGTACATATTAAATGTTCGGTGTTAGTTCGGTCTATGCAATTCCACCCTATGACACTGGCTTGTGAAACCCTAGAAAAAAATCTAAATTTACATATTTAAACTTTAAAAAAGTAACACAATATGCCAATTTCCCTGTTAACTAGTTACTTTTATAGTTGAGCAATTCACTAACCCAGTTATTTTTTGGGATTAATTACTAGTAACTATAATTGATTACTTTTTTAAAGTAACATGCCCAATACTGTCCCAAGCATCTGAAGGACATCACAGGCCCCCTGCTGGACCCCCTGCAGTTTGCTTACAGGGCAAACAGGTCAGCAGATGATGCAGTCAACTTGAGACTGCACCAATGCTTACAGTGGCAGCCTCCATCTGTCAGTGGATCACCAACTTCCTGACTGACCAGCAGCAGCGTGTGAGGCTTGGGAGCATCTTCACCGATAGGGGGTAGGGTGCCCTGCTGTATGATGAGTCTGTAAAAAGACAGGCAGTAACTTGTTGGTGTAATTCTTTCAGATACCTTCTGATTTTTACTTTTCAAACTTGTTCTTTCTTATGTTCATGTTGAAATATTGCTATTAAAAATTTTCAGACCTTTGCAGAATTTTTCCTTCTAGCTTTGGATACTGTGCAGCTGGAAGGGTTTTTGCAGATACTTCTTTTTTACTTTTGGGCAGTTGTTATGATGCGTAAGCACATTGAGATGTTTTTTTTTACAATCTGGAACAGCTGATTGACATCTTAAAAGCTAAAATAAAACCAATACTACAACTTTATATTCCAGATGAATTAAAAAGATTTCAGAGCAGTAGCAAATTAACAAGGAAAAAGGAGGACGTTTAAACCATCTATTTAATTGATCATAATGGGCTATTTGAGATCTCTGAAAACCAAAATAGATGAACTTCAAGCACTGACAAGGACCTGATCAGAGTATTGGAATGGAGTATTATGTGTTTCACTGAGCTGCAGCAACAGGATCATATCCCCCAAATCCAACATCCCTCTGCTTTTTAATCATATGACCAGGCAGAGATTTAATGAGGAACAGCAAAAGCAAAGGAGGTGGATTATCAGTGGTTGTCAAAAACAGATGTAATCTAGGGTAATCCAAGACATGCTACCGTGAAGAATCATCTCTGCAGCCCAGACATTGAATATATTAACTATAAAATTTCGTCCATACTATTTCCCAGAGCCCACGCACAGTGTAGCGACTTACATGTTAGGGTTTACCCCTGTGGATGAGAGGGTCACATCCCTGCGGGTTGGGGACAGGTCGTTTCGGTCTAAGGGCCGATCGGTAGTGCGGAGTGGTGTTTCGTTATTGGACTTCTGTGCTAGTCACGGATTGTCCATAATGAACACCATGTTCAAACACAAGGGTGTTCATCCGTGCACTTGGCACCAGGACACCCTAGGCAGAAGGTCAATGATCGACTTTGTTGTCGTATCATCAGACCTTCGGCCGCATATTTTGGACACTCGGGTGAAGAGAGGGGCTGAGCTGTCCACTGATCACCAGCTGGTGGTGAGTTGGATCCACTGGAAGAGGAGATGGTGAGGGTCTGCTGGGAACGTCTGGCGGAGCCCTTGGCCAGGGATGTATTTAACTCCCCCCTCCGGGAGAGCTTTGACCTGATTCCGGGGGATGTTGGAGACATAGAGTCCAAGTGGACCATGTTCTCCGCATCTATTGTCGATGCTGCTGCCCGTAGATGCGGCCGTAAGGTCTGCTGTGCCTGTCGTGGCGGCAATCCCCGAACCTGGTGGTGGACACTGGCAGTAAAGGACGCTGTCAAGCTGAAGAAGGAGTCCTATCGGCTATGGTTGGCTTGTGGGACTCATGAGGCCGCTGATGGGTACCATGAGGCCAAGTGTGCCACGGCCTCGGCTGTGGCAGAGGCAAAAACTCGGGCCTGGGAGGAGATTGGTGAGGCCATGGAGAAGGATTGGCCTCGAAGCGATTCTGGCAAACCGTCCGGCACCTCAGGAGGGGAAAGCAGTGCTTCACCAACACTGTTTACAGTGGGGGTGGGAGGCTGCTGACCTCGACTGGGGACATTATCGGGCGGTGGAAGGACCGCGAGGATCTCCTCAATCCTGCCATCACGCATTCCTTGGTGGAAACAGAGGGTGGGGACTCGGGGTTAGACTTTTTCATCACCCAGGCTGAAGTCACCAAGGTAGTTAAAAAGCTCCGCGGTGGCAGGTCTTCGAGGGTGGATGAGATCCGCCCTGAGTACCTCAAGTCTCTGGATGTTGTGAGGCTATCATGGTTGACACTTCTCTTCAACATTGCGTGGTGGTCGCGGACAGTGCCTCTGGACTGGCAGACTGGTGTGGTGGTCCCCCTTCATAAGAAGGGTGACTGGAGGGTGTGTTCCAACTACAGGGGGATCACACTCCTCAGCCTCCCTGGTAAGGCCTACGCCAGGGTATTGGAGAGGAGAGTCCGGCCGATAGTCGAACCTCGGCTTCAGGAGGAGCAGTGTGGTTTTCGTCCTGACCGTGGAACACTGGACCAGCTCTATACCTGTTAGGTATTAATTAGTCAAACTCAGAGAGTATTAATTAGTCAAACTCAGAGGAACCCAACGATACCCTTTACAGGGTACTTAAGGGTTCATGGGAGTTTGCCCAACCGGTCCACATGTGTTTTGTGGACTTGGAGAAAGCATTCGACTGTGTCCATCGTGGTGCAAGGAGTGTGGAATCGGTATGGAGTATGGAATCGGGGACCCTTTATTTAGTCTCTTCTTTTTGCAGATGACGTGGTCCTGCTGGCCCCCTCTAGCCAAGACCTACAGCATGCGCTGGGGTGGATCGCAGCCGAGTGTGAAGCAGCTGGGATGAAGATCAGCTCCTCCAAGTCCGAGGCCATGGTTCTCGACCGGAAAAGGGTGGCTTGTCCTCTTCAGGTTGGAGGAGAGTTCCTGCCTCACGTGGAGGAGTTTAAGTATCTCGGGGTTTTGTTCACGAGTGTGGGAAGAATGGAGTGGGAGATCGAGAGACATCTCGGGCCAGCCAAGAGAGTGTCTCTGCTGAGTCTGCTGCCCCCGCGACTGCCATGGCTGCCCCTGTTTGACCAAACCGCTTCGACCCGCAATGAATCATGGGAAAAAATGGACCCCGAAGGATACACACAACTCATCCTTCAAATTGAGCAAAGGACACATTTGTCGGCTGCATTTGACAGACCTTCTGCGCCACGCTGTGATGTAATCGGCCCACAAGTAAGGACTTGGAAGGATCCATCCCCGTATTGGGACACAGCCTCGGCCTACACATGGATCCTCCTCCTTCCTTTCAATTGACCAATAGTAGAGGAGCTGGAGAGAAGAAGGCAGCCCTCCTCATTTGCATAATGAAGCAGAAATGCATACAGTAAAGGAAAAAGAGAGACGAGAAAATGTAAAAAAACAAAGGCATGTGTAAGGAAAAGGAAAAAGGAAATATTTACATTTCTTAATAAAAATGCATGTTTAAGGAAAAGGAAAAACAAAATATATATATTTCTGCTTTTATTTTTCATTTTGTCAGGATCGGTCCTCCATAGAATGCTTACAAGGTCTTGAACTAGGAAAAACATTTATAAAATGTTAACAAGTAATTTGTGCTGGATCTTTTAAAACACCAAAAAACCGATGAACTAACAACAAATCAAGAAAGGAGCGAAGGCATTCATACCAGTGGCCAAAATCTAGCCTTTGCTGACACCCAGTGGATAACAGGGATCCTACACCTTTTCCAGAGTTCCCACTCCCACAAAACAATTTGGGAAGGGAGTTAGGAAACAAGGATGCAATGATAGAAGAACACAAGGAAGTAAGGTCAGAGGAATATGTAAAAAGAAGGATGGACACAATGAAGGACGGAAAGACATCAAAGGGCACAGGTAAGAAAGGGACGAAGGAGACATGATAGAAAAGAAAAGGACAATAAAGGTGGAAAGATATATAAAAAAAAAGAAAGGTAGGGCAAAAGGACAGGAAAGAAGGAAATAAACTAATTGAGAATGATGTAAGGTCAGAAAGGAGAAAGGAAGAAGAAATAAAGAAAGGAACAAAGGTTAACATTTATACAACAGGATAGGAGAAACTTTTGAAAATACATATATGTATCCACATACTACAGTACCAGTTGAATAAAAGAAGTGGTCAAAATAAGTAAATTACATACAGATAGAGGTGAGTTCTTTACTCAGGCACCAATAGGAGCTCATATTAATGACATAATATTGTTCCCTGCCTGAAGAGATCGGAATTCCTTTATTGCAGTCATGAGGTGGGAGTTTATGTTTTCTTGTAAGTACACATTGTACAGCTGTTTCACAGGGGGCTTTAGGGACAAATATACTTCTATTTAAATTGTATGTTTACTCATTTTCATATTAAGTTATGAACCAAGGTTTAACTTCTTACAGAGGCAAGTTGTGCTCCAGAGGTGGACGGATCCTGTTTGGGAAAAATGTCCAACTATCATTCTGCTACACACTCCAAAGTATAACCAACTATTAGATTACACTTCTAAGGACTATACCTCAATAAGCATCTGTGCCTGCTCCCTCTCTGTGGCAGCAGAGAAAGTGTCATGATCATCATTCTATGATGAAAGACACTAAATTGAGTGCATTCTAATCTATTATGAAAACACCGGTGAAGTATGAAGACCATTTACAACTGCATGGAATAGTTTTGGGACAGAAGGCTCCACAGGAGTCAGTAGACCATCCATAAGTGGTCAGACAAATTTAAGTGTTGAATTACACATTCACCATAGACAAGTGAACCACTTCATTTGCATGTTTTTTTGTGTAGTTCTTTTTCCAACACTGCCCACAACACAGTTTTTCACTTATATAACTCAAACCTCTACTTCACCTTACCGATGAGATATAATTAATAATGTAAAGGTGACTTTAATCATAAATTGTACACTTACAAGAGAATTAGAGTGTCAACTCCAGATTAAGATGGATAGGTGGATGAATGTACATTTCAGAAACTAACCTAACCTTATTGTGTCCTGAGGGATGGTCAGGTCAGAAGACGTCTCCTCAGAGATGCCCTCAGCAATAGATCGCCCACTATTGTGACTGAGGGCCATCTCTTCTGCCTCTGAGTGGTGGTGGTGGACTCCCAACCGTTCGGCTGGCCTCTTCCATTTTTACATTTGCTTTAATGGGGGTCAAATCTGATCATGTTCAGGAAGCACAAAATTAGACACATACACTACTGGTCAAAAGTTTTAGAACACCTTTCTAATTTCATGAATTTCTTTATGCTTATGACTACATTGTACACAGATTCTCACTGAAGGCATCAAAACTGTGAATGAACACACGGAATTATGTAGCAAACAAAAACAAATTGTACTTTAAATATGTTTTATATATTAGATTCCTAACGTAGCCGCCATTTGATGTGATGACTGAAATATTAACCCTTTGGCCGTCTCTCAATGAACCTTGTCACAACCTGGCTCATGATTTACGACAAAAAATGGAAAGGACATCAGAAAATGATTTACAAATATTTATTTAAACTAACTTAACAGAAACTAACAGTTCAGTGTATTGAGTCAGTAAAATCAGTCATGTCAATGTGTATGGTTGACAATGTTGAATGTAAATGTTGAGTGTTAAATTAAGCAAACCAAACTTAAGCAGACCAAGCCAATGCAAAACCAAACCCTGGAGGACACCCGTGGCCAAGAGGGGGAGAGATAAGCCCGTTCCCCCCTGGTGTACAGCACCCAGGCCTTTAGGGGTGAAGGACCAACTCAGGTGTTTCCACTTAGTACGCCTGCTGCACTCCAACCAGTGGGTCCGTTCCTGCAACAACTCAAACTATTTAGGTACCCACAGGGCCATCACAACAAGGACGTTCTTTGGAAAACTATATCAGGTGACCACCTCATGAAGCTCATGGAGAGAATGCCAAGAGAGCAAAGCAGTCATCAAAGACTGGCTATTTTGAAGAATCTAAAATATAAAAATGTTGTTTACCACATAATTCCATGTGTGTTCATTCATAGCTTTGTTGCCTCGGGTGAGAATTTACAATTTAAATAGTCATAAAAATAAAGAGACCCACTAAGTGAGAAAGTGTATCTAAAACCTTTGACCGTTAATGTATGTCCAATAATTTTCATGTTATTTTCAAGTGTAAAATATTAAATTTGGGCAGTGTGAAGATGGCCTGCTACACGTTCCATTTTTTGGGCAATCACATCATTAAATGCATATGTTGAATATAGCCAGTGCGTAATTCAGGTGGTAAAGGTTAAACATAATAGCTTAGAGCTTGGACTCAGAGTTGAGTAACCTGCTACCAACAACCCCGAGTATCTGCTTTCTACTCAGAACATGTTAACCCTTTGTGAAACAGACCCCAGAAGGTTAAAAAAGAAGCCTCCAGTAAGATGTGAAAAAGGCCTGACCTTCCCATAATTCACAAACTGAATGCTAAAATCTAGCATGAACTTGTTGATGGAGTGAATGTGGTACTTGGCTTTACCTGGTTGAATTTAGGGGTGCAGTGATCAATTGGCCTCATTTTGGGTGATCAGCTGACACATGTGAAACTGATCTCATCTACCTCTGCAAAGGTCTGAAAATCAGCCAGTCCCCTTTTGCTCTGCCCTGAGAGAGGGCTGACTGACAGACCTGCCCACCAGATCATGTCTGCACATAGACGGTTAACAATAGTTACCCCACATGACCTTGTTACACCTGACTGTCCGTTGGTGGTGGAATTGGCCAAAATCTGAATCAGCAGGTCAGGCTTTTTAAAGATCGGTGCACACCCTAGTTGAATTTATCTGATAGTAGACCTGCCCTCATTGTAAGCTCTCTAATACACTGACCCAAACCTTTTGAGAGAGCTTGTTTGTGACAGACGTTAACTAAACTAGACATGTATGACATCCCCAAACAGTAGATTAATTAGCAATAACACAAAACAGCATGAACTTTTAAAAAAACCTGTATTCATTCTCAACATGGTGAAAAAGGGCCATCTTTTAACCAATCATATTGAAAAACACATAATCAGCACCTGCAGGTCTGTGACATACGAAATCAATAGTTAATGCATTCCTGTTCAGAACTTTAAACCACTGAACAGGACGAGCACATCACTGTGGGTACCGGTCCGACAAGCCGTGAACAAGTCTGGGCTAAAAGTCTGCTTCCTCCATCTTCCTTCAGTCAAGGAATAATCGTTTAACTACATATTCATTCATCAACCAGTAAGAGTCACCTGACCATCCGACAGACGTATAGACTCAGTGTAGAGTATGTAACAGACCCCATTCCCATTTATCCAAAACTTTCCACATTCAAACAATTACAGATTTCAAACAGAATAAAGTCTGGTGTAGAAATTCCTTTAAAAACAGGTTCATCTTGGTGAATGTCACAAATCAGAAAAGCAAATATATAAAATAGAAACGTATGAAAAGCACTGCTGTTGGTTGGGGCAGCCATGCAGGATAAAATGTGATAAAAGTCTAGCAGTTTAGTAGTGACCCTGAACTTTCATTATAGTAAATGCATTAATCATCATTGACACCAAATTAGTTAAAGCAACACAGACTAAATATTTGCATGACATAAAACGTTTGCATTAAACAATATCAGAAAACGTAAGAATGAAAAACAAGGCTGGCGATGAATAAAATAAGGTTCCAAAGCCTTATCTCCTAAACAAAATACTGTTGTCAAATGTCCAACATATGGCTTTATTTACCTCCTCTGGATTTAAGTTAGTGGATGTGATTGGTCATCTCCCATCAAATATCCACATGGTAAAATATTAAACATTTTTCATATTATATATTGCACTTAATTGTTTATCACTGATAAGACAGTCCAGAGAGCTATAAAGGTTGACTGTGGTCGGGGGCTGTGATTACAGAGGCCTGCAGCAGGCCTCTGGTTGCCACATCCGCAGATCCACCAGAATCTGGTTCAGTTTCTTCATCCACAGATTCCTCTCATCCTTGGTGTCGGCACTCAACCAGTTTCTGCAAAGAAAACCAAGAATGTTTTACAGCCGGACACTCGTTTAAAAGCCACACAGCTTCTGAGAAGGTAAACATCGCAGGAGCTTACTTGGTGACACACATGGTGTTCATGCACTGACTGACTAACGTCTCTTTGTCTTCCTCTCTCCGTGGTCTAACTGTAATGAGTTCAAACGTGTTTGGTCTGGCACAAAACTCTCGGTTGGCTGGCTCCACCTTCTTACTGGTGCAGATGGCCAGGTTGATGCGACCGATGGGATTCTGGCAGGAGGGGAACAGACTATGAAGACTGTTTCTGAGGATCTTTTTAATGAAGGACTTGTTACTAAACAAACAGTTTTATATGGAAGTTATTTCTGGTGGTACCTTTCGCTTTTCATCATCAGGATAGGTCCAGTAAGAGATGCAGTATCCTGACAGAACACACCATCTTCTGTGCCACGCTCCAAACCCACTTACATCTTCAAACATGGTCTACAGAGATAGAACAGAAGCAATGGTTCACTGTGATTAGAAGGGAAATGACAAAAATCCACCTATTGTGTTTCTACTCATCTTTGCTACTTACCAAGAAGCCCCTTTCCTCCACCTTTACACCCACTTCACACTGCATCTTCAGGTGGATGTGGCCCTCCAGGGGGCACAAGAACGGCACCTTCGATACAGAGAGGGGGTACTTTATAAAAAACGTAGACGTCACATTGGTTGGGTTGAAAGCGGTTAAATAAGCAGCGCATAAGATCAGATCTGTTGGTAAAGTCAAGGGTTGGGTTGGGTGGTGTTAAGTTGGAAGCCACGGCCTTTTGGTTCCATAATTTCAGCAACACAGCATGTCTGATCTGTAATGTTGTGTATGTATCACTGAACATCAGAGATCGGTAGACAACCTGGGGTTAAGTGCCTTGCCCAGGGGGCACATCAACATGTGACAGGAGGAAGTTGGAAGCGAACCCACAACATTCACGATTGCAGGACGACTACTCTTCCTACTGAGCCACAGCAGGTCCAAAGAAGCTCCTACTCCAACACAACAAATTCCCCTGCTTTAGGGTTCATCTGAAAAGTGATGAAACTCCATAATTCCACACTTCTGGTTGTTTGCATACGCAGCATTAGCTATGATCTTGACTGAATAGTAGTGGAATCTACAGATAATGAAACAATGCTTCAGAACCAGTCATTGTTCTTGTGGACCTGGACCAACTTAGATCAGCTCCATTTTACAATCTATAACAGCTAAAGGAAGAACAGAGAATCCAAAAT
This sequence comes from Girardinichthys multiradiatus, assembly GCF_021462225.1. Taxonomy (NCBI): domain Eukaryota; kingdom Metazoa; phylum Chordata; class Actinopteri; order Cyprinodontiformes; family Goodeidae; genus Girardinichthys; species Girardinichthys multiradiatus. The sequence goes on along the minus strand of NC_061806.1, from coordinate 3,889,563 downwards.
AAAAGATTAATTCTTTATTGTTTTTGTAGAGTCCCAAAAAAAATAAAATCCACTTCTATGCTTTGTTTGGCATTTAGACTGAGTTTAAGAACCACAGGTCCAGTTTGACCTGACTTTAAAGTTGTCTCGAGGCCAAATATGCAGCATAATGGCCCTTTTAGATTTCTGAAAGAGGGTGCATTCAGTCAGCAAGTGAAGATCAAAGTAGTGATGGCTAAAATGGTCAAATAAACATGTAATGTCTGGGATGAAAGATATAACGTGGTTTTTTTTTTCTAGCCCTCTCCAGACCATGTTCTAAAACGTTCCACTGAGCAGTTCTCTCTCACTTTGATCTAAAACAAAGACATCACAGCAGGTGAATGTTTGAACAGGAAGAGCAGAGATACTGTGGCTCTCTACACAAGCAGTACGTTTAAAGCACTTAATGCAATGAAAAACACAAACTAAAGTCGTCTTTATGCATAAAGAGAACACGGAAAAACAACACGAGAAAGATGTGAGCAGGTGTCTTCATTGGCCACCATACCTTCTCCAGAGGAAACTTGTTTTTCCCAATCGAGGACAGAGTCAGAGTGTGAGATCCAACCAGCACAAAGTTACTGGTGCGTACAGCATTGGGACCCCCAGGGCTTGCCACCACTAAGGATAAAGACATTTTCATTGAGTCAATGACCAGTTTGCTTGTTTTCCAACAGTTCCAGCTTCTGAAGTAGACAGTTTGACATACCTGGTGTCTGTGCACTTTTCTGTAAGAATATTAAAGAAGTGATCAATGAACTGCAGATGAGTATTCATTGCTGTATCTGAGGGACCAGGAGGAATCAAATACTAACCGTAATGGTGAGGAATCTCTTTGGAGTGATAGCCTGGAATCAAAAGGAAGAAACAGGTTTTTTTGAATTGAAAGCCAGTCAATGTTTGCAGTATAAAAAGCTTTAATGACATCAGAGCTGGTTTATAAGGTTCCACTACACAGTGTGACCCCCTGAGGTTGTGCCCCCTCACCCACATGTGAGGAGCAGAAACAAAGAGTCCATACCAACATACACAAACTGTGGGCTTCAGAAACATGCCTCCAGATCGTCTGGAGACATACACACACGATAGTTCCTTAAACATCTTGATTCAAATTCAATTCAATTTAAATTCAAAAATACTTTATTAATCCCAAAGGGAAATTCAAATTTTGTGATGCACACATCACTAAACATTTCCCATTAGATAACACTGGTTGGTACCTTTGATTTGCTGGATTTCTTCTTCTTCTCATTGCAGATCTCAGGTTTTTGTACCTGAAACAATCCATAGCAAATCCATTATAAACCAGTATAATCAATAAAAGCATTTAAATATAACTAACTTTCTAATGAATGTGGAAACATGTTCTCCCTGTGGAAATGAAAATCATTTCTTCAGACCCTCCACTTACAGCCCTGACCAAAACACACACTCAGTTCTTATTTCTCCAAACAAGCATCAACACAGCGAATTTAATACGACATTTAAAGAACAAGCACAGGACAGTCAGAAAAATGCAACCTACATTTGACTTTGAATATTTTCTTCTTTTACTTGACATTATTTAGACAATGTTGTAAGATTTATTTGACTTTCTGCATTATTTAGCCTGTTGAGATGTTTTCAGTCTGATAAAGATTGTTGGTTATTGATAGCAGGTTCTTCAGTTGTCCTTTTGACTGAATAGTTGCTGCATTGTGTCTGCAAATTATTTGTATTTCTGCTCTTGGAAAAAGTACGTAAAAACGTGTTTTTGTCTAAATGAAGGTGATTTTATGGACCTTTTCTCCAAGCCAGTAGCACTTAGAACTTAATCAAAAAATGTACAGCCAATCCATATGATTGTATCAGTGATCATTGGTGATCTGCACTTATGGTTGATCGGTATCAGTAGCATAAAACCTGATCGGAGCATTCGGACTCTTGCCACATCAGGCCAGGCATCATCATGGACCAGGAGAAGCCCAGGACCTACTGCACCAACAAAGGGTCTGAAGATCTTATGCCGATATCTGATGGCGGTCAGGGTGCCATCGTTTATCTAGTAGCGACACTGACCCTGGTCAAATGCAGAACTACTGAAAAGCAAGGAAAAAATGTCTGGCCTCCACCTGGAAAACCATTCCTGTTTTTGGGGTCGTCTCATTTAGTGCAGTTGTTGTTAATTTCATGAACACCAAAACAGCTGACACTGACTAACAACCCCCTCTACTACCTACTGAACTAACCAGATCAATACTCCAGGAGTTTCACTGACTTGATATTAAACTGATTAAAAAGAGCTCCTTTCATTTCTTGGAGCAGTGCATCATGGTAGAGATGGTTCAAAATGACATCTTTATAATCCATCTGCTTGGTGTTAAAATAGTACAGGGCTGTTTTCCAGTGACTGCTCCATACACCACCATGAACGCTCTTCTGCATTAATAACCACTACTTACAGAAGATAAGTGAGAAGGAATATTGTGAAGTTCTGATTGCTGCATCTCCACCTACTGGCTCTAATACGTTGATAAACGTTTTCAGCCACTTGTCACAGGTGCAGTAAGGACTAGTAGAACGAGGACAGGTGGAGAGTTTTTCCAATCAGTAGGTTCTTTATGACTATTGTGCTAAAAACTTCAAGTTGAACCAGAGATAAGAATACACGTACCAAACAGTAAACCTCCAGGTCTATTTTGAAGTCACTGGAGACATCAGACCTGAAGATGTTCAAGGAGAAAGGAATGTGATTAAACCTCCTCAAACAGTGACCGGGTCAGAACCAATAAGTCAGTTCTTTGGTACAGGCAGTGTGACTAACAGAGTGAATTTGGTGGGGAAGGTGAGGGTGTCTCCACTGAGGCCACGGTGAGTGCTGGCTAATGGAGTAGCCACAGTCTTCTCGGCTCCAGCGCGCATCATGATGAAAAATGAATGTTTAGTTGAATCTGGGAGGGGGGGGGGGGGGAAGAGAATATAATTATACAGTGAAGCTGGCAAACAGCAGAATACCAGATATCAGAAGATACAGGTCCTTCTCAAAATATTAGCATATTGTGATAAAGTTCATTATTTTCCATAATGTCATGATGAAAATGTAACATTCATATATTTTAGATTCATTGCACACTAACTGAAATATTTCAGGTCTTTTATTGTCTTAATATGGATGATTGTGGCATACAGCTCATGAAAACCCAAATTTCCTATCTCACAAAATTAGCATATCATTAAAAGGGTCTCTAAACGAGCTATGAACCTAATCATCTGAATCAACGAGTTAACTCTAAACACCTGCAAAAGATTCTTGAGGCCTTTAAAACTCCCAGCCTGGTTCATCACTCAAAACCCCAATCATGGGTAAGACTGCCAACCTGACTGCTGTCCAGAAGGCCACTATTGACACCCTCAACCAAGAGGGTAAGACACAGAAAGACATTTCTGAACGAATAGGCTGTTCCCAGAGTGCTGTATCAAGGCACCTCAGTGGGAAGTCTGTGGGAAGGAAAAAGTGTGGCAGAAAACGCTGCACAACGAGAAGAGGTGACCGGACCCTGAGGAAGATTGTGGAGAAGGGCCGATTCCAGACCTTGGGGGACCTGCTGAAGCAGTGGACTGAGTCTGGAGTAGAAACATCCAGAGCCACCGTGTACAGGCGTGTGCAGGAAATGGGCTACAGGTGCCGCATTCCCCAGGTCAAGCCACTTTTGAACCAGAAACAGCGGCAGAAGCGCCTGACCTGGGCTACAGAGAAGCAGCACTGGACTGTTGCTCAGTGGTCCAAAGTACTTTTTTCAGATGAAAGCAAATTCTGCATGTCATTCGGAAATCAAGGTGCCAGAGTCTGGAGGAAGACTGGGGAGAAGGAAATGCCAAAATGCCAGAAGTCCAGTGTCAAGTACCCACAGTCAGTGATGGTCTGGGGTGCTGTGTCAGCTGCTGGTGTTGGTCCACTGTGTTTTATCAAGGGCAGGGTCAATGCAGCTAGCTATCAGGAGATTTTGGAGCACTTCATGCTTCCATCTGCTGAAAAGCTTTATGGAGATGAAGATTTCATTTTTCAGCACGACCTGGCACCTGCTCACAGTGCCAAAACCACTGGTAAATGGTTTACTGACCATGGTATCACTGTGCTCAATTGGCCTGCCAACTCTCCTGACCTGAACCCCATAGATAATCTGTGGAATATTGTGAAGAGAACGTTGAGAGACTCAAGACCCAACACTCTGGATGAGCTAAAGGCCGCTATCGAAGCATCCTAGGCCTCCATAAGACCTCAGCAGTGCCATAGGCTGATTGCCTCCATGCCACGCCGCATTGAAGCAGTCATTTCTGCAAAAGGATTCCCGACCAAGTATTGAGTGCATAACTGTACATGATTATTTGAAGGTTGATGTTTTTTGTATTAAAAACACTTTTCTTTTATTGGTCGGATGAAATATACTAATTTTGTGAGACAGGAATTTTGGGTTTTCATGAGCTGTATGCCAAAATCATCCGTATTAAGACAATAAAAGACCTGAAATATTTCAGTTATTGTGCAATGAATCTAAAATATATGAATGTTAAATTTTCATCATGACATTATGGAAAATAATGAACTTTATCACAATATGCTAATATTTTGAGAAGGACCTGTAGTTCCACAGGCAGAGCATTGGTGACCAGATGCAATGTCTGAAGAAGACTCCATTTTACCAGGTTTGTTGGCAGTGGAGCAAACAAAGTCAGCCTTAAGAGGCAGGCGGAGGTCCTGCAGGGTGATGGAACCCTTGGAGGCGGACACGGCAGCAGGTTCTGTAGCAGGAATCTTCTTCTGCCCTACTGGGTCTCCTTTCAGACAGTCTAGCTCTGCCTTTAAGACTTCCCTTTTCTCCGCTTAGAAAGACAGAAAGATATGAAGTCAGCCATGGATCATTACATTACTAATAAGAGCATTAAATCCTGCCAGGATCCTGGGAGTGGAACAGTGCTTTCAAACTGCAATTTGAAGTTATGCTTCTGGATTTGATGTTGACAAAATTCCTTTTAAGAATAAATAAATGACCTTTAACTAAAAGTATAAATATGCCAATATTCAGAGTCACAGTGTGGATGAACTCACTGGCTACGAGCAGCAGTCTCTCTGCCTCAGCCTCCACCTGGGATCCTTTGCCATGCTCTTCATCAACGCAGCAGTTGAGGGCCTGGCTGGCCTGATGGATGACTGTCTGCTGTAGGTTTATCTCATTGGTCAATATCTAAACAAACAGATACTTGGTTATTTTGCATAGGAAATGCTCCCTGGTGTAAAAAAGCAAGCTGCGTCTAAAACGAATCTGCAGACGTAACTGCAGAAACGGTTGATGAGTACATTGTTACCAGGATATCAAGTCCGTACCTTCATCTTCTGTTTCATGCTGAAGAGACTAGCTGCCCGGGGCTCCTCTGTTCTCCTAGAAACATCTTCCTTTCTCACAATAACCTGCTTTACTGCAGGCCTCTCTGGTTCCTTCACTCTAATGGATCTGTATGCATCGATGCTAACATACACACACCTTTAGATTTAGTTTAAGGTTCGCCTTTACAGACTAGGCCGCTAACAGCCGGGGATAACGTGTGTTCCTACCTATACGGCAGTTTGTGGTCCTCGTGTGAGATGTCGACACTGTCAGAGGAGGAGGCGGTCCTTGCCACGTTGGCTTGCTGGAACTTACTGGGACTGCTTCTGTTTTCTGGGCTGTTGCTCTTCACAAGGAATGAACTGGCTGGAGTTGACGTCTGGGGAAAGCAGTGATGTAAGTAATTCAGTAAAGCTGTTTGTATTTGAAAGAGATGCAGGATGGTTCTCACCATTAATCTTCTTTCTGGACTCTTCACTACAGCAGCGACAGTCTCTGCCAGTGGAGTAAGGAGGGACATGGAGGAGATATTTAAAGCATCTTCCTCCTCCTCTTCATCCTCACTCTGCTCCAGGACTTCATCAAACAGCTCGTTTATAACAGCTGAGTTGATGGACTGGTCCACATTCATCTCCTTCTCCTGGATCACCTCCAGAGTTTCTTCACTCAGCTTCTCTACAGTTTGGCTGACAGGCTGCATGGGGCTAGAGGTTGAGGCTGGAGGGGTCATCATTTTTCCACGACCTGCGGTTTAATGCAACACATGTTAGAAGGTCATTTAAACATGATTTTGTTTGCTCATTTATCATCACAGAATAATCTGAATGCTCGTTCTCAGCTCCCCACAGAATTCATTTCCTCAGTTGTTCCTGGAAATAGATTAGAATGATTACCAGTAGGTGATTTATCGAGTCTGTTGGTGTTTGGGTCCAACATAATCATCTAATCTCCACCTGAAGTGTTAATATTGTGATTGTGACAGTAAATATTTCCTTCTTATATATTCCTTTCATTACTTTCTATGAAGTATGTCATTCAGACTGCCATGAAAAGAAAAGTTAATCTTTCAGATGGATTTTTGATAGAGACATAAGATATTAATCAGACTGATTATACCGTTAATGCTGTTATACAGTTAAGTAGCCTATAAATGACCCGCCATTGGAATTATCTTGATCACTTCTCTACATACTGGTGCTACCCATGCATCATGCATAAGCTTTAGTATGATATCTTTGGGCTCAGTGTAACCTGTATTCTGCAGACAGAACCATCACCAGATGTTAGCTTTCTGAAACTTTTCATTCCAGGAAACAGCATAAACACTCATCATGTGCTATGCAGTAGAGAAATCAGGCGTTAAACAGTACGTTAGGTAACATCAAGGTATCAACTCAGTCACATAAAGGTCCAGACAATAATCACAGATATGATGAAGTACCTGGAGGAGGACTCTTGATAGGTGTATTCAGTTCCTCACTAGAAGGTGTTGCGGCTTCATCTTGTGGGTCACACGAGGAAACTTCACTCTGGTAAGGTTCAACAGGTTGTTCCTGCTAAGCATATGATCGATTAACCCACCTCTGTTCATAGAAAACAGACATTTAGGCTTGGCTTATGAATCATCACATTGAACCCTGTCTATTTTTATAGAGTTAACTCATTGCAGGACAACCGTTACTGTTTCTATACTGCAGTTCCAAGGTTGTAAGATTCAGCCTGGGATCAGACTGCCGGTTTTTCTTAGATATCTTATAGTAATAAACCATTAACGAACTACATATATGAGACTCCAATATTGTTTCTATAATCAGAGGTCTAACATAAGTGTCATCTGTGCATCAGAAGCTAACAAGCCAACCTTGACGTGTGCGTTTGTCTTGTCCGCCTGTTTATCCTTGTTTTCCCACACATTTTTCCCCTTCTGGAAGCGGCTGCGGATCTGAGCCAGCTCAGACTCACGCTCCTGTAGCGAGGTGATTTTATTATTACTTTCACAATGACAGACTGTGGGCACACTGGGGCATGTGTAACATTAAACCTACCATCTTCTGTCTCTGAGTGAGCTCAGCAGTGGCTGTGTGTGCAGCCTGGGCGGTGCGGAGCCTCTCCTGCACCAGCTTGTTGTTTGCTGTGGCTGATGGAGTTATCGGAGCCATCTTGGCTCCTGCAGGAACTCTGGCCGGAGTGCTCTGTCCTTTGTGCTCCTGGCATCTCTCTCCAAAGCGCTCCAGGAAAGATTTTACACCTGTTCGGAGTGAAGATAATCAAAATGGTCAATTTTGCATTTCATTAAAGAACAAAGAATTATTAGAGATCTAACAGTCAGGGGTTCCTTGGATTATAGAATTAATATGGATTTCCAGTTTTCTTTAAGATCTGACCTGCTGATTTCAATACGGATTTCTTTGTCGTCTAACTATAACACATAGGAAGAAAAACTGCAGTAGGTTCTTTGATATGCATCGGCACGTGTCCCTAATTTTTATCTAGTTTTTATTAAACTAACAAAGTGCATCAACAAAGAAACTCCTATTTTCTGAATGGACTCACCTGGACCTCCAACAGTGACTGTTTCCTGGTGGCCCGATGAAGCAGAACTGATGAGTTTATCACAGAGTTCTGGCCTATGGGGGCTGGCGGTGTGACTAGGACTCCTGGGGAAAACCTGAGTCTTTAGTGGACTCTGGCGTCCTGATGTTGCATCTGAGGAGGTTGCCTTGTATGGACTGGATTGGAGGACGGCTCCCCGGTTGGAGTTCTTCAGGGGATTTGGCACCGACTGAACAGTGGGTTTAGATGCTGGAACGTCAGCCTTCTGGGCCCTTGGAAGAACCACCTGACTAGACTTAACTGGAGAATACAAAGCCTCCTGAAAAACAAAGACATCACAGATTTAGTTTGAATATAATTATGATCTAGTTTTAAGGAGACAAAATAGAGCTGAGGCAAACGGTTAGTTAATGAATGGAATCAAATAATGTTGAGCTTGATCGGCCCTGACTAGCACCCAGCTGGTCCTAAACCCTTTTTCTGACCAGTGAACGCATCATTTCTGAGCAATACCAGGTTACCCTGACAACAGCACTGAGTGGGACGTAACAGTGGTAGCTGTTAGTGGGTGAAGAAGACTCAAAGTTAGCTATTGTCTGTATCAGAGAATTGTTTAGAAACTACGTGAAAATAAGCAGAAAAGATGTAGGACACTATTTAAAATGAAGCCGTTTACTGCAGAGACATGCTGGCTTGTCCTTCAGGATGCTACTGTTAGCGATGCTAATGGCTAACATGAGATGTAAAAAACAAAACAAAAACAACTAATTACTCAATCTTTGTGTTAAAATATTTGTAAAACCCTGTTTACACCGAGTCCTCTCTGAAACACACAGCTTTAACATCACCTCTGGTTCTAATCGGCAGATAGCCAGAAATCTCTAATTCAAAAAGGGATTCTTTAACACTTCGAAGCGTAACAAGGTGCTGCTTCAGGTTTACTGTTGAGAACAATGTAAATGGAGGTGCATCCACCTGGTTACGGTTGGAAGCAGACTTGTTGGCTGCTGTTGAACTGGACATCGCTGCACTTTGCTTTGAACTGACAGCAACAGAGGCCGCTTTGACAGCAAACTTGGGAACAGAAGCCGTTCCAGGCTTCTCTTTGGGAATGTGGGCATGACTGAGGTCATCCTCCCAGGATCCAATGGTGGCAGCCAGGTTGGCCAGCCTGCCTCTCCGCCCCACTGGAGCTTCTGAGGGGGGAGGTGTGGTAGGTGGTTGGACATCAACTTGCTTCTTTAACAAGGTCAGGGGGGTGCTGTCCGGCACGGCATCTGAAGAGTCTGGACAAAACAAGCAGTGAGGTTTAATTTAGGTCAAGATGAAGCATAAAGTTATCTGACTTTGTTTCCACATCTAAATGCAACCACCTGCAGAATTCCTGAATTCTTTAGTCATCATTCCCGAGGTAATACCAACAAAACAAGAAACATTCACACTCAGAATGTTACTACGGGGGATTACTATCAAATCCCTATAAAAACCTATTTACCATCATCGCCATCCCAGCATTTCCTCTGCTCTGCCAGCATCTGCAGGCGTGATTTCATTCCAGCACTAAAAGGAGTCAGATCCTCTACCAGATCTGCCGTGTTTCTCTGCAGGGCAGAACCAGAAGGTCCCGTTGGCGCCTCTCTGTTGCTCGGAGGATCAGGACACGGAGTGGCGACGATATTCTCTGGCTGTGCAGTTTTCATCTCCTCAGGGTGACACTGAGCAACAGGTCGGGTCGAAGTCTTCTCAAGCGAAGAGGAAGCTCGAACGCTGGCTGGGTCCACTGGTGGCTTCTTGTCCGTCAGAGGGTCTGATAGTACAGGGGCCACAGCTCGGGTCATCACTGGCACCTGGTTCTCCTCATCTGGAGCCACTTGGTTGTTTTCCTCTGAGCATCTGCGTTTAGAAGGGGATGGCTTGGAAGATATCTGTGGAACTGGAAAGGGATTGCAAGGAAAATATAACAAACACTTGTTACACAACATTAAAGACAATAATCTCAACAAATGCGCTCACCTTTCTCAATGACAGAGTCAGCGATGGTACTGTTTGATTCAGTTAGAGGCTCCCTGGGCCTTTTGACCATCTGTCTGTTTACTGCATTTGGACGCTCTGCTAGTTTCCTCTGTAGATTTTCCCTGCGGGCCCGGGTCCGCTCCAGAAGTTTCTAATATGACCAACAAAATAAGAAAATCAGACATACAGAAGACAGATCAGACCAATGTCGCTCTTATGATCTTGCTTTTTTAAACCTGTTTAAGAGATTTAATGCACAACAGTCAATTTGCCATCAGATACACAAGTGTGGAAATCAGAACACACAAAACATGTTAGATTATTAAAGTAATGTACAGCTGATTCAGAGGTCCGGTTCACAGTCACATCATAATGTTCTGCTCACCTAACTTACTCATGCCGGCTCAGATAGGTTTCTAAGTTTTAAATATATTTCAGTTCTCAAGAATAATACTGGTAACAGTTAAATATACTTTGAATTTCTCACTAAACAGCTTATTAAATTCAAAACTGCTCTCCATACCAAGTTTAAAACAGGGGACTATTCTCTTCTCTTTTTTTCCTCGTCTCTTTCCCTTTGCCAAGTCTGTCATATAATCTGATTTACTGTGCTGTGCAAGCCCCAACACATTCCTGAGTCTCTGCTGCAGGCCACCACAGTTTCACCAAGCAAACAACCCATATGTGGAAAATGTGAGATCACATTCTTCAGGAACGAGCCACGCCTGCCTGCATCTGAAGGGCCTAACTGAACAGGCCAGCTTACTGGGGTCACAAGAAGAACATCCGTCCTTAAAGTTAGACAGCATCAGCATACGACTGAGCCAGCTATCACAAAAAATCCTTCAGTCTGATTCGGTTAACGTTTCATGACTGTTGTGTCTGTATTTGAGCTCAATAAATAAAGCTAAACAACTATAAAAACTAACCACACATGACCTCATACTCCTGACAGGTATAAGACAAAGAAACTGCGCTTAATACATTCTCACTGGCAATTCAACTGGTGCCATTTCTGCGTGTTAGGTTAGCAGGTAACATTAATTATAATTAATTATAATTCAAAAGAGTTTTGCGTCAACTAGCTTCATTGACTTCAACTCACCTCAGTAAACGGGTCCATCTCGGACAGTTAGTATCCACTTGAGAAGTACTTAATAAACGGAGTATGCTACCAGTTCTATGCGCTGCCTCTCTGTATAAAAATAAACTAACGAAACAAGACGAGAAGCGCACAGAGCTCCTTTCTACTCGGTTCCTCTTCTTCGATACAAACAGTTTCTGTTCAAATTTGAATTTCAGCGCTGTGACTACTACGCAGACTCCAACAGTTCAGAGGGACTCCTAAGAACCAATCAGAAACCACGGCCTGGACATCACGCTTTGACGACCCAATCACAGCCTAAGAGTGTGAAAAAAAAATGGCAGTTTTTTTTTTTTTTTTTTTTTATGAAGTGTATAAACCACTCCTACATTTGTCACGAGTCATGTCCATGCAAAGTAAAACAAACGTTTAAAAATATCTATCTATCTATCTATCTATCTATCTATCTATCTATCTATCTATCTATCTATCTATCTATCTATCTATCTATCTATCTATCTATCTATCTTCATGTTTGACTATTTACATTGTATGTAGATATATTTAAAATATCAATTATATATTGCAATTATATCATAGATTTATTTAGACACAAGATATAACAAGCCAAGCCCCTATGGAGCTTATAATGACGTAATTTCGCAGAAGGACTACATTTCCCAGGACAGTAGACGTGCGACGTTAAAGCTGAAACCATGGAAACCAGTCCGCCACTGCAGAGCAGTTTAATGCGTTGATTCCTGTGACAGTAGTGTGGCTAGTGGTCGGTGTAGGAGGGAGATCCACTCGGCTGGAAACATCATTCCACTCGCGACGCGTGGTTTCCTACGTTTTATTTATGGGGCTTTAGCTGGGTTCATTTGGCAGACTATTAAACGTTCGTTTTCGAATAGATTACGTTCAAGAAGATGCTGGAGTCAATTAAAGTTACAGGTAATATAATAAGTGTTTTATAATTTTTAAGCATGAATAAAGTGCCTAATATTTATGATAACCTGACAGCTCCTGTTCATTACTTCGAGGCTCACACAGATACCGCTTAGAGCTATTTTAACCCAGACATATGTGCGTTAGCTTGAAGGTTCCCGGCATACTGACAGGCTTTGCTTGGCTTAGTTAGTGCAGATGTTTCCTGATCAGTTGCTAATCGGCTGCTGAGATGGAAAGAAACCGTTTACATCCACTCTTCTTGGTTATTTCGGGCTTTAAAATCATTTTAACGCGTCCTTTTCCTGCGGTATGATTTTACATTAAACAATGATTGTGGCACCATGACGGCTAGATATTTGGCCTGTTTTCTGTACATCTGTTTCATTTTAATTTATTCGATTTTTCTCTGGGAGCATAGTTCACACATTTCCAACAGGATTAAGGTCAGGGCCTGGTTTCTGGGTTTTTTTCTGAACACCCTCACTGATGTTCTTTCCCCTGAGGGCTCCAGGACTTGGCAATATGGCAACACATTCAAATAACTGGTGTACAGGTGTTGGAACTGATGGTTCTGCTTAGATCTGGATCATATGGACAAAAACATATCACAATATTTTGTTCTGTGCTGCACAGTTTTGGTCATTATCACTACTGTTTTAAATGAACAACCATTTTTAAGATCAAATCGCTTACAATACAAACTGAAAGAACAAATTAAAATGAAGATTGTTTAGAAGACAAATAGTCTTTAAGCATCGTGGGACACGATGGAGTACAGGTAAACAAATAAATGACACTTTGTAAAGAAGCAGTATACTGGTTTGGAAAATGGATTAGCAGTACCAGTTCAGAGAGTACCATCCAGTGATTGTTCTCAAGCAGAACCATTTTCATGCTGAGAAATGAGCAGAAATCAGCAGATGCAGTAAATCATGATCACTAAGCAGAAGTTTGATCTCATCAGGTTAAAGGTCATTCAATTCAATAAAAAAAAAAAAGACTTCAACACTGCTTCTTGTTTCATGGGGAATGGATGTATTTATTTGGGCCTGTAAGTATAATTTTCACCGTGTTTAGATTAAAGTTGGATGAGTGTTCCACCCTGGAGGGACAGACGTTCATATCCAGGACCAAAATGAATAGAACAGTTATGGCCCATCATGAGTGGATATAAACTTCTTTCTGTTCTTTCTCTAACTTCTGACAACACTAATATGCAGAACTGAAATGATCTGTATTTACCATTAGAATAACTCAAAGACTGAAGCTAATATTGATGGTTCAGAACCCAGCTGATCTGTTAGGTAATGGTATTTGATTAGGCAGCTGAGTGAACCAGTGGAGCTTTAAATTGTTCTGTTCCCTCCTGGTGTCTGACTGTGCCGCTGACTTCATTCGTTTGTGCCGTGTAGACTGAAGGGAGCGCGTTGTTTCTGTGACTGTGTCCAAGCTGAGCTCTTCATTCTATACTGCCAGCCTCTGCAGGCATGATGGGAATCAATTCCACTGAAAGTCAGGGTACTGACTCGTGATCCTAAAAAAACCCGAGCTGTGCTGTCCTGACTGAGCAGCAGCTGAAGGCACAGCCAATCAGGAGTATTTATAACAGATTACATCAGAATGACTCATAGCTGTTGTGTTGCTTTCTGAGTTGTACGGAGAGTTGTGTTTCTACCGAGATTATTAGTAAATCATGTTTTTCTGTACCAGAACACATTTCATTTTCTACTCCTAGATAAGAGGATTAGTCTGTCTTATTTGTACTGGCAGCACATCAGAGTGATGCTGAAGAAAACCTGATCAGAACAATCAGCCTCTCTTCCTGGTCTCTCTTTCAGAGCAACTTCACTGGCCAGAGGTAGATTTGTCTAAAAAGTCCATCTTCAACTCTGCTGACAGGGTGGTGAGTCCAACCCAGGTGTGCCTTGAAAAGATTTCTTCCACTGTTCTGAATGGCCTCTGTGGTTCTGGCTCAAACAGTTACAACGTCCTGCTGCAAGCTGAGGAGGTGAAGAAGAAGAAGAAGAAGAAGAAGAAGCAGAAGCAGTCCCTGTGCAAAAGGCCGAAGACCTCTGTGAAAGGCAGTTCCAGTAAAAGAAACCGTCTGAGCCTGGCCCAGAAAAAGACCCACATTCTAGGTGGTGGTGAAAAACCCATCCAGACAAACTGTGTCCTCTCAGGCTGCAACGGCAATCTTCTCAAGCCGACTCAAACCCTCACAGTAGTGGGCAGCAAGATGGGAATGACCCCTCGCACACTTCCACAGCCCAGGAAAACGTACGTCCATAATGTGCATCGTCCTGTGCTTCCATCCCTCCACAAAGCAGCAACCTCACAGGAGGTAGAAAATGTCAAGAAGCTCTGCATCCTCACAGCCGTCAAGCCATCTAATGTTGAGAAAGAGAAGGACAAGTTCTTCAAGTCTGACTTTAACTACAATCCCCAGTTTGAGTACAGCAACCCAGTTTCTGCAGTTATCCTGGCACGCCATAACAATGCCTCGGATCACTTTCTAACACAGGTACAGCTGTTTAATTCCTCCTCCTCAGTACATTTAGTGAACTTACAGCGACAATAACAAGAGTACATATGCATGGTCATAGTTCTGTCAAATAATTCGGCTGGAGTGTGAACTCTTGTCAAACAAAAGCTACGTATCAGAACATTAAATAGATGCTCTAGAAATAAAGTTCTGGATGAACTATTTAAAGAACAGAAGTCAAGAACGGAACATTAAGCTCAGCACAGATTAATTTACTGACCAAAATATTCTAGACGCAACCACAAACACACACGGGTCCTGACGTAGTCCTACAGTAAGGTCACAGTCCACAGGTGATTCAAACGTCCGCCAACACCTCAGAGGTTTTTACCAACCTACACAGCTAGCAGATAAAAGACAGTTAAACGTTGTGAGGGTCTCTTCTCTTGCAGGCGGTGAACATCATGGAGCTTGCCTTGGAGAGATATGGCAGCTATGAGATGTTTGAGCAACTTACTGGTGGTATCCTCCTAACCAAGAGTCGTATCTGGAGCAGTGTGAAGAGATACATGGAGAAGGAAGGCTGTGTGGGCGAGGTAGGAGGAGAATACAGTCTGTTCACTGCATTCCTGCTGTTGGTATTGCTTCATCCAGTTTGGATTCAAGCTGACTGTAGTTTTTGAGAAAAAGCAGTTTGGTTTAATGTTTTTCCCTGGCTGCAGCCTGCAGAGCGTTTCCTTTGCTTCAGTTGTGCGTCGTGTTGACAGTACAGCACACACGAGATCATGGTACTGAAAATAATCCAGGGAAAAGCAATGTCTTCCAAAGAGTGTCCACTTTTCCCGAGTCTTCTTTCAGTTTGCTTTTGTGAACCAGAATTGATCAAATTAAACAAATTTATGTTACATCAGCATGTTAATAATTTCCTGTTGAGCACTGTCACATATAGACCATATAACCATGGCCGGTCCTAAAAAACTTGGTCCCTGGGATATTTCTGTATGAAGTTGTCATCCTCAGTGTCCTGGATCAGATGTTACCATGTGGTGTTTTAATTATATATATTAGTAGCTGTTAAAGCCCCTAATGGTTTCCCTAAAGTGAGGCATAACATCATCCCAAAACGGAATAGCATTTAATCTGGTCTGGCCGGAATGAGGAAAGACAGCCAACAGAAAAAACATCCGAACATCAGAGCAGCACAAAACTAGAATAGATAGAATAGAAATATAAGAGAGACTGACAGTAAGGGCAAATTTAAAACATACAAATTTAAAACAATCAGAGAAATGCGCAACTGAGTATGATAATTAAGAAAATATACAAAATATGCATGTCTGTCTGAGGATAAAAAGCAACAGACTATTCACAAGAAATGGAAAAACTGAAAAACAATCTGTCATTTAACAATACTGCATATAAACGTCTTACTTTTCTTCTTACTTTTTGCTCTGCTGATAGATAGTAGTCCAGGTGACAGACGACCTACTGTCCAGAGCCTCGATGACGGTGGTGAACGGCAGACCCACCATGACCATCAACACCTCCAGTGCACGGGAGCACTGGCTGGAAGGCATGCTAAGGCATGAGATTGGTGGGTGCAGAAGGTCTGACACAAACTTCACATCGTCTACTTTGATTTGTTTCATCGTACCATGTTGGTTTCAGCTGAACACAATGCACAACAGTGCCTTGCAGAAGTATTCACACCCTTTAAACTTTTGCACATTAAGTCAAATTACAACAGTTCAAGGATTTTATATGACAGACTAACATAAAGTAGTGCATACATTTAAAGCTACATGATACATGGTTTGCAAAACGTTTAATGAATAAAAATCTGAAAGATGTGGTGTGCATTAGTTTTAGCCCTCTTTACTCTGGTTGGTTCGCCTTAATAAACTCCACCAATGGCCTTCAGAAGTCACATAAATAATAAATAGAGCTGTTTTCTGAGATTATAACAGACAAACAAATCTTACCTTTATGGAGTAGCACAAAGACAGCCATTTTTGAAAGAAGGCAATAGAAAGTCTCATTTAAAGTTTCCCATGAGCCACGAAGAGGACACAGCAGGACGTAGTAAAGAAGCAGCTGTGCTCAGATGAGACTAAAACTGAAGTCTTTGGCTGTCATGTAAAACAGTGTGTGAGATAGAAAACTAACACTGCACACCACTCTAAACACATCACCCCAACTGTGAAACGTGGTGACAGCATCATACTGTGTGGAAGTTTTTCCTTAAGCAGGGACAGGGAAGCTGGGTAGAGTTGATGGGTATGGGTGGTGGATGGGATGATGGGCATCTTAGTTGGGAAGACGGATAACGGCACTGATAAATCTAACTGAACCACAGCTATGTTAAAAGTTCTTGTCTCTGTCTGTCAGGCACTCATTACTTCCGGGGCATCAACAACTGCCAGCAGCCTTGGAGCAGCAGCGTCGGAAGGAAGAAGCACAACCTGAAGCCTCTGAACCCAACAGAGGAAGGCCTCGCCAGCATCCACAGTGTTCTGTTCAGGAAGGATCCGACTCTGTGGCGCGCTGCTCTGCTCTATTATACCGTCTATCAGGCCAGACACACGTCCTTCTGTCAGCTGTTCCACAACCTGGGGCACTTTGTCCAGGACCCAAACACACGCTGGGACTACTGCGTCCGGGCCAAGAGAGGCCAGACCGACACAGCCCTGCCAGGTATGTAGAACACCAGCTGGCCTTATATTTTCACTGTTGTTCTTTATACAAACTTGACTGAATGTTTCTGATCTCTAATCCTGAAGGATGCTTCAGTAAAGATCAGGTTTATCTGGAGGGGATACTGAAGATTCTGAGAAACAGAGACAAGATTGACTTTCCAATGCTGATGGCTCTTGGAAAGGTGAGGAATCTCAAGTGTTACACCCTAAGGACTCTAGCTTCTTGAGTCCTAGAATAGGACTCAAGAAGCTAGAGTCCTAGAATATTTCTGTTCAATTTGGACTTCATGTGCTGCAGAGTTTTCTGTTGTTTCACAGTGAAGCTTAGGTTGGCCTCCAGTGAGGAATGGAGAATCGTGGTGGGCTTGTTGTGGCGAAGGAGTGTACAGCTTAGAGCTGATCACCACTTTCTTAATGTTTGTCCCTTAAAATACACGATCAGTTATTTACACCTGGAAATACCAGCAAACCACCATTGTGTTTTTATGACTCACCTAGACTATTCATCTATTCACACAATAAAGCAATATGAGAATCATGCCTCTCATCCCAGAACCTCAGTGGACCAGTTTGGGTTTCAGTAACCAAGAGAACAGTACTTACCTGACGACACAGTGTCAAGTGTAAAGTTAGGTGGGGGGAGGATTATGACATGCAGCTGCCTTTAAGCAGTTGGGCTCGGCCCTTTACTTCCACTGAAAGGAACTCAATGCTTCAGCATTCCAAGATATTTGGGACGATTTTACGCTCCCAACACTGTGAGAAGAGTTTGTGGACGATGTCTTCCTGTTCCAACATGACTGAACACCAGGACACTGAGCAAGGTCCAAAAAGACATGAGATGAGAGAGTTTGGTGAAGAAGAACCAAACTGGCCTACAGAGACTCCAACACCAGTGAACTCACTGGTCAGAATGGTTAGAAATCCCATAAACATTCCTAAACCCTGAAGAATTGGAGCTGTTAAAGCTGCAAAGGCTGGACATCAACCCTGTGGATTAAGAATGAAGTGTCACCAAACATCATCTGTGGTGAAGGCAGAAGAACAAATACCTTCAAATTACTACAGTTTAAGAAATGACTTGTTGTTATAAAACACGTAGAAGCTCTCTAGCCAAAACTAAAGACTGTTTGGGTAAACATGTCCATCTCCACCGTCTTGTTCTTCAGTAAATACTTCTAGCTAAAAGAACCTGAAATGTACTGGATGCATTACCTGTCCCTGCTATTAGTGCAGCTGCTCCAACATACTGCAGTAAGAAGGGTTTCATTTAGGGATGCACTGATTGCAGTTTTTTGGCCAATCACAGATTACCGATCTTTAAAAAGCCTGATCTGCTGATTCTGATTTTGGTTGATACCGAGTTTCTTTATAACTGACATTGTCAGGTGTCATAAGGTCACAACATCAACAATTTCAATGTTCCAATCTTATATTGTCAATAGTTGTGAACTGCGCACATGTAGACGTGACCTGGTGGAAAGTTCTGTCAGTCAGCGCTCTCTCACGGCAGAGCAATGGGGGCAGTGGGTGATTTTCAGACATTTGAGCAGGTAGATAAGATTGGTGGATAAGATTGGTTTCACATGACAGTATCGGCTAATCACCAACCCCCCAAAATGAAGGAAATCGGGCTGATCGATCGGCCGGCCAATCAATCGCTGCTCCCCTGGTTTCATTATATTAAAGCAAGGCTGTCTTAAGAAGGTAAATACCTTCTTTATGTTACTTTAAAGCTGTGTTCTTTTGGAGCTCTGGATGTTTTGCACTATAGCTAAGATTCTAGTTGGTCTTCTGTTATTCCTCCCTCAGCACATCATCATTAAAAGGTAACTATACTTGGTGACATGCAGTCATATTAAATGAAGTGTCTGTGCAGAGGATGGACTTACATAACCTCCCTGATGAAGGAACACGACACCTTCTTCTGCTTCAAAGGAGTGAATGCAATGATGATGAAACCATACCAGCTATAGATGTTATGTAAGAGGTGCTGTTTGGAAGTCCCCAGTTGTGTTTTCATGATGAAGGTGGAATAATTGTCTGGAGTTGGAGCAGACATGTTTGTCCAATCGGAGCAGCAGGGCAGCCAGTCTAAAGATGGTGTCCTGTGTCTTTCTGCTGGCTTCAGGTGTCATTTGAAGACGTGGATCGTCTGAAACCTCTCGGTCAGATGGAGAACGTCCGCATCCCACACTTCATGCAGGACCAGGCGAGATATGCTGAGCAGCTGACAAAAATTATGGTGGTCAACCAGCTGACTGATGAAGAGCTGAAGATCCTCATCTGAGCACTGCCCTCTTCATCCTCCACTGTCCCTAATAAAACCTGCTCTACTCAGCTCCTGCCTGCATGCATCACATCACTAACGCAGTCCTCACACATGGTAGCAAAGCAGTGAATTGTGTTGTTCTGTCTTTGGTGTTAAACTGTAAGACTAATCGGTTAGTTCAGGTTCTTCATGTTGAATCAGCCTTAGCCACAGATAAGGAACACAAGCCCTTTAAATGACACTGGTGTGTTTTCAGTTTTGATGTTATCGCTGTTTTTTATGCCAATACAGATGGATGCAGTATCAATACAAACTGTATTTTTCCTGGCCTGTATTAAGTGAGGTGCCAAGTTTTTTCCATTTTATTAAATGCTGCCACCTAGAGCCGGATGCTGGTTTCATTGTCTAAAGTTTCTGTGCTGTTTTATAAAGCACATCTATTTTATAAATTGGCTAAATCTAGTTCTTCTTTAGTCATAATCAAAATCTGCAAATCTTTTCAGTTCAAGGAGTTCAGAGTAGAACTATGCTCATTCCAGGATGGTTTAATATGTAATCAGAGACTGTACAGGAATGGACAAAAGATTCCTGAAATAATTCAATTTTGGTTAAAAAAGAACACACTTAAACTACTCCCCCTCTAGTCCCACATCTCAGGACCAAAACCTCTCATATTCAGAACTTAAAAAGCATTTGTTAGCAAATACATGAAATTTATGTTCTGATCTTTGAGCAACTTTGTTTTCGCACTTCTGCTTTGTGACATGTGGGTCCATTATGATGGTTAATCCTCTGGTCCTCAGCTGATTGTTTCTGGATTGATGGAAGGTTTCTCTTTCAAGTTGTTTGAAACACTTTCTTCATGGCGCTGTTGTTGGGCAGCATTGTCAGTGATCACACTCCCATCCAGGAGTAGCAACATAACTAATGGTTTCTATCAGGATTCTTTATTTTTGACCGAACACCGGACCTGTTTTAACCCCTTATTTTTTCTTCTGCAGACAAACACATTTTCACCTGTTCCAAACAATCAGCA
Source organism: Girardinichthys multiradiatus (assembly GCF_021462225.1). Taxonomy (NCBI): domain Eukaryota; kingdom Metazoa; phylum Chordata; class Actinopteri; order Cyprinodontiformes; family Goodeidae; genus Girardinichthys; species Girardinichthys multiradiatus. The sequence continues at coordinate 3,869,092 of NC_061806.1, read as the reverse complement.
GGAGATCGAACAACATCACTTTGCACCAGTTCTTGCTGCAGAATTCCATTATGTCCTTTTTATTTTTCTTGGACAAAAATGTCTTCTTGCTGCCCTCATTGTTACATATTAGTTGTTACAAAGTTTTCACCTCACTGCCCATGTGCTGAAACACACCTGCAGCCTGTGTTGAGCATCACGACTACTTAATGAAGACTTTTTGCTCCCCAGAGCCACCTTGTTGGTTTTGATGATCCAGTAATATCCGTAGCAGCAGCTTCTGTCCATTTGATGCACAGAAGAGCAGTCCCACGCCTGCTTGTTACTGCAAGGAAATAAAATTAGCTGATGATTTAGTGCCCAAGCAAAACCCAAAGCAGCTTTTTGATCCAAACTACTGAAGGTAATGAAGCTCTTTGGGTTGAATTAATATGCATATGAATATTCTGCACAATGGTCTAACATCAGTTTCAACTGTCACCTTAAAAACAACCTGCAAACTATGTACAACATAAATTATTCTCACTGATAACATTTTTGGCCATAGCTGTTCACAATGCATGCCTTTAGTTCTGTTTAAGTGAGCATGTTTCCATGTCCTGCAGGTGCCCAATCCTCAGGGGAAGCTGTCCAGACTGAGCCAGAACCATCATTAAGTGTTTCCTTTCATTGTGCAGATCATGTCTGAATCTTACTGTGGTCAATAATATTAACACAAATCTTTTAGCAGCCTGGTTAATTCCATGGCTGGGATACAGATGAACTGGTGAATTTAACATTTTTCCTCTGCCGGAGTACAAAGTAAGCCATGATCCAGTGTTTAGACCATGTTGCATTTAAACAAGCCCAAACTAGACTGAAGTTTATTAGCTTGGATTGGAAATAACTCATCAACGCATGTTGCAGATACATTAAAAATCATTTGTTTTCTATAGAAAATGCCAATATTAAGATTCTTTATATCCATGCAAACTAATGCCTCTTATCTAAGTGAGCTGATCCTGTGGTTGAGATCTGTCCGACAAATACCTTCTGGCACCGTTTTCTGTAGCGTCTCCGTTAGATAATGAACAGTTTTTGCTGCTTAGTAGGCTGCTTCACTAGCCTTGTTCCAAAAAGACATGCTGCTGAAGAGGGAATATTTGTTAATTTTATAGTAAAAGTTATTTTTCCAACTGTTCAGGTCGTCCTGATGATTGTGGTGGACTCACCTCTTTGCACCTTCTGACTTGTGAGCTACATTTCTACCACTACCTGCATGAGCTGTTAGTGTTGGTTTAATCTAAGCTAACTAATTAAAACAAAGGCCTCATTCTAAACTAATCCAGTTTCACTGTTTATTACAATGTTCTGTTTGAATGAAAGAATCCTTCAATAAAGAACAGAACTGAAATGCTCCCAATCTTCCAGAAAATGTGTGTTTGTTTTTCATTTTGAGTGGCAGGAAATGATCAACCTGCTGTGAATTTTTATTTTATTACTTAAATACCTGCCAGTGCATTCAACACATGTTATAGTATTGCTATTGTGATAATTATAAAAAAGTAATATTATCAAACTTCAAGGTAGGACTGAGATGGTATAGTTCATGCACAGTATTCTCCAAGGCTCCATTCTCAGGCCAGTTTTACTTCAAAGCTAAATGCCCCCCTAGCTCAGATAAGAGAGTATTACAATAACTCTTATGATAACCATTCAAATGGAAATACACAATTTTATACTTCTCAAAAAAATCTCAAAAAGTTATGAATGGATTTGGATTAAGTTTTCAGACAAGGTGTGGATTTCGGTGGTGGTGTGGAGCCCCAATCCCAATCCGGGATTATTTTCAAGGTTTCTGTATTATTGTCAGACCATGATGCGACAACTTGGAATTCCCACAAGGTTCCTCACCCTGTCAGTGGCCAGAAGCTCATTAGTACAGAAAAAAGTTGGCGTGCATCAATGGCCCTATTTATTACCTTGTCGGAGGTCTGTGTTCTCTGAGTGCTTCATTAGTTTAATAGCCAGGATTAAATTGGAATGTATCTCATTGACTTTTAAAATAGGATTAAACTGACTTTGTATATAAATTGGATGTTTTTTGAAAAGTGCCTTGAGACAAAATTTAGTTGTAAATTGGGACTATAGAGATAAAATGAATATAATTGGATTCAATTGAATGAGTTACCTCTTTCTGAAAGGTTGGGACACTCCTGTGACCCTGACAGTCACAAAATCACAAAGGATCCAACTGGTGTTGAAGCATCTAAGGGGCTGTCATATCCACAGGGCTGTGTGCAGGTTGTGTGTCTGTCTGGATGATCAACTTCCTAACTGACCAGCAGCAGGAGGTGAAACTGGGGAGCCTCTAGTCCCACACAAGAACCATCAGCTCCGGCCCACCAACTGGTGTGTTCTCTCCCCACTTCTCTTCTCTCTTTACACAAATGACTGCACCTCATCGGACCCGAAGATGAAACTCCTGACGTGCGCAGATGACACTACCGTCACTGGTCTGATCCAGGACAATGATGGGTCTGCATATAGACAGGAGGCGGACTGGCTGGTCCACTGGTCCAGCCTGAACCATCAGACTTTAGATAAATTCAGTTTAGTTTTAATTCAATTCAGTTTATTTATCTAGCACTATATCCCTAGAGCCAGCCTAAGCATCCGGGGATCGGGCCGCCGAGGTCTCCACCTTCGTCCGCCGCCCAATCTTCTTTGCACCGGTCCCTCACGGTTCCCCCTGCAGGTGGTGGAGATCAGCTCCTCCAAGTCAGAGGTCATGGTTCTCGACCGGAAAAGGGTGGCTTGTCCTCTTCAGGTTGGAGGGGAGGTCCTGCCTCAAGTGGAGGAGTTTAAGTATCTCGGGGTCTTGTTCACGAGTGAGGGGAGAATGGAGCGGGAAATCAACAGACGGATCGGTGCGGCTGCCACAGTAACGCAGTGCCGGTCTGTTGTGGTGAAGAGAGAGCTGAGCCGAAAAGCGAAGCTCTCAATTTACTGGTCGGTCTACGTTCCTACCCTCACCTATGGCCATGAACTTTGGGTCATGACCGAAAGAACGAGATTCTGGATTCAAGCGGCTGAAATGAGCTTCCTCCGTAGGGTGGCCGGGCACTCCCTTAGAGATAGGGTGAGGAGTTCGGCCATCCGGGAGGAGCTCGGAGTAGAGCCGCTGCTCCTCCACATCGAGAGGAGCTAGTTGAGGTGGCTCGGGCATCTATACCGGATGTTTCCTGGACGCCTTCCTCGGGAGGTGTTCCAGGCACGTCCCACCGGGAGGAGGGCCAGGGGACGGCCCAGGACACGCTGGAGGGACTATGTCTCTCGGCTGGCCTGGGAACGCCTTGGGCTCCCCCTGGAGGAACTGGAGGAGGTGTCTGGAGAGAGGGACGTCTGGGTGTCTCTGCTGAGTCTGCTGCCCCCGCGACCCGGTCCCGGATAAGCGGAAGACGACGAGTACAACGAGTACGAGTATCTAGCACTAAATCACAACACATTTAATCTTTTTAGAAAAGAAAAGGCAATTTTATCGATTCATACAGATTCTAAGTCAAGTAGATACAACTGATCCTAGTTATCAAAGAATGCAATACATTCAGTTTATTATTCAAACTGGCTAAAAGGTTTTCCATCTTAGGAAACCAGTTCCTCGGAACCAGACTTTCTAGGGACCTGTGATGGTCCTCACACATCGGCAGATGGCCCAGCAGAACCTGCACTTCCTGCAGCAACTCAAGAAGTACATCCTATCACAGAAGCCGCTAGTCATCTTCTATACTGCTATCATTCAGTCTGTCCTGTGTTTGTCCATCTCAGTGTGGTTTGGCTCATCTACAAATCAGGACAGGTCCAGACTACAATGAACAATTAGTTCTACAGAGAGAATCATCAGGGCTGACCTTCCCTCCATCCAGGACCTGTAAAGGTCTAGGGTCAGGAAAAGGGCAGCTAAAATCTTTGCAGACCCCACACACCCTGGAAACAAACTGCGTAGACGTTTACCTTCAGGTGGCGCTGCAGAGCGCTATTTGCAAAAATGAGCCGCCACAGAGACAGTTTCTTCCCCCAGGCTGTCTCTCTGATGAACCCGATGAACACCTTACAGCCAGGCTAGTCAGCTACCCTGCTGTGAAACAAAAAAGCATGTTTGGACAACCAGTTATCACAACCTGCCTTTCGTTTTTTATCATCTTCTCTATATAAACAAAAACAATACCTGCACATGAATGTTTAATATAATGTTTTTTAATTTAAAATATTGTTCCTTTTAATCGTAGTTATTTTTCTCTATGGTTTCTGTACTTAAAGTTAATGTCTGTAAGCTGTGAGTGTATGAAACCAACGTCAGTTTCCTTGTTTGTGCACACAATGTTTTGAGCCAGGGCTCTGCTAAATTTCCTTATGGTGACATAATGACAATAAAGAATTTTGGATCTTTACAATCTTGGTCAACAGAGTAAATTATAGTTAGTCTAACAAATAACACATTAGCCTGATGAAGTAGTGAAGCTCTACTCAGTCAGAGACCATCATTATGCATGGTGCCTGGACTGATGATGCTTTGTAGTAACCAAATCTCTCTCAACACACTGCCACCATCTTAGCTTCTAGTTAACTGGGAGACCTGACACCAACAAGGGCCAAAGACAGGTGAATGAGAGCGAGGAACCCTGGCACACTGCACAGTGAGTGTGAAGTGTTCACACACTTGAACCTGTGTACATTAGGCTGTACAGATAACACAAGGTTCATAAAATGTACTGTATCCCTAGTATGGTTATTGTCTGTTGTGCTGTGACCAGCTGTCACACTGAGTTTTTGCTGCCTGCTCACACACTGCTAAACAGATCAGGCCTAGTGGGGACTTCATTGTCTGGTCTGGGGAAATTAATGCTTTACCGCCTCAACCTTTCCCACCCTTTAAATCCACCAACGGCAGCCAAGCCATGACTGAATAAACATCTGCGTACACAACGAGACATAATGTGCCCTGAATGCCCCCTGCTGCTGCCACTGATTTACCTAAAGTTATAGTCAGGGGAGACAACACCATTAACAGGCACCTACATCAAGGTAATAGTACAGACAAAAATTCACGATATCTTTAGCCCACTAGGTGGCTCCCTATACTCAGCCAGATGATAGACTCAGGACACAGAAGCTGACAAGTGACCTGCATGACGCAGTGGAACTCATTTGGACGGGTGCAGATGTACAGGGGTTGACAGTGAAACTGAAACACCTGGTTTTAGACCACAATAATTTATTAGTATGATGTAGGGCCTCCTTATGCGGCCAATACAGCGTCAATTTGTCTTGTGAATGACATATACAAGTCCTGCACAGTGGTCAGAGGGGTTTTAAGCCATTCTTCTTGCAGGATAGTGGCCAGGTCACTACGTGATACTGGTGGAGGAAAACGTTTCCTGACTCGCTCCTCCAAAACACCCCAAGTGGCTCAATAATATTTAGATCTGGTGACTGTGCAGGCCATGGGAGATGTTCAACTTCACTTTCATGTTCCTCTAACCCATCTTTCACCAGTCTTGCTGTGTGTATTGGTGCATTGTCATCCTGATACACGGCACCGCCTTCATGATACAATGTTTGAACCATTGGATGCACATGGTCCTCAAGAATGGTTCGGTAGTCCATCTAGCACAAGTATTGGGCCAAGGGAATGCCATGATATGGCAGCCCAAACCATCACTGATCCACCCCCATGCTTCACTCTGGGCATGCAACAGTCTGGGTGGTACGCTTCTTTGGAGCTTCTCCACACCATAACTCTCCTGGATGTGGGGAAAACAGTAAAGGTAGACTCATCAGAGAACAATACATGATTCACATTGTCCAAAGCCCAAGATTTGCGCTCCTTGCACCATTGAAACTGACGTTTGGCATTGGCATGAGTGACCAAAGGTTTCGCTATAGCAGCCCGGCCGTGTATATTGACCCTGTGGAGCTCCCGACGGACAGTTCTGGTGGAAACAGGAGAGTTGAGGAGCACATTTAATTCTGCCGTGATTTGGGCAGCCGTGGTTTTATGTTTTTTGGATACAATCCGGGTTAGCACCCGAACATCCCTTTCAGACAGCTTCCTCTTGCGTCCACAGTTAATCCTGTTGGATGTGGTTCGTCCTTCTTGGTGGTATGCTGACATTACCCTGGATACCGTGGCTCTTGATACATCACAAAGACTTGCTGTCTTGGTCACAGATGCGCCAGCAAGACGTGCACCAACAATTTGTCCTCTTTTGAACTCTGGTATGTCACCCATAATGTTGTGTGCATTTCAATATTTTGAGCAAAACTGTGCTCCTACCCTGCTAATAGAACCTTCACACTCTGCTCTTACTGGTGCAATGTGCAATCAATGAAGACTGGCTACCAGGCTGGTCCAATTTAGCCATGAAACCTCCCACACTAAAATGACAGGTGTTTCAGTTTCATTGTCCAACCCCTGTGCGTGTTGCTGGGTTAGATTATGTCATTTGTCTGGTACTGATGTAGGAGCATGATATGATGTCATACTTCAGCATGTCAGTGTATCAAAACTATTGATAACTACTATTATTGATCACAAACTAATCATACTAAACCTTTGCCAGGCGAGTTACCCAGGCTTCAGAATGAGATTTAGTGGGAATGGTGGCATCCAACTCTCCACATTCTGCTTCATGTCTAAAACCTTATGGTCTAATTTCCCATTCCTACATATTTAACCACTGGAATACACAGGACAAACTCCATATGGATGCTAAATCCCTTGATATGCAGCTATAGTTAAAAGGTGTCAGGGTTTGATGAAACCTAACTACTGCTTCAGTCTAAGGTGGTTGACCACAGAACAGGTTCAGGTGAAGGATGAGCACAGGGTTGGTATGACAAAGGAGGATGCTAGGAAAGGCCAGATAGAGGCAGATCTCTGTAGTGACCCCAACAGAAAAAGAAAATAACGAAGATTTGTCGTTCTTAAACTGTGGAATTTTCTATTGTTAGTATTTATCCACTTTGATAACCTGGGGTCATGTGGGATTCAGCAGCTCCAGACAAAGTTTATTTCCTAGGACAATACAGAAATGTCTTTTTAGACGTAAAGGTTGCAGACACCTGCACTAAACAATTCACAAGTCTTTTTTAACAATGAGAGCTTCTTCTCGGTGTAATTAATTCACTGTTAATCCTTACATCCAAACTAATGTTTCAGCTGTCCGCTCTACGCTCCTTAAAGTAGCGATTAATAACTTCAGTAATCCATAGCTCTTGTTTAGCTGGGTTACAAGGAAATCTCCACATTATGACAACATAACTGCTTTTGTTGTTCATTTAGCATGTTAACATGCTAAATGAACAACTGGGACCAGTAAGGCTTTCACAAGTGAAACATGTTTTTCTCTCTATAGTCGCTGTGCATGTTTAGCACACGTTCGCATGTAGTTCATTGTCTGTATTCCTGTATACACTGAAAATCTGTGAGATCAGATCATCCTCTACCAGAAGAGACAAGGAGTCAGACAACATTAGATAACGTTTCTATTTGCATATAGAGGAGTGCAGACACAGAATAAAGATCTAATATTTTCTCTTTATTTTATTTACACATAGAAAATGTTTGGCACATTTCTTTTTAAAGTACATTGTCTATATATATTTGAACATTTTTATGGCTTAATGACTCATTAGTTACTACAATAGATATTGAAACCCAGAAGGCCTCTCTGCACTTCTTCACATTCATGGGGAAACTCTGCTCCAGCAGGATCCATGGAGGCCCACCTGCCCTCTTCACTGTAACTACTGTCATCGCTCATGTTTGGACATCGTGTCTCCTCTGTCCACCACTGCCATGGCAGGTCTGTTCATTTCCTTAGAAGACAGGTCGGCGTAAAACTCAGCCACCACCGGGCAGTGATCCGATGCCATGCCACCCCATGACCAGTTATCTGGGATCCAGGGATTAGTCAAGCCCTCGCGCACTACCATGCAGTGACCTGTCAGAGGAAGAGACACAAAGGGATGGAAGAACATCTGACAAGTGGGACTGCAGGTCAATCACAGAACCAGGAGTCAAAACCCCAAAATAAGGACCTGAAAATATGTAAAAAAAACGCAGGAGCCACCAATTATTATTGTATACTATTTGTCCAAGGAGCCAGACTTTCTAGTAAACTTTTTAAACAGGCCCGTTCTGCAGTCTTTCTGAAGGTCTTCTAAAGTTTGTTAATATTGGACAATGGTTCCATTTCATTATTTCAGTCCAGTCTTCATCATTTTTAAAGGAATATATATATTTTTTTGGCATGTTATAGTAATTACCACAGAGCTATGGACAATTCAATCTCCAAATAAACATAAAAATAAAAGCAGCCTACAAATGATTGAAAAACGTATTCAGCAAATAAATTCTTAACTCAAATTTATTTAAAATGCACTTTTAAAAGAATCATGTTACTGTCACGGCAACAAGGATAAAGGGCAAATAAAGAAGACATAATTAAATGCATAAAACATTCCATTAATCAATAAAGAAGATTAATAAATAAATAGGAGTAAATGAATAAAAACAGCTAAAATCAATGAATGTTAAAGATATATGTCCTGATTTGCTCTTCATACAGTGTCACCATAAAAAAACAAGTGGATGAAGTTCTGACCTGAGTAGATCTTCTTGAGAGAGCGGCTGATCCAGATGTTGTCCAGGCAGAGGGTGCCCTGAGGACAGCGGGTGCTGATGTTGGTGAACTGGTTGGAAGGTACTAAGGCACAGAGCTTCTCCTTCCTCAGTATGTCGAACTCAGTGCTCTGTGGAGAGGAGCCAAAGTCTCCCAGGACAACCAACTCCTTCTCCCCTGCAGAGAAGTGATGGCAGAATGGTTACATTTTATCTTTCTAAACAGAGGTGAGACTGACAACAATCTGACTGGGACTGCTAGTGTTTGGACCCAGTTCTGTGATTCTGTGGCGTGAGTTCATCCCAGCAGACTGACCTTTGAGCGTTTCCTGAAAGCTGAGACAGAGGTGCTGACCTTTGTCTTCTCCTGACTGGTGGTTTTTACTGTTGGACTCTCCTGCTGAGGTTGTGCTCTGCATTTGGACGTTCACCACCGTCAGCTCCACAGAACCAACCTAAAAGGCACAATCAGTCATCAGCTATTTCTTTAACAGCAGAACCCTTTTTCTTGTTTTAACTTCCCAGTTACTGTTAGAACCTTTTAATACATTTACTATTTAAACCTTTTTCATATTTTATTTCTGACTGTTGTTAAATCCTCCATTCACTGGTTTTTCTTTCTTAAACAACTAGTTTGCAGATCAAACATCATCCCACAGCCATGGAGGAGCCAGGAGCCAGCTGTCACAATGCGAAATGGATCCAAAAGATCCCAGTTTTTATTCCAGTCATTTTTCTGACTCCAACACACACATTAGTAAGAATAATATTACCACTAAATTGTGTTTATATGTGAGAATACGCAAAAGGTTTTCTCTTCTTAGCAGTCAATGAGATGTGGTGTGGCTCCAATCTCTGGTTCAGGTTTTTACAGCACCAAGTCACAACAGTTCATTTTAAGACATTTCACTAGACAAACAGGTCCAGTTCATACTCAAAAATGCATTTAGCTATATGCAACTTACTAAAAAGTGAGCCATGTACAGCTGAGGGTGTGCATTATTTCCGTTGCCGTTGACAACAGGACGGTCCAGGACCACAGCATCCTTCAGATCGATTCCAGACGAGCTGTCCCACAGAAAGCCAGAGAAACTTACTCCCTGTACATAGAGGATTAGAAATGGAGTCAGCTATTGTTCTTTCATTAGAACCAGCAGCACCTTACTATATTGGTTTCTAATTGTTTGTATTATCGATGTTGCTCTTTGTCTTGTTTATCATATTTTAATGATGTTAAAAAGTTTCTCTTTCTGATTTTTAACCGTAAAAGATTCTCTACAAAAATAAACTTCTCTGTACCGAGACAGTCACAGATAGGCGTTCCCCTCATCATGGCTGTCAATAGTTCATTTATTTTGAAAAGGAGAATCTGTTGATCATGACATCATCAATCAGTGATGGTCATTGGTTAATCAGCTGTCACTGTGACATTAGATTGGTCAATTGTAAACGTCCAAAATGCTGTTAGGAGTTCATCTAATATACACTGAGATGCAGCCTTTACTTTGTTAAGCTTTGACTTGATGTTGAGAGACAGCTTCATGCAGAAGGGGGAAAATACAAACGATATCCAGAAAGCTAAAACCAGCATCACAACTCAATTGGATCCGGTACTGGTCAGAACATGCAAATACATTTTTGGAGGCAGGTGCTCAAGCCAAAAAAAAGGGCATCCATTGCCAAATTTATTTATAAAATTAAAATAAAAAAACAGGATATATTTATGCTTTTGTAGCCTTACTTTTCTTGGCATTATGCTGCAAAATTTGTAAATGAAATAAATCAATGTTCTGCTATGCATCATAATTAATGGAGACTCACTGAATCAGGTGAGAAAACATTAAACATTTGACTGTTTTCTGACAGTTGAAATATTACACTAATATTAAATCATTGCCAATATAAATATAACTCACCACACTTCATGTAGCTCCACTTAAGACCTGCCTTTCATTTCAAACCAAAAACCTTCTTCATCTTAACATTGGGTCTAATATTATTATGCAAATAAAATCAGACAGACAGCAAAGTAACATGTTCCTATTTATTCATCATTTTGTGTTTGCTCCTCTATATCATAGAACATTATATTTCAATTCAACTCAAAATACTTTTTATTTAGCCTTACATATATTAGCCTGTAATGTTAACTACCGAGTCAAACAATTCCTCAACTGTTGGAGTAGAAATGCTTGCATGAAAAGAGCTCATCGAGTTAAAGTGACTTTTACACAGAACAGAGTTCTGACCAGCATGCTGCAATTATTAAATACTGTAAGTTTGTTTCTGTTATCAACACTTTATTATGAGAGATACTAGACACTCAGAAAAATGGTTGTAACCATGCTTTTTCTTTTCTTCTTCAGACTTTAACATCAAAATAATTAAATGAAATTAGTGAAATAGTCTAATTTGTCTGTTTGGTTGTATATTTCCATCTCTTTCTCTTCATTAAACCTGACAAACATCAGTCAACAGCTGGACAAGGCTTGGAAATCACGGAGTACAAATTTAGGCAATGCGTTATGCAGCCATGCATGGATGCTGATTGGAAGAAAATGCAAGCGTTTGGCGCCGAAATGGCTTCCTCTCCGGCCAGAAGCCGTGCAATATTTTCAGCAGCGCTATAATGTTAAGCAGTTATTGTGTGACACCACGTACGCGGTCATGGAAATTGAGCTTGGCGCAGACATGTCCGGTGGACGGCCGTTAGAGTTAGAGTCCGCTTTGAATGAGACTACGCGCGACTAGGTTTTCTCCTCAAGAGAAGAAGAAGGAGGGAGAGGCAAGGCGGGGGCTTGTGTGATTGAGAGTTGATTTGAATGGGCCAGACATTTGTTTGAGGGGGCATTACCCCCTCTTGCCCCACCGCGGTGAAGTTAGTTTGAAGTTGGATGTTAGATATTCAAGCTCCGCGGAGTTAGCGGCATCTAGCTCACGGTTGATCCGATTCAGGGACTCAGATTTCGGCTAGCTGCTCTCTGTTGCTCCCTCTTCTGACGCGCGGTGGTTCACGTCAATAAGTTTCTGAACCAAACAATCGTGGAAAATAAGAATAAATAAATTCCTTGTCTTGTGACCCACTGAAACAAAACCAATGGTAAATCATGCTACAAGATTACATAAATGAGGCACACTGATTTTTATTCGATGTAAGTCTTTTTTACATTATTTACGTTTTTAGGGTCAAAAATTAGCATTTTTCTTCAATAGCTTCCAGGTCATGTGACCCACTGACACAAAACCAATCATAAATCATCAAAATAGACTGGAAGAAGGAGGCAGACTCATTGTTTTCTGATTTAAATGCATATCCTATTTTTTATGATTTTGTTATATAAAAAATTACTATTTTTCTTTAATAGCTTGCAGGTCATGTGACCAATTGACACAAAATCTTTCTGAATTTGTTCTGCTAGACTGGATAGATGAGGCACACTCATTTGTATTCCATTTTAAAACTTTTTACATTTTTTAGGAATTTCTTTGGTCAAAATTTGTGATTTTTCGTCAATAGCTTGCAGGTCTTGTGACCAATTGACACACAACTTAAAAACGCAATCACACACATACCTGTCCTGTCAACTGCTGATGTGGACAAAAGGAGCATAGCTCTGAATGATGGACAAACGCTTCTGTCACGGAGTGACATTTTTGGACTTTGTGGCTTTATGTTTGTCATACCCCGTTCTCAACCCACGTATTTGTGCTGAGTTTTTCCATGTTCCTGCAGAACCTATCTTGTAAGTTTTTGGATCTGGACTTTGTTTGTATCTGCAGTGCCTTTTTTGGTTTCTTTGATAATTTCTGGAAATAAAGCTGAAAACCTTTTACAACATGTTGCTGCCCAGCTCTTGTCTGCACTTTGGTCCGCCCGCAAACCCCATTATGACAGCTTCGACCCTTGATTTGTAAAGGGACAATGTTTGTGCGCCTCTTTTTACAAAGTAAGGTTAAGTCACAATCAGATATACCAAGAAACTGGTTCATGCATTGAAGACTTATACAGTAAAGCTGGACAGTTTCAAAAAAGCAGGTGTGATCTGCTATGAATGTTTTACATTTGACTGTAGCTTGTAAGCTTTGAGAATTACCTTGCAACTGATCACAGTATGTATTATAATCCTATGTTTAATCAAAATGATCAATTGTGATTACAAAAATTCTTAAAAAACAAGTGTGTCTTATCTATTCCCTGTAGTAGAATGATTTCACATTAGTTTTGTATCGTTGGGTCATGTGACCTAAAAACTATTGAAAGAATCATGATTTGTGATGAAAGAAATGTATAAAAAATAGAAAATGCATTAAAATCAGATAAAAAAAGAGTATGCCTCATCTATCCAGTCTAGTAGAACAATTTCAGACAGATTTTGTGTCAGTGGGTCACATGATCTGGAAGCTATTGAAGAAAAATCAAACTTCTTGACAAACAAAATTCTTGAAAAATATAAAAAGGCTTAAAATTATATAAAAAAAGAGTTTGCCTCATCTATGCAGTCTAGTAATGATTTAATATAGATTTTGTGTCAGTGGGCCACATGATCTGGAACCTATTGAAGAAAAATGGTGAATTTTAAAATGAAACATTCACAAAAAATAGAAAAACGCAGTTAAATCAGAAAACGATGGTTGTGCCTCCTTCTTCCAGTCTATTTGGATAATTTATGATTGATTTTGTGTCAGTAGGTCACATGACCTGGAAGCTAATGAAGAAAAATAGTGAATTTTAAAATAAAACAAATTATGTTTGGTTCGGACATTTATTGACGGTCTCTAAGGGAATCACCGTGTGTAGGAGGAGCGAGACGGCAGAGAGCAGTTGCCCGAAATCAACCTGCCCGTGCCGCCCCAAATAGGAGGCTGACGCCGCTGAATCCGTGCAGCTGGAATATCCAACTTCAAACTAACTTCACCTGGTAGGCCTGTAGGCTACAGAACACCAGTGTCACCGTCCACAGAGAAGTTCTATATCTCTGGACTAAGGGGGCTGACCAGAACCCACTGCTCCCACACGGGGTTGAATCCAGAGCTTTCAAACATATGAAACTTTCAAGCATGGGGGGATAGTATCATGCTGTGATGCTGTTTCACTGCCAATGGTGATCAAGTGCTGCACAAAGTAGATGGAATAATGAGGAATAAGGGCGAGTTCCAGCTTGTTAATGGCTACAGAAAACATGATGGAAGTGAAACCTGCAAAAGGACATTTAGGCAAATATTAGTTGGGCCTATGGATATTTCTGAGCATATGAGGAGCAGAAAAAATCCACCCAATTCTTGCTTTAAAATCTCTGCAGATGATGTTATATAATCATTCCACCCTGGAAAACCAGCGGTTTAGAAAATATATTGAAAGCCCAAAGTGAATCTGCTGCTCATGCTGATGATGAGAACTTCTTACCAAATCTGTATGCAGGGTGATCTACAGCTTGTACAGAATAATGCTCAGTGAGAAGCCTCTTCTAAACATTTACTGAACAACTATGCTTTTTTATAGTTTTGTATGATTGCTGGATGAAATCAGTTGTTGGGTAACAGGCATACTGTCACACTGGACCTACTTTCTAACTGTTATCTAACTGATCCATTTGCTGCTGGTTTAAACTGCAGCTTCAACAATGCAGTCTATGTGTGTAATAATGTATGAGCAGATCAGCTGCACAACTTGAACATGATGTTTCATGCTAAACTGCTGATGTTCAACTAGATCATATTGTTCTGTAGCTCATTAAAGCAGGAATATTAAACTATGGAGTTATGGTTAACACATAGTAAAAGTCAGGTTTGTAAACTGTTTCACTTACTTCAGTGAATAACAGCAACATTTTTCCTTAACTGTTTAGTCCGTAATCCTTTATTTCTATACACTATAGTAGATGCTTTCAAAGAAATTAGTGCCTTATTAACTCTAACATAAAATACAATATCAGGTGTTTTTCTCTGTTCTGATGTAGTCATGTCATACTGTACAAACAGCTAGTAATACAGGTCCTTCTCAAAATATTAGCATATTGTGATAAAGTTCATTATTTTCCATAATGTCATGATGAAAATTTAACATTCATATATTTTAGATTCATTGCACACTAACTGAAATATTTCAGGTCTTTTATTGTCTTAATACGGATGATTTTGGCATACAGCTCATGAAAACCCAAAATTCCTATCTCACAAAATTAGCATATTTCATCCGACCAATATAAGAAAAGTGTTTTTAATACAAAAAACGTCAACCTTCAAATAATCATGTACAGTTATGCACTCAATACTTGGTCGGGAATCCTTTTGCAGAAATGACTGCTTCAATGCGGCGTGGCATGGAGGCAATCAGCCTGTGGCACTGCTGAGGTCTTATGGAGGCCCAGGATGCTTCGATAGCGGCCTTTAGCTCATCCAGAGTGTTGGGTCTTGAGTCTCTCAACGTTCTCTTCACAATATCCCACAGATTCTCTATGGGGTTCAGGTCAGGAGAGTTGGCAGGCCAATTGAGCACAGTGATACCATGGTCAGTAAACCATTTACCAGTGGTTTTGGCACTGTGAGCAGGTGCCAGGTCGTGCTGAAAAATGAAATCTTTATCTCCATAAAGCTTTTCAGCAGATGGAAGCATGAAGTGCTCCAAAATCTCCTGATAGCTAGCTGCATTGACCCTGCCCTTGATAAAACACAGTGGACCAACACCAGCAGCTGACACGGCACCCCAGACCATCACTGACTGTGGGTACTTGACACTGGACTTCTGGCATTTTGGCATTTCCTTCCCCCCAGTCTTCCTCCAGACTCTGGCACCTTGATTTCCGAATGACATGCAGAATTTGCTTTCACCCGAAAAAAGTACTTTGACCACTGAGCAACAGTCCAGTGCTGCTTCTCTGTAGCCCAGGTCAGGCGCTTCTGCCGCTGTTTCTGGTTCAAAAGTGGCTTGACCTGGGGAATGTAGCCCATTTCCTGCACACGCCTGTGCACGGTAGCTTTGGATGTTTCTACTTCAGACTCAGTCCACTGCTTCAGCAGGTCCCCCAAGGTCTGGAATCGGCCCTTCTCCACAATCTTTCTCAGGGTCCGGTCACCTCTTCTCGTTGTGCAGCGTTTTCTGCCACACTTTTTCCTTCCCACAGACTTCCACACTGAGGTGGCTTGATACAGCACTCTGGGAACAGCCTATTCGTTCAGAAATGTCTTTCTGTGTCTTACCCTCTTGCTTGAGGGTGTCAATAGTGGCCTTCTGGACAGCAGTCAGGTCGGCAGTCTTACCCATGATTGGGGTTTTGAGTGATGAACCAGGCTGGGAGTTTTAAAGGCCTCAGGAATCTTTTGCAGGTGTTTAGAGTTAACTCGTTGATTCAGATGATTAGGTTCATAGCTCGTTTAGAGACCCTTTTAATTATATGCTAATTTTGTGAGAAAGGAATTTTGGGTTTTCATGAGCTGTATGCCAAAATCATCCATATTAAGACAATAAAAGACCTGAAATATTTCAGTTAGTGTGCAATGAATCTAAAATATATGAATGTTAAATTTTCATCATGACATTATGGAAAATAATGAACTTTATCACAATATGCTAATATTTTGAGAAGAACCTGTAGTAGGTCCTTGTTGTCATATCAACCATCCATCTTTAAGAATGGAGCTCACAAACACCAGGTTGAACCAGTTCTTGTTTATATCAAGGCTTCATTTGGGGGTCTCCACTATGAACATACATTGCACGGCCTTGTTGAAGGAAACAAGGCAGTGCAGAGAAAACATGCAACAATTTAACTTTAATCAATCCCAAACAGCTTTATGATGCCTGGTGTTACTGAAGACAAACTGTTAATAAATTGGAGCACAAGTTCTGTTTAATGTAATTTGAGAAGATTCATGCCTGGTCTTGGAACACGGTGTGTGATATATGGAGACTTTCATACCTTGCTGGAGCATCCAGTGGGCTTTTCAGACACAATACTTTTCCACACACCCTTGGGACATTTCCACTTCCGTACACTGGCCAGTATCCCTTGGTTTAACTCCACACAGAACTGGAACATAAGAAAGGAAATTCTCCTAGAACCACACACAGATATCATGGTTCCAACAGGTTTGTTATCAGGAGATTTAACAATTCAACAAACTCTTCTGGGAAAAAAAAGAAATCATTTTTAACTTCAAATTAAAAAGCGAAGCTACCTTAGTCTGATCACGATCAACTCAGATTACTTCACTGCATGCAGAACAGGTAAAGGCTTGTTACTAAATCATGATCCATGAAGAGTAAAATGGAACTGTTTCATCCTGTTCCAGCAAATTCAAGTTATTTTTAGGAGATTCCAGTAAAAGTACTGGAATGACAGAGCTCTCTGCAGGTGCATGAAATAACATACCACCCCCACCCCACATGTTGCAGCGCACTGCCTGGTCTGCAGGCCTAAAGAAGGCTTATAAAAAAGAAAAATTCAGACATTTGTAAATATTTCGAATCATAAAAAACAGACGGTCATAATATGGAATCTAAAAGAAGGCCACACATTAACTTTTATTAAGGAAACACTGTTTGAAATCAAGAGCTGGCAAGCTAAGAACAGCACATCTGTTAAATACCGTCTGGCTACCTCAGCAGATAGCCTGACTAATTAACCAGCTAATTTTAGCTTGATAGGCTTGTGTTACTCCATGAGGAACAGAGCAACGGGGTTGTGTTAATATACTTAGAAACTAGGAAACCATGGTAACTCAACGTTATCTAACCATAGCCCGGCCTAATTCCGAGAAGCACAGGGAGTATGATCATATAATAAGATAGGTAAGGTAATACTGTACTGTCTGCCAACGCTAAAATTGGTCTTGTGTTACAAGCTATGACAAAGAGAACACAGCAAGTAAATGCAGTTTTCAATAAACCAATAAAAAAACATATGTGTCTGTTCCAGCTGAGTGAGCAATACACCTCAATAAGGATCAAGAGTTTTCGTACCTTTTTGTCCTGCATCCATGCAAACTAAACAGTCTCCCGGAAGGCAAATATTAATCTTTCTTCGCAATACCCGAATAAGATCCTGGGCTTCTATTTTTACTAGGCTAATTGGGTTTCTTATAACTTTGAGTGTCCAAAGAAATCCCCACCAACTTGGAGCAAACTTTAACACCTTCAGATGGTTAAAGGATAAAACACGATGAGACTCTGCCTATTCTCTCCAATTGACTTCGGTCTTCCAAACAAAAACATATATCCTTTGCTGAATTTTGGTACAAAGAAAATCCCCATGATTGTTCCAGGGAATGAAACCGCCAGCATTCTCACGCTGACATTTGAAACATGAAAATAAGTTTTATGGTTTCACTGTAATCAGAGGAACGTATGTACTCTGAGCAGCTTCAAAATAACCCTTTCAGTTTTTAAGAATAAGAGCACTCTGTTAACACCACAGTAACACTAAAAGTCTAAAAATAAGATCATACCAATCCTCTGAAGGCAGAGCCAGTGTTGAGCATGTTATTTGGCACAGTCATGGTGTATTACACAAACAGCAGATCATTCTAACAGCTCAAAATGCAGACAAATGATATTAATATTATTATCGGCTATAATATGTGTAAGATGACATGCTTGTTTTATTACTTTAGCAGCAGTAGGAAAATTGTTGCTTTCAAAATAAAACACTAGTGTTTTAATTTGAAAAGTTTTGGGCAAATAACTTAAAGCAATAGCACATCACAGTGCAATTCTAGAGGCAACATAAAAGCCAAAGTACCAGAGATAATTTCCACCAAACTTCTACAGCAGATGTGGGTTATTTTGGTGTTTTAGAGCCACTGTTCTACTCTGATCCCTAGAACCTTTCAGACAAAACAGCTCTTCTAAGAGTCACAAATGACATACTGGTGTA
The DNA here is from genome assembly GCF_021462225.1 of Girardinichthys multiradiatus. Taxonomy (NCBI): domain Eukaryota; kingdom Metazoa; phylum Chordata; class Actinopteri; order Cyprinodontiformes; family Goodeidae; genus Girardinichthys; species Girardinichthys multiradiatus. Next base: position 3,850,576 of record NC_061806.1, on the reverse strand, counting down.
GAATGATGCAGGGTATCATTCTGCCCTGCCTATGCTGTACATAACCTCAGCCTTTGATACAGTTTGACCACTAGATTTTGCTTAATGACCTGATTCATGGGACCCATGCATCAGGATCTGCCTTTAAGCGTTTTTCTTTATATTAATCTCACTGTTCCTTTTTTTTTTTTTTTGCAACTGCTTCAAATTAAAAGTCTTCTTAAGTTTCTTTAATTATTGAGTACCTCAGGGTTCTGCTTTGGGCCCATTGAAATTTCAAGTTTATGCTCTTTCTTCTGCAATTTTTACGACACTTTTGATGCATCTCTTTGGCACCTCTATGCAGATGATGTTCAGATATGCATCTCATTTTTAGGCATCGCCAGGTTTCTAAGCACATATGTGCTTATTATGTGTCAAAAATTGGACGGATAAACATGTTCTCCAGGTTAATGAAGAAAATACTGAAACCCTTGTTTGTGCTCCAGAAACAAGTACCTCTAGTAATAGAAACTCTTGGTCCTCTTGCCTCTTATCCTAAGTCTGTTAGTACCTTGAAGTACACTTTGACTCTGGTTTTACGTTATATGTTAATGTCCAATCTGTTCTTTGCTCAGATTGATATCTCTGAAGAAATACTGTGAAGTTAAGACCTACTGGAAATTATTTTTCATGTGTATTATTACTCACTATTCACCTGCAACAAACCTTCCTTGGACCTTCTTCATGTTGTACAAAACACTGGTACCAAGCTTTTAAGCAAGTCGCCACAGATTTCTCACATCGCACTGCTCCTAGTCCGGCTACACTGGCTTCCCGTTAACTTAAGAGTTATAAGATCTTTGTTCTTGGAGCTCAAAATGGACAAGCACTGCTATATATCTCAGAACTTTTAAGACTCGACATTCCTAGCAGGTCCCTGAGGTCTTGCGATGTGAACTGGTTGTGCCATGCAGGAGGCTAAAAACTAAAGGGTGACAGAGCCTTTTCACCAACAGCACGAGAACAATGGACCATGAAGAGTTGTTTTTTTTAAAAGCAAATAAAAATCCATCCTTTTAAAATTACTTCAAACGACCTGATGTTTAATAGTTTTACTTTCTTCTGGTAGACAGCACTTTTGCCCCTTTTCCATTGGCTCGATTTGGCCCTACTCAACTCCACTCAGCTTGCTTTGTGAACTTTTCCATTGCTGTTTTTTCTGTAATGGTACCGAGTTTTTTGATCCATGTTCCTGAGCATGTTTGACCGGGGCTGAGTAGGGACTACGTGTGGCGTGAACAGACTGCTGTTCACTGATTGGCCGTGGGAACAGAAGGAAGATAATACAGGGACAAGTTAACAAAATTCAAGAGCGGCTACCACAATATTAAGGACCACAATGGCAGGAGCATGTCAAACCAAAATATAATTTTACTATTTACAAATCATAAACCATGCCTGAAGGCTGAAAGAAAAGAAAAGAGGACACATCAGCATTTTGTATTACACGCAGGTAGGAGACGCATCCTAAACCAGCTGATCACACATAAAATCAGCTGTTAAGACGCACATTTCCTTCAAAACACACAAAACAATAACACCATGAAACAGCATGTTTAGTTTGGAAATTTATTGACGGCCCTTTAGTGAACCACCGTCTGCAGGAGGAGGGAGCAGGCAGAGAGCAGCTGCCTGTAATCAGAGTGCCAATTTTGGACCAAACAGGTGGAAGATACCGCTGAATCTGTGGAGCAGAAATATCCACTATCCAACCTAAAACTAACTTCATCACGGTCAGAAGTCCACGAAAAACATATACAATAATACAAACATTATTACTATTTAGTTTATTCATGTTTTTATATTCTATTTAATTATCATTTTCATTTTTTAACGTTTCACGCAGATTACTTCAATGTGACAATGTAACACAGTAATGTTAATGGCAGCACAGCGCACTACACTGATGCCTGGAGGCGGGGCTTCAGCTGTCACAGCTCAAGGTATCAATGGGTCAGTGGAAACACAATAGGTACCGTACCAAGTAGAGCGAAACCGAGTGCAGCGGAGACGCGCCACCTAAAACGAGCCAGTGGAAAAAGGGCGTATGTGATCTGTCTGAAAATGTGTTATGAGCATAAAACATGACTTATTTTACTCACTTATTTACTGGCCAATTGCTGGACACAAAGTTGAACAAAAATGTTTCTATAAACATCACTGCTCTGTACCTTGCAGGAAAATCCGTACTGACACATGAGTTCTTGTGCCTGTAAGGAGAGAATTATTTCAGCCAGGAATTTTGCTCTGGCTCTGTCATGGAGCTGAGTGCAAGGTTTCTCTTTTTATGGGCCTCAAATAGCTTATTAGTCAGAAGTACATAATGAAGGTCTTCTGAAATATTTCCAAATATCACAAGCAATTAACCATAATACAAATAGCCAATATACTGTATACTGGGATCTTGAATGACAATGTTAGCTTTTCTGTGGGAAAAGGCTCAAGAATAATTATGTTGTAAAGTAACCCATTTGTTTTATCCAATAATTTACGTGACTGATCATTTTCTGGTAAATCTGCTTCTTCTGGTGATTTATGGCATTATTTCTTCTCCTGTTTTGTTTCCAGTCTGCCTGAAATGCATGTAGTGTGATATGTTATCCTGACGCTAGAGGGCACATTCCCGCTTGTCAGCAACGTGTTCCTCAGCAAACAGTCGCTAAGAAACAACACAGAGTTTAGTGAACTCCAGTAGCCTCATGTGAGGCTACTGGAGTTCATCCAGGCAGCCTTAGAGCAAACACAGTGAGAACGAGGAAGCTCCCGTCATTGACTTCACTAAACACGGAGCTAATCAGCAGTTAAATCCTATAAAACAGGTAACTGTTCCTCCATCACAGCACACGGGAACAAACATGTTCAGAAACACAAGAAATAGAGTCAGTGTTGCAGGATAATCAGTGAGCCTGTTCCCTGTGGCACACCAGGAAATTCAGAGGAACCCACCCTCACACACAAATACACACCAGGGACCTTTCTGTTAAAAGACCAGGTCGTAAGGACATCAGTTAATATGTGAAGTGACGGTTTGAAAGCTTATCCATTGCTACAGCTACAGCAGTACAGTATATGAACTGTTGTTTTATTCTACCTAAATATGAACAACAACAACAACATGCTTTGTCTCCTAAACTGGATTATGAGATCTGAGACAGAAACTGCAGGTAAACTAAGGACACAGAGTGAAGTGGACACATGTCAGATTTTCAGCTTCAGAATGTCAGAAAACTTAAAACCCAAACAGAATCATAGGAGAAGCTTTCCGGGTCATTCATCTTTTATGTTTGTTTGAATTTCCAGGGTTTCCCAAGCTACCGGTTGTGTGAAGATCATTAATAATCCTACCATTACTGTAGTGTAAGGATCCTGTAAAGAACATATTAATCCTCATCAATTCATCCCAATATTTACACTACCAGGCAAAACATTGTGACCACTGACGGGTGAGGTGAAAGCTGATTATTATCTGTTACTGGGTGGGATATATTATTCAGCAACTAGAGGGGCAGAGCACCTTCTAAACTGCAGCACTTGTGACGTGATCCCGGTCTGTGGTGGTCAGTATCTGTAAGAAGTGGTCCAAGAAAGTAACTGTGAACTGGCAACAGCTTATGAGCCGTGAAGGCAAGCATCAATGCTCGGTCCAATCCAACAGATGACTGTTGCTCAAACTGCTGAAGAAGTTAATGCTGGATTTGATAGAAAGGTGTCAGAAGATAGTTGTATGTGGGGATACAAAGCAATAGAATGCCCAGGATGGAAACACTATTCCCCGACAGCTATGGCCACTTCCAGCAGGACAATCCATCTTGACATAAAGCACAATGGGTCAGGAATAGCATCTGGAGGTTCGCGATGAGTTTAGGGTGTTGACTTGGCCTCCAAATGACCAGGATCTCAGTCCAGTTGATCTAATGTGGGATGTGCTGGATAAAAAAGTCAAATTCATAGGGGCCCAACTTCAAATTTCTCAGATCTGTAGCTAACTCAGGGGCCAGATAGCACAGCACATATTTCATGCTTCCAGTGGAGTTCATGCCTCAATGCGACCAGGCTGTTTTGTCAGGAAAAGGGTGACCAATGCACATGTAGACAAGTGTTCATAATGTTATGCCTGATTGGTGTATTTAATACATTGATAATACTGAATTTTGCTCCATTGCTCTTAGTCTACTTTGCTATCAGCTGGACCATTTTTAACTGCTATGACCATTGAAGCTCTGTCTGGTGCTGATCCATTTGTAGCAAACAGATGTTGTATAGAACTTCCAGAGTGTTGTGGAGGTAATGAGATACGAACAATTAACAAAGCAAATAAACGTTGTTTTCTTGCAGCTATCAGTGTTTAATGCAAACAGCAGTTATATTGGACTTTGGGGTCAGGATTCATGAGGAACAGAACTGACTTTACATATCAGCATTTCAGCTGTGTTGCAGTTAGCTGTTTCAGACTTTAAAGCTGGGACTTAAAATGCTAAAATGTAATCACAAATCTCATTTGTCCAGACACAAGCTTGGTTTTTGAATGACTTTTGCAATATCTGATGTTTCTCCTCAAATGTTTGTAATTTCATTTGGACCTGGTTTGGTTGATCTAATCTAAAGGCAACAGAAACATGTTAAAATGTCCTCAATGGAAAACAGAGGATCACATTAGGTAGGAATTATCTGAGAGGGGCAAAATCTAAAAGACGGTTCTGTCAAGCAGCCGAGAACTATGACCCTAGTGAGCAGAACTCTGCATTCATTCAACTTTCACAGCGGAGGTAATAATACTGATGATGAAGCAGTTTTAAATTCCCAGGGGGTGGAAACCTGAAACGGGATTTACTGTCAGGAATCATCTCCAGGGGCCATTGAGCCTTTCGGGTACAGAGGTGAACTGCTTACGAGTATTATTTTGCCAAAACACAAAACTGCCTCATAATTCACCCTGAGAGTTCACACACTGTGCACACACAGCATGCAGTCAGAGTTCTGGCAGAAAGCCCAGCAATCCCTTAGAGGTCTTGGAATGTTTTACTGTGAGACCTGGACTGGGCTGGGTCCCTGTCTAAACTCTGAAGCCCAGCTCAGTTTTCTCTGCTAGCCAAACATGAAATATTTCTATGACTGGGAAAAAACATTAACAGCATTAAAAAACAGCATGGTTGTCATATCATGGTCAGTGGTTGACTCTGCTTCCTGTTAAGGTTGGACCTCCAATAACATCCAGTTTAACAGTGTTTCTGTCGGACATCAGACAGCAGCAGGATTTGCTGATTACTCCGCCCACTAATAAAGCTAATGACAATTAGCAACAAAATTCTCTGAACTTTGAATTTTTAATCACTGCAGCAACACCAAATGTTATGCAGTACTATCTGTTTCCAATATTACGGACGTGTGAAAAGGCTGTATATCACCTCAGCTAGCGCCACCTTTTAGGAAAGAAAGAAAGAAGCCATAATGGATTTTGAGGTGAAGGTTTGTGAGAAACCTTGAACCTTTAATGTTGGAATTTCAACTTAAAGGGGCATTCCTTGGGATTTTCCCATCCTGCACAACAGAAATTCTGACCTTCAAGTTGTGGGATGAAGCTAATATGCTAATACTGTTTATGATCTCTCCATCAGTTAACAAGCAGTAATAACTGCCAGGAAGAAAATATAATCACATAAACCCTCTCTCTTTAAATGTCACACTTAAATTCTATTGGTAAGAACAAAATGTAGGCTTCCTAAAAAGAAAACATTTCATTTCAGAGAGCCTGTGCTTCTAATCCTGTGCCTCTAATTTGAAGGAACAGGATGTGAAGCATGCGGCTTAACCTAAAATGTGTTTCTTGAAGTGTCAAACATGGTTTTACTCAGCCAGTGAGCTTAGTTAATAAAATATCACTATTCTAAATTTTGGTAGCAACATCTGGATCTTTGACTGCTTGTATTGACGGAGGAAACATCTGGGTTAGAGTAAGGTACCAGCACTCTTTTGGGTCCCCTTAGATGAACCTACCAACTTGCTCTCCTGATGAATCCATTCCAATCTTCAGATAACAAGAAAATATCCCACTTGATAACAAATCTCGTTTTCTTGTGAGAACAAAGCATTTACTTGCGGAAAAGTGCTTCGAGTTTTGAGCTCACAAGATGACAATGGTGCGAAAATCGATGCAAACCCAGTCATATGTGTGTGTGTGTGTGTGTCCACTGATTACATTTTTTACGCTGCTGTTGCCAATAGTGTTGCCTCTTTTCCTGTATGACTAATATTGAGGAAGACACCCAACCACAGACGACAACTTACTAAGCAACCAAACAAAGAAGGGACAACAGTCTAAAACAGACTGTTTGTGACTCTAATCCCTACGAAGTGTTAAAGTCCAGTAAACCTTTATTCTGTAGTTCTCAATTTGGTGTATGTTGTCCAGATGTGCATGCAGACATCTATCTATCTATCTATCTATCTATCTATCTATCTATCTATCTATCTATCTATCTATCTATCTATCTATCTATCTATCTATCTATCTATCTATCTATCTATCTATCTATCTATCTATCTATCTATCTATCTATCTATCTATCTATCTATCTATCTGTCTGTCTGTCTGTCTGTCTGTCTGTCTGTCTGTCTGTCTGTCTGTCTGTCTGTCTGTCTGTCTGTCTGTCTGTCTGTCTGTCTGTCTGTCTGTCTGTCTGTCTGTCTGTCTGTCTATCTATCTATCTATCTATCTATCTATCTATCTATCTATCTTGTTACTTGGCTGGGGCTCCGTTTGCATGAATTACTGCATCAATGCGGCGTGGCAGGGAAGTGATCAGCCTGTGGTTCTGCTGAGGTGTAATGGAAGGTGGCTTTGATAGCTGCCTTCAGGTTATCTGCATTATTGGTTCTGGTTTCTCTCATCTTCCATTGACAAGACTCCATTGATTCTCTATGGGGTTCAGGTCAGGGGAGTTTGCTGGCCAATCATAAACAGTACCACCATGGTCATTGAACCAGCTTTTGGTACCAGTGTGGGGCAGTACCAGGTCCTGCTGGAAAATAAAATCAGCATCTCCATTCAGCTTGTCAGCAGAAGGAAGCATGAAGTGCTCTACAATCTCCTGGTAGATGGCTGCATTGATTGTGGATTTCAGAAAACCCAGTGGACCAGAACCAGCAGATGACATGCCACCCCAAACAATCACTGAGCGTCGAAGCTTCCTTCTGGACTTCAAGCAAAGTGGATTATTTGCCTCTCCTCTCTTCCTCCAGACTCGGGGGCCTTGATTTCCAAATTAAATGCAAACTTTACTTCCATCTGAAAACAGGACTTTGGACCACTGAGCAACAGTCCAGTTCTATCTTTCCTTAGCCCAGGTAAGATAGTTCTGACGTTGTCTCTGGTTCAGAAATGCCACATTTGTAGCCCAGGTGTAGGATTAGTCTGTGCGTAGTGGCTCTTGATGTGCTGACTCAAGCCTCAATCAACTCATTGTGAAGCGGTTATCCCTGTTGCTGGTGTACTTTTCCTACCATACTTTTTCCTTCCACTCAACCTTCTAGGAATATGCCTGGATTTAAACACTCTATGAACAACCCTACTTGTGGAGCGTGTCAATGACTGTCTTCTGGACATCAGTCCAGTCAGCAGTCTTCCCCATGACTGGGTAGCCTACTGACCCAGACTGAGAGATCACTTAGAGACTCAGGACAACTTTGCAGGTGTTCTGAGTTAATTAGCTGATAAGGGTGGAACACCAGAAGGTTTCCAATATGAAACTTTTTCACAATATTCTAATATTTTTAAACACTGAAAATTGGGTTTTCATTATCTGTAAGATATAATCATAAAAATTACAAGACTTAAAGGCCTGAAATATTTCACTCTGTGTGTTATGAATCTATATTTTACAATGGTTTCACTTTCAGAAATCAGGGACAAAAAATCTTCAACTTTTTAAACGATATTCAGTGTTTATTTTAGATGTACCTGTACATATTATCCTTATTGATCATTGTTGCACTGTGCATATTTTTTGTAAAACGCTTTTTTGTGTTACCCCAGACTGCACTGTAATAATCCAAATATGGCAATAACAATTTTCTCCTAATCCTGATGGTTTTTTTCCTAAGAAGTGTTTGATGCAGGGTTTGCAGCATAGCTGGTGGTCCAGAATTACACCCAGAAAGTTGTTTTGCAGCACTCTTCAATGAATACTTTATCAGTTTCCAATCAGCATTGGTATACATTTCTTGGTTTCCAAATAACATATAAACCACATTACATAAAACCATGTCCAGATTACAAACACGTTTGTAAGAGTACATTCTATTGAGAAAATTGTTAAACACAATCTTTTAAAAGTCCTCTAGCAAGACAAACTGATATTAAATGGAGCAGAAAGAAAAAACATTTTTCTGAATAAAATGGATACCTAGGTTCTGTGTGACCCGTTTAAAACAGCAGTGGTGGAGGGTGGCAGGAGAAAAGACTTTAATGTTGGCTACAGCTTGTCCAGAGGTAACTCATCCCTCTCATGCTCCAAAATACACTGCTGCTGACCTACTTCCCTTTACACCGAGCTCTCATTTCTCAGCCAAGGTTACACTGAGTGGCCAGCACACACAGTGACATTACCAATGTGCACCGATGTGTGGAGGCTTAGGATGGACACGTGATGCTGCTAAAACTGGCCTTTTGAGCTCTTAGGATTTTATGGAGGCAGCAACATTTGAGCATTAATGCAGAGGACCTACATATTTATTCCGTAAGAGGAGAGGATGATCAGACTATAAAGCATTCAGGTCTTCAGCCTCAGACACATTATTTCTCTGAAGGAGTACTTTTGTAGAGCCTGGGAAATGTCTTCAGGGATTTTCAATAAAACAAAACTAATGAAAAGAAAAAGTGAACCGTGACTGGATTAGGGAGACAGGGCCACCCTCCTGGAGCCTGGCCTTAGGGGGAGATGGCTGTCGAGCACCTGGTGGTCGAGCTTTGGCTCCTAGGGCTTAGCTGGGCTGTGCCCAAAGAAGCTTCTGGAAATCCCTCTGTCTTATTGAACATGTTAATCTGCGCTTCACTAGTGATGATAAGCTAAACAGCAATATGAGAAGTTAAGCATTTACCCAAGAGATAAGTTGTCTTATTCACACCAAGCCTCTTCCATTAAACCATTTGGACCAGGCTGGGTTTTACCCTACCTTATCCAGAGCCTCCCGCTCCAGTAGGTCCTGTACTGCCAATATCTTGATGCTGCAAGGAGAGAAAGAGAGAACATTTACATCCATGTAATGTGATTTAAACACACAACTAAAATAAAAAAAAAATCTTTTTTCAAAGCCACATGATGTTTTGTCCAGCAGTCAGTGGTTTCCTTCAGGACTAACAATGATAGGCGTTATGGCTCATGTGCTCCATGCATTTCTTCAAATGACTGATTATTAGATGAATAAGTTAATATAAAGACTGTCCACTTAAACTGCACCTAAAGCTCTCATGTTTTTGGTCTGCAGTACATCAATAAACAACATGATCTGTTGAGTAAAAATCACATGAAGATTAGAGGCATATACCTTAATGCATACCTGGGAATAATTTCTTTCTTTCAAATTCTAATTCAAAAATAAATACTTTATTTATCCCAAAGGGAAATAAATGTTGTTGTAGCTCATATTATGAAGGTTTCTTCAGAGAGCCGTTGTAGATGCTGATGGCTGTGATCTCCATAAAAGGGTCCATGGCTGAGGTGGAAGATTAAACATCTGAGGTGTGACAGGAAAGCTGTGGGTCAAAGGAGGGTGGGATGTCTGTTTGTCTGTGAGTGGGAGAGGAGGATGCTGAGCTTGGTTCTGAACTGAACCTACTGAAGAATGTGTTTAATTCATTGGTTCTGTCCAGATCTTCCTTCTGCTTGAAACCTGTGATCTTCTTGATCAATTTATAGACAACTTTGGCTACATTTGGGTATTAAAATAAAGAATAGTTTACACCAGTGGGATTGTACCTGTTATAGTCATTAGAAAACATAGAAAGAATTACTCCAAATCACAGAAGAATCCATTTGCTTGCAGAGCAACTTGTGCATGTGAATATCGTCCTCTACTATACCTCTGTATCTGTGTCTTCAGAAGAGTAACATCCCACATAAATACATTGGAAATATTTCCAAGGAAACTATTTGCTGCTACTTAAATTGTTGTAATTTCCACAAACTGTTTATTTCTGAAAACAGACAAAGGCAATAAAAAGGTTGCTTGTCCATTTTAAGGAAAACTGGGCTGAAACATCCACTTTTGATGCCAACATATCCATATACTGCATACCTTAGGACTTTACAGCCTGATCCGCCACAGATTCCAGTGATTAAACCTGATTTCCAGTGTATCTAATAGCGTCTTTCCTTAGAGCAAAGAACTGTTTTGGTTTATTGGTGGACAACAGAGTAAATCTGATGGAGAAGGTGCCAACACATTATTGGACTGCAGGGGAAGGGACTTTACAGCCCAATAAATCTTTATCTATTTGCAATTAAGATCATTTTCCAAACCAACGGTCAGCACAATAAAAAGCAGTAAATTTCTAAGCCCCATTGGATTTTTTCCTCTAACTTTATTCGGCCAATAAGAGGGGAAGTGCTTTACGATGCAATTAGTGATGTAGGTAGAAGCAATCCTCTCCATTTCATTTGGTTTTATTTTCTCAACAAGATGAGGAGAAAAATCTGATGAAGTGATAAATAGGGAATCAGGTCCAGTTGTTCTGCTACAGTTCTGTGAGCTGTTTACACACAACAGCACACAGCTCCTGCAGAAGCGGCAGCAAATGTCTGACTCAGCACAATGAAGCTGGGTTAAGGTGATAATGCGTGAACTGTGCTAACCACTCAGCAACTAATCTGAAATCTGAAAATCTTGTTACATAAGGATATGTTCTCTTGGTGAAATATGGTCTCTAATGCCAAGCATTACCAGGGCTCTGTTATGACTGCATACACACTAACAGACACATTCACACACATCCCAGGATCCAATAGTTCCAGGCTCAGAGACCACATGTAGCAGAATGAGACATTAGGTCATTTGTTTCCTCTAGAAGGAGCAGGCAGAAGCTGCACAAAAGATAATGAGCTACTACAAGGCTGCTTCCTGGACTTGTGATGGTGATCATCGTGGTGGTTTAGTTTGGCTGTGTTTAGGTCAGATTGTGTCATGTTTTTTGGGAAGCGTCTGACCCGCATGCAAGAAAACGTCCAGCAGACAGGTCCAACTGTCTGCTGGACGGGGTGTCCTTCCACTCAACATTTATGCTCTACTTTGTGTTGGTTTCAAAAGGTCATAAATTTCAATAATGCTGTGTCAGTATTTTCTTTAACTTTTTATATCCCAAATATTAAATCTGAGGCTGTATTGTTGTTTATCATTATTTTCTAACTGCTCTGTTGCTCCACATATAAACCCTGAAGTAATCTCAGTCTTTGTTTAACTAAAAATCCATCCAAATCATCAGTTCTTCCATTCAGACTGCTGATCAGTTTCGTCGTTATGAAATATGGTGGTGAGATAACAAGGAGAAACTAACACTGCCTGTAACCTGAAACTACACACACTGGTATAATGTAGTATTAATGTTGGCTGGGACTCCAAATCAGCCCAGCCTGAGCTGACCTGATGTACAGCCGTGTCATCAGGACATGAATGCAGAGTCAGCGATACAGCTACTTCAATATACCTTCACCTTGTTCAGAGGTCAAAAGAATTAGCTTTGTCCAAAGGGGAAAAACCTGAACAGTGTCATACATGAATATACTCAAGGGTATGAACTGCACACACATAAATCTTGGTGAGGCATAAAAGATCAACTGGAAGCTGATTTACCTTCAGTGTTGCTCTGACAACACAGATCATGGCTAATAGCATATCTGATGGTGCTACATAGATAGAAACACAGTGCTATAAAAACTAATGAAATGTCTTCTTCAGCACATGTCAGATTAAGGCAAGTCTGAGGGTATAATAAAAGATTGCATAATCAACGTGATGAGATCCGCCCTGAGGAGAACAAAGCTTCTGTTGCTCCATGCAACATTTCTGTGTAGTCCTTTGCTGGGCAGTGCTAATCTCTGATCAGAAGTTTGAACTTTAGATTGATATGGAGGTTGTTCCTCTTTTCTACATCCTCTTCTGCCTCAGTGCCACATGCATTTCTGACTAAACATCTCGATTTTAGGAAATAACAAAACAGAAATTAGATGTAACAAATGTGTGTCTGTGTGTGTGTGTGTATGCGCGTGTTTGCTCTTTGTTTTTGCTGTGATATAATTTGAACATTAATTAGGTTTGGGTTAGGCTGAAGGGGAACCAACACAATGTCACAATGAGCACAGCTATCCTTTCGGTCCTGCTCTGATATAATCAAGAACCTCATTAAGAACATATGAGGACCAACAGCTGATGCAGCAACAGTGCTAATGATATCTATGCAAACGCCTAGAAATGTGGATTAGACTGTAAAGGTGTTCATAAAGTGAGATTAGTTTATGTGACAGTCACAATCATAATATCCATCCAATAATAATCAGTGAAGCCTTACTCTGAGCATTGCTCCACAAACAAAGCTCCTTAGAAACATCTTATCAGTTAAATAATCTCTTTATGAAACCTCCTTCATTGCCACTTCACAGGTTCTGCCACCTTTCTGTCTGTCTTGATGATGAGAGTTTGGAGCTTAGTGTGAGTGCCTGCACAAGAGGAAAGCATGCCTAAGTTGGCTTTGTTTAACAAAACAGGGCTGGGAGCACTTTACTGGCCAGAGAGCCTCTGGCTTGGCAGAGTTTGCTGGGCAATGCTCCTAACTCAATGTCCACCCACAATAAAATGCTCTGCCAATGGAAATTTCTGAATAAGCTCCCAACATTTCACATCAGCTCAGCAGAGTATCGCTGAAGCAATCTCAGCAACCAGGCAGGAGCTGGAAAAGAGGCAGTGAAATGCTCTGTGGAAATACAGGAGAACTTCCAGGGTTATTGAAGCTTACTGCTTGTCTTTTCTGTTTCTGGTTAATCTGTGATATCATTAAGGAATGTGTGTTGCTTCCACCAGTCTTCCTGCTTGCCTGTCTCTCAGCCTTCCGTCTCGACACATGTGTTATTCCACTTTATGCCAGACTCTTCGGTAGATTAGCAAACTACATTCAAATAACTGAGACATGCACAGTCTGGAATACAGAGAATTAAAGCCTGGAAGATGCTCTAGTCTTAACAATAAGTGTTTCCTCTCTTTAATTACAACACATTCTATCATATGAAATGAAAGCATATTAATATCACAAGCATTAGTCAAAGGGAAAACCAGAAGCAAAAGAGATAATCAAAAAGTACATGCTAAAAAATAACATTCCTGCTATATCTTTTTTTGCATCACATTTTGTTTGTTAACCTTCAAATATTAATGACAAATTCAGCTAAGTTATTCTTATTCAATGATTTACGTGCAAAAATATAAATCTCTAACATAAACCTGAGAAACAGTAAAATTAACTTTGTGCAGGCTGTTTTGTTTTTGCAGTTCAACATTTTCTGGTTTTATGAGGAGTTCTGCTTTTATTTCTGCAAAGCATCAACAATCTACAGTCCAAAAGATCACTTTCAGCTTTGACTATTCAACATGGAATCAAGGTTTATGTAGAACGTAGCTCTTTCTGAGCTCAGCTCTGTACAACTGACTGAAGCACGCAGAAACCTTCCCTTATTTTGGTTTAATACTTTAAGAGTGGCCTGAGACAGACAGGTGACCCATCCAGAGAACAACCCACCTCTCACCCTAATGACTAACTTTTTTGTGATATTGATTGTTCAACAAACCCAAACAACTGCTCTGTAAGAATTGTTTTTACATTTCCTGCATAGTTGCTCTTGAGAACAACAGATGTCCACATAAACGGTAAACTTGTGGTTGTAACGGGTGAAGTATTCCACTTCACAGGTAACGTTGCATTCTGTCTCTAGTTCATTAATCAGAAGTGATGGATGTTGAACCCTGTCCATCTGTGTGTAATTACAGTGCACCAGTTGTGCTGTTGTAAACAGTATGACCTTTATGACCCAATCAAACTAAGTTTGTGTGCAGCTATTGCTGTATTTGGTACAAAAATTGTTTTGATGCTCAATGTGTGACCTAATAATTCAGTAAAATATTCCCTCCGCTCCCTGAACCCGGACAGTCTGTGCTACCTTTCAGTTCACACATATACAAAAAATCCCACTGCATCAAATCGAACCTCCCCAGACTCCAACAGGACAAGCGGGACCCCCTTAGCCCCAACAGAGGACCCCAAACCTCCTTCCCCCCCAATCTACCCACCTCCACTTATCTCCATTAAGCCCAGACTCCCCTCTCCTGGATTTTACTGACATGAAAAACCTTGTCAGGATCGGAATACAACTTACTAACAAATCAATGTAGGAATGTGCCATAATTTTCTCCAGTTGAATAAATACAAAACTGAAGTAAACGAGGAGCGATCAAGAGTTAGCCACAGCTTTAGTTACTACAGCCAGAAACCACAGATCAGGTCTGAAATCTGCATGTAGTGATGGACTCAGAGCCAAACCTTCAGAGGCACAAGAAGACAATCACTGAGTCAGTCTTCTATCACCTAAAGGACATTTCCAGGATTAAAGGACTAATGTCCCAACAGGATCTTAAATAACGTATCCATGCGTTCATCTTTAGTAGAGTTGGTCACTGCAGAAGTGTCTTCACTGGTCTGCCTAAAAAGTCACTCAGACAGCAGCTGATCCAGAACGCTGCTGCTTGCATCCTTACTAAAACTAAGAATGTGGAGCACATCAGTCCAGTTCGAAAGTCCTTACACTGGCTCACTGCATCTCAGAGAACAGACTTTAAAATACATCTGTTAGTTTATAAATCACTCAATGGCTCAGCACGAAAATACAAAAAGATGTGCTGTATCAACCTTCCAGACCACTCGGGTCTTCTGGTTCAAGTCTACTCTGCCTCCCCAGATTCAGATCCAAACACGCTGAAGCAGCATTCAGTTTAGAATGGAATGATTTCTAAATGTAGTCTGTCTTCATGTTCAGGGTTAAAGGCAAGAGCATTACAGCTATTATACCAGAAACAAGGATGGGTCTGGCCAGAACGAGGCCCGGAAACAGCACCTCAAGTTGGACACTTCTCTAAAAACTGCCAACTGGCTAACTGGAACTGCGAGGTAAAACCTGTGATTAGTTGTTCATTTCAGATTCGGCCACACAGATTTGTCGTGTTCTTAGGGAAAGAAGCAAAAAACGAAGCCACAACAGCATATTTGGTTCAAAACTGGATACTGTTGATACCCTCAAGGAACTGAATTATAGAATCATTCACCAGCCAGCTTAAATTCACAGGCCACTTTATCATATACACCTATTCAGCTGCTTCAAACCAACTCAGCATATTTAGGCATCTAGACATGAAGAAGACAACCTGCTGAAGTCCAAAAAGAACATCAGAATGGGGAAGAGGGATAATTTAAGTGACTTTAATGTGGCATGGTTGTTGGAGTATTTTACAAACTGAATTTGACACACAACCATCAATCGGGTTTACAGAAGATAGTCAGAGAAGATTCAATACCCAGAGAGCAGCGGTAATTCGTAAAAATATGTCTTGAGGATGTCTAAGGTTAAAGGAGAAAGGAGAGACTCGTTTGAGATGATAGAAAGGTGACCACAACTCAGATAAACAGTGATAACAACCGAAGTGTGCAAAACATACAACGTGAAGAACCTTGAAGCAGATGGGCTACAGCAGCAGAAGACCACAGCAGGTGCCACCCTTGTCATCTAAGAACTGAAGTCACTAAAATTGGACAAGGTCGGAGTTTCAGTTTCAGCTGCATCATTCACATGGTAGGTTCAGAATTTGTGGTAAACAACAAGAATGCATGGATCCATCATCAACAGTTCAGGCTGGTGGTGGTGGTGTCATGGTGTGGGGTATATTTTCTGGGGACAGTACCAGCTGAGTATCATGAATAGAGTTATTGACCACATAATGACCACGGTGTACCCTACATCTGATAGCAACTTCCAGCAGGATGATGCACCATGTGAAATAGTTCAGATCATCTCAAACTGGGTTCTTGAACATGATAATGAGTTCACTGAACTCCAATGGCCTCCACAGTCAGAACTCCATCCAACAGACTACCTCTGGGATGTGGTGGAACTGGAGAACGTCATGAATGTGCAACCGACAAATCTGCAGCAGTTGAGTGATGCTGTTATAGTTTTGACCTTCATTAAACTTCATCAAAATGTATGCAACACAGGTTAGTTTAAAGGAGCGAGTTATAATCAAGAACAATCTGAGTACTAAGAAACGATTTGATTAAATGTGCTACTGCCAAACAAAAAAAATAAAATTAGATTTATAAAATACCAGAAAGTTTACAATGTGATTCCAGACAGGTGCAATGGGAGTGAGCAGAAAGCCAACAGGTTTTGGCCTGAGAAAACCAGGAGAACAATCCAGTCGGGCCAGTTTTACTCCAGATGGATCATTATGTATCACAGTGTGTGTGTGTCCACTGAATCTGAACCTATGTGGAGGAAAGTCTAATAAAAGAGAACTAATATTTCCAGTGAACAGGCAGAACAAGAACTGTGTTTACGTGATGAATGTGTGAGACGGCAGTAGAATCAGTTCTCCATAATGTAAATGCAACAGAAGCAGAAGCATATCTGATGTTGTGATTTGACATGATTGAAAGGAGAGAAGATAGAAGGTGGTCATATCAGAACAACTGGTAACTCTAATGACTTCAGTGGGTGTAGCAGAAATACAGCAGACAACTGGACCGGGTGGAAGTCCTGTTCAATAACAGAGTACAAGATGGAAAAAGGGAACCAGCGAAGGTTTGATGGTTTGGATCTCTGGAACTCAGTTTGACCACAAACTCTATTTGGTTGACAAGATGATTGTGATATCTTTGTGTGGTGTGATCTCTTTTCTAACAGTTTCTCAACCAGTATTTACTCAAATTGTCTGTGTTTGTGACGTCGGCCAGGCGTCCCTTATCATCACCAGTCTTGCAGCCAAGGCCTTAAGTCACATAAAGACATGGCAATACTGTGACATTTGCTGGAATGACATAAAGAGAAACCTAACCATGAAAAAACCTACAGCTTTTAACTTCAGCTTGCTCAAGTCAGAAGAGCCAGCCTGCTTCAGCTCCATGATCTAAACTCAAATCTTAACCCTCCCTGACGAAAACACCACGGGGAACCTCAAACCAGGTTGAAAGGGCATTGCTGCAGTTAAAAGCAGACACACAATATACTGACTGCACAGATGAGAACTGTCTGACCAATGCTAGCTACCCCATAAGTAGAGTACAGTACAGTATAGTTCAACAAACCCCTGATGCCTTCACAGAACAGCTGTATGTATACAAGTAATACATGAGATACAGGTGAACTCTACTGATTAGGTGACCTCTGGGGAAGTTGCTTGCAGTGGATTTTATGAAAGAGGCATCAGAGTAACGTGTTCAATAAAAGTACGTTGAATACTTCTGCAAGGCACTGATGTTTAACGATGCTCAGCAGAATATAATGGTAAAGTACTTGTTTTATTTATGAAAATCACAGTCGAAATAAAACGTGTAATGCTGTTAAACATCAGTTTTTCACAGATCCTTTCTACACTTTTGTTCTCTAAATAATTGTTCATGTTTAGATTCTTTATTTCCTGTGTGCAGTGCAGCATTATTTAAGGCGGAATGTCACAGTCTATAAAGGTACGATACAGACGATGACTGGCACATGTTGTCTACCTGGACTAAAGGATTCTGTGTACAGAGTGTGATAGGGCAAAAATATCACATACTGATGAAGTCCTAAAACTGAGGAAGCACAGTAGAAAAATGCTCCAACAAGCTTTCACTGAGAAGAGGGAAGACCTGACAGCAGAACAGCAATAACTACATTCCCTCTTAGTCAAGTGAGTCCCTGTCAGCAAACATCTATCACTTGATCCATATTAACCCCGATCCTTGGAGCCAATGGTTGCTCTTTCACTTCCCTCCAGCCCAGTACGCGAGCATGACTAACAGCCAGGGGATCACTAACATCAGCAGCACTGGCAGACTACAGTGGCTGAAAGCAGCTTACAGTGTAACCTCTGCTAAACAAGAGTTCACTGAACTTGGGTAGCTCTCTGTTTGTGCCTGGAGGAGAGCCAATGAAAGCATAAAGCCAGCCTGTATCTTGTGATTGCTCGCACAGTGGAACCCAACACTGAGCAAACGCAGAGTATCTCCTCTAGAGCATCCTCCTGCTGCTTCCCCATAGGCTCCTCATAACAATATAATCACCTTCAGGACTGTGCTTTGGGAACCAGCATTCGAGAGTCCTGGGTAAAAAAGCAGGATGAATTTCATAAAAGAACGCTTTGCATAGAAAATAGTAAATGAGTTTATTTTTCTTTAAATGTGTACATCTAGATATGCATGAGGCCAAGAGACAGACAGGTATGGAGGCATTGTGGACAGTACCATAAACTGGACTCCTAGTAATGGTACATGAGTTGGAAAGGATATTACATATTTGTAGTGAATGAGTCATTTTGTTTGTTCATCTTCATAAGCAGGGCTGTACCTGGCTGTGTACACAAGGGGCCCAATGCGCTTTGTATGAAAAGGTGTTTGGATCAACAATGTCTAAAGCCGCCATCTTACAACAATAATTGTTCTATCTGAGGAAATCGTGAACATCATATGATGATGATGATGTGACTATAAACAGTATGAAAATGTAGTCCTAGTATACAACTTTGGTTGCTACTGAGATAACAAATACGTGTTTCTGAAAACAGACAAATGCTGCAATGCAACACAATCAGGAAGTTGGTCTTAACAAATACACTATTTTGGGTCACTTGCATTCACTCATACAGGTCCTTCTAAAAAAATTAGCATATTGTGATAAAGTTCATTATTTTCCATAATGTAATGATGAAAATTTAACATTCATATATTTTAGATTCATTGCACACTAACTGAAATATTTCAGGTCTTTTATTGTCTTAATACAGATGATTTTGGCATACAGCTCATGAAAACCCAAAATTCCTATCTCACAAAATTAGCATATCATTAAAAGGGTCTCTAAACGAGCTATGAACCTAATCATCTGAATCAACGAGTTAACTCTAAACACCTGCAAAAGATTCCTGAGGCCTTTAAAACTCCCAGCCTGGTTCATCACTCAAAACCCCAATCATGGGTAAGACTGCCGACCTGACTGCTGTCCAGAAGGCCACTATTGACACCCTCAAGCAAGAGGGTAAGACACAGAAAGAAATTTCTGAACGAATAGGCTGTTCCCAGAGTGCTGTATCAAGGCATCTCAGTGGGAAGTCTGTGGGAAGGAAAAAGTGTGGCAGAAAATGCTGCACAACGAGAAGAGGTGACCGGACCCTCAAGAAGATTGTGGAGAAGGGCCGATTCCAGACCTTGGGGGACCTGCGGAAGCAGTGGACTGAGTCTGGAGTAGAAACATCCAGAGCCACCGTGCACAGGCGTGTGCAGGAAATGGGCTACAGGTACCGCATTCCCCACGTCAGGCCACTTTTGAACCAGAAACAGCGGCAGAAGCGCCTGACCTGGGCTACAGAGAAGCAGCACTGGACTGTTGCTCAGTGGTCCAAAGTACTTGTTTCGGATGAAAGCAAATTCTGCATGTCATTCGGAAATCAAGGTGCCAGAGTCTGGAGGAAGACTGGGGAGAAAGAAATGCCAAAATGCCAGAAGTCCAGTGTCAAGTACCCACAGTCAGTGATGGTCTGGAGTGCCGTGTCAGCTGCTGGTGTTGGTCCACTGTGTTTTATCAAGGGCAGGGTCAATGCAGCTAGCTATCAGGAGGTTTTGGAGCACTTCATGCTTCCATCTGCTGAAAAGCTTTATGGAGATGAAGATTTCATTTTTCAGCATGACCTGGCACCTGCTCACAGTGCCAAAACCACTGGTAAATGGTTTACTGACCATGGTATCACTGTGCTCAATTGGCCTGCCAACTCTCCATACCTGAACCCCATAGAGAATCTGTGGGATATTGTGAAGAGAACGTTGAGAGACTCAAGACCCAACACTCTGGATGAGCTAAAGGCCACTATCGAAGCATCCTGGGCCTCCATAAGACCTCAGCAGTGCCACAGGCTGATTGCCTCCATGCCACGCCGCATTGAAGCAGTCATTTCTGCCAAAGGATTCCCGACCAAGTATTGAGTGCATAACTGTACATGATTATTTGAAGGTTGACGTTTTTTGTATTAAAAACACTTTTCTTTTATTGGTCGGATGAAATATGCTAATTTTGTGAGATAGGAATTTTGGGTTTTCATGAGCTGTATGCCAAAATTATCCGTATTAAGACAATAAAAGACCTGAAATATTTCAGTTAGTGTGCAATGAATCTAAAATATATGAATGTTAAATTTTCATCATGACATTGTTGAAAATAATTAACTTTATCACAATATGCTAATATTTTGAGAAGGACCTGTATATTAATTTGAGTGAGATCCCATTTTGATAGGTTTGGGTTTCATAGGTTACAGGTCTTAATATGCTGTTGATCCAATCTTGGCATCTACAAATCTTCTGGGAAGGCTTTCCACAAGGTTTAGTAGTGTGTTTTAGGAGAACGTCTAACCATTCTTCTGAGAGCACCGGTGAGGTCAGCCACTGATGCTGGGCATGAAGCCCTAGTTCACAGTCTGGACTCTAATCCATCTAGAAGTTTTTTTTTTTTTATCAGGTTGAGGTCAGGACTCTGTGCAGGCCAGTCAGGTTCTTCTAAACTAACTCAATCAACCATGTCTAGAACATGAAGGGAGCATCCTCAAACTATTCTCACAAAGTTGAGAGCAAGAAATTATCCAAAATGTCTAGGTATGCTGAAGCATCAAGAGTTCCTTTCACTGGAACTAAGGGGCCAAGTCCAATTCATAAATAAAACAGTCCAAAACCATTATCCTCCCTCTACCAAACATTAAACGTCCCACAATGCAGTCAGGCAAGGGCCGTTTCCTGGTAACTGCCAAACCCAGAGTGGTCCATTGGATCAGCAGACAGAGAGGCATGATTGGCCATGATCTCCTTCAGTAAAGGTCCATGAGCAGCATATTTTAGCTGTCATTCTGCATTATGACTCATACAGAATTATAACAATTTTACATTTTCTTTTAAAAACAGAAATATATCTCTATCCCACATTATATCCCAGGTGTATCTCTAGTGCCAGCTGATTGTTTGGGTCTGTCATCACTGAGAGGGACAACAATACACAACCAGTCTGGATGATAGCATTAAACACAGTAAATCAAACAGCTGCAGGCCTTTACTGACAGGTCAAACATTAGGTTAGTCATCATTCTGTGAGAAAAAGTCCCCTAAAGAAACCTCCTCCCTCCCTGCTGCCTTCCAAACAGGTTCAGGCTCAGCAGCAGCCAGGACACAGCTCCCAGCAGTGTGCCATGGTGCCAACTGTCACTGAAAAACTGTGGTCACACCCAGCAAACTGTGTTTGACTGGATGGGAAAAGAGGAAAGGTTTTGGCACTACCGTACTGGATGACGAGGCAGGCCATTTTATCTGAATTCACATAAACTGGTCATCTGGTTTTCTAACTCAGTAGAACATATATAGCAAAAACACAGTAAGAATTTAACTGAATGAATGGACAGAAAACACAATGCAATCAGTCCTAATTCTTCTTTTCTCAGGAAACATTTTAAATCTGAACACTCAGGGCTAAGGCCTGGGCCCGTAAGTTGTATTAAAGTATAGCAATGTTTTAAACTGTTATGGTTTAAATCTGCTAAAATGTTTGTGTGCATAGCAAGGTGTTATACTGTACGAATCTCACATGCCCCTTTTGCATTAGTACGTACTCTATTCCATTCAAGCCGAGTCAGAGTGAAAGAAGAAAGCCAGAAAAGGCTGCGGGGAGCAACAAGAAACACTCTGGATAAGTACAGGAGAGAGAGGGAAGCCATAGAGCGGTACAAGCTAAGGATAGTGTGATGATAAGCTAACGCTACCTAATGCTAGCTTGCCATAGTGGTCAAATACACAATACGCCCAGCAGTACAATGATTTAACAGCTGAAGAAATCTGTTATTAAAATATGCTGTTAATAGTGACACGGTCTTCGATCCCAATCAGTGACCGACAGCCTTCTGACGTTGCGTTTTCATCACGGGTCGGTTTGCTTGGAACAGTAAACAGGCAGGTACTAGAAATATTAACGGTTCCACATAACCGTTACTGATGGAAAAGCCTAAAAAGCAAGTAGAGCCGTGTTGAACAGAGCTGAGAAGGGACTAGCGGAAAAGGGGCAATAGTGACCTCATCACCTCCAGCCCTTTCTTCAGAACAACAGCTTGGATCCAGGTAAAGTTCTGCCTTCAGACTGTTGTTTTACTACAGCTGGACCTACTCTAGTTTCATCCCAGGGAACAAACCTTTCAGATAAATTAGGTGTAATAAAACCCTGATTAGTTTTCAGTGGGACGATTAAACTAGTTGACATTACTATGGCAAACAACCTCTCTTCTAGTGAAGAGGACAGCTTGGCAGCAGTGGGTGTGAACAAGAGGAATGTCATTGCAGTCATACACCAAAGATGCTGCACACTGCTGTGATAAATCTCAGATCTCAACGGGCTGATTGTGACACTCATGGCACTAAAAAGAACTGGTCCTACTTTATAAATGCCTTAATCAGGGCCAACACCACAGCTGGCCTGGGGGGGCTCAAGAGAACCTGAGTTCACACAGGACATGTTGTACTGATAGCCCATATAGGAAAACCATCACCACTTAAAAGCACCTCAAAATTGAATTTTATTAGATAGTTTCTGCTGTGTTTGCCTGAGCTGGGAAGACTTTTGTTGCACACAGTAATTATTTATGAAAAGAACAAATGGCTGCTTGTGAACACTACATTCAGTTTTGTTTCTCCTCCATATGGAAGTCTGCTTTCTGGACAGAGATAGGTAGCACAGAATAAGAACTTCCTGTTTATTCACCATTCACTTTGTGAAACACGAAGGGATGCTCACAGAATAATGCTTAAAATGATTATTTTTAGTATTTCTCATTTTTTTTCTCATCTACCAAACTGTAGCAGTGTTGTTGTCGTCAACAGCGACAATTATGAAATTATTTTATTGACCCCATTTTTTCATAGCAATAATGAGACAACGAGATCAACATGCCTCTTTAAAGACTTAAACCAGAGAAGACGTGTGTTTTCGTTGACGAGACGAGACTAGATGAAAATGTCGGTGGTCTGTCAGACGTTCAAAATGACATTTCTGTCTATTGTGCATGTAATCTGTCTGTGAAAAGCTAAAATGTATCTGCAATGCTGTTCCATCCAATCTTTATTTGGTCGCACCCACCACTACCATGAGTGTTCTGATTCATTGATGGACCATAGCGGTATCGGCAAGTACTACGAAGGAAACCACGAAAGGATGAATGGACTTATTTGAAATATGATACATCCTAACCAAAAACCGAATGGATTGTAGCAGGAGATGGTGGTCAATGTGGCCACAACAAGGTGGGAAAATGAAACAAATCTTAAGCTGCACCTGAAAGTTCACCACGCTAATTTTATTACGAAGGCAAGTTACAATAAGTTCTATTTACATATTATATACATACAATGTCACTCAATAATCAGCTTGTGACACATTCAATAGTAAGCTTAAAGTTTTCCATATTGCTTCTGGCGCAAATGGCCTGCTAACTTCAGGCTACGGTTAGCTTGGGTGCGCTAAAGTCAGTTTATTAGCTTATGTGTGTTACTGTTATGTGTACAACATGTAGGAATATTTGACAATGCAACACGTGTGGTGTGTGGCCATACTGACCCATGTTCGAGTGAGTGTCTGAAACATGGAGGAAAATGCTTCTGTAACATTAGCAGCATGTTTAGCTATGTTGATGGTGTGGCCATCTCTTTGTGTTTTTATTTACTGTCAGCATGCTGCGATATGTTAAACAGGTCAAGTTATATCTGCATTGTTATCATGTAACGTCTGCTAGCTTTAGGCTAACTAAGGGTACATCAGTGACGTCATGCATCCTCAACCATGATATTTGCCGGTTGTAATAAGCTTACAATAAAGTTGGACACACACACACAAAGCAAAGAACCTCAACAATACCGATACATTTTAATTTTGGCCATTGCTCATTAAAGAAAGATCAGAGGGCTTAAGTACAGGGTGGATGCCAGTCATGTGGTTAATAAGCTATCAAAACATATTTCTGTTTTGCTTGTTCAATAGTTAAGACCATGCTATTTCTTAATATGGTAGTATTTTGTCAAATTGATTTTTTAAATATAAAATGGGCTATATATATATAATACCTGTGTGTATAAAGTCATTCAGTCAGTCAGACTAAGACTGACTGATGACTGACTGACCTGTGTGTATAAATGTTCTTTAAGATATGATATCTACATTTGATTGTTTTGTATTCACCTGTAGACCTTTACAGGAGGTGTACTTTGTATACAGAGATAGGGAATAACAATATTGTTTTTCCAAAACTGACTGCAGGACTTTTATGCCGATTTTTGATGTGTGTGTGTTGTGTTAAGAGTGTTCTAGTCTGCTCGGAAGAATGTCAGGAAGGCTCCGACCTCAAACTGGGGATATTCAACATGTAGGATTGTCTTGGCCTGATATCCTACTGTGTGGGGTGTTCCCCAAGGACAAATGAGCATGCAGCCTGTTGAATGTGACATGCAGCCAATCAGAAAGCAAGGTGGCAGAAACATGGAAGGGAATTACTCTGAACTCACATTTGATTTCGAGAGGGTTTGCAAGATTTCTCGTCTGACATCTGAATGTTTGAGGGAAATCTGTTTGTGTGGTGTGTTGTGCTTGCAGTGTGTCTGGACATCACAAACGATTTTTGAGTGTCATGTGTGGGGTATCTTAGGCTTTGAAAATTAACCAACAATTTGAAAATCTTGCTGTGTGAACCAGGCAGACTAAAACTAAGATGGCTGCCAAAAACAACACTGAACTGTAGATATTAGGACAAACTACTGAAAACTGTGTTCCCTGAAATAAAATATTGCCAGACCCCAGATTTCCTTAAGTTCAAATTTGACTAAAAGAACAAGGAGGCAATCAAGAAATACTCTATCTGGACATGTTTACCCTGTGTTATCCATTAAGCTCAGGAAAGGTTTATAGATTACTATGGAAATTAAATACCAAAAACATTCAAACTAGTAACACCCTACTAGTTAAATGTTAACTTGTGTTAATCAGAGGACATAAAACTAGCGTGCAGACATTCTGAAACTGACAGCACAAGATCTTCTGATGAGTGGTGGATATAGGTGGAGGGGTAACAGACTAGTTAAACCTCGAGCTGCCACTGGCCTTAATTATGGATACAAATAAAGATGCACACAAGGAATCAGCCGGTTTCCGGCTCTGATTGGTGAGGTGCAGGTTAAATACTGAAAAATCAGATTTTTGATATTCCTATATTATATTTCGAAGTAAATGCATCAAAACTAGACATTTTCAATATTTTTGGTTTGTTAATACATCAGTAAACAGCATATACTTATACAGTTAATTTTGTAATTCATTTTCTGATGAATTAAACACTCAATACTCACTCATTCTCCAGCAGGGTCATGCACACCACCTCCCTGACCCCCGGGTTGTTGGCCTTCTCGCAGGAGCAGCCCTGCAGGCTCCACGTCGCCAGGCGCACCACGGGCTTCCCGTCCCGCAACCCGAGCGGCGGCTCCACGTTCGGTCGCACAGAGATGATCTGTGCGGGACCACCCGGAGGGAGCTCGAGGTCGTCACTTTGGAGACTGAAAGAAGTGGGGCTCGGTTGGGACTTTGTGGTACTGGTCAGTCCTCCGTTGGTGTTGGTTGAGGGCGCCCTGGAGCGCTCCACGTACACCTGGAAGCGGATTTTGTCCAGGAGTGAGCTGTTGATCTGATTGACCCTCACCAAGTCCTCGATGTTCCTGAACGGGCCGTGCTCTGTCCTGTAGGACACTATGTTCTTGACTATTTTCTCCGTCAGGCCCCGGATACTCAAAAGCTGCGCCGCGGTGGCTGTGTTGATGTTGATGCCGGTGCAGGACTGATGGTCAAGGTCTTTGCGCAACGACGATGGCGAATGCTGGGACGAGTTGGTCCTGGAGGAGACGCAGATTTCCAACTTGATCGCCTCCAGCTTGGTGGCTCCGATCCCACTCACCAGAGCGAGGTCCTCCACCTTTTTGAAGCCGCCGATGCAGTCCCGGTACTCCACGATGTTCTGCGCAACAGTGCGGTTGACTCCCGGCAGAGTCATGAGCTCCTCCTCGGTGGCCGTGTTTATGTTGAGCCGCTCATGGTTGACCAGGATGTTGCTGAAATTGCATGCCGCACTGAATTTGCGCTTCCCGCAGCTGAGGTCAGTGGGGTCCCTGGGGATGGAGCGATGACAGCCCAGATTTCCCCCCATGGTGGCGGGTCACAGGCAGACGGGTCCGTGTAGAGAGGGGCAGAGTGAGAACAGGTAGGAGAACACCTGTGATGCACAAAGCTGACAGAATGTATCCACCACACAGCGACTACATGCTGCGCACAGCCCGCTGACACGCTGCTGTCTCTGCTGGAGCCCGTCTGCGTGCTCTGACGGAGAGATACGCTGTGAAATCCAGAGTGGGCAGTAAACTTTGCCCCGTGTGTCTACATACATACACACACACACACACACCCATACACAGAATGCTCTGACAGTCAGGCATCAATTCCTCAGAGTCACATCTCTCTCTGTTTCCGCCCTGAAACAAAATCAGCCTCAGTAGGATGACATCCAGACCAACAGCAGATGTATGGGGTGCACAGCTTGGGGGCTTTTAAAACACTTTACAAATGTAGTTTTTTTCAACCTGTGCTTATTAGATCAAACATATTGTTCACATCAATTCTGCTGTGAGACTTTTATTTTGAAGCCAAGTTTTCTTTCTCTTCCGTGATGACAGCCATAGGGGGCGTGGCTTCAGGTTTGGCAACCAAATGCTCTATCAGGAGGAACAGGGCTTCATATCATACATGAAAATTTCATTTCGTTTATTGCATCTAGATATGACTTTATAATACAGGCCAGAATATCGCATTTTATTGTCTTTACATACACAGCAATAACTTCATATCTGCTGTGGCTAAGATAACAGTACACTAAGATACATTATATTGAAGGTAACAGTTTTATCCAGCTGGAAGTGTCAAAAGCAGCTGGTAGATTATTTGAAATGGGGTTTTGTTAACCAGTTATAAGCAGTCAGTATCTTACCTGCTGTTGTTTAGTTTTTTAGCTACAGCTTCAGTGGGCCTAACTGAAAGCAGATGTCATCTCTTTCCTGCAAGAAGCTGGAGGAAATTCTAACCCATTCAGATATGTTGGACACACTGACTCCGTGACTGTAGCAGACTATGGCCAAGTGGTTATCGGCATAGATGTAGTAATAAATGATTTAGTACTCCATAATCTGAGCTAGGGTGATCATATACAGTGCCTTGCAAAAGTATTCACCTCCCCTTGGCTTTTTATATATCTTGTTACTTTCCAGTTTGTAATTTAAATCTTTTTCATACTATTTTATGTGATGGATCTACGCAAACCTACTCTAAGTTGGTAAAGTGAGATGAATGTATAGATAGACAGATAGATAGATAGATAGATAGATAGATAGATAGATAGATAGATAGATAGATAGATAGATAGATAGATAGATAGATAGATAGATAGATAGATAGATAGATAGATAGATAGATAGATAGATAGATAGATAGATAGATAGATAGATAGATAGATAGATAGCAAATTTGCATATACAGGGGTTGGACAATGAAACTGAAACACCTGTCATTTTAGTGTGGGAGGTTTCATGGCTAAATTGGACCAGCCTGGTAACCAGTCTTCATTGATTGCACATTGCACCAGTAAGAGCAGAGTGTGAAGGTTCAATTAGCAGGGTAAGAGCACAGTTTTGTTCAAAATATTGAAATGCACACAACATTATGGGTGACATACCAGAGTTCAAAAGAGGACAAATTGTTGGTGCACGTCTCGCTGGCGCATCTGTGACCAAGACAGCAAGTCTTTGTGATGTATCAAGAGCCACGGTATCCAGGGTAATGTCAGCATACCACCAAGAAGGACGAACCACATCCAACAGGATTAACTGTGGACGCAAGAGGAAGCTGTCTGAAAGGGATGTTCGGGTGCTAACCCGGATTGTATCCAAAAAATATAAAACCACAGCTGCCCAAATCACGGCAGAATTAAATGTGCACCTCAACTCTCCTGTTTCCACCAGAACTGTCCGTCGGGAGCTCCACAGGGTCAATATACACGGCCGGGCTGCTATAACCAAACCTTTGGTCACTCATGCCAATGCCAAACGTCGGTTTCAATGGTGCAAGGAGCGCAAATCTTGGGCTGTGGACAATGTGAAACATGTATTGTTCTCTGATGAGTCCACCTTTACTGTTTTCCCCACATTCGGGAGAGTTACGGTGTGGAGAAGCCCCAAAGAAGCATACCACCCAGACTGTTGCATGCTCAGAGTGAAGCATGGGGGTGGATCAGTGATGGTTTGGGCTGCCATATCATGGCAGTCCCTTGGCCCAATACTTGTGCTAGATGGACGCGTCACTGCCAAGGACTACCGAACCATTCTTGAGGACCATGTGCATCCAATGGTTCAAACATTGTATCATGAAGGCGGTGCCGTGTATCAGGATGACAATGCACCAATACACACAGCAAGACTGGTGAAAGATTGGTTTGATGAACATAAAAGTGAAGTTGAACATCTCCCATGGCCTGCACAGTCACCAAATCTAAATATTATTGAGCCACTTTGGGGTGTTTTGGAGGAGCGAGTCAGGAAACGTTTTCCTCCACCAGTATCACGTAGTGACCTGGCCACTATCCTGCAAGAAGAATGGCTTAAAATCGCTCTGACCACTGTGCAGGACTTGTATATGTCATTCCCAAGATGAATTGACGCTGTATTGGCCGCAAAAGGAGGCCCTGCACCATACTAATAAATTATTGTGGTCTAAAACCAGGTGTTTCGGTTTCATTGTCCAACCCCTGTACATATGTATCCACCCCTTTCTGGTGCAACCAATTATGTTCAAAAGTCACATAACCAGAGGCTGTAAAACCACTAAGCAACAGGCATCACACCATGAAGACCAAGGAACTCTCCAAACAAGTCAGGGACAAAGTTGTTGCCCAACAAGTACAAGATGTGGGGTTATAAAAAAAATACCCAAATCTATGATGTTCCCTTAGATCCCCATTAAAGCATCATCTTCAAATGGAAAGCACATAATACTACAAGAAATCTGCCAACAGGGGGCCGCCCACCAAAATTCACAGACCAGGCAAGGAGGGCATTAATCAGAGACCAAAGGTAACCTTGAAGGAGTTGCAGAGCTCTACAGCAGAGACTGGAGCATCTGTCTACAGGACCACAATAACCCATACACTCCATAGAGCAGGGCTTTATGAAAAAGTGGCCAGAAAAAAGCCATTACTCGGTGTTAAAACCAAGATGCACATTTTGAGTTTGCCAATAGGCCCGTGGGCGACTCCCCAAATGTATGGAGGAAGGTGCTCTGGTCAGATGAAACTAAAATGTAACCTTTTAGCCAAGGACAACACCAGGCATGTGCAGAGGGGGTGTCCTCCACTGACACCTAATGAAAACATGCATTAATAATGCTATTTAATGTTATTTCATAAGAGACATGACAAGACAACGCCCCCCCAGTCACCCTGTTTACCTTTAACCTTTGGCTTTTAGGAATCTATGGTTAGACTGGAAGATCGTTGTTCAGTGATGAAAACTACGCAACATGAAGGAGCTGGAGCAGTTTTGCTTTGAGGCATGAGTGAAGATCCCAGTGGAAGATGTGGCAAAGCTCATAGAGACTTATCCAAAGTCACCTGAAGTTGTAATTGCTGCAAAAGGTGGCTTTACAATGCACTGACTTTAGGTGGGATAAACAGTTGTGCACAATGATGTTTTCTGTTATTTTCTCCTATTTGTTGTTTACTTCACAATAAGAAATAAATAAATCTTCAAAAATGTAGGCATGTTCAGTAAATAAAATGGGGAAAACTCTCAATCTATATTAATTCCAGATTGTGAAGCAACAAAACATGAAACATGCCAAGTTGAATTAATACTTTTGCAAGCACTGCAAATGTCTAATAAAAGGGGCACGAGAATAGAGCTTTGATGAGTCCCACATGTGATCTTTGTTTGTTCAGATGATTCGGTCTGGTTCTAGAGAATTACATACCTTTGGTGGTAAGATATTGACTCAATAGAACCCTGGTTAAAAAAAATCTAATCTATCTAAAGGACTATTTCCAAAATTTTTCTGAAAGGAATTATTTAAAAAAATTAACTATAATAAGCACAGTTAACACTGTAACTAAAACTAATATATAAAAAAACAAACATGAAAGAAAATATAAGGAAAAACAACTGAAGACTGCTGTAATGTAACTGGACTCAGTGTTAAGGTCACCAACAATAAATTGATTGAATTGGTTGTCTGCTTTCTCCCTGATTAGATTTCCATAACAGTTTTGTTTCAGATAAGATGTGCTCTGTTACATTCTTCATCATCAAAATCTATAAGGATTTGCTCTTTCACTTTTCCTCATGAAAACACAGCTGAGCCCTCTCTAACAGATTAAACGATTTGACTGTTTCTTTGGCCAATGCCGCAAACTGTAGCTTCAGTCTTTCCAAATAGAAGTTGGAAACACACACACACACACACCCACACACACTCTTGTTTTGCTATATGTAGTGAGGAGCATGTGTTGACTCCCATTGACTTCCATTGACTTTCAGTCATTTTCAACCCTTTCTATGCCCTAACCCTGACAATAACCCTAAACCTAAAAATGACCAGTTCATGCCTAACTCTAACCTTAACCTAAACTCAATTCACACCTTAGTCCTAAACAGTTAGCAAAGTAGGTCGTGAGGACCAGCAAAATGTCGTCACTTTGGTACAAACGGTCCTCAATTTGATGTTGATATTGGAAAATTGGTTCTCACTGTGATACCAAAACAGGAACACACACACACACACACACACACACACACACTGACCCAGTTTTATTATATTGTGTTGTTTTTTAGTCCAAAAATACAAAGCTGACCAAACAGTTGATCAGAGAGCTCTTGTGAACAACTAATTAATTCATCAAGATCTTATAAAACAGTTAACATAAGTTGCTTCAAGTAATTACTTTAAAACCTGTTAATCTGTTGCATTTACATATCCAGCAATAATATTATATCGACAGTTAACAGTGACAGTTTATTAAAGCCTCTTTTCATAATGATGCAGCTGAATATGTTAGGAAAATACTTGATCAGATATTTTGAGGTTGGGTTCTCAGAGGGTTCATAAGTAGTCAGTATCTTACCAGCAGTACTCAAACAGCTTAAATCAGGTGTCACATTTGCATTAGATTTATATTTTTATAAAGGTCTATACAAGATACCAAGAAGATTACAGTGGTCTTGATGTATTTTTTTTAGTTGTCAGAGAAATGTGTGGGCTTCTTGATAAATTCAAAAGTTCTGACAACTTTTAAAATTAAAGCAGGGGTTCTGAAATGTTTAAAAACAAGTCCTGCCAACATGAATATATTTACAGACATTTTAAAAGCGTACTACAGCAGGACATGGTCTTGTTCAAGTTTTTGTCTGTTCTGTCATTAAAAACAAAACAAACTACATTTGACTAGTTAAATGATGTAATTTAATTGTGTTCAATATGTATGTAAACTTTGAAGTTAAAAAAATGAGTAGAAAGGTTCCTAGAAATCAGAATTGTGCCAGTCAGATGTTTCTCACCAACCCTGTCCTCAAAATCCAATATGGCTGCCCTAAAAATAAAACCTGAAATAAAAAGGGCAGCAACAAAAAGTAATTTGCACCTCTGATGATTTCTATTTGATAAAATCAATCAGGCACACACCAACGTATGATTTAAGTACAAAATGCAGATAAATGTATGGATATTAGCATGCATGCTAGCCTGGTCACTGACCACATCAAGTAGCAAATCCCATTGGTTTTCAAACTTGGAAGACTTCAGAGGTAAATGTGGGAAAACATCTGCAGCCACCAGCCCTTGTTCCTGGCTGCTCTGGTACTTCAAGGGGTCCTTCAGGACTTAACCTTAACATAGTCTTTCTAAAATATAGGTTTCTCATCTATTGGTGTGTTTAAAAGCTCTGGGGTTTAGTGACATGTTGTGAGAATATTACAAGTACAGAAGGTGGGTTCCAGTGAACACTATGAAAGAAATGCATCAATAATTTCTGTGGAGCTGCATGTGTTTACTTATATATCTGTATTAGTCACACTGAATAGCAAACACCTTCTCACGTCTCTGTCAGGTTTCTGATACATGTAGCTCATGTGTGAATCCAGCTGAACCTGAGGCGGAGAATTCACAGTAAGCACAGAAAACACCTGGAAGCACAATTGAAAAGATTGATCTTCCAGAGACATTTTTATCTGTAAATATCGACGTGCAGACGATACGGAAGCGTTACTGTTAAGGCAGGAAAAACCAGAGGGTCCAGGGTCTGTGAGGGCTCAGATGGATGCAGGACCTGATGAAAAAAAGCTCTATGGAGCTCTTCTGTGGCAGATTCACCTCAGCAGAAGATTTACTTGGATAAAATAAGGCCAGAGAAGGTCTATGAAACGTTTTCCTACAAGCCTGTTCGCTCATGTTGTATGTTAGAGTAGATTCACACATTTTCTTTATGCAGTCATGGAAAAAACCTATTTGTCTATGACTGTTAATATAATCCCTTAAAAAACTAAGTACGCCCGATGTTTTAACAACTTTAGCAGTAATTGTTCAATCACTCCTTAGTCTCTTTAATCACTAAGGAGTAAATTTGGCCTATTCTTCCTCATAAAATGTTACTTCATGGCTTGTATGACCCAGTTTGGACCCAGCTTCAGCAGTCAAACACATGGATTTGCATTCAACTTTAGAATACAGGTCCTTCTCAAAATATTAGCATATTGTGATAAAGTTCATTATTTTCCATAATGTCATGATGAAAATTTAACATTCATATATTTTAGATTCATTGCACACTAACTGAAATATTTCAGGTCTTTTATTGTCTTAATACGGATGATTTTGGCATACAGCTCATGAAAACCCAAAATTCCTATCTCACAAAATTATCATATTTCATCCGATCAATAAAAGAAAAGTGTTTTTAATACAAAAAACGTCAACCTTGAAATAATCATGTACAGTTATGCACTCAATACTTGGTCGGGAATCCTTTTGCAGAAATGACTGCTTCAATGCGGCGTGGAGGCAATCAGCCTGTGGCACTGCTGAGGTCTTATGGAGGCCCAGGATGCTTCGATAGCGGCCTTTAGCTCATCCAGAGTGTTGGGTCTTGAGTCTCTCAACGTTCTCTTCACAATATCCCACAGATTCTCTATGGGGTTCAGGTCAGGAGAGTTGGCAGGCCAATTGAGCACAGTGATACCATGGTCAGTAAACCATTTACCAGTGGTTTTGGCACTGTGAGCAGGTGCCAGGTCGTGCTGATAAATGAAATCTTCATCTCCATAAAGCTTTTCAGCAGATGGAAGCATGAAGTGCTCCAAAATCTCCTGATAGCTAGCTGCATTGACCCTGCCCTTGATAAAACACAGTGGACCAACACCAGCAGCTGACACGGCACCCCAGACCATCACTGACTGTGGGTACTTGACACTGGACTTCTGGCATTTTGGCATTTCCTTCTCCCCAGTCTTCCTCCAGACTCTGGCACCTTGATTTCCGAATGACATGCAGAATTTGCTTTCATCCGAAAAAAGTACTTTGGACCACTGAGCAACAGTCCAGTGCTGCTTCTCTGTAGCCCAGGTCAGGCGCTTCTGCCGCTGTTTCTGGTTCAAAAGTGGCTTGACCTGGGGAATGCGGCACCTTTAGCCCATTTCCTGCACACGCCTGTGCACGGTGGCTCTGGATGTTTCTACTCCAGACTCCGTCCACTGCTTCCGCAGGTCCCCCAAGGTCTGGAATCGGCCCTTCTCCACAATCTTCTTGAGGGTCCGGTCACCTCTTCTCGTTGTGCAGCGTTTTCTGCCACACCTTTTCCTTCCCACAGACTTCCCACTGAGGTGCCTTGATACAGCACTCTGGGAACAGCCTATTCGTTCAGAAATTTCTTTCTGTGTCTTACCCTCTTGCTTGAGGGTGTCAATAGTGGCCTTCTGGACAGCAGTCAGGTCGGCAGTCTTACCCATGATTGGGGTTTTGAGTGATGAACCAGGCTGGGAGTTTTAAAGGCCTCGGGAATCTTTTGCAGGTGTTTAGAATTAACTCGTTGATTCAGATGATTAGGTTCATAGCTCGTTTAGAGACCCTTTTAATGATATGCTAATTTTGTGAGATAGGAATTTTGGGTTTTCATGAGCTGTATGCCAAAATCATCCGTATTAAGACAATAAAAGACCTGAAATATTTCAGTTAGTGTGCAATGAATCTAAAATATATGAATGTTAAATTTTCATCATGACATTATGGAAAATAATAAACTTTATCACAATATGCTAATATTTTGAGAAGGACCTGTATTTGATTCAGCTGTGCTGGATCGGGGATGCATCTAAAAGCTGCAAGGCAGAAGCTCTGAGGACTGGAGCTGGAGACTCCTGCAGCAGGTGACGTCTTTAGGCTGTCATCATGTGTGCAGTAATGTGCTTCTAGAGAGGGAGTTCCTGGTAGTTAGCATGTCCAGTTAGCTTTGCCATAGAGTTAGGAGCTTATGCTCCAGTTTTGAATCATAAGACGGTTTTAGCATAAAAGGCTTTGTTATTTGCACCTCTAATCTAATAACAATGAACAGTAAAAGTCACTCTGTGGAATGTTTCACTATAAAGTTTTATATTTAAATAACATTTAAATGTAAAAATATCAGTCTGGTTTCAACATTACTACCTCTGCATTTGACACCTAGGTCACATCTAGCGAGCACTAATGTGGACTTCATCTTGCCTCCAGACCGAAAACCTATAGAAAATCTTTGGGTTGAAGAGGAAACCTGTGGACTCTGGACCATCTGCACTGATTGTGCACAAAAGAAGGTGAAAGATACTTCCATCTGTAGTCTTGTGAAGTGTGAGACTGAGGGTTATCCTGTTAGCTAAAGGAGCTTGTACAAAGACAGCACAAATGCCACAGGAGATGTTACAATTATTTCTTAACATGGGATGTTTTTACCCATTGAATAAATACACTTAATTTACAGGATGATATTCTAAAACGTTCAGTGTTGGATTGTGTTGCTCTAATAAAAGGTTAATTTATTAGAATTTTCTTTTTACACATATTCCACAGGTGCTGACAAATATGCCTGGATCAGTAGAAAAGCAGAAAAGAAGGCTAATCTCTTGCTAAAGCCATGTAAGAAGATGATTTAATGAGAATGCTGTTGGTGGAAAAGCATATTTCTAAGCATAAAAAAACAGAAAATATCCTGTGGACTGATTTCCACGATGAAAAGTCTAATAGCAGATAGTATTATCATTATGTGCGGTCATCTGTTTGAAAATCCAAATTTGGCCTCATGGCTCTTTGTTTACCCAATCAAATGTCAGTAACTGAGATATATGATGCTGATGGTCGCCCTGACACTGGATGCAGTCATTCAGTCAGCTGGTGGAGAAGAAATAAACCTGTGTTCACATTACAGCTCTATTACCAGACAGGATGCCCCTTGGCATGCATACTGAACACTGGCACCTTTACCAGACCTCGCCACATTATGTAACATGGACTTAGAACAGGAGCCCTAAACAAATGTTTAAAGCTGGGCTTACAAGTAAAAGTGTTCATATTCTGAGAAAGATCTTCTAAAAAGAGGACTGCTTCAAACTGAACAATTGGGGGAAAAAAAGGCGGTGACTGCATATTCATTGCCACCGATGGGATCCTCTCATAACTTGGGTCACATGTCCTGGTTCCATTTGACTTCTAATACTTGGGGGATCAAAGCCAAAGAAGTTTATGCTGGCAGCCAGTTTTACTGGGTTCTTAAACCCAGAATTCCTAAAACTAATTCTCTGTTTCATACCAGGTGGAAGATGAGTCAGCATGATGAAGGACCTTTAACAAACTACAGTCTGGTATTAAAGCAGATGATCCCATTTTTACACAATTTGTCACAATTTTACTGGTGCTGGATCAGTATGATTGTCCTACAGTGTACCAAACTAATCTAGATAGTTTATATCTTCAGAAACGCACCATATGCAGATGTTTCTCAACTTCTAAAACTGGGCTCGCACACCCAAAGTTTTATCAGGGTTCTACTGGGGTCACACACTCACAGTTAGATCTGTGTTCTCTGACCTGTCATACCACAAGATTAAGCAAACTTCTTTGTCATTGGCTAATGATCTTTGCACCTAGTGGACCTCAGACGCAGATAGGCCAATCAGCAACAGGGGAACCAAAAGCAGACAGGATGTGTGACTGTTAAGGCTGTGGTGTAAGGCTGCAGAACAACATTGTCTGTGTGTTCTACAAACAGCAGCTTTGGGTCCAAAGGGCCTGGCTTTTATTTAAACAAGCAAGAGAGAAAGATTAGGCTACAGTTCCTTCTAACTGTTTCTAACTGGGTCTGTCTTAAAGGATCATTTGAGCAACGTGGACACGACATACCAGAGTATGACATGTTTTATTTAAAGGATGATACTATATTAGCTGTCTGTGTGATAAGAGTTCTTTACTAACATCTAAATCCATCACTTTGGCTGAAAAACTGGATATGTCCCATAATCATCCCTTGGTGAAGTGTTTTGTTAAATCCCCATACCTCTTTATAAGATGCAAAGAAGAATGTTTTGGCTAATATGCATATCTGCCAACAAAAAGAGGATGAAGAATAATGGCCCAAAGTAGACACAATGCTGCAGTTTTCAACCTTGTAGCTTCAGTTTTTGTGGTAAATGTCATTGTTTGGTGCAGAGGTAAAACATGCAACCCATATTAAGAGGCTTCAGTCCTCGACGCGGTCTATTGCAGGTTT
Source organism: Girardinichthys multiradiatus (assembly GCF_021462225.1). Taxonomy (NCBI): domain Eukaryota; kingdom Metazoa; phylum Chordata; class Actinopteri; order Cyprinodontiformes; family Goodeidae; genus Girardinichthys; species Girardinichthys multiradiatus. The sequence continues at coordinate 3,813,340 of NC_061806.1, read as the reverse complement.
GACTCCCGACCTTGGCAACCTTTGCTGCATGTCTTCCCCCTCTCTCCACCCCTTTCCTGACAGCTTACTGCTGAAAAAACAGGCCACTAGTGCCCCAAAAAACATTTAAAACAAATGTTATGGTACCCAAGTCAGATGCAATGCTTCCTAACTGGAACAACGTAGACTACACCTTTCAAGTCATGGGTCAGTCTCTGATCCAAGCAGAGAGAAAAATTAATGTAATGTTCACAAATGATGGAAGAATTAAGTGTCCTCGCCTGGAGTCATAGAGATGTTGCTTCAATCTGTCGAGGTCAAGAAAACTACGTGGTCAACTACTTTCTAACCCTCACCTATGTCATAAGATGGATGCTGACCGAAAGGGCAAAAGTCTGGATACAAGCAGTTGAAATAAGTTTCCTCTGTAGGGCGGCTGAGCTCTGCTTTACCGTGAGTTCACAATGACTACGTTCCATGTTGGCTCCGTCTTCCATCGAAAATTATGCCATGCGGCAATTCGCACTTGATGTGTTTTTGCCTTTAGGATTCATTCATGCATCTGACAAGAGCTGTGTCATTCATGAATTTTACCCCCATTGAAATTCACTCATGTGCTCTGTCATCCGATAAAAATAGAATCAATCCCTACCTATGACAGACGACGGAGGAGGGCTCTTACTTACTTACTTTTATTTTGGTAAATTGTCCACACCAAACAAAGGAGAAAAAAATATATGACAATAAACAAACCCACAGTTTACCAAAAAAGGAAGAGGCCGAAGCAAAGCTTATTCTTGCCTACCCTATTTTTTCTTTTACCTTACAACCTACCAGGATGTCTTCACAATATAAATCTACATAACAGCGTATGATTTTATCAGTTTACATTTTAAAGCTCTTTTAAAGTTCACCAAGAAAGGACATACCTTAAACTCATCATTCAATTCATTCCACAATTTCACACCAATAACTGAAACACATCTAGACTTTATCTGGCTCTTCTCTTTTGCACATTCAAATATAAACAAACCTCACAAATTATATTTATTCTCTCTTAGCTTAAATAATCTCTGAATACCAGAAGGAAAGCTATTGTTCAATGCTTTGTACATTATGTCCAGTATTTTTATATAAACAATGTCTTTAAATTTTAATGTATTACTTTGAATAAAGAGTTTATCAGTTGGTTCACGGTATCCCACCTTATTAATAAGTCTTATAGCTTTTTTATGCAACTTAACTAATTTATCAATAATTGTTTTATTTGTATTTCCCCAGATTTCTGAGCAGTAAGACAAATAAGGCATAACCAAAGAGGAATATATAATATACAAGCCTTTAACATTTATTAAATCTTTTATTTTAACCAATATTCCAATAGTTTTAGCAACTTTATTTCTAATATATCCTATGTGAGGCTTCCAACTAAATTTATCATCTATAATAACCCTTAAAAATGTTGTCTCATATACTCTTTCGATTTCAACTCCATTTATACATAACTATACATTATAGATAAGATTACAAGAGAATACCATAAATTTAGATTTTTCCTTCATTTAGCGACAACTTATTATAATCACACCATGTTTTCAACTTAGCTTAATTTTTTTGTATTGTTTTTATTATTTCATCCATATTTTTTCCAGAAAAAAAGAAATTTGTATAGTCTGCGAACATTATAAACTTTAAAATACAGGATACTGCAAAAATATCGTTTAAAAAAAGTATAAATAATTCAGGTCCTAGAACTGAGCCTTGCGGAAGACCACATTTTACTTTGTCTGTTTGTGACTTTGTGTTGTTAATTTGTACATATTGTAATCTATTACTCAAGTAACTCTTTAACCACTGATATGTAACCCCCCGTAAGCTATACAATTCACATTTACCTAATAGTCGTGCGTGGTCAATAGTATCAAATGCCTTACATAGGTCAATAAACACACACGGTATTAAGCTTCAGGTCAACTGCTGCAACAATGTGCTCCACAAACTCCATCACAGCTAAAGTTGTGGAGCAGTTGTTCCTGAAGCCGTACTGGTGTTCATTCAGTGTATTATATTTATGAAGAAAGGAGTCCAGCCTTTTTATGAATAATTTTTTCCAAACTTTTTGAAAATTGTGGTAGCAATGATATCGGCCTGTAATTTGTTAATATTTACTTGTCTCCACTTTTATGAACTGAAAAAACCTTTGCTATCTTCATTTTGTCAGGAAAGGTTCCAGTTAGAAATGATCTGTTACAAATATAGGTGAGAGGTTTAATAATACTATAAATGACCTCTTCCACAATAACCATATCTATTTCATTACAATCTTTGGATTTTTAAAAAAATTTTAACTACGTCTATTACCTCACTTTCACTCACTATTCCCAGAAACATTGTATTAATATTGTTAAATTTATAAGTATGCCTTCCATCTGTAACCTTTGGCAATTTATTAACTAAATTAGGACCGATATTAACAAAGTCCTTGTTAAAAACTTCAACAATATCCTCTTTTTTTCTACTGTAGTGTTGTTGTGTTTAATACCTATTGTGAAATCTCTATCTTTATTTTTAATAATACTATTAATTATATTCCTGGCTCTCTGTCATGCCGCAGTGCCATGGAACAAGTGTTAATTACTGCTTGACTAGCATGGCTTCTATTTCTTACAGAGAGCAAAAAGCATGGATGACGGAGTCTGTGTGCATGAGGGGTTAACCACAAGGTGTAGAGCTGTTGCTCCTCTCTATTAAAAGAAGTCAGTTGAGGAGATTCCGACATCTGACCAGGGTACCTCCTGGGACCCTCCCTATTGGGTAAGTCCCACTGGGAGGAAATCCTGGAGCAAACACAAAACTTACTGGGACCTTATAGCCCTTCTGGTCCACCCAAATGAGCTGAAGAGTATTTTTAGGTTGGAATGTCTGGATTTCCCTTCTGGACCTTTTATAGGATCTGATCTCAGATCAGCTGACTTCCTTTCCGTATAGGCACACAAGTACAGGTAAATATGAGAAAGAGTCCAGCTTATATCATTAAATGTATTAGCAGATGCCTCTTACCCATGACAGGTGGACATGGGCACCAGCCTCTGCCATCGGCCCTGTGTTTCCATGGGAACATCCTGTGTTTACCTATAGGCGTGGCAGTGTTTCCATGGATTTTGCAAATGATTTCAGGAAAATCTTCAGGGAAAAACAAAGAAAGCCAACAAACCTTAATATTGAGATCATTATATTATAAACAACTGGTTTATCCATCTGTTAAAATCTTATAAACAAAAACATTTGACTGATGAGACCATGCTGCAATGTGCTTTTAATAAGACCTTCAATCTCGTCTGCTTAGGTAGAACGGCGTGGAGGTTAGAAGGAAGATATCTGTTTAGTGGGTCAAAGGTAATGCCAACAGAAGCTGATGGAGAGGTCTCTTGCTCAGCAGAATTGTAGTAAAAACAGCTAGGTTCTGGTTAAAGTTCAGACAGAGATATGCCTAACCCAGGGAATGTGTTGTCTCTAAATTTACTAGCAAGAGACGCCCTTTTGCAATGTTATGGTGCCACCTGCAGGACAAAACTCCAGAACATTTTGCTAAAAACAAACATTTTGCAACAACCCAGGGAGTGTCGGAATAAAAAAAAATCTTTTGTACCCTGAATGAGTTTATTATTGCTCGTATGCATGTGTTGTCAACATGAATGGGGCCCGTCTCCACTGGATTGCATAGTGGACTCACAATAATAAAATGTTGATATACGTGGTAGGTGACTAATGATGTCGAAGTATCTGAATGAACTGCATGCTTTTGTCTTGTTTTAAAGAGGTATTTCATTCAGGACGACACGTACAGCACCAACTAAACAAAAGATTTGATTGGTTCAACTGAGTGACGGTATGGTCGTAATACCTGGAATCCGAATTGGACCAAAGTCCGCCATTTGGTGATGCCTGGCGTAGGGGGTATGGCCATTGCCACCTCAGCATTGGGGGACGGGGGGTATGGGGATGCTGGCCGCCTTGGTGGGGTGTTGTCTGTGTAGGTGCGACTGGGGGATCCGGTTCCTGGTCTCGGCCTGCACGGCTGGGGTTGGCGGTGTGGCTAGGTCGAGGGGTCTCGGTGCCCTACGTCTTGCTGTGTGCCTCTTTGGCCTGGGGGCTGCTGTTCCTGTGCTGGGTGTATGGCTGCCCATGGGATTATGTTGCCTGGGCCTTCCAGAGACGGGTCTACCGGCCCTCTTAGGGTCTGTGAATTAGAGGCCTTGTACTGTTCTCATCACACTTACAAATGAACACTTCCAGGTGAAAAACCTGCATTCACACACCCATTCAACATAGAGTAATTTCTATGCATATGCTCGCACAAACACACACCCTTGTCTTTCTATCTTTACAAGGAATTTCTTTGGCGTAACCCTGACCCTAAACCTTAATTCACACCTTAACCCTAAACCTAACCCAAAAGCAGCAGATGGTTGAAGGCTATACAAACACAGGTTACTATAACATCAATGTGACCTGCCTACTTTGATGCTGAAATGAATCTAGTATTAATAAAGTTAATCACGCATTCAGAGAAAACTAGCTCCATTGGCACATGTAGGCAACTATCTATTTTGGTATTTTGTTGTTCTTAAGGGGACTTAAATTAATTAAAGGTGTTTTAAAACACTTCTGTTAATCTCTTCAAATTAAAAGGATTCTTTATTTTCTCAAAAATATGGTTAAAACATCCATCCATCCAGTTCCAGCTCTCTTCAGATTAGAGTATTCAGGGTGAGTATTCATCTCACCACCTGTTTTGCTATTTTGGTGCCATTACAGCACATTTTATTCCAGTCCATTATAGTTCAGACTCATTGATTCCCCCCCCCCCCCCATTTTACTAAGGTGGTGGGGGTGGGTATTCATTTTATGGCATATACATTCAGTAACAGTTCAGAACAGATTGGCTCCTTTGGTTTGTTTGGCACATAACTGGCCTAGTGTGCAGATAAGCAGGACTTTCAGCCAATTTAAAACACTGGGGATAAACCTGGAACTAGACAAAAGAACCACATTTAATTTCCTAATGCCTTCATTGATCTCAATGTTGTACTAAGTTCCTGCATCCAGCTTCAAACCTTTAAAGCAAGGCCGGTTATCAGTTTCTTATTTCGTATTTTAACAAGTTCCACTTTCCAAATTGCATTATTCCTCCATCATACCGTTTCTGGTATGTCAGTTGGCTTTCCTCACTCACAGTAAATCTAGCAGGTGCTTAGTCCATATTATTGTTTAAATGTGTTAAAGTTAGAAAAACAAATAAATGTTATGAAGAACATTATTATAATATGTAATATCAGCAGCAGGAAGACTTGTTTCTTTTCAGTTTTAAAATAAAGCGATTAGATCATGTTTCATATATTAGTTTAACATTTTTGTCTATTTTTACTGAAAGTTATCATGCCATGAAAATCTCATACTGATATAATACAGTATAACACTGCTGTATTATACTGTATTTGTGTTGTGACTTACAATCAAGATCCTTTATTTTTCCCATCAGTTTCATAATGTGACTTTGTACATTAAAAACATGACATTACAATAAAAAAGGGCAGTCCAACCAATGTTTAATGTTGTTAACCTGAAGCATGACAGCTTCATGTTCTCCATCTACCACAGAGTGCTGTCCGCTTCATCATCGTTTGAAATACGTTTCTGTTGGAAAATATTATGCTAAATTTGTAGAAGCTGAAAATGTCAAATCCAAGCACCCCACAAACGATTGTCCTGACTTGTTCCACTCTGAGATTTCTGTTTGGTTTCCAGGAGCAGGGCTGGAGAACACCAACTATAACAAACAAAACACAACACCATCTCTATACAAAGGCCAATATAAAAGAACAGAAGGTAAGAAAATATTAATAATCACGATTAAAGACTGCTACTCCTGGTTACAGTTTTAGTTGAAGCAGCAGAATACAACAGTGGCTGAAGTTCCCACCAGCCTCACACTTTCAGTGCACAGGAAGTGAAGGGTGGACCCTTTGTTTGGGTTTTTGGCTTGAAAAGATCATGCAACATAACCTATTCCCAAAGCAGAAGAACAAAGAACGACTGAACTCTTTGCATCAGAAACATTCAAAAGTGGTCTTTCTTCTTTGCTGACATGTTTGTGTGCTCCAAAACACATCCAGAACTAAAATAATAAGGGTAATTAAAAGTTAAATTCAGAGAGACAGTGCTGCCCCCTGGCTTTCATTCGATACACACAGGAAGATGGTCAAATGGCAGGTGTAGTTTGACCAGGAGATGGTCTGACAGTCAAAGCTGGCAGTTTGGCAGATCATAAGGAACAGTCCAGAGAATTAAAAGATCTTCTTCTTCTTGCCCTTGTCAATGGTCCTGGAAAACCAAGAGCAGAAATGCAGAGTTAGACATTGAACACATTCATCCACAGTCTATGTAGTATTGATATGATTTGTCAGTAGAATAAACTTAAAGTTGCTGATACATTAATGCAGGAATCAGCCACAAGATTAGGACCACATGTCCAATGATGGGGATGTCTACCTCAAACTGCCAAAGCAGCTCTAACCTGCTTGTAATGGAAGAGGACTTCAGATGAATCAGCCTCACCGTGAGCTCTTTATTGGCGACTCCATTTCCAGATGTATATTTGGACTGGGAAACTGGGAAATGGGGCATTTGGGGGACAAAACCTTTGTCTTGTTCATACATGATCCTCCTGTGGAGACTCTGGAAATGTCCTTCTTGGTGGTTTTAAGGTTGTAGCTGAACAGTAGACTCAGAAGTAAGAAGCTGGTGGTAGAAGTTCTCTGTATTATGGTTTGTAAAGCTAAATGGGAAACTTCAATGTTCCCAAAAGGCAGACTTTAATGAAAGTTGGGTGTCATCTCTGCTCTGCTTTGTTTTGTTTTTGGTGTCACTTTTTCAGGATAATTATTATTTGAAGTTTATCCTTGATTCAGAAAACATTCAAAATTAGTAATCCATGACTTTCTGTTTCTCTGGAGAATACATATGATGTGACACAGTGACAGAAGCCACTGGCCACAAGGCTGGATGGGGACCCATATTCATGTTGCCACCACAGTGAGCACGACGTAAAAACATCTTTAGAGCTAACTTTTAGTAACCTGCAGCAGAGTGGCATCTTGGGTCACAGGGTCTCCATAGCAACTATTAGACACCGCCTACATGCCAGCTAGCAGGATAGGAGGGATCCCAGGTAAAAGCCTTTTCTGTCTAAACATGTGACTTTATAAAACTAGAATATTCCTTGGAACCTCAGTGCAGGTTTCTTTAAGATTGTTGCAAATTTATTACAAATAGAAATCTAATAAATCACTTTTACGTAAGTATCCACAGCCTGATCCACCTTTGGCAGCAATTACAGCCTCAAGTCTTTTTAAAGATGATCCCACAAGCTCAGCTCACCTATCTTTAGGCAGTTTCACCCATTCTTCTTTGCAGTAGATCTCAAGCTCCATCAGGTTGGATGGGGGATGCCTGGATGTGCTTTGTTCAGATGAGACCAATGCTGAGCTTTTTAAAAACAATCACTCCAGGTGGGTTTGGAATGAAGCAAGTAATGAAGATTGAAATAAGCACCCCATGTCCACAGTTAAGCATAGCAGAGGCTCCATGAAGCTGCAACCTTGTGAAATGTTAGAGGAGTGCCCACTCTGCTAACCCACCTTTGGGTCACCCAACAGTGTGACTGCAGCTTTAAATCTTATCAGTGCAGACTTCTATTTGAAGCTGCTGAGTTTGAGGGTTGATTATCTGGTACTCAGGAGGACATCATGCAAAGAAACGTACTCATAAGATCAGAGCATCTAGTTTTCTGCTGCAAGTAAAGATATAGTAACTGAATTTCAAAATATGCCTCAGATGTGAAACATCAACAAGTTTTTGAAATTTTAGCATTTAATGTGTGTACTCGCACTGGCCGCTTTATCTGGGACCGGGTTGTGTAGGCAGCAGACTCAGCAGAGATGCCCAGACGTCCCTCTCTCCAGACACCTCCTCCAGTTCCTCCAGGGGGGCCCAAGGTGTTCCCAGGCCAGCCGAGAGACATAGTCCCTCCAGCGTGTCCTGGGCCGTCCCCTGGGCCTCCTCCCGGTGGGACGTGCCTGGAACACCTCCCGAGGAAGGCGTCCAGGAAACATCCGGTATAGATGCCCGAGCCACCTCAACTGGCTCCTTTCGATGTGGAGGAGCAGCGGCTCTACTCCGAGCTCCTCCCGGATGGCCGAGCTCCTCACCCTATCTCTAAGGGAGTGCCCGGCCACCCTACGGAGGAAGCTCATTTCAGCCGCTTGTATCCGTGATCTCGTTCTTTCGGTCATGACCCAAAGTTCATGGCCATAGGTGAGGGTAGGAATGTAGACCGACCGGTAAATTGAGAGTTTCGCTTTTCGGCTCAGCTCTCTCTTCACCACAATAGACCGGCTCAATGCGGCAGCAGCACCGATCTGTCTGTCGATCTCCCGCTCCATTCTTCCCTCACTCGTGAACAAGACCCAGACAGGAGCTTCCCTTCAACCTGAAGAGGGCAAGCCACCTTTTTTTTGGTCGAGAACCATGGCCTCGAAATTGGAGGAGCTGATCCTCCTCCTACCCCCTTCACACTCAGCTGCAAACCGCCCCAGTGAATGCTGTAGGTCTTGGCTAGAGGGGGCCAGCAGGACCACGTCATCTGCAAAAAGAAGAGATGAAATCCACTGGTCCCCAAACCAGACCCCCTCCGGCCCTTGGCTGTGTCCAAACTTCCTGTCCATAAAAGTTATGAACAGGACCGGTGACAAAGGGCAGCCCTGCGGGGTCCAACATGCACCGGGAACAGGTTGGACTTAGTGCTGGGAATGAGCACCAAACTCCTGCTCTGCTCGTACAGAAACTGGATGGCACCCGATTCCATGCTCCTGGAGCACCCCACACAGGGCACCACAAAGAACACAGTCGGATGCTTTCTCCAGGTCCACAAAACACACGAGGACCAGTTGGGCAAACTCCCATGAACCCTCGAGTACCCTGCAGAGGGTGTAGAGCTGGTCCAGTGTTCCACGGCCGGGAAGAAAACCACACTGCTCCTCATGAAGCCGAGGCTCGACTATCGGCTGGACTCTCCTCTCCAATACCCTGGCGTAGGCCTTACCAGGGAGGCTGAGGAGTGTGATCCCCCTATAGCTGGAACACATCTTCCCACCATCCCAGTCTGCCAGTCCAGAGGCACTGTTCCCACCGCCAATCAATGTTGAAGAGGCATGTCAACCATGACAGCCCCACAACATCCAGAAATTTGAGGTACTCGGGGCAGATCTCATCCACCCTTGAAGCCTTGCCACCATGGAGCTTTTTGACCACCTTGGTGACTTCAGCCTGGGTGATGAAAGAGTCCGACAGTCCCTGCTTCCAACAGGGAAGGCGTGACGGGAGGATTGAGGAGATCCTCGAAGTACCCCTTCCACCGCTCGATAATGTCCCCAGTCGAGGTCAGCAGCCTCCCCACCTTCACAGTAAATAGTGTTGGAGAAGCACTGCTTCCCACTCTTGAGACGCCGGACAGTTTGCCAGAATCGCTTCAAGGCTGACTGGTAGTGCTCCTCCACGGCCTCACCAAACTCCTCTCAGGCCGGAGTGTTTGCCTCTGCCACCGCCCGGGCCGCGGCATGGTTGGCCTCACGGTACTCTTCAGCTGTTTCAGGAGTCCCACAAGCCAACCACAGCTGAGAGGACTCCTTCAGCTTGATTGCATCCCTTACTGCCGGTGTCCACCGCCGATTTCAGGGATTGCCGCCGCGACAGGTACCACAGACCTTACGGCCACAGCTACGGGCGGCAGCATTGACAATAAAGGCGGAGAACATGGTCCACTTGAACTGTATGTCTCCAACCTCCCCTGGAACCTGGTCAAAGCTCTCCTGGAGGTGGAAGTTGAGCTCAAGGCTCCGCCAGATGTTCCCAGCAGACCCTCACTATAGCGCTTGGGCCTGCCAAGTCTGTCTGGCTTCCTCCTCCTTCCCAGTGGATCCAACTCACCACCAGGTGATGATTGGTGGACAGCTCAGCCCCTCTATCCACCTGAGTGTCCAAGATATACGGCCGAAGGTCCAAAGACATGACTACAAAGTTGATCAGCAGCCTCCTGCCTAGAGTGTTCTCATGCCAAGTGCATTGACTGGCACCCTTATGGACAATCTGTGACTGGCACAGATGTCCAATGATGAAACGATCAGATCGGCGAGGCCATTCCTCCCAATCACATCCCTCCTCCCCTCACATTTAACGTGATCATCATTTAATACTCGGGCTCCTTTTAACAGCTTCCTGTCAACCATTACCGTGAAGCCTCTAGCTTCTGCTGCTCCAGAATCCTCTGCTGGGTCTCCCAGGTGGCCTTATCCTCCTCGTACTGACGGCGTTTATCTTCCAGTTCTTTATACTGAGCTTCCAGGTTTTTCTTCATCTGCTCATGACGCCTCTGGAGCTGCAATGACAACAGAATCCTTTCTGAGATCTGCTCAAGAAGTTGAAGGAATTACAACAAACTAAGTCTTGCCGCATCATTGTACCTCAACTTGAGAGTCTTTGAGCTTCTGGAGCTTCTCTTTGACCTTCATTTCAAACACTTGCTCCATTTCCTGTTCCATCTTCATCATCTTGGCCACATGCTCCTGTCGCTCCTCCTCCATCTGTGCTAAAGGACTCCTGAAGACATGAAGAAAGGTTCATACACACAGCACATAGCAGCAAGAGTGCAGAAGCTCAGGCATTTCTGACATCCCAGAGGAACGGCTCACAACACTAGTGAGCAGAGGTGTGCTTATACCCACATGGCAACTCTTTGACTTCAGAATCAGGATAGGGGGAGCAAGAAGAACTGAGAAAGGAGGAAAAGCTCAATTTGATTGGCATTGCTGGAAGCCTTCTATAACAGATGGCTTTCAGAAAGGGTTATAGCTCCAAAGTGGCAGAGAGGAATCCATGGACAGCTGCAGTGGTTTCATAGAATCATGTTTTCTGAAGGATAAACTACAGGCTGATTTCATAAACGTCTCTGTCACCAGTGTCACATAGTCAGGGAGATAAACTAGCTCCTTGTTTCTCACTTAGCAGAATGGATGGAAGCTAATACCAGCTTCTGCATTGTGACGTATTAGGAAGACTCTCAGTGCGGCTGAAAAACAGAAGCTGACAAAATAAAATCTCCGTCGTTCAGCTAAACTACGCTCCCCATGACAAGCCACTTCTAGCTTCCTTAAAGGATTAACCAGATCACTGAAAAATATGAATAATATAATACAAGGACTTCAATATTCACATCCAGTAATTTATTAGTGGAGTTTATGAAGGGTGCACGCAATCTGAATTCCTGGACATTTTAGCATTAAACAAATATTTTCTCCCAGATTCTGTTCTTTCTAAAATATGTAATATCCTTTGTAGAAACTTAACCTTAAGTTCGTTCTGGCTCTTTTAGGTTCCTCAAAGTGAAACTAATCTTCTCATTAAGCTAGTTCTGCTGGAACTTTTAGTGTTTCTGTTCTACCTGCTCCCTTACAAACCAATTGTAATTTACAGTACTTTTTTTTTTTTTTATTTGATTTTTTATTTATCCTCTCCCTCTCTGCTCCTCCTTTCCTCTTTAGCTCTCTCTGTGTGTTTCTGCGCTGCTGTGACAAACAGCCTCTGACGCCAAAAGACAGAAAAAAGAAAGGAGAGGGCAACAGGCTTTCTGTCTTCAGTCTGGAGCTTTAGGGAGGCAGATGCCTGAGTGAGCTACACAAATGACGATTAAAAAATCAAGTACGACCAGAACCGAGCCCTTGGTCCTGCCCCTCAGGGATAGCTGAGCGGTCCAGGGCAGCGGCCAGACTACCAGGAATTGTCCCAGTGCGCCTGGTGACAGAAGCCACCTCTTTTAATGGCCAATATTAATTTACTAGTGTTGGCATCAAGGCCAGAAACCAAATTGAACAAAATTCAATTGACAGTATGGTGATCTTTATGGCACAGTAGCTATACCTGTTAACATTATCATGCACAATTACCACACTGCTTATAGATTTATGTTTAGGGAAATGTACATATTTCTACATATCATAACATCGATAATTTTCTCATCTTTAATTTGAGCCATATTTGATAAAAATCAGATTAGATATAAGGACGCTACGATTATTTTCCTGACAGATGCATGCTCATCCTGCATCAGAAAAGCATGACTTTGTTGACATGACTCAATGTATACCAATGGTGCCTGGATGCACAGGTCACTATCTATAGTGGCTAATAGGCAATGTCCTATCCACTAATATACATCAATGGTGCCATATACTTTACAGCAGAAAGAGGCTTTCCAAACAAGCTACTTGTTCAGGAACTTTAATATGCGAAGTGAGAGAGATGGAGGTTTAGGTTTTCTCTTTGAGCTTCCCATGGATGGGAAGTTGCTTTGATGTCCACCTCTGGGAGGATGGGCAGTTGTCTTGAATGCTCTCATTTTGTAAATAATCTCTCACTGTGGCACGATGAACTTTAAATTATTTGGAAATGAACTTATAACCCTTCCATGACTGATGGCCAACAACATTTTCTTCTCATAGTAATTTATTACTGATATCTTCACTCCCTGGACCTCCAGTAGGACCTCCAGCTGATCTTCCCTGGTTATGAAAGCAGCATGGACACTCTCTCCTTTCAGCTTTTAGAGCACAACTAATGGTGTTATGTGTTTTGTTTTCATGTTCATCTCATGTTGCATTCTGCCTGGTAAGGATTAGTTGCATTTTCAGGATTCCCTGATAAAACCTTAACATTTTAAACCGTGACCAAACAAATGAAAAGTATTGCAGCTGAAAAAATGAACAGTAAAGAAATAAAGAGAGGGGTAAAGCTGTAGCCTTTTATAGAGGGAATGAAGAAATGAGGTAACACTTACATGCCATCAGGTGTGTCAGTTCTAAAAACAAAGAAATGCACAAACACTTAGCATGCTGCTATAAATCATGCATTAGCGTGTGTGAGAGTGCTGGTGGGTAGAGATGAATGGTGCTGTTGGATTAGCAGTCAGATGGTGCCTCGGTTAATGTTGTTGGATTAAATACAGCTGATGACCAGTTAGTGGGGGGTTAGTGCTGGACCATTTGGATAAGGAATCAGTAAAGCTTTGAATTTGTAAGCTTCAGTCAGCCTGTGAGTTGCTGATGACTTGGACCTGTGGCCCACAGGGAGCCTCAGGGTTATACTGGGAGAAAACCTAGCTCATACCATGAGGTTGGGTCACAGATCTAATCCTACGGGCCTTTGTTTCTTTCATTAATGTGTCCTGTAAAGAGCTGGTGAGCACTTGGGTATAAAAACTCACTTGGTTAGCTGCCCCTTGTTCTTATTGTTGTCAATCCCATTATAGTTGACTGCAGCAAGCTTCCTGCTGCGATAGTTCTCATAGTGAACATTGTTGGTTACATCCTTCAGGTCCTGCATATGGGTCCTAAAAACAAAGAAAAAAAAAGAATATGAATGATTCAAAAGTCTGCTACCTTCTCCAGGGGACAAATGAAGTGAACTATTCAGAGCGATCCACTGCAGAAACAGCTATCCATTATTTAAGATGGATTGATGTCAAGTTGCTGTGCAGAGGAATGTGTTTAGAAACTGCCGTGGCAGGTTAGTGGGTTAATGTAGAGAGATGTGAGCTTTTACTCACCTTATAAGCATGTTACGGAGAATTGTAAAATCACAGTGATCTCCATTTTCAACTGCAGAAGAGATACATGGTTTAGATGGTGCTAATTAAACTGAGATATCAAAAGAGGAAAGGAGCACACAGTGAGGGAGAGGGATCAGGCCTCATGTCTCATCTCCTATGAGACAGCTTTCATTAAAAACATAAATCATTTTTCATCCTATCTCAATGGGAACTAAGCAGCAGGGAGAAAACGATCTGCTGCAGTTCCACAACATCCCACAGTGTGGCATCAGATGCATCCCTCCCAGAGTGCAGCACAGTCCTCTGAGGTTTCTCTGTGGTAGAGTGACTTGCATAGCTTCTCAGGGACCTTGCCCTCCCTCTCTCTCTCTCCCTTCCCGCCTGCTCTATATATTTACGCTGACATGTTGCCAGAAACATTTTTGGTATTCCAGAACTCACTCCCAGTTGACGGCCAACCCTCGCCAAAAGCCAGTTTCATAGCAGCACACCCACAAGCCATCTAATTGGCCATGTTATGTTCAGTCCTTCAGCTGTTTGTTTTTCCACATTTAACCAACAAGCAGATTCTTTATGAAGTGGAACTTCTGCCCTGAGTTGGGCCACATTTATTCGCTCCTCTTTATGCTGCAGATGTTTGACAGGTCTTCCCACAGAGTGACAGCAGCTTCCTGTGTCACGTCAAACAGTGTGAAACTTTCATATCCTCTGCTGAACCCAGGGAACCTATAGTTTCTCAATGATCTCTGCCCAGGCTTTTGTTCACATGGGCTACAAATGTGAGTCAGACGCTGGTGCCTAAACGTTTCTAGTTTATCTAGATGTTTGCTTTTCAACTGCAGTAACTTACAGAGCTGAAGCAACTCCTGTGTATATTTATAAGCTTTGAAAAACTGGACATAAAAAGTTTATAGATTATTATGGCAGCTGTGGATATAACCATCATAGATGAACCTGATATTCTACAGTCTTTGTTTCAAAAAGAATCAAAAAGCCCAATCTGCTAAGTTAGGTCATGCTGCCATCACCTAACTAATCAGTGAAATATAGAGTGAAAACATAATGGGTTGTGGAGCTCATCAAGCTGACATCAGAAAATGATATTCACAAGTGCATTGCAAAAGTATTCACACCACATGCTTCAATGGATCTGATCCTCTCTCTCATATTCAATGAATCAGAATGTGTGTTTTCATTAGCTGTAAGCAGAAAATCATCATATTAACAGAAATAAAGGCTGGGAAACATCCACCGGTGTGGAATTAATCAATACTATGTGTTTCACTTGGTCAATCATATTCTCATTTATTGAATGGATCTGGGCTTTCACTCTGACAAACTAGCCTCAACATGACTGTGGACATGGTGCTTTCCTGTGTGCACGAGTGGGATGTTACATTGTAGTTGATCTGTTATTGATGACCTCTGAACTCTCACCTTCAGCCACACCCCAGGGGTACTGCCTCCCACGAACCCGTTTCCCGTTGACCTCGATAATCGTGTTGCTGCCAACTACAGCTAAGGGTAAACGATCCTGCAGAGAGGAAGGAGAGGACCCAACTGTTAAACACCTCAAGGACAACTGCTAAAAATACACATCAAGGCCTGCATCTTCACAAACACTCAAAGAAGCTACATAGCTTGGAATAATTGCAAATGTCACACAGGAGATATAAGGAGGAGCTGACCTTGATTTTTCTTATCATCTTCATCTCCTCGTCAACATCTGTCTCTGGGAAATCGTAGATTTTGATTTTATGCTCATGGATTTCTTTCATGATCTGCATGCAGTGTAGAGGGAGTGAGATGTTAAACCAACAGGAAAGATGATCTGAGGTGAGCTGAGCTCCATGTGAGACAAATACATCAATAGTCACTGTGGAGGCTGGTCAATACCCCCAGGAGGGATCTGGCCATCAGCTGTGTGTGCTTTAATGAGCCACTCTGACACATTAACTGCACTGATAACAGCAACGTTTGCTTCACTACTGCTGCTTTATACATAAACTAAATGGGGAACAACACAGTAGGAACCAAATACATGTAGAACATCCTCTATCTGATGTATGAGGCTACACAATAAAGCTGCAGAGGCTCCACACCAAGGCTAAATTATTGCAAAGTTTACAAGTATTACATTGCTAGCTTTACTTTGAATGAGGAAATGCTCGAAATGTTTAACCGTATTCAGAACCAAGCAGATTAATATGAACATTAATGTAACCAGGTAACTGATCTGAAAATCCTCAAAACTGTTGCAAAAAACCCAAACACATCAGAGCAGGACTAAATCAAGTGGAACTTTTTCAAGTAATTCAAATAATTAGGTTTGGTTCTTTAATACAACATAATCAGTAAGGACAGGTTGTTTATTGGATTGGTGTATCTGTCTATTTGCACACAGAGCAATGTTCAGAGGGGCCCAGCCTGCGGATGCCTTCACGATTAAAAACAAGAAAAGAGAGCTGGAGAACCATTACTGCTGATATGTTCTCAAAGATCGCTTCTATAAATTCAGACCAATTCATGCTGAACAGAATGATGAGAAGTGCTGCAGCTAGACGTTACACACATACCTGTTTTTTGAACTGTTGACACTCTTCAGGAGTCATTGTGTCAGCTTTGGCAATGAGGGGAATGATGTTGACCTTTTCATGTAACCTCTTCATGAATTCAGTGTCTAGAGGCTTCAGCCTGGGGACAGCAGCCAGTTAGAGAGTTTTACATTTAGTCAGACAGAGAGATTATAAAGATTATAGTGCAGGGGTCTCCGACTCCAATCCTCCAGAGGTACTGTCCTGCAATCCTTTCATTTGATTCAGGTGTGTTGGACCAGGAGTGCACCTAAACGTTTCAGTACAGTAGGTCTGGAGGACTGGAGTTGGAGACCCTTGGTAAAGTGGTTGAAATCATGACAGCTGGACTAAATCTTCAAACAATGCTAATCTATAAATTCTGACAGATTTAAGGAGCCATAAAGGGGGGTTCTCAAAGCATTAGATCATGTGAAGGTTGATGCTACGGTCAGGTCTGGTACTGTGTCAGGACTTTCCTGTGTGCTGTAGACAGTGTTCCAGGACCACAGCTAGAGACAACAGAGCTTTGGTTAAATGTTACTGACCCACTCATCTGATTTTAACCATCCCACACAAACTTAACAACATAAGACCAATGTGTTTATAATACGGTTGCTCCCAGTTACATCCCCAGCCTATGAATGCTGTAGCTTCTATAACTGTTGCTCTGACAGACTGAAGACTTATCTAGAGAGCCAGACTCACCATTCAGCAGCTGATGTTGCAAATAATTGGTCCCTTATGGTGCCTTTCATTTTGCCAAGAGGGACCTCAGAGGTGGACTATGTCCACCACACTGGGTCAGTACAAGCATCAAAGACAAAAACCCTCTTTGGTTAAGCGGTCCTGTGTGGCCTAGCGAGTAAGACAACTGTGTGAGTACGTCTGGCAGCAGCAGCAGCCAAGGCACAGATGAGAGGAATGAGGTCTCCAGGTCAGTGAGCTCAGGGCAGATTACACCAACATTATTCCAGCCTGTTAGCCTGTAGGAGGCCACTGAATCAGGCAGACAAAGCAACAGCCCAACGCAGTCTCTGTCTTCAGATCCAAGTCTGCTAAAAGTAATACAGGAAAAAGCTTCCTTGCTTGTATTTCTATTAACAAACATATGTTTAGTGTTTAAGCACTAGAACTCTTGACTGTTCTGCCAGAGAAATCCCTCAACATCACAGAAACATGATGAAAGAAACTGGGTGAAAAATCCATAATAGAATCTATAATTTTTCCAGCCTGGTTTATTTCACGGCTGCAACTCTGAGCTGTTTAGCATGCTCATGCTATGTTTGTGTAATACTGTAAGAGTCAAAACATAAGTTAAACTACCTACAAGTTCAGCACAGTGAATAAATCCAGCAGGACGTACCCATGTCCAGACGGAGCAATGAAATACAAGCAGCAGTGAACTCTGCTGTCTGGCATTTGCCGCCTGTTGACCCGCGATTCTGCGTTGAGGAAGTCTTCAAACTTACTATCGATGTGGTCAGTCACTGGCTGCCAGCTGTGGAGGGGACCAACTGTTAGAATCAGTCACAATTTAACAAACACTCAGTTTAGAATCTAAGGTTAAATATCTGAGCATCTTACAGTTCATTAAATACAACATTTCTGCCAGCTCTACCTTCACTGATTCCTTAGCTTTAACAGAGTAAGCAGCAGCCAGGGGAAACATCTCAACAATGATCTTATTTTAATTATGTCCAGATAGGCAGAGGCGGCTGATCTGGTGATATCAGATCATGAAGGATTAGAACATGTTGACAAACAGCCAAAACAAAGAGAGTGTGGTGTGGTCTATACAGCACATTCTGCTTGTTGCTGTTCTACGCTCTTGTACAGATAACTTTCCTAGCTTTAGGTCTTTCTCTATAGAATTCGGCATTGTATTATAAATGAAATGTGGCAAGACAAAATATCTGATTCAGACGTGCATTGATCAAATGAAATCATTGCTTCTGAGTTAAGCCAAACAGCCTGAGACTGACTACTGCTATTGTGTTCTTTTGGTTTGTCAAAAGAGAACAAACAGAAAGTAGCACAAAGTAGTGCAGAATTGTGGAGAGAAAATAATACACGGTTTCCAAACTTGATTAACTAATAGAAATCTGAACAGTGTGGAGTGCGTTTGTATTCAGCCTCCCTGAATCAATACTTTGTTGAACCATCTGTCAGTGCAGCTGCAGACCTTTCCAGGTATGTCTTAAGCAGCTTTTGACACTAAGATTTGCTCAGACCATTTGAAATAAATAGCTCAAGCTCAGTCAGATCAGATGGAGAACATTTGTGAACATCAATATGTGCACTTAGACTAGGCCATTTCAACACGAGTATTCTTTGAGCTATACTATTAGATTATGGTTCTGGCTGTATGATTAGCATCGTTGTCATGCTGGGAGGTGAAGCTCCTCGTCTGCCTAAACACTGACCAGCGTCCTAGTCTCTGTTGAAGAAAGGTTTGCCAACAGGATGATGCTGCCACCACCGTGTTTCACATAGTGCATAGTCTGCCAGTTATGTGCAGTGTTCTTCCCTAGACACATCACTTTTCCTGTAGGCCAGAAAGGGTAATTTCCACAAATGTGCTCTGTCCTTTAAATGGCTAATGGTGAACTGCAAATGAGAGTTGTTTTTTTTCCCACAGTGGCATTCTTCTTACCAGTCTTAAAATAAAGGCCAAATCTGTCGAGGGCACTACTATTAGTTGTACTGTTGACAGGCGATTCTCCTTGTGGATCTCTGCCACTGCAGGTGATGGACTGAATCACATCTTCAGTCCATCATCTGGAAGATGCTCAAAGCTTGGGAAGTTGTTTTAGAAGCTAACACTTGTTCAGACTCCTTTGTAAAAACAATGTTGAAACCATGAATCATCTCCTTCCACCTCACAGCTATGTGGTGGTCTATCACAGAATACCCCAATAAAATCCACAAAGGTTTATGGTTGGAACCTGACAAAATGTGAAAAACATTAAGGAGTGTGAAAACCTTTGCAAGGCCCTTTAAACTATAGAACAGTATAGTGAACAGTACCAGATAGATGAGCTCACCAGTCACTGTTGTCCACAGCATCTCCAAAGCCAGGAGTGTCGACGATGGTTAGCAGAAGGTGGACCCCTCCTTCCTTTATCAGAACCTTTGACTGCTCCACCTGTGATCATGTAGCATGAACAGAGAAAACAGGGCTTGTGTTAGTTATTGTTTCATTCAAAAACAAAACCCTTTGCCAAGTTACAGCATTTCTTAATACGCTCCATGTTCTGTCAACATGGACGGGTCAGCACGTGTACGTTTTTATAGACCAACATATAAACTTTCTAAAGTCTTTTTTAAACAACAGCAGCAAATCCACAAAATAAGACGTAAGAGCAGAAAGGAACATGTTTGTTTGGGGGGTCAGAGCAACCAAGTGAACAAAGATGCCTCTGAGCACGTCACTAAGGCCCGAGGGGGCCGGGCTGTGATCAGCAGACCAGTGTGGGGTCGAGACACAACTCGTGATCAGCAGATGAACTTTGATTTAATCAGCAGATCTGAAGCAGACCTCGTCTTCCCTGATGTTCCTTTCAAGAGGACACTCTGCAGACCTCTGAGTGAGATGAGCTGCAGTCAGTGAGGTGTGAAAATGTCAAAACAACAGCAGACCAGTCTGAGTTTAGGTTTCCTTAGAGAACAGATACTGCCTGAAGCCACTGACTGCATGTGATGGGTTGAAATTCAGAATTGAACTTATGGAAGACTTTTTATGAGGGAGCTGAGAGTTGAACCCATATATTTACAGACCCTTTAGAAAATGGACACATCTTTTTTTACCTCACTGTCTGACACAAATGTAGACCACACTTCACAATTTAGGTCAGTTAGATTGATCAAATTAATCTAGTTTTTCAAACATCAGAATGAGATAGAATGTTTTATTACTTCCTTCAAAATCAGACGTTTACATACAGTAGGATTACTATGCCTTTAAAATATTTGGTAAAGCCCGGATGATGACGCAGCGGCATTTTAAGGGATTGGTTAATTCATAATCTTTGAGTTAACTGGAGGGAAACCTGTGGATGCATTCAGAGCAACACCTTAAACACACTGCTTTCCTTGTGTGACATCACAGGAAAATGTAAAGAAATCACGAAGAGAACTGCGGTCCTCCACAAATCTGGTTTATTCTTCAGAGCGGCCCAGAGATTAGTGTGTTCTGGTGTGAATCAACGCTAGAAGCAAAAAACCTTGTGAAGATGCTGATTGAAGCAGGTAAGGGAGTGTCATTAATAACAGTGAAACCAGTCGTGAACCAGCCTAACCCAGCCTAGCCCGAAAGGCACCTTGGAGAGGAAGAAGCAACTAGTCCACAAGCAACATGAAAAGCCAGATTACAGTTTGTAAATGCACTCAAATAGGCCTGCAGCTAGTCATTATATTGTATTCAACTAATATATCTACCTATAATACACTAACAAACTAAAACTGTAGTGTTTGGGCACAATAACCACTGTAAGAAGCTTGTGGAACAAACTCCAAATACTGATCCCAAAAAAAAAAATAACGAAACAAATTCACTCTTTCCTTATTCTGCAGTTTAACAAACAGACAGTCTACTGATCAACTTAATTGACCCAAAACAGGAACGTTTAATGTCAGACAGTAAGAAAAAAAGGTTGTATTTCTTTTTATACAGTGTCTAAGTAGATGGTTTCAATTTTATATAATCCATCCAGCAAATTCTGGTTCTGCTCTGGGTCTCCTCCCAGTGGTAGCCACCCAGTCCTGGGAAAGTTCTACTACTGTTCTAAAACCTTACAAATCGCTCATTGAGCTTCCCAGACTGAACAATGTTTCCTCGTTTCTTTAGATCAGGGCATGATATGTTGCTTTTTGAAATCTTTTGGCCTCCTTCATGTTATCATCCAGGTTCCATTTAGGGAAATTCTTGATACTGTGGGTTGGGCTGTAATCCGGCCTGGGTGTGACTAGTCAAATTTAACAGAAAAACTTTGGGTAATCACAGGTAATTCATCTATGGTTTAACAAGAGGGGTGATATATGAACATATGCTGACATGAAGTCAACAATGACTTCATGTCACCAAAAAAACGATGAAAAACTTTTTATATCGTTAAAATATTGACAAAACTAATTAAAGAAATTAGTAAAATCATTGAAAAATAATTAATTATGAAGGTAAATTTTCAATTTCCATTCTTTGCAGGACAGTTGTGACATTATGTTTTTAAAATTGACCTACAGACTCTAAAAACTATATGTTCAAGCTTTAATATTGTAGATGTTTATGATAAACTTGGAACTCCTCCAAGATATTCTCAAATAAAAAAAACAACGCGGTGAGTGAAAGGGAGACAACCCCATAAAGTCCTTGATAGAGTAATTAGTATTTTCATTGTTAATATTGACTGGCTGCGAGTTACCTCCAGCAACACAGTTAACAAGGTATGATGCTCCTGAGGCAGATGATCAGTTTTTGGCAGAACATCATTTTATGGCACAACATCCACGTGTCCCAGGGAAGTTTTTCCAGTGTGCTGTCCCAAGTGTGGAATGCTGTGTCATGCAGGATGGGTACGTATACCCAGTATACCCAGTTCCCACGCACTCCTCATATGGGACAGATTAATGCAGTGGGACTGCAGACAGAGACCAATCTGATTCAAAGCCAGTTCTCATGAGCTGTTTGACGTATGCATGTTTTAATTTTTTTATGCAATTAAACCAAAACAGAAGACACCATGACTGAACCTAAATATTGTGGCATGTTTAAAAACAAACCAAACAAAACTTTAACAGCCACCAGAGAACAGAAAACCATAGATAATTATTCTGTAAAATAAAAATAGTGCCATTGACTGTGTCTGTATTTTCTTGTTTCCTCAAAACTATTTCTCTAATTGGGGTTTTGTGTTTTCGAGTTGCGCACCTGTAAACCCGCTCCCTCTTCATTTGCCAGCGGCTCAGTTGAAGGACCACTGACACTTGATGATCTCCCAACTGTTGCCAGGGCATCGACAGCCCTGGTCAGCCCAGACAGAACACTGATAAGCTGCCTTGTGTGCAATGATGGCCTGAATGGCAGAAGGAGCGTCACATTGGACACAGCTCTCACCTCCTGCGGTATGGCCTGCAATCAATCAGTCTGATTTCTTTGTTGCTGCAGCAACTCCCAATCAGTCATTACAATTGGGACACCTTCAGGGTTCTGCTGAGGCATTTTCTGGTCTCACCTTATTTGAGGAGTGTGGCAGTTGGACCTCTGATGAAGATTCTCCATTAAGGAAGAAAGAGATGAACATTTATCTGTTCTATATTCAACGAAACACATGATGCACATTCATGTTGAATTAAATAACTGAGACTGGATCCAGTACAGATTGGCTGTCCTTAAACTGGACCATTGTGTCCAAAGTAAAGTGATCTACAGGAGAGACGGTAAAGAAGAGACTAATGCACAATGATGCCACATTCTGCAAACTAATATCATTAAATATATATATTTAGATAGAGATATATTTAAACAAAGTAGAAGACAAACCTAAAAATAACTGCAGTCATTTGTGGGTATTTCATTTAAAATAGTGCAGCACCTATGGAGATGTTAACTGGTAAAACAGATCAGATCACACTTAGCATGTCTTGGTGGGTCTGAAATGGAACATTAGAAGGTTTTGTTTAAATGACAAGGATTGTTGTGGAGACAACTTGAAGCAGACTTCCATGTACTGTGCAACAGGGCTGACCCAAGCCCCAGACATGTCTAATAAAAGCAATGAGCTCATGGGAAAAAGCAGCTACACCTTCCCATTCAGGTCTACCAGTGGAAGAACAACTGTCACAGTGTCTGAATGGATCCTGAAGACTGTTCAGTCAAATATACAGCAAGCATGCTAATATAAAACAATCTAGAGATGACTACCAAGTCACGCAGACATGCTTCACTTCCTTCCTGTGAAAACATGTTTTGCTCCACCTGTACTTTGATTGCACCCACGTTAAGGTAACCGTTAGTTCTTCTGATGTCATCTGCAGTTATTTTCATAGCTGGGTGTTTTCAACGTTTCCCAGACTGGAAGCTAATCTTAGCATTATTATATGACCGAATCTCAACTATTTTAATCAAAATATCATACAAAGAAGCATTTTTAATTCAAAAACTTTACTTTTCAAACTATATGTGACTTTAGCTGTACAAAACTGAAACATGAAGTCTGTTATAAGTTGCATGTAGTTTAATGGGAACTCCAATCATCCATACATATTTGTTAAAAACTTCTTTAGGTTGCTTTATGTTTATTTGAATGATTTGATGAGTTTCTCAGAAGCACAGTAGGTAAGGTCATTAGGTAAAATATTAGAGGAGTAACTAGCACCTCTAAACACATGATTATTAACACATCAGAGCAGATTTATGAAGTAGAAGCGAAACTAAAAACTCAGTTTTTCTATCATACCGCACCCTATTCTCCAAACCAGTCTGGCTTACCATCTACCTGCAACATGAAGCAACTGCAGTTGTCCTGCAGCAGATGTTTCCTGCTCAGGTGCTGCAGCATTGAAGGGCTGCTATTATGGATGCTAATTCCATAACAGCAGGACGGCTGAACAGAGTCCAGCAAAGTTGTTCTGTTTTATCCATTTAAGCTTTCCACCTCTGTGTGTCATGCCAGACCTTTGGAAATCTCAGAGCTGGGATAAAGGAATACACACAGAGACTGCCGTTTTTCTAATGCTAGCCACGCTATTTGCCAATATAAGATGCTGACATCTGTAATCATTTTCTCTTGAAAATGTAAGTAAAGCCCTGTTTTACTCAGGGACAGGTAATGCAGCCTCCGTTCCTACTATAAATGGGATAAGAGATTCTTAATGATGTCCCTGAAAATCAGAATCAGCTAAAAAACAGAAATCAGCCTAACTGTAAAGAATACTAATGGCTGCAGCTCAAGCAGTGGAGAAACAAATAAAAAGGGGACTGATTTGAAAGATTATAAGAGGAAATGGACATGTCCTCTGTTGTCCATAAGCACCTCCACTGCAGGAGGTTGCTACATGATGTAGTTGACAGAACTGCGTCCTAAAACTTCACAATAATACCTACAGATTCAGCCGCTGTCACATACATATACCCAAATACACAGTGAGATTTTGTTTAGAATGATTCAATACATGTCAAGCTTCATCATTTCTTTAAACAAGCAAATCAGATAAATAAAAGACACAATTTCTTAAAATACCAAGGATCCAGTACATTAAACAGATATACACTGAGTGAAAGAACAGATCCCTGATGACAGACATCTTAATATTGCATAGTTTGACCTATGACACCATGCTTGTATTGCGCTAGATGAAACTATACTTAAAAGACAAAATAAAGCCAGTTAATCTTGTTGTGTTCATATTAAAATTCAGCTGAATTCCTAAGTAGTACCTGAACCATAACACAGAACGTGTCTGTGCATCAGCAGGACAAGAATGAGCCCATTCCTCGTGGCAGCTTGTTGGCTAATCACCAACTCCCTGCCTCACAAGCTCTCATTAGCCAGGAACAACAAAGACATCCACCCAGGTTTTCTCACTTTCAGCTAACACCCTCACATAGTAAACTAGATTATATGACAAACTGCATTCCTTACAGTGTTATCACATTCTCTGACAGCCTTTGCAAATGAAGAAACCACAAATGTTTTAAAGTAATCAGTTTGTGATTCCTGGGGAGCTACAGAACAAGAGCTATCTGTTCTCTGTTGAAATCATCTCAATCATTCCAGTGATCAACAAGAAAGCTTCATTTAAAACCCCCATTTTACCCTAGGACTGAAGCAGGGGGATGAATCCTGAAGTATCAAGTCTGTGGGAACAAACACACACACACACGCACGCATGCACACACACACACCCACCCTAAATCTCATTTAAGAGCTCAAGAGGTGTAAAGAGCAGCAGGTTGAGGATTGACAGAGACCCTCAGTAGGCTGCCAGGAATTAGATGAGATTTAGAGCAAAGTAGAAGACCAGGAAGGAAAGGGGAGATTCTTCCCATTGAGCTGATCCACTGTACTATACCCAAACTGAAGAAACCAGAATATAAACTGTTCATGGTGGGTGATTCTACATTTCCAGCTGAATGCTGTGGAGAATGAAAGCCAGAGGAGCATCTTCACACCAACTGCTTCACTTTATCTCCTTCAACAGGAAACTCCAGTTAAACCATACAGCTGTGAGCTGTTTAGAAGGAAACTGCCAGATCTCTATCTTCATCTGTCACTGCAAGCAGAAACAACAACTAAAGACTCACTTGAAACCACAGGCAAACATTTAGAACAGTCTTTAGTGGCAACATCAACAGAAAATCTAAATAGTTGCACCTGTAGCTTACATGAGTGTTGTTGCTTTCTTTATTCCATCAGCATAGGAGAACTTCAATGTTTTACTCTTTAAAATATACCAGAGTGAGTGGGAGAAAATTAATAAGACGTTGTTGTGACATCGTTAGATGTGGAGGAAAAAGGGGGAACTTCGCAACCTGAGAACCTTATTCCAACCGTGAAGTACAGGGGTGGCAGCATCATGTTGTAGGGTTGCTTAGCTACATGAGGGACTTGTGGACCTTACAAAAAAGATGGAGTCATGAAGGAAAAAAACCAATATGAGACAATTTTAAGGCATAAGCCAGTAAGTTAAAGCTTGAGCACAAATGTGTCTTCCAAATGGACAATGTCCCTCAGTATACCACCAAATTACTTCCAAAGTGGCTGAAGGACATTGAAGTCAGCATTTTGGATCGACCATCACAAAGCTCTGATCTTATTCCCAGAGAAATTGTGTGGGCAGAGATGAAAAGATGTGTGTGAGCAGGTAGGCCTACAAACCTGCTCTGTCAGGAGGAATGGCCCAACATATAAGCAAACTAATGGGAGAAGCTTGTGGAATCCCAAATTGTTTGACCCAATCATACAGCTTGAAGGCAACTCTACCAAAATCTAAAAAAAGAATTGAAAACATTTGGATATGAAGAAAGTGCAAAAGAAAATAGCTACAAAATGCTTTTAATATTCTGGAATTTAGCCACAGAAATAATTTTAGCAATCCTAAATGAACTGAAAACGTTTAATTTCATTTAATGTCTGAAGCATTATGTTATGTGTTATAGTTCTGAGTGTATTTTGTTTATGAATAAAACACCATGAAACTGCAGAACCGTCTCGTTAGTCAAGGTTATCCCTTTATATTGTATAACTTATTTGAATGCTTCTTTTGACCAATAATCTGATGGTAGAAAGGTAATTAAAACCAAGAGCAACGGTTTGCCTCTAGCTGAATGGACAAATGTCAGCAACATTTTTCATTAAAAATATCCTGGTCTGACTACAGATTCATTTCAACTCTCCAATTACTACCAAAAGACACATGTGGCACTCATATTTGTACATGCTCAAACAACACATCTGGGTGTATTTTAGTTAGAAAGTTTAGCCTCCAATCATGGCCACAAATGCTATTAAGTGGTTGTGGTCTTAGGCCCTGACAATAATTAGGCAGAAATTACATAAACCGTCTCCTCTTTCTTTATAGCTTCAGCTGAAGAGAGCCTTTAATATTGCATTCATTTTGTTGCAGTTGACAAAAATGCCTCAATGCAAAGCAGACAAGATGTTACAACACTTCATGCATGTATCGCGCTAATCTTATTTTCAGTATTACGCTGCACAGTAGGGCTGCATGCATTTACAAAATCATAAGATGAATATATTATTGGTAAATAGTGCCTCATTAATATCTGTTGCAATAAATCAAAATTTCCAAACTCCTTCTCTTGGTCATCTTTTCCTCCAACTCTGTGTGACCTTCAGAGTTCTCAGCTTTGTACTGTGTCAGATTTGGGGACCTAGTGCAGTGAGACTCCTTCCAACAGGTCAAATATTAAAATGACATGAAAAATGTGAACTCATGACACTTGGACACATTTTAAAACAGCCCTTTGCAGTATTAATATTGGTAATAACTGGTATTGTGATATTTGGGATAAACGTTTTCAGCATATCTGCTTTGATTTAATGTAAAGAGGTTTCATTTTAACTCAAACTTAAAGGGATAATCCAAACTGTCCATTTTAGTGCGCTATAAAATTACAATACTTCAACAAAAACGTAATATCAAGCAGTTTAAAATTAAAGACGTATCAAACCAGATGAACTGGGTTCTCTTTCTAAAAAAACAGATGGATAAAAACAATATGGAAAATGACATAATATCCAGCCACAGGTCTGTTATTATAGCAACCAGGTTGGATACTTGGACAGACCAGTGTCAAAGTAAAACTAACCAGACAATGATGCTTTGGGTAACTAAAAACCTCATCTAATTTATCTTCTGCTTTTAAAAAAAGACAATTTCAGTTCTACACTTGTTAGGTTAAAGAAAAAGGCAAGATCATTACTACGAGGACAGTAGGGGTATCCACCTGTACAGTTTTTTTGATCCTGTGGGATGGACCAGGATAGTCTGGGGAGTATAAGTCCGTGAGAAAGAGCGAGTTGATCAGCGTTGACTTCCCCAGTCCAGATTCTCCTGCAAGACAAAGAACAGGGACAGAATAATTGGTTGGGAGTAACATTAAGAATGTACTTCATGCTTCACTTGGTTTCTAATCTTCTTTTTCATGCCAAACGCAGGAGCAACATGACACAATCTCCAGATGTTCATCAACTCCATTCCTGCTGCAGTCTTTTGCAGCCTGACATTCTTCACATGTTTTAGATTTGTACAGGAAATGACCCGCCCTCCTTTTTTTTTTAAATAAGCCTCTGATAACATTAGCTGAGGGAAAGACAGACAGGGCGGAAGGTCTTTTTCCCCCCCAAATTCTTTTCCTGTATGCATCTCAGGAATCTAATCCAAGGATTTTGGGGAAATGGAGGAATCAGCAGCAAAATGTTATCTGTAGCATAGGAAAGACATCTGAAATCCCAGAATCTATTAGATGTAATGAAGAACATTAGGGGACAGAAAGTGACAGTTTCAACCAAACTATTTGGAAAAAATTACAGTTTCACAAAATCTTACTTTTAATTTTCTTTTCCTTCAGACACAGAACTGATTTGGGAACTGAAGGTGCTGTGGTGAACAACAGTATTTTTTAATATTAAGTAGAAAGTAGCAAACTGAGTCTTCCTCCCTCATGAACAACTTCCACACTGAAAGTTGATGTTACTCTGACCTGGTGGGACTATTATTATGAGTTTCTGAAGGAATAATCACTGGCCTGGCCCGATCAAGTTAAAAATCGGCTAAATTCTGTCACTGGCTGCTTTCTTAATACATCTGTAGTAACAGGTTTCATGTCAGGCTCTTGTATGTGACAAAACTTTCGTAGACACATCTAAATGTTTTAGTTCATACCAGTTAGCCCAGCAAAGAGGACTGACAGGTATGAACTAGGCCTTATGCTGCATAATAAAGCACTATCTCTGAGCTAGTGTATTTCCCCAAATGGATGCACAGCCATTTTCATTTTTGAAGAGGAGTTTAGTAACCTTGTAAATACCTTGCACATTTGTATCTTTCCTTGAAATTTCACAGGTGTCAGTTCTGCTGCCAGCCATAATCCTGCAGTAACAGGTAACTGTAATTGTAATTGCTACCTTTTTGAAGCCCTCCACGTTTACCCAAACTACAAATTAAACTTTTTAGTTTTTGAAACTTTTATTTCCAAAATAATAAAAAGATATAGTCCCAAAGAAAGTAACCGAAACCATTTGGTGCACAATATTTTGGACAGGCTGCAGTGGTGATAAACACAGAGATGCATAAAACCAGGAGAGCATGACTATGGTAAACCAATCCCCTCAGCAGGACGTCCCAGGTTGAGCGCAGGGCAACGAGGAGCTGCTAAACAAAAGCTCCTCTGTGAGTGAAGAAGCAGCCATAAGCCACCCTGGCATTAGAGCCAAAAAGCTGCTTGTGACCTTTACAAGTGGTCGGTCTGTGGCCAACATGGGTCACAGCCGCCAAAGCTCAGCCAATCAACACCCCATGAATAGTGAAGATGAAGAAAAAAAACAAAAAAAACAACAATAACAAAGGAATCTTTCAGTAACCACCCCAGAGTTAGAAATATTTTCCAAGAAGGGCAGAGTCACAATTTACCTTACAGCAGAATGGGCTCAGAAATGATAACTGGCTGGTGATCAAACAGTCAAAATGACTAAACTATGTTTAACATTGACAGCGAATGTAGACGTTGCACTATGGACTGACATTGTAAGAAAGAGTAAATGTCTGAAACACTAAAAGAAATGTAGGCTTTGTTGAGGAAAGGTGACAGGAACAGCATCTCCAGAGTCACTTTTGCACATTGGTAAAACGTTAATCATAGGCAACAGTTTTTAATATTTGGCTCTAATAACCTTAGCACCGGATTCCCTGATGAGGTTTCATGGAGCTGAGATGAGAGAGAAATGAGGATATTATTTTCACTGAGCTCTTACATGTTTTCTGGCTGTTCCATCACCTCACTGTTTTATCTGTAACATAACCATTAGTCTGATTGGTTTCTAAACTAGGAATGGATACTGATTTTCAAATATTCACCCTGTACTTGAAAACTTAAATATAGCACTGAATTGTCAACCGAGCCACCCATAGTCCTCCATCAGCAGTTTCACTGAGCAGAGCTAGGCGGGACTATGGAGCTAGATGCAGATCTAGATGCGTTTAGTGGAATGTTTTGTAGCTGTATGTACGGAGTCAGGTCGTCATTTAGAAAGATATTGTACTGCTCTCTCTATGGGTTATACCCCTAAGTGTTAACATAGATAAACAGCCAGCCAAACTCCTTTTTTAAGAGCCTGGAAAGTGAGCGTGCTTGCTCTTTAATTTGTTTGAAATCAACAAATGGTACAGGATGATGGCGTAGAATTGGAGTGAAACTATAAAAAACACAAATAATACTCCCATAAGATTTCCATTTTGACAAGATTTTCCATTTTAGGTAAATACATAGTGGAGTTACAACAAAATGACTATATAACCTAATATGGTAATATAATCAGCTTCAAATCCACAAATATCAAGAGGTGCATTTCCAAATAAACATTACTACTTACAACCATTGCTTTCTGCATAAAAGATTGCTTTGAATTCACCAGGATTAACAGTTGCATGCTCTCTCCCGCTGCACAACTCAAAAACATCCTGATCTTCCTTAATGGTGTGCAAGTTACAAAACATTTACTAAACTATTATGGATCATGTTATGCCAATATTAACATGAAATGCCCCAAAAATGTGGGTAATTTTTCTATCGTACTGTTGAAATGAATTACATTAACCATGTCATTATATACTTTTTAAGGTTAAAGAATGTGTTTGGTTTGTGATATATGGAGGGCATTTGGCAAATAGTAAAAAAAAAAATACAATACATTTTATAGGACCCTTGGTTTAGGCATCTCATTGATGGCAGACAGTGTCATTTTCTTGGTATTTGTAAGTTTTACAAATACCATTGTTTATTTTTTTTTTAGTTGGTCACGTTTAAGGTCTACTTGGCATTTGTGCCATTTGTTTACTTTTGTTTGTAAGTTGAAATAAATTTGATCACCAGGATTTGCTCATCTAGGTTTGGACCTTTGAACATAAAGTTTAAAGTTTGAGAACCTCTGCTCTTGTGTCTTTTTCTACACCGTCATCCCTGTCCCATCTGACAGAACTTGCTACTATTGGTCTTACTTCTAAGTAGCTTATTGCTAACTTTAATGGTGACTGCATTGCTATATCCTTATTTATAAGTCTCGTTGAATAAAAGGGGTCTACCGAAAGGAATAAAATGAAACAAATGCCACAGTCTGTACTTTGGCCAGCTCCACTCCACTTTGCCCGTTTTGCGACCATTTCCATTACTGGCTTTTCCGGCCTGGAACTGGCCTGATGGTCTCTGCTCATCAGCAGGTCCCATCAGGGCTAAGCAGTGCCGAAATGTGATGTGAACAGACTGCTGTACACTGACTGGCCATAGGCATGGTCAGCAGTATGTCAGCGGCATTAGAAAGTGTACGGTGAGGTAGCAGAGAGAATGACAAGACATGGATTTTCCTGCACACGGGGGTGCTGGGAAAAGTTCCAAAAACTCAAGAGCAACTACAAAAATATCAAGGAGCACAATGGCTGAAACGGGTCAAACCGAAAGCAGTGGCTCTACATCATCAGGGAGGTCTGGACTCCAAAACCTCACTGTTTTAAAAAGAACAGGATGGGTGACGGTGAGCGTATATTTTACTTTGCACAGCACGATGCTGACAGCTGTCAATGGAAACACAACAGGTTTCATGCTGAGTAGAGCGAGTCAGTGCAAAGTGGAGCCGTGCTGTGCTGGAACTGAATGGAAAATAAGCAAAAGTGTATGACTAGAAAAGAGCTGTATAAATTCAGTTCATTTGCCATTTAAAAATAGTTCTTAGTCAAATCATCACTTCCACTGCACCCATCTAGGAGTCTATTTTAGGGATTCTTTAAAGACAAATCTATAAGACTTAATTTTTCTCCTTGTCTACTCTACCCACTCGACCATAAAGCCTATGTGGCGTAAATTGTATCATCTGTACCCCCAGACTTTGATGACCAACCAAGGGCATTTTATTGCTTCATCAGTATTCCTTTCATGGAACACTGTGGGTAGGTCGTTCTCACTGCGCCATGACTTGCAAGAGTCTTTTAAATCACTCTGGATGAATCTTGGCCTACTATGCAGAATTGTTTTAATTCAGTTACACTGAACCGTTTCTAACCATAAATGGCCTTTTTAAGATAATCTTTATTGGAGTTTAGTCCAGACTTTAACTAGGCCAATTCAGAATTAGACATTCTCCTTTAGAATTGTCTGGTAGAGAGCAGAAGGTAAGGTACCATCAATTACAATAAGGCCATCCAGATCCTAAAGTCAAACAAATCATGTTTGAGTGTCAGTGTGATATTGCTTTTTCTGAAATTCTTTGTTTTACACCAGATGTAATGCAACACAAACCTCCTACACAAGGCTTAACAGATGTGTAGTTCTTGGACTGTTGACTTACAGCAAGAAGCGCCTGTGTTCGCATCTCAGCTTGGGGTCTTTTTGCATGGGTTAAGCATGTTTTGCCTGTGCATACATGGGTTCTCCCTGGGAACTCTAGCCTCCCCCAAACAGTCCAAAAAGATGAATGTCGTAAATGTGAGTTATTTTTGGTCAGCAGGGGTGTTGGTCTTGAAACTATCCTATTAATGCCATTTTTGCCCTGACTCTTCTTGCATTCTTGAGAAATAAACTCTGATCTTAACTGAGAAAAGCAAGGCCAGCAGAGTTATAGAGGTTGTTCTGTCTTCTTTTGTGATCCATGGATGAGTAGTCGATGACCTCGAGTAATTTTGGTAGGTCAGCCACTCCTGGGACAGTTACCAACTGTTCCATGTTTCCTCCAGTTGTGGACAATGGCTCTCATTGTTGTTCTCCGGCACCCCAAAGCCTTAGAAATAGCTCTGTAACCCCTTTCAGAATAATAGATGTCAATGAATTTGTTTCTAATGCTTTTTTGAATTTCTTTAGATTAAGAGTGGATTGGTGCTTTTTAAAATATGCTTTGGCCTACTTCATGTGGTCAGACAAGTGAATTTTTGAACTGGGCCAGGGTGTGGCTGGTCAAACAGAGCCCAAACGTGGCGAATCAGGGTTAAGTCATGACTTAACAATGTCAGTAACGTTTCTTATTCTGCCAGGTGGGTTTGCATACCTTCTCTTTTCTTTAAAAATAAAATCATTTGAAAACTGCATTTGTATTTATTTATGTTACCTTTCTCTAATTTTAACAATTGTTTAGTAATTTAAAACGTTTAAGGGTGACGACAAAAACAAAAAAACTGAAGAAATCTGTAAGGGGCCAAATGAACCCCTTTGGTTTAGCTGTAGCTACTACTAAGCCTTTGTAAGAACATTTTTGATTTTCTGCTATCATTCTCTATTCTACATGAGGAGGGCCAGTCTTAAGGGCCAGTCTTAGAGAGCTGCCTACTGAGTAGAGGATCAGTAGGCAGGCAGCTTGCTTCCTTTAAAGGAAATTTCCAACAGCTGTGTGAAATATGTGGATTTATCCAAATGCCCTATTCGTTATTCAGCAGGATGGTGGAGGGAAGAAGGAAAATACTGGCTCATGAGAAGGACAGGCTGCAGCCATTAATTCCTTCTTCTAGGCCTTCCAATGACACATGGCTTGTAATGTGCAGGTGATGTAAAAGATGCAGTTGGTTTCAAAACTGTTGCCTGAGAGCAGTCATCTTTTCCCCACAGCTCTATTATAAATGGGACTTTCCATTCACAATATGTAATAGAAAGTATATAAAGCATTGATGTGCACAAAGTCCTGGATATGCTCTAAAGAAGTATAAATCAGTATCAGCAAAGGCATACAGCTTTACTGTATGTTGGGTTAAGTGATGCAGTATTAAACTGTCATCTAGGAAAAAAATACACAACAGGCTCTAGCTGCATGGGTCAACATCTAGGTCAGTATCTGCCAACATGGAAATCTCTGCCAAACATTGACTTTTACCAACAAATGGCTCTGGCCCACTTCCACTTGTTTGCTAGCTGATGTTCTACTCACCCAACGCACTAGCACTGATACACAGAAGGAGATGTGAGTAAATCTGTAGGTAGCCTTCTAGCTCTGTAATGTGCTTTAATTAGAAGCAACCATGTAATGCATACCTGCATGACTTTACTATTTAACAGAGTAACCAAATTAAATTGATCAAATAAATCATCTCAAGTTCATTTAATAACCAAACGCTAATACAGAGTTAACAGATCTGTTGGTTCCCCTAAACAGAACATTAACCCCTGCATTATGAGTATATTTAACCCTAATTAGAATCACAGATACCTTTAAGCTTATGGTCAGCCATTCAGCCTATTTAAAAAGGGAACAGAGGCCTGAACATGGAGCAGAGGAAGCAAAGCTGAAAGCTCAGGAACTCAGAATGAAGATCATAGATACCCATGTTAAAGATCAACTCCACACGGCTTCATGGTCCTGTCATTAATGTTGCTAATAATGCTACAAAGTTTAAGCTTCCTAGTTCTACAGCCAACCTCCCAGGAATGGATGATAGAAAAATAAATGAAACAAGAAACCCATCCAGAATGAATTCTAAGGCCAAGTTATGTACCTTTCTGATCTAACTGTCTGTCGCCACTAAATGGTAAAGGGTTTTTTGTTCATAAGATTTTTATTTGTTTAAATATGTGAAATATTCTCAATCAATAAGCAAAGGAAATTCTGTTTTGTGTTAACTGTGGAATAAACAACAATTTAAATCATTAAACTTTTGTCAGTTTCTTGATAATCTTTCGGAAAACATTCCCCTCCCAGTAAACTGTTAATAACCAGTAGGAAAGAAAACTGCACTCCACCACCTTTACCACAATGTGTTGTCCCTAAACTGAAATAACCCAAACCAAGCAGGATTTTACCACAATTTAGTATTTCTGGAATATCTGCTGAAGAATTTCACAATTTTTCATAAAATCCACACGCATCAAGTCCCAGCAGAGCCAACTTTCAAGAACACCCCTTCAATGAGGAAACTTAAGAAACTGACAAACGCACAAATACTTCAACTATTGTAGCAGGTATGAAGCTTTTATAAAAACTCTGCTGCTCCAGTTGCACACTGCACATGAAATTTTCTTTCCTGAGAGCACACAGCAGGGGAAACACCAGAGCATGATTACATGCACAAAGATAGGACGAGTCCCACTGAGACCAATTTCTGAGCCCTTGGGGCAAGATGGTACTGCAAGTCCTGGACTTTTGGCACAGGATGTGACATCTTGTGGCCATTCAGGACAGTTTCCTGTTCAGGTAGCAGCATGTAAGACTAGAGAAAGCAAATGCCACGCAGGAGGACCTCCTGTTGAATAGGCAGATCAGGCTTTGAATTTTGAGAGCAAGAATGTAATGACAGGAACTCTCTTCTCTCCACATAATTTAAATGAGACAGCTAATCGCAAATGCACACAAGCAGGGACAGAGGGATGGATTTCTGGCTGCAAGCAGCATTTATGCTGTCAGTCAGTAGCCACAGACCTCCAAACTCCATGTGGCTTTCAGATTAGATTAAGAATAGTTCATAGAGAATCTTGTGGAATGGGCTTCCATGGCCAAGCAGCTGCATCCAAGCCTCACATCAACAAAGTACAATGCAAAGCTTCAGATGCACTGCTGTAAAGAGACCACTGTACCTTAAAGCGGTGGAGAGTGTTCTCATGACTCTCTTCCCAGAAATTCAATGGACTTGGTCTAGTCTGGATTTGGCTGTTACCAAGGGAACAGTACTTACCTGACTACATTGTGTCATGTGTAAAGTTTGGTGGAGGGAGGATTATGACTTGCAGCTGCCTTTAAGCAGTTGGGTTCAGCTCCTTAGCTCCACTAAAAGGAACTCAAAGCTTCAGCATTCGAAGACATCTGGGACCCAACTTTGTGAAAATGGTGACATGGAGCCGTAAGCATAGTCTGGCTTGTGGTAAGTGGACTATGTGTAACATGAATATCAGGCTTAGACCAGATCAGACCCAATTCAAGAACACACTAGGAGTCCTTACACTGACAGAACATATATATAAATCATTTGAGTCTGGATATTGTAGGCAGGCTGCAGCCTTCATCTGTTAACATGTGGAGCAGACCTGGACAATATAATGAATACATTTCATGCATCAAGTGCAATGTCTGACATGACAATATTGTGTCTGTTTGAGTATAAACGTCCATAGCAACTTTTTTTTTTTTCCATAGCAACTTCCCCCTGCATCAAATTTCCTGGAAGCAGGAAGCTCGGTTTCTCTTAACACTCCTGATCGCATCAGCTGAGGGGACAACACCATTAGAAACGTTAAGAGAACAGCTAGAGTTACTAGGCTTTCAGTGTCAGATTGTGGAATAATAAAGAAAACAGCTCTGGATCAAGCACTGGTGATCAGAAGGAGAAATTAAACAAAGGGGAGTTTTACCACAAAGTAGAGGAGAGACTACAGCTAAGGTCCATCAAAACTGCTTGGGTTTAAGGAAAGCTATGGTTTGGCTGCTAAACTGAGAAAAGGATGATAACCTTTAGTATTACTGCCTTTGTCAGATGGTGAGTACGTTGGCCCTGAGTTTTATGCTCCACTGTATAAAATGGCTTTCCTGTCATGTATTACTGTGTCAGCTGCTGGAATTTAGTGTTTTTGTTTTTAGCGGTTTTTCCCTTACAGCTTCGGACCTCATCTTGCTGGTGTTTTTTTCCAGTCTGTTCTTTCTGTCTGGTGTTTTGATGCTTGACATATATGTGCGCTATCATACTGTGTCAACGTCTTCAGTGTTTCTCTGTGTTTAGAAGGTAATTTATGGGTCAAAGGAATTTCTATATGTGTCAATCATAAGGTTTATTTGCAGACATGTTCACCAGTCTAATGTGATTTAGACTGCTGAACATACTGTGTCTTTAACAAGTTTGAAGTGAACGTGTTAAAGATCACATCTACTGTTGCATTGTGGGGTAAACAGCTGCAAAGTTTAGTGCTTTTGTCCTTCTGTTGAAGAAGGGTGAGAGTCTGATTTACTGCTCACAGCTGCAGTAGTGTTCACCATTATTATAATGATGTAGAACAAATATCTTATTGTGATCCATATAAACTATATTGTGATTGTAATTTTGGGTCTCTTCACGCAGCTCTAATATCAAGGTGTGAATACAGAAGCATGTAGGCAACCAGGTTAAAACAGATGTACTCACCAACAACCATAAGTGTGAACTCAAATCCTCTTTTCACCGATTTTCTGTAGACTTGGTTGGGAAGATTTGCAAATCCCACATAGCCCTCCAAGTTCTTCTGTTGCTGCAGATTATATTCACACACAGGTTTTACTTTTTCTCCAAAGCCAATATTCAAACATCAGAAGGAGCTTTTTATCCAGCTGACAAATGTGTACAGTTATTAGGAAAGTGGAGAAACCAAATCCTTACAGTTTTTATTTCTATCATTAGGCATTTTTTAACCTTCACCACTTTTTAGCTTTGACTGTTCCTAGAGCTGTTTAATTTAAACAGCTCTAGGAACAGACTACAGAGACTACATAAATGATGAGTCTCTCTAAACACAAAAAAATGACATGTTTCCAAAAGTATTCATACCACTGAAACCTTTTCCCATTCTGTCATGTTACAACCACAAGCTTCAGTCCACTATACTGGTATTTTGTCGGATAAACCATCACGAAGCTATAAATACTTGGAAACTGCAGGGATTGATTTTAAAATGTGTTATAAATAAATATGAATCTGAAAAGTGTGGTGTGCATTTGTATTCAGGCCGCTCTCTTAATACACTATATGACCTACATTTGCAAAAAAACATGCTGCAAAGGCTTGGGGTTATTTCTGTTCAGGACCGGTGTCCTGCTGGAATTTCAACCACTGACCCAGAGGTCTTTTCCAGCCTCTAACAGGTTTTTTTTTTCAATGATTGGCTTGTATTTAACTGTATTTAACTTCCTATCAACACTGCCCAACTTTCTTGTTCCTTCTCCAAGCAAAATGTTTCACCATTTTGATGGTGTGTTCAGGGAGATGTACCCTGTTGGTTTTCCTCCACAGAGTTTTACATCTTGGCCAAAAAGTTCAAATTTTGGTTTCATCTGACCAGAACACTTTTTTTCCACATTTGTTGTCATGTGGGGGACAGATGGCTTGTGTCGCATGTCCTGCTCTTGGATCAGTGCTTCTTTGTTCTCTTTGTGTCTCTGCTCTGTTCTCTCAAACCCCCAGTCGGTCGTGGCAGATGGCCGCTCACACTGAGCCTGGTTCTGGTTCTGCTGGAGGTTTCTTCCTGTTAAAAGGGAGTTTTTCCTCTCCACTGTCGCTACATGCATGCTCAGTATGAGGGATTGCTGCAAAGTCAACACCAGTGACTGTCCACTGTCTCTACATGCTCATCCAGGAGGAGTGAATGCTGCAAGTCACTGACTCGATTCAACCTGCTGGGTTTCCTTAGATAGAAAAACTTTTTATCCAATTTGAATAAATAACTGAATTTGACTGAACTGTTCAATGATTAGGATTCATTGGAATGTATGAACCTGACTTGAAATCTGTATGATTCCATTGAACTGACTTTGTAAAGTGCCTTGAGACGACATGCGTTGTGAATTGGTGC
This sequence comes from Girardinichthys multiradiatus, assembly GCF_021462225.1. Classification (NCBI taxonomy): domain Eukaryota; kingdom Metazoa; phylum Chordata; class Actinopteri; order Cyprinodontiformes; family Goodeidae; genus Girardinichthys; species Girardinichthys multiradiatus. The sequence goes on along the minus strand of NC_061806.1, from coordinate 3,774,831 downwards.
TATATAAATAAAACTGAATTTAATTGTGTTAAACTTTCTCCCTGACCTGTCTGCTGTGCTCCTTGGTCTTCACGATGTTGTTTGTTCTGTAATGTTTTTTAAAGAACCTCTGAGGCCAGAAACAGAACATCTGAATCAATACCAAGACTGAATTACATGCAGTCAGACTATTTACTACATGGCAACTGGACTTAAAAATGAATGGGTGAAGATGGCTGAATAAAAATGCATGGTTTATTTATAAAAAAAACAACAAAGCATTAAAACCATTTATTCTTTTCCGTCCACCATTACATGTTTAAAGTTTTAGTAAGTAGGTTTGGGACACATAATCTCTGACCCCACTGGAATACACAGAGCAGAGTACTTACAGCTGGGTTGGAGAGCAGACGGATGGTAAGCAAGGTGGCGGTGGAGGTTGGCAGGTCCAGGATACAAAACAAGAAGAAGAACAATGAAAATAATTAGAATACCACATTATATTTGTCTTGTACCCTAATTCATCCCCTCAGCAGTATATTTCTGCACACTAATAATCTGCTAATTATTCATCTGTAGAATAATATTACCTGAGCAGCCTATAAACTTTTGCTTCTTTATTTGCATTGCTTGCAACCTCTCATGCATGCTTTGCATATATTTTAAATAAACCTCTGCTGGGAGTTTTACCCAGGTACTCCCTGTGAATGAATACATCAGTCAGGGTCCCTTGTTTTACTACTACTACTACTACTAGTGGAATACGTAATATGTTGGCCCCTATGGATGGATATTGTTTGGCCACTGCTGTTTAAACTGACTTAAACAACCCAGGGAGAGTTCTTTTGTTGAAAACACATCTGAATAATGTCTAAGTGCTCAAATGTGTTGTTTGGTTTAAAAGAAACATTTCGATTTTTTTTTGGTCCAACCACAGACCTGTTTGAGAAAAAGATTGATAAGAATACATAGAAAAGCAGTGGAATATGAACTCTAGATGAAAATACATGCAGTTTCAAAATGGTTTCTGGTTTCTGGCATTTTTTCATGATTTACAAACCTGTGGACCTTTTTAACTCTAAACACTTAAACCACACTGAGAACAGGCAGTTTTGCTTGACAGCAGACACCTTTAAACTGCATCCTGTGGCCCTCCATGCTACTTCCTGTTCTTTGGTCATATTTAAAACTAAAACTGTATGCAGATACTGCAAACATGAGCCTATCTCATAAAACGTGCACTTAAGACACAGTGTGCTCCTCTTACACCTAATATGACCGAAAGGTTTTTTTAATTCTCTTTAAATTCACGAAGCATTTGAAGCATCCACAGCTGTACCGCTGCATGCTGTTGTCTGTAGTCATTTATTAATGGCATAAGCTGAGCACATTAATAAGCTTGCTGAATTTCATCACAGAAATAAATAAGTGAGCTGACTTGTGTGTTTGTTTCTGCAGCTCTGCACATCATCGACGCTTTCTGGCTTCCTGACGGTGACAGACGTGTGTCAGCTAAAGAAACACACCAGGCATGTGCAGATATAAGATTTCTTTGTCAAAGGAACTACCAGAACACGGCCTTGACCACAAAAAATAAAATCAGCGCAGCAAGGTGCTGAGGCAGTAACAGAGAGTGAAATGCATGGTGCACTTTACTGATGAACCGGAAACTATGTGGGGAGGTACTCCCGGAAGCTGGGGTTACGAGGAGGTCTAGAGCGCTCAGGGCATAAAGCAGAGAGAAGAAGAGCGCTTCTCTCAAACAAACCAACTTCCCACGACCCTAAGAGAGCTCAGGCATTCCATGCAGCATCCTGCACTGTTTATTCCTCCAAATGGATCTGGTAATGCAAAACTGAGAATTTCTCAACTGGATTTTTACCCTGTCATGGGGATAGAAGGAGTTTTAACAAGCAAGAGATTTTAAAGTAAATTTATTTGATGACTTTTCTACAGCAGGATTTAGATGGGTTTCAAGGCCGGCATGTCCTGGGGTATAAAAGATCCCCAACCATCTTAGATACGATCAGATTTATTTCAAAAACTGTGACTACATTAGTAATTGTACCTATAATCTCCTTTTTAAACAGCTGCCAATAAGGAGCGTTCATGAGCCACTTGGCCCTGAAGTGAGCAGACTAGGAGATGCTTTTGGTTCACTGGCAGCAGTGTTGGTCCTAGCATGTCTTAGTTCTCCTTCAGTAAGCCATCATCACAGGTCCGACATATTAAGGTCTACCTGGTCATTTTAGGAAGTTCAACAGGTAGAACCCACCTCACGGTCAGGGTTTAAAGTTTTTTCACAGCCATTGTTGAAAGGTAAAATTAGTGAACCGTTCTACCTTGCAGAGATCCACATACCTGTAGAACATGTCGCTCATGTTTGCATACCAAAACCTTTTCTTTCATTTTTCATGCATGACTCATCAAAAAGCTTCTCCTTTAGAGAAGATGGGACAAGTCCCAGTGTTGTTGAGTGTTGGATAATGGACCAGAGTGAGCCAACAAGTTAGCATCACGTTGCTGCTGCACGTCTGGATGACTCGGATGAAAAATAAATGAGATCAAACCTTTTCTATAGAAGAATTAAGGTATTGTTTTAGCTCTTAATCTTACAGCCCAGAGAGTTAGGGATTATCTGTATAAACACATTTACATTCATACTTGATTTTTACAGAACATTTTCAGCAAAACTCTAATTAATTCCAATTTTACAAACCCCAAAAATAATAAAAACTACAACAATTCTCTGACCATTTCCATCAAAGTGCTGGGAGCAGACTCAGCCCAGTCATCACCTCCTCCTGGTATTAGCCTGCCGTGTCACCTGATACTCTGTGTGTAGCTGGCATGAAGCCGGAAAAACCCATCTGTACTGTCACTGTCACTGCCACTGTACAGTACACACACACACACACACACACACAGAGCATGTCGCTGGGATCCAGTTCTGTTTTCCATAATAAAATTGGGGATTTATTCTCCTACATCGAGCAGCATAAACCTGCTCTTTCATTTTTCTCCTGAAAGCATTTGAACTGAATCAGCTGCTTATTATCATTCGTTGAATCCGTGGCATTGTCTTCTTACAAAAATAGAAATCTTTCTGTTGCTGTAATGTGAGTAATGCAGCTGGCATCACACTGAGATTTGTCTTTCAAAGAATAGCAGACTGACCTGTTTCCCAACATGGTTGCACGCCAGCCTGGATGGCCCACACACTCACTTCTACCTGACACACACTCCTCACATAACTATCTTGTGCTTGTCCAATGGGCAGCTATAGTCAGGACAAAAGTGTTACTGCAAACTGATATTAAATGGGAGCAACACGTTCCCATCTTTTAACCATCCTAAAGATCTCCAGATCTCACAACAGAAGAAGAAACAAGACGAACTGATACATCACTGACCTTATAAAAAAGGATGAAATTACAACATATAAAACTTGGGGGGTCTGAACTGCTGTTAGTGATTTTAATCAAATCTATTGTTCTTCCTCAGGATTACAACACAGATAAAATGTGCTGCAGTTGCTTGATAAATGTAGTGGTTTTAAAAACACCAGAACATTATGGAATTACAAGAGTATGCCCATTTATGAACCAGAGCAAATTTCCAAAACTTCAATCTGATCTCCTTGAAAGTGCACAAAATGACAAGCTTTATGCTTGGGAGTGGGACTTCTTATATCTGATGCATTTAGTAACAGAAAAATAAAATGATGCTTCAGTATTTGACCTGCAATCCCCACCAGGAGTTGATCAAGGAGAGTTGGCCTATTCAAATCTGCTGCTGACAATTTATGTTGACAGAGAAAAGCAACAGAGGTTGTGCTGTCTTAGTATTTCATGTATATGCTGCACAGTCGCCCTTGTTCTGGCGGCAGCGCTGCAACAACAGAGACATTCAGCTCCTCCCTCCCTGAGCTGCTGTTGGAGGTTGCTGCTAACATTGTGAGTACAGCCAGAAAAAAATGCTAACCTATTTAGCTGACAAGGCAAATACAAAAGCATTTCATGTTTATGCATTATGCTATACTACATTACCATCATGTGAGTGGTCAGTGAGTCTGCAGCTATCGTTTCTGCTCTGATTAATCAATGAGTGATTAAGCTACTCGCTGTGCCATCCCCTCAATAAAAACTTTTAACTGACTTTTAAGTTTAGGAAATTCCAATAATAATGTTAAAGAAAGATAACCAGAATATTTTTTCCATTATATACCTTTTACCCAAGTTAGGGACAGTCTATTAGTGTGTGTTATCAAGTAGCTATAAATTAAGGTGGGCGATATGATGATCGTAGATGATGAGGGATTAGAAAATGTTGATTAGCTGCTAAAGCAGAGATCATGAGATCATCTATAAGGCTCACTCTGTGCATTGCAGTTCTATGCTCTAGGTCAGATCCATACGTTTAGTTTTCCTCCTTTACCTGTAACTCGGAAAAAAATCATTAAAATTTTATTCCGTGTTCGTGCTTTTTTGATTGCCCAGCGAATGCATCATCTTAGCAGCCAACGGGAACAGAAGGCAGTGAAAGTAAAGCTGTCTCCTCCAGCTGCTACTAGCTTCCTAGTGGCTAATGGTCATCAAGTAAACATTAAGCTGGGTGGTCTGGTTTGTCTGTTTAACTGCTTACCAGCTGGTCACATTTATTTGACTATCAGGGTTGCGTCAGAGGGTCTGATTCCACTCTTCGGAGCCATCGAATCTATGTAACCAGGGTTTAGATCTCTATTTATAGCAGTAATACGGTACACCTTCACAATAAAAGCCTTATCCAAGTATAAAGCACTCAGGGGTTGAGATAGCATAAAGCTAATGAAAACTGCTTCCAGTTTCCCGTCTGCTCATAAAAACCCTGCAGAGTGAATGCTGGGTGGTGCAGGCTGTAGTTCATCCCTGACAGATATCAGATCATACAGAGAATGATGACAAATATTACAACTACTTCTGCTAATAGTAATAATAACAATAATAATAAGGTAACATTGATGCTAGAGTTAAAATGACAACTGGGATGAATTTTCACACGCAAAAACTAACTGTTCTGATATGTGACTGCAAGTATAATGAGCTTCTGCAAGCTCCAGTTTCCCTCAACAATTAGGAATACAGGTACAGCTCCGAAAATTAGAATACTATTAAAAAGCTCAATATTTTTGGTCGCTCATTCAGAAAGTGAAAGTCATATGATATATATATATATATATATATATATATATATATATATATATATATATATATATATATATATATATATATATATATATATATATATATATATCAGTTTTATATAAACAAAAAGGTGGAATGCTTTTCGTTTTAGAGCAGAATAGTCTTTGACGATGTTTTTAATGGTGAAATAGTCATATTCTATAGTAAAGAAAGTAACCTGGGCTGATTAAAAGACCTGTTACATGTCAATTAAATGTCATTAATTCTAACCGCTAAAAAGGTAGCTTATTCATAAATTACTGTTTGTTGAAATAAATTATAAGTTCATTTTCTTATAAATTTATAAATTACCATTCAAAGTAAATTGAGGGAAATAACTTAGCCCATTTTAAAACGCAGTAGCTCTTCATTTCTAACCTACACATCATCTTGGTTTGATCTGAAAGTATTTCATTGTTCTTTTTAATTAAATTTGTGCTTCTGATATACAACTACGTTCAAAATAATACTTATATTTACATACACAGAAGAACCCAAAACAATGTCTAAAGCTCTGCAGGCCTCACTGCCTCAGATACTACTACTGCTATTTTATTTATAATGCACTTCAAAACAACCACAAGTAAAATCAATTAACATTTAAAACATAAAACTGGGTAAAAGAGCAACAGGGACATGGTTGAAAAACAACAACAGTAAGATCAAGAAAACAATAAAAACAATAAGGCTCCTGCTGGTCTAAAAGCCAAAGAAGGAAAGTGCGTTTTCAGATAATTTTTTTAAAACTTATCTATAAACAATAAGGTCAGAGCTCATGATTCAACAATAATCTGTGGGCTGGTGAGACAGAAGCACAACTTTTTGGAAGGTGTGCGACCCATAACACCTGGTACAAAAGTAACAGAGGATTTCAGGAAAGATCAAATGTCAAACAGTCAAACATGGAGGTGGTAGAGTGATGGTCCTGCTGTGCTTTGCTGCTTCAGGACCTAGATGACTTGCTGCAACTGATCGAACCATAAATGATCAGCAATGGCAGAAAATGTAAAGGATCTAAATCACAAAAGCCTGTCCACCTTTAAATAGCTAAAAAGAAAGAAGGAACTTAGGTGTTGCAGAGGCCTAGTTAAAGTCCTGGCTTCAGTCCAGTTGAGATGCTGCAGCATATGACCTTTAACAGGCTTTTTATGCTTGAGAATTCTTTAATGTGGCTGAATTAAAACAATTCTGCAAAGCAGAGTTGGGCAACAATTTCTCCATATTGATGTAAAAGACTCCATATCACTTATCAAAAATGCTTGACAGAAACTATTGTTGCAAAGGTTGGCACAAGTTTAGGGAATAATCACCTTATTATTTAAAAATCGCGTTTTGTATTTTACTTTGTCTGATATTACATTTTTTTGAGGATCCGGAACACTTAAGGGTGCCAAAAAAATAATCAAAAACTGAATAAACCTGCAATACTTTTTTCAGCTCACTGTAGTTAAGCTTTCTTTGGGGTGGGGGGTTGCCCCCTGTGTTTAAGACTCCTAACACCGCCTCTGGACCACAGCAATGAACAAGGCTGCTTCCGCACATTGCTAAATTCACTCCAGTCTGTGGATCCTGACAACTCTTCTCAGTTTTTAGGTATTGATTCACTGTATTTCCAAAGAGACGGGGCCATGTTGCCATAAGCCAGGCAGCAGGATGGCACTGAATGGACGGTTCGTGTTTACTCCGATTAGTTAAGGTCCAAAAGCGGTGACGGAGATGTTTCTGACTTAAAGGAAGAACAGGAAACTGTAGCAGTTTCTGACATGTTGCTGAACAGCGAGACATACCAGTCATTTCAGAATGTTCCCTAACAATTCTGTGCAACAGTATTAGGTTAAAGTAATGACAATGAAAATATTTGAAGGTATTTTGTCTGAACAAGTTAGAAAATAGTTCGCTAGAGCCAAGCCGATTTAAAAAGTTAGTCTTAAAAGAAGCTCCGGGGCAGAAAAGCTGAGAGAACTCACCCATTATGCTGCCGTTGCCCTCCGCTTCACCGGCCAGGACTTCTGAGCTTGACATTCCCACTGAAGGAAAAACTTCCCACAACTTACCGAACCAGTATGAGTGGAACGCTCAGCTCTACGCCGACTGTTCTACGTAACGGACGTGATTCATACAAGTCCGTCAAAGCAAAATCCGTGCGAGTAACAGCGGCAAGATATCGCGAGATTTTTATGGACCCAATTATCACTTAAAAAAACATAACGGTCATTTGTTCAACAGCATAATTAATTAATAATTAAACTAAGCCTTGATAAAACGGATAAAGGTTTGCTGAGACATTTTCATGGGTTCACTGTTCAACCTGGAGGGAAAAAAGTGACGTTTGAGCGCCATCTAGTGTTTTCTTTTACTAGACACGGGAAACACTTTATTTGCCCCAATGTTTCCTGTATAAAACAAATAAGAATCGAACTTCGGCTCTTAGCAATGATCTTTTCTCCACAGTATCATTCTTGTGCGGCTTTTAAAATAAAGAAAATAAAGATTCTGGCATTAATGAGCTGCAGATTATTATGATGGCTTCTCTGCCTTTTGAACAAGTGAAAATCAACCGAAAAACTTTGCAGACATGAGATGTCCCACGCAGCGACCAGTAAAATCAATCACCCAAGCCTCAGCAGCCCCAGTCAGCGGTAGATGCGTACAAGAAAGCCTTTGACTGTGAAATTAAATGAAATGGAGTGCGGCAAAGAGGAGAATGAGCTTGTCGCATCATGTTATATAAAGATGGCAGTTGGTGTTGCTCTAAACCTCACTGTAGTTGTTGAACACTAACCGCTTAAACACTGCAAGATATACAGTATAATTACATTTGTAAAGTACATCTTTCATTATTTAATTTTCTCTGGTGTTCGGTGGTTGTGAAGCTCCTTATGTCTCTGTCATCTTTGTGATGTTTGTGTTACAACAGATCAAAACTGCATTTTTCTCTAAGAAAAAACAAATGACACATTTTCTGTCAATTAAAACATCCAGATAGGGCAGAACAGAACGTAATGTTACAGATAATGATGAAAAGTTAAGAAATAAGACATCATCTATTTGCATCAGTTTGTCACCATGGTCAAGGTATACCTTCAGAAGGCAGCTGTGCTGTTGGTTAAGTACTGTATATGAAACTTGTTAGCAATAACCTTTATTAATATGCTTATAGCTGTTTTTCCCTTTTATACCATAGTGATATAAAGTATAAGTTCTAATGTTTCCCTTTTGTTAGAATAGGATAAGAATGCTCATAGACATACAGTACAAGGATAAATGGCCCAAGGTTTGTCATAAATGACCTGAAGCTGGGGTACTGGGTTTGATAGTGGAGCAGCTGGTATAACTGGGTTGATTAGAAAGCTACAGAACACTTAGATTAGGGATGGACTCCCGCTACTACACAATCTAACAGATAGACACCACAATAGTGGCACATAGTCTACTGATAATCACTGAGGGAGGAAACATCCATTGCATCGGAGTGCCAAATATAAAAACTATATGTGACCTTCTATCGAGGGTCTTCGTCATCCTCTAACAGACGGTGAAGGTCCAAGACGGGAGCCTCAGCGCTGATCTCTGTAATCATTCCTCTGCCTTAATTTAGATTAATGGAGCTAAAAGTTAGAAACTGTTTGAGAGTCGTTCCTTTAAGAGTCAAAGTTAGTGTGTGATCGCTTCTTGGGTTCAAGTACCGGAGGAGCTCCGAGAGGTCTGACCGCCAACAGGGTGCGGTAGCTCGGACAAATTGCACACAAAAAGATGAACTAATGCACTGTAATGCAAAATAAACAATATTATAAAGCAAATCACATAATAATAAAGTTAACATTTTAATGTGATAACATTACAACCTTTGAGGCAAAATGAAAGGTATTGATTATCAATCAGACACTCACAGCAAAGCAAAAACCACTCAACTCTCAAAAGGTAGACCAACAAGAAGAAATCATAACCCACAAAACAAATTTTAATTCACACACTTATCCAACAAACTAAGACACAATATTTCAGGGAGTATAAACCTGGGTATATTATAGTGAATGTTTAAACTAGAACAAAAAGAACTATCCCCAAAATCAACCAGGAAACAATTCCACTTATTGACATACTGCACATATATGACGAAGGTGTTTCGATATTTTGTGCTGCTCTAATCCATCCATCCATCCATCTTCTATACCCACTTCTTCTGTATAGGGTCGTGGGGGAGCTGGTGCCTATCTCAAGCAATATGGGTGAAAGGCAGAGTAGACCCTGGACAGGTCGCCAGTCAATTGCAGGACAACACAGAGACACACAAGACAAACAACCATGCACACACCCATTCACACCTAAGGGCCATTGAGAGAGACCAATAAACCTAACAGTTATGTTGTTGGACTGTGGGAGGATGCCAGAGTACTCGGAGAGAGGCCGTGCATGGGGAGAACATGCAAACTCCATGCAGAAAGACCCCCGGACAGGAGTCATACCCAGAAATGTCCTACTGCATGGCAACAGTGCTACCAACTGCGCCACCATGCAGCACAGACCTAATACAATGAAACAAAAATGACTTTGTCTTTTCTGGAGGATATTGATAAAGTAGCCTTCCTATAGATGCCAGGAGATAAAACCACACTTAAAAGGGAAGCGGCTCCTATCACATCCTATGATGCCAGAGGAGCAGGAGGAGATGTCTAATTACTCAGTGTAAGTCAGTGGTCAGCAGTAATATCTGTCCATACTCAGTCTTCATGGTAACCAACTGCTGTATGGTGAATGGAGCAATGGTGGTGGTCTCCACTAGTTTAATTACTGATTTAGCTTTTAAATCAGATATTCACCACACTAAGAGGATATCCCACAACAGACCCTCTGTAGAGAGACAGCATAACCAAAAACATAGAAGGATTTGCTTATGGGTGCACATGCTGTTTATCTATTAGGATAATCCATCCTATTATCCAGAGGAGGAATTTTGCAGTGCTGAGTTGAGCTCCAAACCATGCTGTCCAGCCTCCACCTTCAAGGGTCCTACATTGCCTTCCATGCATCTTCACTCGGCCAACTCTCTATCCATCCATATAAAAAGATTTAGGTGAATGTAGTTTATAAATATATAAGTCAGTACACAATCCTATTTAATAAATTATAATAATCTGGATACGTTATTTTTTTCAGTAACTCATGTCACTAAGTGAAACACATTATATAGATTAATTTCAAACAGACTGATGTTTTCAAGCTTTTAATTCTGATGATTTTCTTCTTACAAGGAAAAAGACATTTAAGATTAGAATATTACTTCGGACCAACAAAAAAAATTAATACAGAAATGTGGGTTTAATGAAAAGTATGTTTAAGACCAGCTTATGGGTTATTTTTTTAAATAGAGGTTTCACTCTGCAAAGATTAAAGAACTTGTGGACCCAATTCTTTATTTTAAAAATCATTGCATAGTGTAATCATTCTACCCAAGACAAGGTGTAAATTACTCAAATCCCAATGTAATATTACATTTATGGATTCCTCTTAACATGGTTAGGCGCTAAACTGCATTTAAATGAAATTAGAACATTCTTAGTGCAGCCTAAAAAATATTTCTCAAGACCAGTGTAAACAAATACAGGAAAGTCTGGCTTATTGGAATTAAAATGTAAAGAAACATGGGATGATTTTGATACATAAGCGTAGTAGATTGCATGCCTCCTGATTTTAGAAAGCTTCCACATTACATCGGTTTTCTATGTCCCCTTTCTCAAATATCCTAAAAAATAAGGAAAAGGACACGGTGCATTTGCCAGGATTTTCTTTTTAATCTTTGTACCTGATCAGCATCATATTCATATTCATATTTGATAACTACTTGTTTGTCTCTTGAAATAAAATGATTCTCCAGAAAAATCCAAGACTAGAAACAAGACAGCATCCAGGCTAAACCAAATGTAATAATGGTTTCATTTTGGATTGCATTGCAATCTGGTTGTAGTTCATGTTACCTCAAAGGAGGAAGGTTCTGCATTCATGTCCCAGCTGGAGCCTTTCTGTGTGGAGTGTGTACTCTCTCTGTCAATAGATGGGCTCATTCTGGGTACTCCAGCTTCTTCCCACAACCCAAAGGCATGCATGTAACTTGGTCTTTTACTCTCTCCAAGTTGCCCTTCTTTTCATGGTGGTTGTCGTGTGTTATGTGATGAAATGGTGATCTGCTCAGGGTGTCTCTATCTGTCACCCATTGACCGCTGAAGACAGCCACCAGCTACGTTGACCCTGAGAGAATTAAGTGTGTATGGAACAGGGTCAGTCTTTATTCAATAAGAATTCCTGCTCTATTTTGTTGCACAGAGCTCATGGAGAGCATGTTCTGAAAACATGCTCTCCATGTCACAGATTACCTCTTTCAGTGCCACTAACTCTTGGATGTGTGTCATTAGGACAGTGATATTTTTTGGTGATGGGTTCTAATTTACCAGTATTTTACAGATACGTTTCTCATGTTTTTCCTCAACAGTGTTCAACAGCCATGAGAGATTTAGGACCAACTGAGGGAAGGCAGGAAACCTTTTTAAAATTTCAAGACTACAGATCATTGCTGAAACCCTTTAGCAATTAACCTTTAGTATATATCCCCAGACTCTCCTCTACATAATCCCATAGGCCTCTCCTGAGTCTGACCCCAGGCCTCCTGCCAGTGGACTCATGCCCATTTAAAAAGTGCTTGATTTCTGGAAGTAGATTTTAGCCACTGACCTCTAAGAAAGACATATTATTTTTGAAATTTGTTTTTCCCCTAAACAGTTACAGAGATTACAAGCAAACAAGTTAATAGATGGACAGTCAGTGCACATTCATTATGGTGAATGTAGAAGTGGTCAGCAGACCTTGACATGGTCTTCAAGCCTCAGTTATCAGTGATTTTAATTGGTCAGTTCTCCTTACTTTGTAATTGTCAAGATCTGCCATTTTGGGTTTTTTGTTAGTTTACTTTTTTCTGTTAGGTGTTTTTCCTGTTCCTTCTTTAGTAGTTATTTGATCACTGTTCAGTCCTGGTGTTCATGTGTTTTCACTTTAGATCTGTTCCCTTCGTTTTGTTAGTCAAGTCTTGCTCCCCTTACTGGTTGTTTACCTTCAAATACATTTCTCCTCAGTTCCCTGCAGCTTGTCTTCACACCTGTTCATCATTTCATCTGATTACCTCTTCCCCTTTCTCATTGGTCCACACTGCACTTGCCTCTGTTTTAAAGCTCACTGATTTTCACTGTCATTTGCTGGTTCCTCCCGTTACCTACCCTGTGTCTTTGCCCTGGTCCAGTCCTGAGTTCTTCCATGTCTGTTGCCCAGATTTTTCTTGCTCCTGCATTCACCCTGTTTATGTCATTCACCCGCCTGAGTTCCTGTGGCTTGGTCAACTGTAAGTTTATTTTTGCCATTAAACACCTTTCTTCAACTCCACTTAATCCTGCCTTAAACTCATTATGACAGTAATTTTGTGTGTTTTGGGGTTTGTTTTACCACAAACTAGACTAGATCTTTTAGCCACATCACAATAAGGTTTTAGACTGTGGTTGGAGAACCAAGCAACCATATGGGTTCCCAACCAACCACACCCAAACCCCAAGTTAAGATGAGCCTTCTCTCTATGTGCTTAGTTTCTGTTCTCTCGTTCAGTCCACTAGATCCCCTTTTTCTCTGTCCTCTGGTTCCTCACTAGGCTGCTGTCACTCTGATGATCAGACTTCCACTTGTCTCTGGCGCCAATAATCATCATTCCTCAGTAATACAGTCATATTCAATAAATTACAATATGCATTCTGATGAGGCTCATTTGACTGATTAAAGGTACCCTTTGAAAATAAATTCCTTTAAGCAGGGATTAAACATACTTTTCAGGCCCACATTTCTATATTAAAATGTTTTTTATAGGTCTGATGTAATATTCCTATTTTAAATGTTGTTTTTTCATTAGCTGTAATAAAAGCTTAAAAATAACAGTGTGTAATAATTAATCTTAATAATGTGTTTCACTTAGTGAACTGAGTTACTGAAATAAATGAACTTTTCAATAATCTAAATTATTATTATTTATTACAATTGGTTTTCAGTTGGGCTGCATGGTGGCGCAGTTGGTAGCACTGTTGCCTTGCAGCAAGAAGGTCCTGGGTTCAATTCCCAACCGTGGGTTTTTCTACATGGAGTTTGCATGTTCTCCCCGTGCATGCGTGGGTTCTCTCCGGGTACTCCGGCTTCCTCCCACAGTCCAAAGACATGCCTGTTAGGTTAATTGGTCTCTAAACCACCCTTAGGTGTATGAATGAGTGTGTCCATGGTTGTTTGTGTGTTGCCCTGCGATGGACTGGTGACCTGTCCAGGGTGTACCCTGCCTCTCGCCCATAGACTGCTGGAGATTGGCACCAGCTCCCCCGCAACCCACTATGGAATAAGCGGTAGAAAATGACTGACTGACTGGTTTTCAGTTTTGTTTTCATCATTTCCTTGTTCTTTATTTATGTTTCCCAAGTTTTGCCATTATCAGTTATTTTTGCCATCGGGGTTCTTCCATATTACTTCATTCTTTTGTGTTAAGTTTCTTTATGCTTGTGTTCTGTCCTGTGTGCATTCTAGTTTATTTTTCCAAGATCAGTGTTTGTACTTTCTCCCCTTGGTAAGTAGTGTCTTTGTTTCTTAGTTCAGTCCCATTGTTGGTAAATAGTCTCATTCCCTCAGTTTCCTATTCCCTTGATTAACTCATCTGCATTCAATGTCATTTTCAACTCATCCTCAGTATTTAAGCTTGCTGGTCATCATTGTTCTTCGCTGGATCCTTCCATTACACTGCCTGTTTCTTTGCCTGTGCTCCATGTCCTGATCTCCTTGTGCACTCTGTTGAGGATTCAAATAATTTAGTTTCATATATGAGTTCAGTTCGCATGTGTAACCATAAAAACTGACATAACATGTATTGTGAGCCTGAGTGGGAGAAGTCAGATGTCACAGCAGGCTTCAGGTTGGAGAAAGGGTTAATCTCAGGTTAAGATGTTCCCAGCAGCTGTAAACTGTAAAATGCCGGCGGTATGGGCAGTAAAGCAATAAATGTCGGCTGTTGGGCATGGTATAGATGATAAAGTACTCACATGGGGTTGGCTAATTTACAGCGCTGACACAGACTTCGTAAAAATTCTTGGAGGGGAGGGTCAGTCAGTAAGCTTTGAAGCAAAAGGTATAAGAGGTTTTAACATGTATTGTAAAACAGAGCACTCGGTAATACGGCGTTGTTTTGCTGACCGAGTCTCTCCCAGAGGGCCCTCTGGTAAACGTTTTGTTCTCTCTGTCATTCTTTTGTATTCAATATGCATTGGGAATTATTGGACTTATTATTTACCAAATTAAACTTGTGTTAATCTTAATTTCCTGCTCTTCATCTGTTCTTTCTCACAACATCTGGACTGGGGTGTTGAGGCTGTATTATGATATCTGGTGGAATTATTTTACCTCAACAACTCCTGTTAATCTTTAATTTTTAAAATCTTCCCTATGCTCATCCCAAGTTCCTGTCTACATTTTGGTCCAGCTCTTAATCCACAAAACATGACAATGGGACGGTATTCTCCTATGGTTGATTAAATCTCTGATTGTTTATCGTACTCGTACTCGTAATCTTCCGCTTATCCGGGACCGGGTCGCGGGGGCAACAGACTCAGCAAACACCCAGATGTCCCTCTCCCCAGACACCTCCTCCAGCTCCACCGGGGGGAGCCCAAGGCGCTACCAGGCCAGCCGAGAGACAGTCCCTCCAGCGTGTCCAGGGCCGTCCCCTGGGCCTCCTCCCGGTGGGACGTGCCTGGAACACCTCCCGAGGAAGGCGTCTAGGAGGCATCCGATATAGATGCCCGAGCCACCTCAACTGGCTCCTCTCGATGTGGAGGAGCAGCGGCTCTACTCCGAGCCCCTCCCAGATGGCCGAGCTCCTCACCCTATCTCTAAGGGAGTGCCCGGTCACCCTACGGAGGAAGCTCATTTCAGCCGCTTGTATCCGGAATCTCGTTCTTTCGGTCATGACCCAAAGTTCATGGCCATAGGTGAGGGTATGAACGTAGACCGACTGGTAAATCGAGAGCTTCGCTTTTCGGCTCAGCTCTCTCTTCACCACAACGGACCAGCACAGTGCCCCCATTACTGCGGCAGCCGCACCGATCCGTCTGTCGATCACCCGCTCCTTTCTTCCCTCACACGTGAACAAGACCCCCAGATATTTAAACTCCTCCACTTGAGGCAGGAACTCCCCTCCAACCTGAAGAAGACAAGCCATCCTTTTCCAGTCGAGAACCATGGCCTCGGACTTGGAGGAGCTGATCCTCATGCCCCCGTCCTTGAACCGCCACCTTTACGTGGTGAAGGGGTTTGAGTGCTCGAATGATCCTAGAGGCTATGTTGTCTGGGGCTTAAATGCCCCTGGTAGGGTCTCCCATGGCAAACAGGCTATAGGTGACGGGTCAGACAAAGAGCGGTTCAAGAACCCCTCATGACGACGATTAAATCGAGGCATATGAGCCAGGCCTGGGGTCGGGACTCGTTGGAGAGCGCCTCGCGGCTGGGTTGCTCCTTGCGGGATCCGACCGGGTCAAGCCCGAATGAGAGGTGCGATGCCATCCTCCAGTGGGCCCACCACCTGCAGGGGGAACCGTGAGGGACCAGTGTAAAGAGGATTAGTCGGCGGACGAAGGTGGAGACCTCGACGGCACAATTCCCGGATGCTTAGGGTGGCTCTAGGGACGTGGAATGTCACCTCGCTGGGGGGGAAGGAGCCTGAGCTTGTGCGGGAGGTCAAGAGATATTGACTAGAAATAGTCGGGCTCGCCTCCACGAACAGCGTGGGCTCTGGAACCCATCTCCTTGAGAGGGGATGGACTCTCTTCCACTCTGGAGTGGCCCAGGGGGAGATGCGGCGGGCTGCGGTGGGTTTGCTTGTTGCCCCCTGTTGGGGTGTGGAATGAGTGATCAGCTCAAACTAACAGTCAGACTCAGAGGAACGACACAGAGACTCTTTCTACTCGCAGCGAGGGTAATCACACTGATCTGCAGTGGACTACAGAGGTGTGATCACCGACGGAGTTTATTTTATACACCAAAGTAAACAGACATATCAGGTTACAAAATAGAGGTGCGAGACAGGTCAGGAAGAGTTAAAGAGTGGAAAGAGGAACAGCTGGTTCTGCTTTCGGGTGTTGTGAAACCAGCTACACATAGACCACAATAACAAGTGAGTGCAGAATGTTTCAGAACGATGGGTCACATCTGCATCTGACCCTTTAGAAAATACAAGAAATATATATGAGTGATAATAAAAAACATTAATGTATATACATTCAACCTAACATCGCATCCCTGTGCCTTCGGGTTGGGGACAGGTCTCTGACTGTCGTTTCGGCCTACGGGCCGAGCAGTAGTGCGGAGTACCCGGCCTTCTTGGCGTCCCTGTCAGGGGAGCTGGATAGTGCCCCTCCCGGGGACTCCATTATTCTGCTGGGGGACTTCAACGCCCACATGGGAAACGACAGTGACACCTGGAGAGGCGTGATCGGGAGGGATGGCCTCTCCGATCTGAATCCGAATGGTGTTTTGTTACTGAACTTCTGTGCTAGTCCTGGATTGTCCATAATGAACACCATGTTCAAACATAAGGGTGTCCATCAGTGCACTTGGCACCAGGACACTCTAGGCAGGAGGTCAATGATCGACTTTGTTGTCATTATCATCAGACCTTCGGCTGCATGTTTTGGACACTTGGGAGAAGAGAGGGGCTGAGCTGTCCACTGATCACCACCTGGTGGTGAGTTGGATCCGCTGGAGGAGGAGAAAGCCGGACAGACTTGGCATGCCCAAGCGCATAGTGAGGGTCTGCTGGGAACGTCTGGCGGAGCCCTTGGTCAGGGATGTATTCAACTCCCACCTCCGAGAGAGCTTTGACCAGATTCCGGGGGATGTTGGAGACATAGAGTCCGAGTGGACCATGTTCCCCGCATCTATTGTCGATGCTGCTGCCCGTATCTGTGGCTGTAAGGTCTACGATGTCTGTCGCAGCGGCAATCCCCGAACCCAGTGGTGGACACCGGCAGTAAGGGACGCTGTCAAGCTGAAGAAGGAGTCCTATCGGCTGTGGTTGGCTTGTGGGACTCCTGAGGCGGCTGACAGGTACCATGAGGCCAAGCGTGCCGTGGCCTGGGCGGTGGCAGAGGCAAAACCTCGGACCTGGGAGGAGTTCGGTGAGGCCATGGAGAAGGACTACCGGTTGGCCTCGAAGCGATCCTGGCAAACCATCCGCCGCCTCAGGAGTGGGAAGCAGTGATTCGCCAACACTGTTTACAGTGGGAGGCTGCTGACCTCAACTGGGGACATTATCTGGTGGTGGAAGGAGTACTTCAATTCAATTCAATTCAATTCAAAGATACTTTATTGATCCCCGAGGGGAAATTAGAATTCCAGTACAACCCATCCAAACATACATCATGACACAAGACAATGGGGGGGCGGGTCACCGAGGCTTTGCTGCCCGCTCACAGGCGCTGCCCTTGCTAGATGAGAAAAGAGGCCACATTAGGTAAGTAGAGGGAAAAAAAATCATATTTCACACTTTATCCTTAGCAGGATACAGTTTGAGATTGCAAAAAACCTCAGCACAAAGAAGCAACAAATTTACAAAACAACATCATGCTGGGAACGGTGAAGGTGGTGTGAGGGGTGCATATGTTTATCTTGAGCATGTGTGTGTGTGCAAGTGAGTGTGTGCAAGTAAGTCCACGAAGCACTGTCATAGAGGCCATTGTCCTTGATGGTTCGTTGGAATGTACATCAACCGGCCAAGTTCTGAGCAGGTCCACAGGTGTCCTCAGGGAAGGGAGGGGGCAGAGGGAGCAGAGCGTCATGTTTACATAACTTCTGGGAGAAGTTGAAGATAGCCAGCCATCAAGGCCGCGCAGGGGAGCCAGATTTAGAAAAACAATAATTATTTGGATTAGGCTGACTCTTAATTTTCCGTCAGCCTTGAGAGTCTCACTGGTGCTTCTCAAAGGCAAATCCAAATAGACAAATTCCTGGTCTTTCTGCCAGATCCAAGCGAACAATTTTCTCCAAGATTTATACCATTTCACCCCTGAATCCAGGAACCGCAACCCGCTTGCGATCCTGTATAAGGATCACATCCAGTCTGCGATTCAGCTCACGTAACATCTCAGTCTGAGTGTTGATCGCTCTGAAGATCCCATCACACATGCCAGGCAGCCTTACAATGGCCAGAACAGCTGCTGACATTCTCCGAATTTCCCGATATGCCAGGTAACTGCTGACTCCAAAAAGCAGAAATTCTGATATCAAACATCCAATTATATACACATCTTCCACATCCTCGACTGACATTATCGACAGACACACAATCCTCCACTTCTGCCAGGAGTCCATCGTGTATCCGGAGAAAAATGTCCCGTCCGGCAAGTGGGCTCTCCCGACCCCTGTCTTCTCGTCGAGAAAATTTGATCAATTGCATTGAGAGACCAGCTGACCAAATCCATAATTTGGAAGAATTTGGAAGATGTGCAAAAAGAGGCTCCAAAAAAAAAAAAAAAAGACAAGACACAGAGCTGAAGCAGGGCAGATATGGGAGGGGTGCGGGAGACAGAGAAAAAGCATCCACCTCCACCGAGAGCAGGAAAAGAAGGATCTCCTCGATCTCTGGTGGAAACAGAGGCTGGGGACTCGGGGTTGGACTCTTTCATCACCCAGGCTGAAGTCACCGAGGTGGTTAAAAAGCTCCGCAGTGGCAGGGCTTCGGGGGTGGATGAGATCCGGGGCTGTCATGGTTGACACGCCTCTTCAACATTGCATGGCGGTCGGGGACAGTGCCTCTGGACTGGCAGACTGGGGTGGTGGTGCCCCTTCATAAGAAGGGTGACCGGAGGGTGTGTTCCAACTACAGGGGGATCACACTCCTCAGCCTCCCTGGTAAGGCCTACGCCAGGGTATTGGAGAGGAGAGTCTGGCCAATAGTCGAACCTCGGCTTCAGGAGGAGCAGTGTGGTTTTCGTCCCAGCCGTGGAACACTGGACCAGCTCTATACCCTCTACAGGGTACTCGAGGGTTCATGGGAGTTTGCCCGACCGATCTACATGTGTTTTGTGGACCTGGAGAAAGCATTCGACTGTGTCCCTCATGATGCCCTGTGGGGGGTGCTCCAGGAGTATGAAGTAGGGGGGCCTTTATTAGGGGCCATCTGATCTCTGTACAAGCGGAGCAGGAGTTTGGTTTGCATTGCCTGCAATAAGTCGGACCTGTTATCGGTGCATGTTGGACTCCGGCAGGGCTGCCGTTTGTCACCGGTCCTGTTCATAACTTTTATGGACAGGATTTCTAGACGCAGCCAAGGGCCGGAGGGGGTCTGGTTTGGGGACCAGAGGATTTCGTCTCTTCTTTTTGCAGATGACGTGGTCCTGCTGGCCCCCTCTAGCCAAGACCTACAGCAAGCGCTGGGGTGGTAGGGTGAAGCGGCTGGGATGATTGTTTATTCTGCCTTTATATCTGATTCCTTCCCTTAATGTTTCAGTCTCTGCTTTGTTACAGTTTTTGCCAGCACTGTTTGGACTGACTTTTGTTTTTGGTTTCATTAAATCCTTTATTTCTCTATTTACTCTGTCTCCAATTTTACCTACCTGTGTTTGCGTCATCCACTGCAACAGAATATTGACAGTACAGACATAGCCAGAGGTTTTTTCAGTGACACAAGTATTCTTTTGTCGTTTCAGCAGGGTTTCCCATGATTCTGCAGTAAACTGAAGAACAATTAAAACACTACATACACTTCTGGAGATTTTTTAAGTAAACACATGTATTTATAGGGAAATTCATCTGAGCCTTCTACATTACTCCTGTTATTCACTCTGACCTGCTGGATGTCAGCTACTGGGCCAAGGCAAGTTTATTTTTATAGCACATTTCAGCAACAAGACAATTGAATTTACTTTACATAATGACAAAAATATTTTTAAAAAGTACATTGCAGTGGCATGATAAATGAAAGTAAAGAAAAGTAAAGAATTGTACTACAGATTGAAATTCACGACTTCAACTTTTTTAAATCTTCGCTTAAATAGAACCCATGTGGCCCATTATACGTTTGGGTATTGGGGGAATATTCCTTTAAAACTTGTCTACGTTTGGACCAAGAGTCAGAGCCATAACCTTCGCTCTAATCAAACTGGGCTCCCCTAACGATTGTCAGGGGAGCCCAGCTCAACCTCTGTCAGTTGGGAGGGGATCTTCTGCAGTGAACTGCTTCTCACTGTGGACAGCGAGGTCTTTTACGCTGTCTGTTCCAAGATGGATAATACTGATTAACCATTATCCCCAGTAGAGACTTTTACCAAGATGTTTTAGTTAATAGTTTACAAAAGTAAAAAGCAGATTCTGACTGATGAGGACCCATTCTACTAAGAACATTTTATACAACAACTAGAAATACTGACTCATCCCTTGCACACTTGGCTTGTGGTGTGCCTCAGGGCACAAGTCTGTATGTATGCTTTTCAGTCTGTATATATATGCTTTCCCCTGGGCCACCATATTACAAACATTCAATTGTGTTTCTTCCCAATGCTAGGTCGATGATATTTGTATTTCCCTGAGGCCCAATTATCTCATGATGCTTATTGCTCTACACCTAGGCTACCCCTGTGTGTGGAGCTCTAGGCTCTATGAAAGGCTGTATGATATACCGCCTTCAAATGGTTTAGAACGCAGCTGCAAGACTGATTACCAAGATCCCATTTCATGCTCATTTTACAATAGGGTTTTCATGGTGCTTCACTGGCTGTCATTTAAATTCAGGATTTGGTACAAAATCCTCCTTATAATTTATACAGCCATAAATTATTTGGCTGCTATTTACAGGAATGACCTGATGATTCCTTTCCTTTCCTAGAACCCAAAGGTCTTCCAATCAAGCTCTTCTGATTAAATCACAATCCAGAAAATGTATCAGGTTTATGCTTTCTCAGTGCTGGGTCAAAATCAATGGAATAATGTTTCCTTGAAAATTAGGAGGGTTAATACTGCTGATTGTTTTAAATCCCACTAAAAGACCCACTTCTTCTCGACAGGTTTTTTTCTACTTGACTGAACTAAGTCTGATTTTTATTTTCTTTCTGTCTCCAGTCCCTGACTGCCTTACTTGTTGTATTTTGTTTCGCTTTTATTGTAAAAATTTGTAACGTGTTGTGAAAAGTTCTTTAGAAACAAAGCTTTACTTAGTTTACATTCTTGTGTTAATAATGCTTCATACTGATAACAGCCTGTTTGTGTTTTTCCACCTGCTTTGTGATAACTCAAAGGGTTTCAGTTCTGAGGAGTTTGGTTACCACATGTTTAGACTTTCAGTGTTCTGATTATTCCTTTTGCTTTTGATGTACAGGGGTTGGACAATGAAACTGAAACACCTGTCATTTTAGTGTGGGAGGTTTCACGGCCAAATTGGACCAGCCTGGTAGCCAGTCTTCATTGATTGCACATTGCACCAGTAAGAGCAGTGTGAAGGTTCAATTAGCAGGGTAAGAGCACCGTTTTGCTCAAAATATTGAAATGCACACAACATTATGGGTGACATACCAGAGTTCAAAAGAGGACAAATTGTTGGTGCACGTCTTGCTGGCGCATCTGTGACCAAGACAGCAAGTCTTTGTGATGTATCAAGAGCCACGGTATCCAGGGTAATGTCAGCATACCACCAAGAAGGACGAACTACATCCAACAGGATTAACTGTGCATGCAAGAGGAAGCTGTCTGAAAGGGATGTTCGGGTGCTAACCCGGATTGTATCCAAAAAACATAAAACCACGGCTGCCCAAATCACGGCAGAATTAAATGTGCACCTCAACTCTCCTGTTTCCACCAGAACTGTCCGTCGGGAGCTCCACAGGGTCAATATACACGGCCAGGCTGCTATAGCCAAACCTTTGGTCACTCATGCCAATGCCAAACGTTGGTTTCAATGGTGCAAGGAGCGCAAATCTTGGGCTGTGAACAATGTGAAACATGTATTGTTCTCTGATGAGTGCACCTTTACTGTTTTCCCCACATCCGGGAGAGTTACGGTGTGGAGAAGCCCCAAAGAAGCGTACCACCCAGACTGTTGCATGCCCAGAGTGAAGCATGGGGGTGGATCAGTGATGGTTTGGGCTAGATGGATACTTGTGCTAGATGGACGCGTCCCTGCCAAGGACTACCGAAACATTCTTGAGGACCATGTGCATCCAATGGTTCAAACATTGTATCCTGAAGGTGGTGCCGTGTACCAGGATGACAATGCACCAATACACACAGCAAGACTGGTGAAAGATTGGTTTGATGAACATGAAAGTGAAGTTGAACATCTCCCATGGCCTGCACAGTCACCAGATCTAAATATTATTGAGCCACTTCGGGGTGTTTTGGAGGAGCGAGTCAGGAAACGTTTTCCTCCACCAGTATCACGTAGTGACCTGGCCACTATCCTGCAAGAAGAATGGCTTAAAACCCCTCTGACCACTGTGCAGGACTTGTATATGTCATTCCCAAGACGAATTGATGCTGTATTGGCCGCAAAAGGAGGCCCTACACCATACTAATAAATTATTTTGGCCTAAAACCAGGTGTTTCAGTTTCATTGTCCAACCCCTGTAGATCAACACCAAAGTGTTCTCTATTGTTGGAAAAAGGTGCTTATTGTTGTTTTGATCCCACTTTTTATATGTGGTGGTGTTCTTGGGCTAAGTTCCTTTGCTTGAAGAAGAAGAACCCTACACATGGAGTGTGTAGGAATGTTTCTCAGTTGGTATAGCCCAGGGATCAAGGTCTTAGTCATTTCTCTTCTCCGGACAAATACTTTTCTTGAATTCTCGAACAATCAGAAGGTGATTCATCAGCAATAATAAATGTATGCCAATCTTCTGCTGTTTAAGGACAACATAGTCAATGTTTTGGTGGGGGTATAACAAAGCCCTGATCTCCGTCCCAGAGAAAATGAATGGGCAGAGATGAAAAGGTATGTGTGAGCAAGGAGGCCTACAAACCTGACCCAGTTACACCAGTTCTGTCAGAACTGTCCAGCAAACTATTTTGAGAAGCTTGTAGAAGAAACTTAAAACATTTGACCCAAGTCAGATGGTTTAAAATACAATCACACCAAATACTGAGGAAATGTAGGTAAACCTCTGCGAAAGTAATAACATAATAATCACTGTCATTATTCAAAGATTTAGCATATAGAAATGGTTGTGGTAATCCTGACCAAAAACAGGAAATGTTTAATCTGATTTAATAAAAACATATATATTGTTAGTGAATGCATGTGTTTTATGAACCTTAATGAAATGCCATTTGTCTTTAATTACCTGTGACAAAAACATTTACTCTGCTAATCACATCTTATTTATGACAAAAAAACACAGCTAACTCCCTGTTACAGCACCAGTCATCATTCTACAGTGGCATAATGCATACACAAGGTGTCAGTGTGGCTTATGTAATAAAGCAGCTAATAGGCTGGTGTAGTTTATGAATAATGACATAGCTGTATAGGAAAACACAGAACTTGATTATTTGACTGGAAAATCAAAAATATGAGTGATGAAGGATAAGTCTGAATGAAAATGTTTAGTGCATTAGATTACCACCTCCATGAAGTACCATCAAATTTAATACCAGCACCGAGATGAAGTGGCTGTACAACACAAACCATCTGTCATCCAAATCGTCTCTCCTGAAATCTAATTTCAGATTGAGTAAACTGAATTATTATTCTGCATCTTCACACAAGTTTAATTTTATCAGCATAAAAAAGCTATTTCCTTTCTAAAACATTTAGCATCTCATTGACTGAAGGTTATCATATGCCCGTCTGTGCCCATTTTGAGCAAATTACTCAGTATGTGCAAATAGACTGTTTTATTTCTGGTCTTTTTTTAGCACGGGTAGAGTGTTGAAACAAATAATAGCTTCCCTCAGTTTTTCATCAACACTGTTTGTCTCAGTTCAGCAACAGACAATTGTCCATTTGCCGATTAGGTGCAAATTTCTCAGTGCTCCTTTTGTGTGCTGTATCTGTTTACTGTCTCTTTGTAGTAGGGCGCTCATGAAACGAATATGCACACTTGCTCATGCACAAGATACATGGATGTTCAGTGTGATTGGTATGTATGAGAGAATTTTGTTTGGAGCTGATCAATGAGGTGGCTGTCATCTCCAGCAGGAGCTCATTAGCTCATTAGGAAGGAAAAAAAAGCAACCTCTCCCTCCCAGGAATGAACACAGAAAGCCTCTTGTACCATTTTCATTTATACACCAATGTGAGATAGAGTTGTGGAACATGACTCTAACTCTAACTATTTTTGCTTTACCAAGAAAAGGTGTGAGCAATATATAATGCAGTCTGCAATATGCAGGGTACCTTCAGAGAACATTATAGGGTAGCAATTAATCTCATAATACAGCCCAGTCACTTTAGGACGTTCTAGTAGCCCCAAGGTAATGTGTAGGAGCCCCAAGAATAACCCCTTATTATAAATACAGAGTCACAAGTCACCTTATAATACAGCCTAATCCCTAAAGGACTCCCATATTCAGTTTATGTATCAACCTGTAGGTACTCTGTAAGTATATGCATATCCATTAAGATAATTCTGAATTCAATTCATGCACGCACTCATTCACACCTAAGGGCAATTTAGAGAGACCACTTAATCTAACATTCTGATTTATTCTTTTTAAAAACTTTTATAGCAACATTGATTTTTTTCATTCTGTGCAGCACTTTTGGACAGTTGCTCTGAAGTGTAACCATAGCAACCAAGTGACTGTTTTACTACCAGGAGCAGCCAATTAACATCTCCCAAATCTAAGATAAGTTGAAATGGAGGCTTCGTGGATATAGAGCAGGAGCAAATAGGAGAATCACTGAAGGAAGTTCAAAGTATCTTTTTCATCGATTGTAATGGGCAGTATGGGCAAACAAATGACGAACCTTAAGCGCAAACAATGACCCAGCCAGACTATTGGGAATGCAGTATTATTTGTTTTACTGAGACACGGCTGTGGGAAGAGGAGCAACAAAAGCAAAGGAGGTGGATTAGCAGTATTTGTCAACAACAGGTGATTTAATCCAGGACTGTAGTGATATATCGTCTCTGGATGGCAGTCTGGATATTAAATTTCTGTCCATATTATTTACCAAGAGGGCCACATGGAAAGCACATCATTGCCATGACTGAGTGTGTGCCCTGGATCACCATTGACCAGAAGAAACTGCTAAACATGTCAAATGTTTTATCTTCACCCTCGGCCATGGACCCTTCTGCTTCTACTTCTTTGTTTTCAAGAAAATTAGGAGATGCTGGTGTTGAAGCAAGGCAGCAGGTCCAGATGTTCCCAGCCTCAGAGTCCTGAAGGCATGTGTCAAGCAGCTTTATGGGATTCTTCAGCACCTCTTCAGCCTTAGCCTGACCCTAGAGACTGTCTAGGTTCTGTGGAAGAGATCCTGCCTTGTTCCAGTACCAAAGAAAGTTAACCCATCAGCCCTCAATTACTATAGACCCATTGCCTTAATATCCTATAACATGAAGGCCCTGGAGACACTTCTGTTGGCCTTGCACATGTGACACAGTAAGCAAACAAGCACATATTAACAACTTACTTATCAACATGATGCATGACACCTGCTATAAGAAATCCACCTGTCATTTGGACAAAGCAGACAGCACTGTGAGGATTATGTTTTTTGATTTATTCAGTACATGTAACACAATGTATCTACAGTGTATCTACTTTTTTGCATGTATTTCCTTGGAATGATATTAGAGATTATGTTTTTGTTCTTATAGACTAACTTTAAGCATATTTTCCTTCTCAGCTAATGATGTCTCAAAAATTAATGATAGACATCATCTCCACAAGTTTGCCTCATTAAACAGAAATTGAGTGAAAACCTTTGAACATTATTTCTGATGTCTTCTGTTCCACAGTTATCTCATGTTTTCCTAATGTTGTCTTTAATGTTTCTGACAAGCTTCTGAAAGGATTCCTAATGTCAACAACTTGTGACACCTCTGCTGTATCACTTCTTTAAAACTGACTTTCAAATACATTCAAGAATAGGTAGAATGCATAATGCAGCCTGCTACTCATAGTGTTCCTACAGGGTACTGCCTACAGGATGCTTTTAAAATGGTACTTACACTGTGATTGGACAAATGTTTTAAACAGTTCACTAATCAGATTCTCTGATCAAATGCTGCTGTAAACAAAAATATTTTCAGTCCTGATTTAAAGGAACCAACAGCTGCCAACTCTGGTAATTGGCAGCTCCATAGTCAGAAACGTGGCACTAGAGACACCAGCGACCATAGTCAAATGTCTGCCAGGGGCCAGAACGGGCGACATCAAATCCTACCTGAAACTGCTGGCTAAGGATAAGCGTAAATACAGTAAGATTGTTATTCACGCTGGCGGTAATGACACCCGGTTACTTCAATCGGAGGTCACCAAAGTTAGTGTTGCTTCGGTGTGTAAGTTTGCCAAAACAATGTCGGACTCTGTAATTTTCTCTGGTCCCCTCCCAGATCTGACCAGTGACGACATGTTTAGCTGCATGCTGTCATTCAACCGCTGGCTGTCTAGGTGGTGTCCAGAAAACGATATGGGTTACATTGATAACTGGTGAACATTTTGGGGAAAACCTGGTCTGATCTGGAGAGACGGCATCCATCCCACTTTGGATGGAGCAGCTCTTCTTTCTAGGAATCTGGCCAAATTTATTAGTTCTCCAAAACTCTGACAACCCAGGGTTCAGACCAGGAAACAGGGTCGTAGTTTAATACTCCTCTCTGCAGCTTCTGTAATGCTACCCACCCATTACCCTATTAAGAAAGTGTCTCGCCCATGGCCAAAATTGAATAGGTTAAAAAATAATCAAAAAGGAGGGAATCAAGAAAATCTCATAAAAATAAACACAACTCAGACCGAAAAGAAAAATAAAACAATTAAATGTGGCCTGCTGAACATAAGATCTCTCTCTTCAAAGACATTGCTAGTTAGTGACCTGATTTGTGACAATCAGATTGATTTGTTTTGCCTCACAGAAACCTGGCTGCAGCAGGAGGATTATGTTACTATAAATGAGTCAACTCCTACTAATTATTTAAATTTTCACATTCCTCGAAATACTGGGCGAGGAGGAGGAGTAGCAACCATCTTTCAGTCCGATTTATTTATTTAGTCCCAGACCAATCAATAGCTACAACTCTTTTGAATATTTAATCCTTAGTTTTCCTCATCCAAATTGCAAAGCACTAAACCACTTCTGTTTGTTGTTTTGTACCGTCCACCAGGCCCTTACTCTCAATTTTTAGATCAGTTTTCAGACCTTTTATCTGATTTATTGTTAAATACAGATAAAGTTATTATAGTGGGGGATTTTAACATTCATGTTGAGACTGAAAGTGATAGCCTAAATATAGCTTTTAATGCTATCTTAGACTCAATTGGCTTTGCTCAAAACATTAACAAACCTACCCACCTTTGTCTTCATTCTCTGGACCTTGTGCTGACATGTAGCATTGAGTATAAAGACATAACAATATTTTCTCATAACCCTGTCCTGTCTGACCATTTCTTAATAACCTTTGAGTTTAATTTAACCGAGTACTCCAAACCTGAAAGAAAATTTCATTATAGTAGATCATTATCAGGCGATGCTGTAACAACCTTTAAAGAATCTGTTCCACTTTTAATTTCCTCATTATCACTGAAAAGCACAGTGGAGGGCAATAATTCTGTTTCTGCCCCTTCACAAATTGATTCTTTTGTTCATAGTGTTTCTTCATTGTGTGATGCATTAGACAATGCAACCCCCTTGAAAAAGAAGGTAATCATTCATAGGAGGCTAGCTCCTTGGTTTAATTCAGAGCCGCATACTTTAAAGCACAATGTTAGAAAATTGGAGAGAACATGGTGCGCTACACACCCAGAGGATTCCTACTTAATCTGGAAAAATAGCCTACTGTTGTATAAAAAGACACTTCGCCAAGCCAGAACAGCTTATTTCTCATCATTAATAGAAGAGAACAAGAATAATCCTAGGTTTCTCTTTAGTACAGTTGCTAAACATACACAGAGTCATAGCTCTGTTGAGCCATCCATTCCCTTAGCTCTTAGCAGTCATGACTTTATGGGATTTTTCTTAAATAAAATCGATTCTATTAAAAAGAAAATCTTTGACATACTCCAGAAGATGATTACTTCATCCTCAGCAAGTGAGACAACATTGGAAATAACTGCAGAACCTGATCTCTGTTTGGACTGTTTTGATCCTGTGAACCTTCCTGAGTTATCAGAAATATTAGCTTCATCTAAACCTTCAACTTGTATGTTAGACCCAATCCCAACCAAATTATTTAAGGAAGTGTTCCCTCTGATTACCAGCCCCATTTTAAATATGATTAATCTATCTTTAGTAAATGGATATGTACCACAGGCTTTTAAGTTAGCTGTAATTAAACCTTTACTTAAGAAACCTTCGCTTGATCGTGATGACTTGAAAAATTACAGACCTATATCCAATCTTCCATTCTTATCTAAAATTCTTGAGAAAATAGCTGCTAATCAAATGTGTGAGCATTTACACAGCAATGACCTGTTTGAAGAGTTTCAGTCAGGCTTCAGAGCTCACCATAGCACTGAAACAGCTCTGCTGAAAGTCACTAATGATATTCTTATGGCCTCAGATAATGGACTTGTGTCTGTACTGGTTCTGTTAGATCTCAGTGCTGCATTTGATACAGTCGACCATAATAGTCTCTTAAAAAGGCTGGAATATGCTGTAGGGATCAGGCTGGTTTAAATCTTATCTGTCTGACAGATTCCAGTTTGTTCATGTAAATGATAAATCATCTTTAAACTCCAGGGTTAATTGTGGAGTACCATAGGGTTCAGTACTTGGGCCAATTCTCTTTACTATATATATGCTTCCAATAGGTAAAATTATCAGGCAGCATAGGATAAATTTTCACTGTTATGCTGATGATACTCAGCTTTACTTATCCATAAATCCTGATGAGACCAACCAGTTAGATAGGCTACAAGCATGTCTTGAAGATATAAAAACTTGGATGACTTTACATTTTTTGCTTCTAAATTCAGACAAGACAGAAGTTGTCATTTTTGGACCAGTCTTTAAAAAAGAAACTGCTTAGTCAATCACTTAACCTGGATGGCATTAAATTGACCTCCGGTAATAAAGTAAAAAACCTTGGTGTTACTTTTGACCAGGACATGCAATTTAAATCCCATATTAAACAGGTTTCTAGGATTTCCTTCTTTCACCTCCGGAACATTGCCAAAATTAGAAATATCCTGTCCAGGAGTGACGCTGAAAAACTAGTCCATGCATTTGTTACTTCAAGGCTGGACTATTGTAATTCTTTACTATCAGGATGTCCACAAAATGCAGTTAAAAGCCTTCAGCTGATTCAGAATGCTGCAGCAAGAGTTCTGATGAGAATTAAAAAGAGAGATCATATTTCTCCTATTTTAGCTTCCCTTCATTGGCTCCATGTTAAATCCAGAATAGAATTTAAGATTCTCCTCCTCACATATAAAGCCCTTAATGATCTAGCTCCATCATACATCAGAGATCTGATTGTTCCATATGTTCCTAATAGGGCACTTCGTTCTCAGACTGCAGGTTTACCGGTGGTTCCTAGAGTCTCTAAAAGTAGAATGGGAGGCAGATCCTTTAGTTATCAGACTCCTCTCCTGTGGAATGTTGAGGTAGGAAAACTTTACTGGCCGTCAGTTAATTCTTACATTACTCC
Organism: Girardinichthys multiradiatus; assembly: GCF_021462225.1. NCBI lineage: Eukaryota > Metazoa > Chordata > Actinopteri > Cyprinodontiformes > Goodeidae > Girardinichthys > Girardinichthys multiradiatus. Next base: position 3,744,770 of record NC_061806.1, on the reverse strand, counting down.
TCACCTCTCCCCGACTCTTTTATATGGCACCCAAAGGACAATCCTCAGTCAGAGATCAGTTGTACGCTTCCACAAGTTTATAAAAACCAATCTGAATTCAGAGAGCGGACACACACTCACACTGGTACCTAGAAACGTCTGTGTGTTGTCCGTTTTGGAGGGGCCACAAATACCTTTATATACCCCTCGCTGCTATGCAGTACACATACACAATCATTCTATCTGTGGATGTCTCCCAGCAACCATATAACCTCATATCCAAATAAGGAGTACTTCTGGTTCTTCTCTTATAACAAACTTATCGTGTCTGGCCCAATTTATGACCTTGCCCTCTCTGTGCGCTGTTCTCCCCTGTCTTCTTCTCCCCCATCAGTGATTCCTTGTCCTTCACTAATTTATGACTTTGGACTCTCTACTTCCCTCCCCAAGGACCTTGCACTTTCTATGCTTCACTCCCTAAGCTTGACCCCCCCTCTGCTCTATGTACACATGCCAGTTACACACAGAGATAGTTAATATTACACACATAAATAGTTTATATTCTACAGGAACCAGCTCCCGGATTTGGTCCGTGAAGTAGACACCCTGTCTACTTTTAAGGGTAGGCTTAAAACGTTCCTTTTTGACAAAGCTTATAGTTAGAGTGGCTTAGGTTAACAGGGAGGGAGCCTTCCTCCCTCCCTGTTGGTTGGAGTATGGGGGAGTCAGGTTTAGCCTAAACCGGCTCAGTGATGGTTGAGGTGCAAACACACCCTCCATTTCTACTACCTGTATGACCCCTTCTCTTTTCCAATGGTTATAATCAGTCTGACAGAGAGAGGTATCCCAATCCTTGTGGTTTTTAGTATAACAATGACCATCAGTGGGACCCTTTGTGAGGTGCCTTGAGACGACATTGTTGTAAATAAGCGCCGTTTAACTAAATAATCTGAACTGAAACTATCTGTGTAGTTATGCTGCTATAGGCTTAGACTGCTGGAGGATATAACGACCACGTTCACCCTCTTCGCTACATTCTCACACTACTCTCCAATTTTGCATTATTTGCTGTTATTTCAGCTTTTAACTTTGTTCTCTCTTTTCTCTTCCTAGAAGCTACACCTGGCCTGGCTCTGTGTCTACCTGTGACACCTTTCTGGAGAGGGGAATCGTCAGAGCTTCTGCTGGCAACAACTTAATACTCACCCTCTACCGATGATCCACATAACCCTGTCTTTTAGTGTTTAACATTTCTCTCTCCTAGACATGGCGATTGACTGAGTTTAACTGTAACTAATTGCATGTGCTCTCTTTCAGACTCTAAACTTGGAAACTGGCTCATAGTTTATCTGTTCTTTCTTTCTAGGTGAAACGACTAAAGGAGCTACATCCATTAACATTTACTTTTCCTTCCCATAGAAAGTACTCCTGGATCAGTGCTTCTTTGTTCTCTTTGTGTCTCTGCTCTGTTCTCTCAAACCTCCAGTTGGTCGTGGCAGATGGCCGCTCACACTGAGCCTGGTTCTGCTGGAGGTTTCTTCCTGTTAAAAGGGAGTTTTTCCTCTCCACTGTCGCTACATGCATGCTCAGTATGAGGGATTGCTGCAAAGTCAACGCCAGTGACTGTCCACTGTCTCTACATGTTCATCCGGGAGGAGTGAATGCTACAAGTCACTAACTGGATGCAGTCTGCTGGGTTTCCTTAGATAGAAAAACCTTTTATCCAATTTGAATAAATAACTCTGATTGCACTGTTCAATGGTTAGGATTAATAGGAATGTATGTACCTGACTTTGTGAAGTGCCTTGAGACATGTGTTGTGAATTGGCGCTATATAAATAAAACTGAATTGAATTGAACAGTTTGTTTGCTATCTTCACGACTTTTCTTCTAACACTAAATAACAAGCTGTACAAGTGAAGTACTGCAAATATGTCACTAAAAACTGGCACAAATCAACCAGTTGGCAGTACTGATATTTGAGAAAGAGTTCCCAGATATTCTGTATGTGATGGAATGTTTTTCTGTTACATATCAAGTTTTGCAGTCTTGTACTGTAATACTGTTCTATTATTACTTGTTAGTGGAGTAAACAATAGCGGGTAACAAATGTAAATGACTTTGTTTAACTATGGCAGTCGTTTGTGACGTGGCTTCTGGTGCAGGGCAATGTTTCATTTGTGGGATTTTAGGAATAGTAAGAACATAACAATTTAGCACAAATTTAAACTTTTTAAATAGTCCGTACCTAGTTCCTATGTACTACAGAGGTCTGCTTTTATCTTGGCCCTGTTTTGACGGTTAGGCACTAATCTCTGTTTAATCATAGTGTCCCTGAAAGTATGATTAAAAAGGTCAACTGCTGGTAAGATATTTACTTGTCATAACCTCTCAACACAACCTCACTTCTGAAAATTTGAGCTGTGAAGAATTTCTAACCTCAGAAAGCCCTTTTCTAATCTCCAATCTTACACAGTTAGTTGGTCTCCATTCTCACATTCTCAAATCCTTCTCTTTACCCCAAGGAATTACTGACCCCCCCCCCATACACACACACACACAATCACAAACACACACACAGAGAGCATGACTTCAACACAATAATTGAACACATTGAAACTGCTGGAGATGTATAGTTTCCTTGTTCCTTTTACCTTTAAGCTCATGTGATTCCGTGTGAAAAGTCCAATTACTGAAAAATTTATATATTTGGCCTTAAGGGTGGAACTAGCTTTTCTTTCTTCCACTGCATCAAGACAAGTAGACAAGAGCCACTTAGCAGCTTTTCCATGGCCACTACTAGAGCTTTAAAATCCCACCTGAGTGTCCAATTTCTGTATGTTTTATCTGTAGCCCTGCTCTAAACCACCAGGTACTGATGATGAAGTTATTTCTCTGGCCTGCTACTAAGTTCTGCAGGAAACTACTAACACAAAATCAGATGTATTCAATGTTGACTTTATTTATATAACACTTTAAAAAAGACAAGTTGCACCAAAGTGTTGCACAGCAAGAACAAAAGAATTGGAAGGAGTAGTTCAAAATCCAAAACACACGGACGACATGAATGAAATAATTCATTAGGTGAAAAATGAAAAAGAAAAATAGAAATGAAATTGAGAAATCAAGGTCTATTTGATCAAAAAGTAGAGGTTGGTCTTTAAAGAGGTGACTGTGGCTCAGTAGGAAGAGTAGTCGTCTTGCAATTGGAAGGTTGTGGGTTCAATTCCAGCTTCCTCCTGCTGTATGTCAATGTGCCCCTGGGCAAGGCACTTAACCTCAAGTTGCCTACCGATCTGCGTATCGATTTATGAATGTGTAAGCATTAGTGAGTGTGATTGGGTGAATGTGGCTCTAGTGTAAAGCGCTTTGAGCGGTCTGTATGACTGGAAAGGCGCTACATAAATTCAGTCCATTTACCATTAAAAGACACCTTAAAAGTCATGAGATTCTGAGAAGCTCTTATGTTCCACAGTTTGGGGCTGCACATAGAAAGCACAATCACCTTTACTTTTCTGATTGGACTGTGGAACATCTAAGAGCCACTGATTGTTTGACCTTAGTGTTTTTGCCGATGTATGGCATTTTTGAAGGTCCTTTATCCTATGTATGATGTGGGAAAGAAATTTATAACTCAAATAGTTTTTTTTTAACTCAGTCAACAGAGTTGTGGGAAAAAAAGTTTGGTTTATTTTAATCTTTCTTCACTAAAGCTGCAGTAGGGAGTTCTAAGAAAACTCTAGACTTAGCCTTAAAGTAGCAAGGAGGAGGGACCTTACAGGTTTCTCCCAGTTTCCATGTTTTTTCTTCCTGCCTGTGACTCTGCTGTGTTCCTCCTCCTGTTTCCTTGTGCTCATTGTAAGTTCCCTCGTTTTATTTTAATAAATCATGTTCAACAAATGCTCCAGTCTGCACCTAAGTCCCTGGGACATTTTACTTGGTACTTCTTCAAGGGTCTGACATGTTGGAAGGTGGACAGGCAGGTGAGTAAGGTAAGGTAAGGTAAGTTTATTTATATAGCGCTTTTCATCAACGAGACACTCAAAGCGCTGTACATACAATTACAATACAATCACAAAGCAAATAAACACAGATACAGACACAGACAAGCAAATCAAATGATAAAATCAAACAACAGAGGTAATTTAAAAAAGTAAAATAAAAGAAAGAGAATAGAATGATGGACAAGAAAATGAAAGGAAAATTGGACTGAATACACAACTAATCATGCCTAGATGTCCCAGTCAAAGGCAGCTCTAAACAAATAAGTTTTTAATCTTGATTTAAAGCAACTTAGGGTTTTACAGTTTTCTGGCAGTTTATTCCAGATTAGTGGAGCATAAGAACTAAAATCTGCTTCTCCATGTTTGGTTCAGGTTCTGGGTATGCAGAGTAGATTTGAACCAGAAGACCTGAGAGGTCTTGGTGGTTGATACACTGACAACAAGTCTGTAATGTATTTTGGTGCTAAGCAATTCAGTGATTTATAGACTAACAGAAGTATTTTAAACTCTATTCTCTGAGCTACAGGGAGCCAGTGTAGGGACTTTAGAACCGGGCCGATGTGCTCCACTTTCTTAGTTCTAGTGAGGACGCGGATCAACTGCAGCTGTCTGATCCACTTTTTAGGCAGACCTGTGAAGACACCGTTGCAGTAATCAATTCTACTAAAGATGAACGCATGAATTAGTTTTTCAAGGTCCTGCTGAGACATTAGTGCTTTAATCCTGGAGATGTTCTTTAGGTGATAGAAGGCCGACCTAGTTACTACCTTTATGTGCCTCTGAAAGTTCAGGTCTGAGTCCATCACTACACCCAGGTTTTGAGCCTGACTGGTGGTTTCTAGCTGTATTAACTGAAGCTGTGTGCTGACTTTTAAACGCTCTTCCTTTGGTACAAAGATTATTACTTCAGTTTTGTTTTGATTCAGCTGAAGAAAATTTAGGCCCATCCAAGCATTGATTTCTTCTAAGCATTTACCCAGCGCTTGAATAGGTTCATAGTCACCTGGTGACATCGTAACGTATAGCTGTGTGTCGTCTGCATAGTTATGATAACTTACGTTGTTGTTTATTAAAATCTGAGTGAGGGGGAGCATGTAGATACTGAATAGGAGGGGCCCAAAGATGGACCCTTGGGGAACGCCTTCTCCTTCTTTCTCTCCTCCACTCTTTCCTCCTTTTCTCCCCTTTTTCCCCATCTCTCTCTTTTTTGAGCTTCATTTTTCCTTTTCATTTCAGTCTCCGTGTCCGTAACAATTGAAATATTCCCAAAGAAGTTTATAATAAGGTTTCTTCTATAAATATCAAGCAGAGCTTTAAAGCATTAGCTGGGATGCTCTGTTTGTGAAAGTAAATCTGTTGGGCAATTTCTTGGCACTCAGACAACAATTCTGAGCGATACTCTGCCGGACAGGACACGGTAAAAAAAAAAAAAAGGAATAGGAGGGGCCCTAAGATGGACCCTTGGCGAACACCACATGTGATTTTTGTGCTCTCTGATGTAAAATTACCTACTGACACAAAAAAGTCCCTGTCCTTCAAGTAGGATTTAAACCAGTTGAGTGCTGTACCAGAAAGGCCGACCCAGTTTTCCAGGCGCTCTAATAAAATGGAGTGATCAACAGTGTCGAATGCTGCACTAAGGTCCAATAATACCAGCACTGTGGTTCTTCCACAATCTGCATTTATACGGATGTCATTGAACACCTTGACAAGAGCAGTCTCTGTACTGTGGTGAGCAGGAAGCCTGACTGGAAGACATCGAAGCGGTTGGTCATTGTTAGGAAGTTGTTTAACTGTTGAAACACAGCTTTTTCAATAATCTTACTGATGAAGAGGAGGTTTGATATAGGCCTGTAGTTCTGTAGTAGCAGCTAACAAGTTGCTCTTTTTCAATAGAGGTTTGATAATTGCTGTTTTCAGAGCCTTGGGGAAAAAACCTGACAAAAGGGACGTTTTTATTTTTTGTGTTAAATCAGATGTTATTAAAGACAAAGCTTTCTTAAGAAAAGCTGTGGGTAAAAGATTGAGACAGCAGGAAGAAGAGCTTAGTTGCTGTACGATTTCTTCTAAGTTTTTGTAGTTTATTTAGTGAAATTGGGAAATTTTGTCAAAATCAGTTGTAGTTGGAGACAACATTGGTACTGGAGTTGATGTGGATGTGCTGACTGCCCCTCTGATCTTTTGGGTTTTTTCAGTAAAGAATTTAACAAATTCATTGCAGGTCCTGGTAGAGTGGAGTTCAGGTGCTACAGTTACAGGAGGGTTTGTTAACCTGTCGACCATGGCAAATAATGCACGAGCATTGTTAATGTTTTTGCTGATGATCTCAGAAAAGAAAGATTCCCTTGAATTTTTCAGTTGTAGGTTATATCTGTATAGTCTCTCTTTATTGATAATATAGTAAACCTGGATTCCAGTCTTTCTCCACCTGCGTTCAGCTTTTCGACACTCCTTTTATTCACTTCTGACTGGTGGACCACTTCTCCATGGAGACATTTTCTTCCCAGAAACGACTTTCACTTTAATTGGAGCAATTGAATCAATGATGTCCGAGATTTTAGAATGAAAGTTATCTACCAGCTCATCTACAGTGTTACAGGGCAAAGTGGAGGTAGAAGAGTAAATCTGGTTAAAGGTTTCAGCAGCACCGTCCTTAAAGATGCGGTTTCTTATCATGTCTCTTTGGCAAACTGAGTCATTGCAGATGATGCTTTCAAAAATAACAGAAAAGTGGTCAGATAGAGCAACATCAGTTACAGACACCTTGGAAATGTTTAGACCCTTAGTGATTTTCAAGTCCAAAATATGTCCCTGTTTGTGCGTTTGCTGTTTAACATGTTGAGTCAAACCAAAATTTCTAAGAGTGTCACATAGATCTATTGGACTTCTGTCTTCAGGATTGTCCATGTGAATGTTGAAGTCTCCAACAATAATTAAACAATCATAATCAACACATATCACAGATGAAAGCTCATTAAAATCACTGATAAAGTTTGTTTTGGACTTAGGAGGCCTGTAAATATTCAAGAACATGGTTCGGACCGGGCTCTTTACCCGGAGAGACAAATATTCAAAAGAGTCAAATTTGTCCAGAAATACTTTTTTACACTCTAATAAATCTTTAAACAAAGTGGTCACCCCTCCACCTTTTCTTTGCTGTCTTCTCTCACAAAGAAAATTGTACTTCGGAGGCGTCGACTCTATCAGAATGGGAGCTTCATTAAATTCATGTAACCATGTTTCTGTTAAAAACAGAACATCAAGATCGTGGTCAGTAATGAAGTCATTGATTAAAAATGATTTTTCTGACAGAGATCTAATGTTCAATAAAGCCAGTTTATATGACTTAGTTGTTGATATTACCTCTGTGTCTGGTTGTACCTGACAGTTTATGGCTTTCGTTAATTGTTTATTACTGTCTCTTATCATTTTGGTTTTGTTCTTTTTGTTACGTATAAGCACAGAGATTTTACAACTATCTTCTATTAGGGACCCAGGTTTTTTCTGGACATGCTCATTTCTGATAGAGTTACCACTGGGACCCAGACTTTATCACAGAGAAGTGATTTGAAGGTCCTGATTAGGAGGAGATAGATTAGGAGGTAGTGGAGGTCTGCGGCATTTGGAAGATGTTGGTTTAGTAGCAGGGCCTCGGCCACGGGGGGTGTTGAATGGAGAAGATGTCAGAGCCATTTGGGTCCCGATTTTAAGAGCTCCTTTCATGTTATCAGAATCCAGTAAAGCAAAAAGTGGGCTCAGTGGGGAGATGGGAGAGTTATGTGCGGTCTGGGTCGGGGTCTGGGGGGATGGGGGTTTACCGGGGTGTCGGTCTGGGTCTGGGTTTGGGGGGATGGGGGTATAATGGGGGGGTCCTCCTGTGGATTTCGACGGGGAGACATTTTGTGATGACCTCTACTTCTCAGCCAACTAGCCGGTTGTCTCTGCTGGAGCTGTTGGAGGCAGCGTTATCATTGTTGATGATACTCCATGTTCTCTGCTGAAGGTCGAAGCTGCTGGCGGATTATTTACTGAATAGATGAGATTAGATGTGAGACGTCTGGCTCCTGGCTTGTTCAAACAGAAACCATCTTGCTTGAATTGTTGTCTTTTTTCCCAAAAATATTAAAGTTGTCGATGAAGATCACAGGTGTGGTGGCATCAGAAGTCTGGAAAATACCTTATCTCCACAGAAAATCGGTGCAAAGGGTCCACTGAGAAACACCTTGATATTGAGACCTCCAACAATATTCAGCAGACGAGTGAAATCCTCCTTCAGTCCTTCTGATGTTTTCTTAGCCACGTCATCCATGGCTCCACAGTGTATAATAAGGTTTTCTAGAGACAGGCGCTTTTCTGTGATTGCAAGAATATTCTCTGAGATATCGGACACCACATTACTGGTACCAATCATAACGTCTGTGTTTTTCTTGTTGCAGAAGTTTTTAATCCCATCCACAGCTGTGTTGCCACTATTAGGGTTCTTGGTCTGGTGGGGCGCTTTTTCTCTGGCAATTTAGGGGAAGACTGTTTAGGATGAAGGTTGTTCTCAAACCTTTTATTGTTCTCAGAAGATGGATCATTTTCCTGGTTTTCATTCTGTAGTGGAGCAAATCTGTTTTGGAGGGAACTCCATTATTTCCAGCTGTCTCACTCCTATCAGTTGTTGTGACAGCTGCTCGCTGTTGAAGTCTCCTTTTCCCAGGGGAAACGGGGGCATTTCTCTGTAATTCTGGCCATTCTAATTTATTGAATTGCTGAGATCTTCCAGTGAGTCGTCCACCTTGATTTTTTGGGCATGCCCCTAAAACATGCCAGGGGGGTCTGCCGGTAGGTTTATTCTCAGTGTTCTGATTGCCGGCTGAGTTGTTGAGCTGGCTGCCACTGTTTGGGATCACAGGCAGAGTTGAATCATTGTTGTACCAAATATTCACCTCCACATTCACTTCTAGTCAATGGATTTTCATTTCCAAAACAGCCAATTTCTGTAAAAGTTTGCCGAACTCTTCTGTGGTGAAGGGAGGCATTTTAGCTGGCGTCAGCTTGTCCTTCTTTCAAGTTCGATTATAAAAACATCAGTCCTTCAGAAAAAAAAAATAATAATAATAATCCTTGGGAGTTGCTGGTAAGAAGTAGTTTTAGTCCAATATTTCCGTAATTTTGGCTAAGAGATAAAAAGTTAGGAGTAAAAGAATGCGAGCAAGCAGGGAGCTTAGGAGAAATGTGTCTCCTTGTTGATGTGTGTGTGATGAGTGTTGTTGATGTATAAGAAGGAGTTCTGACAGTGAGTCCAAGGGAACAGACAGAGGAGTGGTGAGGAGATAAACGGAGGGACTTCCAGATTGTCTTCTTTCAAAAACTCTGAGGACAAGGAGACAGTGGAAAAGAGGATATCTGCAAGCGAACAGACAAGGAGGTAAACCAAAGGTCATAGGATGATCACAAGCAAAATTAAGACTTTATTAAAACTTTATCAACTTTTAACTCTCTCAGTAGGAACAATCTGGCATCTGCCATAAGGGGAATGTAATTCTCTTAAGCTCCTCCTGATTGGCCATGATGGGCTCCAGCTGGGCTCCAGCTGTGTGAAGTCATCCATCCATCAAACATGGATGGATGGACAGCTGGATGGATAAATGGATGGACAAGAGGTCAAAAACTTAAAATTACATAAGCCATTCTGGAATAAATTTTTATTAGCCATTATCAATATCTGTCACAACTAAAAGTGGTACTAAGCAGGATAGTTGATATGTGTTGACTAGGCTGCAAAGATGGTAGAAGCAGGAGGAGATATTGTCCCAGACGATCGGAATTCTTTTGAATCAATAGAAAATCCATCTGATCTGATGGGGGCGGGATGTGGGACTTCCATTCTGGTTTCAGACTGTTGGTATTTTCCAATTTTATGAAGTTACCTCGTAAAATGATTTTCAAATAACAGGCACGTCTCATCCAAATTCAGATTAATTGATATCATTTGAACTTCTCTGTTCATTAGGATGGTTGTTCGTGGTGTTCTGAAGACTCAAGTATTCTAAATTAACTCTGTGGTAACTACTAGACTTAATACAGACAAGCTATCAGTACTTCATGTTGTATTATAATTTCAGTTTATTCATTTTTTCTCAGCGATAAATACATATTACATGGTCCCATTCCAACAGGTCACTCTGATTCAGAGAAAACTCTGCACCCTGAGCTGCCTGAAACGAGGTTTTCAGGTAAGATGAGTCTTTATTATCCATGACAGGACACAGACAGGGTAGCCAACACACGAGATCGCACATACACATAGCATAACATGAGGAACCAGCGGGTAACAACGGAAACAAAGGGCTTGAATACAAAACTGAACATCAAGGGGAACCAAAGACAAACATGACCAGACAATCAGGGGAAAACACAGAACAGGTGTGGGCTTGGGGTTCAGGGAGGCAGAAAACAAAGGACTAGACCAGGTAATATGACAAAAACACAAGCAGGTATGACAAAAACTTGTTGTGCAACTGTATGGACTTGGACTATAGTACCAACTCAGAGGTGCTGATTTCTCACACTTTAGAGAAAGAAACGATGTATTGGATTTCACCAGTGTTGATAAATCTGCTGGTCATTCGGAGCAGAATAGTTCTTTTGGTCATGTTATTAGAAGGGCATTGGTGAACATCAACCTTCAAGCCTTTTCACAGATTATCAACTGGATTTAGGTCTAGACTTTAACTAGGCCATTCTAACACATCAATATGTTTTGATCTAAAGCATCCTGTTGTATATCTGGCTATATGTTTAGGGTTGTTGTCCTGCTGAAAGGTAAACCTCCGCCCCAGGTTCTGCAGCCTCTTGCAGGTTTTCTTCCTGGATTAAACTCCATCCATCTTCCTATCAACTCTGACCAGCTTCCATGTCTCTGCTACAGAAAAACATTCCCACAGCATGATGATTTCAAGGTGACGTGCAGTGTTAAGTTTTCTGCCACATACAGCATTTTGCCTGCTGGCCGACAAGTCTCCAATTAGGAGAACACCTTCTTTCATATTTTTACTGTGTCAGTAACCTGTGGCAAACTGAAGACATAACTTCTTCTGCATTTTTTCTTGCAACTAATCCATAAAAGCTGCATATGTGGAGTTTACGACTAACTGGTGTGCCAAAAGTCTTCCACATACCATATGTTCAGATGATGGATTGAACAGAGCTCTGCAAAATGTTCAAAGCTTGGGATATTGTTTTAGAACCTAATCCTGCTTTAAACCTTTCCACAACTTTCTCCCTGACCTGTCTTGTGTGTTCCTTGGTTTTCATGATGATGTTTGTTCTTTAATGATCTCTAACCCTAACCCTAACCTCTGAAGCCAGAAACAGAACAGCTGCACTTCTACTGAGATTCAGTTACACACAGCTGGAAACAGGAAACTGCTTAACAAGTAGCTGACTTCAGAAGATAATTATTTACACTAGATTCTGTTTAGGGGTCTCAGAGTTGAATTCAAATGCATGGCACATTTTTCTGATTTTTCTGTGTTCTTTTTCTTCCACCTAATTATTATGCAGCATGTTGTGTTGGTCTGTTGCCTAAACTCACTACATTAACGTTTGTGGCTGTAAAGAGACAAAATGTGAAAATGTTCATTTACAGCAATTAATTAAGTCATTGTGGCATCTATCAACAATGTGAAATATTTCTTGCAGCTTTATAACTAGTTTTGTACACCAGTACAGGGCATTGACAAAATAATGAATCTGCTTACAGGGCTGTGCTGTTTCCTGACAGATGACTGATGGAGAGAATATTATTAAATATTTATATTACTTCTTAGATGAATAAGTTGAATCTAAGGCAAATTAAGAGGCAGTAGCTAGAATTGTGTTGATGATTATATGCCTCATGTCAACTCAGACTTTAAATAGAAGAAAAAAACAGCTTATCAGAGCTCGCTGTATGTTTCACTTCAACAATACCTCCAACCTGGCAGCGCAAGACAAACGTTCTGAAAAAGGTATGAGTCAGAAGAACTCTCAGGCCTGGCATGTCTTCCATGACCCCTGTTTCTCTGTCAAAACTTAAAAAATGTCAGGTGAGGTCAGTGAGTCATGCTAGGAGAACCTTGATGTCTTTGATGCCACCTACACAACCCTATACGCAGAAAAGTTGCATCTGTTCCAAGATGGTTGCAGATACTTAAAGTTCTCCAAAAAACAATGTGAAGTCTGCTCTTTTTCCAAATATGAGGCAAGTAACGAGGTTGCTCTAACCATTGAATTCTTCAGTCTTCTTAGTAGAGAATCATTTCAAGAATTTCAAAGATCCAAACTTTTAAAATTTGCAGCAGATTGCCAGTGTTTTCCTTTGTCGTTTAAGTGCCATTGTTAACTTGAAAAGTACAGATTTCCCCAAAGCAGTAGTCTCTGTATGGAAAGGGATTCTATCAGTCTCTGTGCAAACATTAAAGGAACACATTTCTTTTGCTAAATCGTCTTTGGCCCAGCACACGTTTGATTTCTCACTAGGTGAATCCTTCCCTTCTGTGACTGAACATCCATTAAATGTCCTCTCATTATTACAAACAGAAACAGCAACTGACACATTCTGACCATCACGGCCTTTTCTTTAGAGCTGCAATGTTTTTTTGTCAAAGTGTCATAATATAACAGAACAGCAGCTCAGTTTCTCTGTTTGCCTTTTTCCACTTAATGAGGTTTTGCTTTATGTGCAGCCTCGGCAGAGTTGTGGAAATGAATCTTGAAGCAGTGAGAGAAACAAGCGAGCGCTGACAGCCATCAGGTGTGAAAGCAACTAAAAACAGATTTGTCTTCACAGGCCCACGTACTGTACTGTTCAGAATGCAAGAACAAAAGCTGTGACCTCATATTGAGGAGAGAGCATGTGTGCAGCATTACACACAACCGCAGCAGCAGAGGTAAAAACAGAATCACTGTGGGTGTTAGTGTAGCCCGCTCTTCTCTGATTCCACAGACATTTCTAAAGGGCAAGATCACCCCAATTTTACATAAGGTAGCAACCTGCTGGACCAGAACAACAATGTGGAGGACAAAATTCAAAGATCTTTGTTAGCAGGCTGTCTGTAGTGCAGAGCCTCTTTAGAGATGAAAATGTCAAAGTTCAAGGGTTGGTTCACCATACAACATGCATGCCACACTTTTTAGATTTTTATTTGTAACAAAACAGAGAACCATTTATTTCCTCTTACTTTACGTCTAAACACCACGTTTGTGTTGATCCACCCATGCCATCTACTGAGATCTATCATCCATCTAATGTTGACCTATTTCAGTCTAAAGCATGAAAAAGGACGGTTCAAAGCAACAAGCTGTGCTGCTACAGTGAAGGGAAATTCAATCCAACATTAATTTATCACCCATGACCTTATAAACGAATTAAGAGTATTTAAAATGTATTATAAAAATGGACAATATGAGCACAACATACAGTGACTTCCAAAAGCTTTCACACCCCTTGACATTTTTCAGGTTTTGTTGTCTCACAACCTGGAACTGAAATGGATTGTTTGAGAGTGTTTATCACTTCATTTACAGAACATGCCTACAACTTTGAAGATATATTATTATTTTATTGTGAAGCAAACAGCAACTAGGACAAAATAACAGAAAACGTCAGCATGCTTAAATGTCCATGCCCCATAAATTCAGCCATTTAAAGAATCACTTTTTGCAGCAACTACAGCTGCAGGTGGCTCTGGATAATTCTCTATGAGCTTGCCACATCTTACTGTCAGGATTTTTGCCCTTTTTTATTATTTTGTACAGATCCATCACATTAAATAAAATTAAAAACTTTTAAATTACAGATTGGAATTCTGCAAAATAGGTAAAAAGCTAAAGGAGATGAATACTTTTGTAAGGCACTGTATCATCAGACCAAGATATTTAATCATAACTCTTGTTATAACTGTCATGGTATACATGATTCCAATGCATACAGTGCCTTGCGAAAGTATTCGGCCCCCTTGAACTTTTCAACCTCTTGCCACATTTCAGGCTTCAAACATAAAGATATAAAATTCTAATTTTTTGTGAAGAATCAACAACAAGTGGGACACAATTGTAAAGTGGAATGAAATTTATTGGATATGTCAAACGTTTTTAACAAAAGAAAAACTGAAAAGTGTGGCGTGCAATATTATTCGGCCCCTTTACTTTCAGTGCACCTGGTCTGTGATAGTCTCAGGGTTCGGTTCAAAGCACACAGAGCATCATGAAGACCAAGGAACACACCAGGCAGGTCCGAGATACTATTGTGGAGAAGTTTAAAGCCGGATTTGGATACAAAAAGATTTCCCAAGCTTTAAACATCCCAAGGAGCACTGTGCAAGCAATCATATTGAAATGGAAGGAGTATCAGACCACTGCAAATCTACCAAGAACCGGCCGTCCCTCTAAACTTTCATCTCAAACAAGGAGAAGACTGATCAGAGATGCAGCTAAGAGGTCCATGATCACTCTGGATGAACTGCAGAGATCTACAGCTGAGGTGGGAGAGTCTGTCCATAGGACAACAATCAGTCGTACACTGCACAAATCTGGCCTTTATGGAAGAGTGGCAAGAAGAAAGCCATTTCTCAAAGATATCCATAAAAAGTCTCGTTTAAAGTTTGCCACAAGCCACCTGGGAGACACACCAAACATGTGGAAGAAGGTGCTCTGGTCAAAGGAAACCAAAATCAAACTGTTTGGCCACAATGCAAAACGATATGTTTGTCGTAAAAACAACACTGCTCATCACCCTGAACACACCATCCCCACTGTCAAACATGGTGGTGGCAGCATCATGGTTTGGGCCTGCTTTTCATCAGCAGGGACAGGGAAGATGGTCAAAATTGATGGAAAGATGGATGGGGCCAAATACAGGACCATTCTGGAAGAAAACCTGTTGGAGTCTGCAAGAGACCTGAGACTGGGACGGAGATTTATCTTCCAACAAGACAATGATCCAAAACATAAAGCCAAATCTATAATGGAATGGTTCACAAATAAACGTATCCAGGTGTTGGAATGGCCAAGTCAAAGTCCAGACCTGAATCCAATCGAGAATCTGTAGAAAGAGCTGAAGACTGCTGTTCACGAACGCTCTCCATCCAACCTCACTGAGCTCGAGCTGTTTTGCACGGAAGAATGGGCAAGAATTTCAGTCTCTCGATGTGCAAAACTGATAGAGACAAACCCCAAGAGACTTGCAGCTGTAATTGCAGCAAAGGGTGGCGCTACAAAGTATTAACGCAAGGGAGCCGAATAATATTGCACGCCCCACTTTTCAGTTTTTGATTTGTTAAAAAAGTTTGACACATCCAATGAATTTCATTCCACTTCACGATTGTGTCCCACTTGTTGTTGATTCTTCACAAAAAATTAGAATTTTATATCTTTATGTTTGAAGCCTGAAATGTGGTAAGAGGTCGACCAGTTCAAGGGGGCCGAATACTTTCGCAAGGCACTGTAGGAATGAATGATGGCTATCGTGACCCAGAAAGTACTATCTGTCAATCAAAGTTAAAAAATATTATTCTGGTGTGTCGGTGTGAGTTTTGTGTTTGTGTGAGACTGTAGCTGCCGTTATTGGCAGCTCTCATATTTAATTCATTATCCTAAGTTTCAGTTAAAACTGGCTATAAATACATATTAGTATTTTATATGAAACATTCAATAATAACTTTCAGTAAATTCATGCAGTTAAGAGTTCATTTATTTGGTTAAAAACACATTCAAATGTAAGGGGGGAACTTATTTTTTTGTTCTGCATGCCACATTGTTGCCCATGGGGAAAATTTGGCTGGTGTACAAAAAGGAGCCACACAGAATATTGTACTTGACATATCTGCAAGAGATTGGTCACAAGACGTTTCCCCAGAAGACAAAAGTGTATTTTTTTGTGTGTGAGAAGGAGCTGTATAAATCATCTTTATTCCTCTGAAGTTGATGCGGCCAATGACATACAATTTTATTGTTTTATTTGAATCTTTTATATATGTAGATTCTATATTTTCCGTGAGCTAATGTAGGTTTGTGTTTCCTTTCTCAGCTCAGATGGCATTTTTGGGGCATCGTTAAGACATGTAAAGACATGTTGTCCACAATAAATGTCTGTGGAAACCCAAGAATGATGTTGAGTCTTGACTGAACTCTGAAGGAGTAACAGAGACTCTTTCCTGAACAGAGGATCTTTACTGGAGGCCGTGGCCGGTTCCCTGCAGCTCTCACACCCATCTGCTATCACATCATTATACTGCTGGGGAATTAAGGAGTTTGTGGACGACCAGGCTTCAGATGATGATAGGTCTTTGTGGTAGAGTCATTCCTCTTTGTGTGTTTCCATGTTTGCTCTCCAGATTATTTACCTTATCCTTTGTGGATCAGTGACTTTTTGCATGTATTCTTTCTTAACTTAGATCTGCTCACTCCACTTGTCTTCTGTGTCTCGTGGGTTGAAGCTGACATTAGTTTCTGACATCTCTGGGTCCTTTAAACCATTACCTTGGTCACAGATGTCTCCCAGATTACTCACCTAATCCAAGGTTTTCCCCTGCAGTACCGTTGTCCCCAGAGGTCACCTGCCTACCCACTCTCCAACAAACTGATTAGTCTCCTCGCAACCTCAAGTCTCCCTCTGCTCTGCTTCCTGCTTTTTCCTGTTCGGATTAACAACGTTCTGCAATACTCCCTGCTGGAACTCAAAGCCACACCTCCATGTCTTCCTCCAAAGTGACATGTAGGTGTGGTCTGAAGCCCACAGAGGAGAAACATCCTTACCCCAGGGCTTTGTCCACAACTGTCCACCAGAGAAGACATTTCATGTTCTGAAAAGATTAGCAGCACTGTTGAGAGCAGATCAAATATGATTATAGATTTAGATACAGTACATATTGTAACATACAAATGTTGTCATGATCCGCACCTGTTTGTATTTAGCTATTTGCACAAAAAAAGTCCCTTCTTTGTTGGGTTCTCCATTGCTGTCTCCCTGGTTCCTGTGTTTTCTTCATGTCCTGTAAGTCATTCTCTTCCATTAAATTATATCAATCCACCACGCGCCTGCTGATGTCTTGTTGAGGCTCTGGTCATTCACAACCACAATATCAACACTCCTTTAAGTTTCTTTTCTTATATAATGAATTCCATTATGTTTCTCAAACACTCCAGTCTACACCTGGATCCGACTCCTCAACCACACAACATGACAGAAATGTAGTTCTGCACAATATAGAATCATTAGGACTCAATACAGATGCAGACCTTGGATATTCTTTTTATAAAAAACAATAAAACTATGTACTTGTTTTTGCTCCACCTCACAATTATGCACAACTTTGAGTTGGTCTGTCATACATCTCTCAATAAAATACACTGTAGTTTGTCTTAATAACATAACTACATTGGCAAAAGTCAGAGGTGGGTTAGGAATGCGTTACAAATACTCAAGTAGCTTTTTGGGAAAACTATTCTTGTGAGGAAGACATCTACTTTTACTTGATTATAGGGAGAAAAATGTGACTTTAACTTGGTCAAGTTGTGCTTAGTGCCACTCATAATCTTTACTTTTGTTTTAAGTATACGCAATTACAATTTTACTTTATGACAGAAAGATTGCTCAATTTCCTGTCACCTGGCTTTGTGTGACCAATCACATGTGGCCAGACACGCGCTTGGTCACGTGACCACCTACACAAACTCTGGAGTAGAGAAAGATATGTGGGTATCAAACAGGATGGTGACAGAAGACGCTGGCAAAGAGGAGTCAGAGCTCCATTGGTCACACATACGAGCAATATTCACCATAAATAATAGTTTGAATAATTTTATTATAACTATTATTTGTAACAGTAATTCAGTGATTCTAATGGCATGTCAATCCATACACCAAATATTGTAAGTAAACCTATGACGTTTGCATTGACATACCATTACAATCATTGACTTTATAATAATAATAATGTATAGTTGAACAAATCAGTGTTTAGTTTATTAAATTAATTTAATTATTTATTTATCTGTGAATAGAGAATCCAACCCAACAATTTGATGAAGTGTACCCAGTAGATTCCAAAAAAAGCGAAAAATCCCCTGCCTCTGATGAATCCCTGAGGAAGAGTGTGAAAATCATTGATACCTTCTGCTGCATTGGTTGTTGACATGTTTAAAAGCACAAATGTGTTGTTCTTGCTGTTGCATTACAAGAAATTAATTCTGACTCTCAGATCAGGGAAAGGTGACCAGAATAAAAAAGGACAGTGGTTCCAATTTTTTGAAAGCCTTTTGTTTATATGGTGTGGATGAAAAACAAGATAAAGCTGCCAATAAGTAACAGGAGCCGCACTACATCGTGGACGAAGCATCAGAAGAAGAAAGTGAGTCAGAGATGGATTATAAGGATGCAGCTCCTATTCTGGATGAGGACAATGGCCTTGAGTTCCAACTTCCAAAACACCAAAAATATGCATGCCATCTGCTGAATCTCATATCCACAGTTGATGGGACTCTTGCAGAAGTTGGGAACAAAACATATCTTGATCGGCTTTGCAAAATGTACTGCTTTGTGGAATAAAACTAGCAGGTCGACCAAGGGGTTTGATACAATTGAACGTGAATGCAAACTGCAGTTTCTCTGACCCAATCACTCCTGTTGAAACTCTATGTTCCTAACTACAAGGAACAAGGAGAATCTGCATTTCACAATGTATGCACAGACTTGAAGATCAGGATGTAAGTTGGTAAAACTATCTTTAAAACTATGAGCTTTTTTTGAACAAGACTTGATGAAAATCTTTTTCAGCTTTTAGACTGTATGTACGTGTTGAACAAACATGCACTATTCACATTTTATGTATCAATACAGTTTTTATTTAAAAATGGAACCCAGCTGAAATGGGATTTTTGGCCGAATATGTTGCTGTGATAAGGCCTGTTGCCATGGCCCTCATTATTCTTCAAGGGGAATCATCTGTGCATATGGGCCTTCTCCTGCCAACATTGTACCAGTTGCAAGACAAGCTGAAAAAGCTCACCTTGCAAGGTGTTTGTCCCTCTCACTGATGACCTGTGGGATAAGGGTTCAGAAACGTATTGCTGAGATGATGAAGGAACCTGAGCTCACTGGTGCAGCTGTACTCTCAAAATGAACTGAACAGCAGATGAGAACGTCTTTAAATCTGGTAAATATTACAACATTAGCGTGTGTGTATTTGTGCATACGCATGCTCACAAGAGAGTAAATACTGTACATGTACAAAAGTAATGCAGACCTTTAAGTGTGCAGACATAATTCCATCCATATGAAAATCATCTATACCCATTTATTCCGTACAGGGTTCGTGGGGAAGCTGGTGCCTATCTCCAGCAGTCTACAGGTGAGAGGCGGGGTACACCCTGGACAGGTCACCAGTCGATCACAGGCAGACATAATTAATTTTTATTTGCAAATGTTTTAGTCATACAGGACTTCTCTTCACTCTTGAATGATCAGAGCTTCACTGCAAAAACCTTGAGAGCCAACTACTCTTAAAGCTTAACAGACACTTTACTGAATAATGGTTTGAAAACTAAGTTATTTTCTTCTCTTGCCACTCACATTGAGTTTATTATGTTGTCAGTTGTTCTACTGATTAAGATTCAGAAATGCACAGGCCTTTGCTTGATGTGTAGTTAATGTGTTTCAGTTCATAGCTGCCAGTGAGGGCTTTTATAAGGTTTAAAATAGTAAGAAAATAACTTCTAAGATTGATTGGTTAATAACACAGTTTTGAAAAATAATTTATTGTTGAATTTATTTGGCTGATATTATCTTTGTAGGTGTTTTATTTATAAGAATGTATTTTCAGTCTCATTAAACCTTTGTCCAGAGGAGAGGACAGAGGTGAATTTCCTAGGCAGGTAGGTAGATAGGAAGCACAGAACACAGTTACAGAATATTAGTAGGAGCAAAGCAACCCAGGGGAGCTAGATTACCACAACCAAGTTGGGCAGTCTGGCAGCACCAAGGATTCCTGCTGGTCCTTCCTGAGGTGATTAGAAACAGGTGGGAGTGAAACACAGCAGGAGTAGTCCTGACCTCGGGGAGCATCAGCATCATAGGGAAAGGGTGAGGAAGAAATGAGAAGAATACAGCTCAGGAAAACACAACCACCCCTAGGTCTGAAAATAACTCTAACCATAATGAGATATTTCATGAGTTCTTTATATTAATATTAATATAATATTAAGGCTACAGTGTTATAAAGGTGACCTATTATACTTCCTTTTAAACATTTGGGATAGGTCTATGGGCTATACAAAACATCTTAATTATATTTTTTGCACAAAATCATTCCCAAATAATGAGATTTCACCTCCTCACTTCCCCCTTATTTGAGCTCCTTTCAGAATGAGCTGTTTTAGGGATCTGTCACTTTATATACTTGTATGTATCTGGTCATGCCCCCAACCAGCACTTTGAACACGTGAAAATAAAACCGAAACCTACAAGACACAACAATAAGTACTTACATTTCTGTCATCTGCAGATTGGGCACAAACAGTAGGAACTGAACGGGAAGAAACTGTTTTTGTGGAGAGAGGTTTTGATTCTGATGGACCACAGCCTCCTGAAACAGTTTGTGTCCAGGGTGGGAAGGGTCAGCTGTAGTCTTTCCCGCTCGCCTCGGAGTCCTGGAGGCATGCAGTTCCTGAAGAGAAGGAAGATTGCAGCCAATCACCCTCTCTGCAGAGTGAATGACACTGCTGCAACCTGCCCTTGTCCATGATGGTGGCAGCAGCGTACCAGATGGTGATGGAGGTGGTGAAGATGGACTCAGTGATGGTGGAGTAGATGTACACCACCATTGTCTTTAGCAAGTCTCTGTCCCCATTCCTGAGTGCCCCCTCCTTTTCCAGCCTTAGCTGCCTGAGTTTGGCTGTAAACCAGGGTTTTTCATTGTTATAACTCGTCGGTTTTACCTTGTAACCGCTTGGTGTGTGTTGGAATACAGCTGTCCTCACAGAAGCTGATGTAAAATGTCACAGCCTCTGTAAACTCATCCAGGTTGTTGGTAGCAGTCCTGAAAACATCCCAGTCAGTGCAGTGCAAACACGCCTGAAGGCTTTAGACATTTTCACAGGTCCACTTTTTTGATGACTTGAGCACAGAGTTACAGAGCTTTAACGTCGGCCTGTATGCAGGAATGAAGTGGACCTTCACGTTATCAGAGTGACCCGGAGCAGCGCGGGGGACGGCGTGATAGGCACTGCTTAAGGTGTTGTAGCAATTATCCAAAGTTTTCCCCTCTCTGGTTAAACACTTTAAACTGTCTATATTTGGGGAGTTCTTGGGTGAGGTTTCCTTTGTTAAAGTCACCAGGAACAAAAACCAGGGAATCCGGGTTTGTCTGCTCCACACACGGTATCTGGTCAGCCAGCATACGCTGTGTGTTGTGCACGTTGCCCTGTGGTGAAATGTAAACACCAACCATAGTGAATGAAGCAAACCCATCGGGGGGAATAAAACGATTCACAGTTAATGATAAGGTATTCAAGATCAGGAGAACAGTGCTGCTGAATCACTGAGTCACGTCCGTACACCAGTTGTTGTTGATGTAAAAGCAGATATTTCCACCCGCAGAATTCAGTGTCACAACCATCTACATTCTGTGATCAGCAATCCTCACTCTCAATCACACAAAGAAACGCCTCCAACTCAGCTTTGTTCAGAAGTTGGCTCTCCTTCTTCATTCCGGCCTAAGACCTGTGTTTGTCACTCTCTCAGACGTGGAAGCCAATCTATTTGTTCCCCCACGTAGCATGGCTCCTTCAGGCTTTACCATGACGCAACATCAACGCATTCCTGCCATAGTGTTCCTCCTCCATTACTCCAACCTGCCATGACTTCAAAGCCTGAACCATTATTTAATTTCCCTTTGGGATTAATAAAGTATTTCTGAATTGAATTGAATAGCTTGCCTTCAACACACACTAAAACAAAATGTACCCCATTAGCCTGTGCCAACAGTTCCCCCTGGCAGTAGCCAGGCCATATTTCCCTTTGTGCCTCCTTTCTCTGTGTCTGAGCTTTCTCACCACATCTCCATTTTTTCATCTCCCTTGCACATGCATTATTTCATTTCTCCATTCCATTCTTTGCACCACCTTCTGTCATACAAGTTAAAACAGTACCTATTCATTTTCATGCTCTCTAATTGATTCAAACTAGACAAACAAAGAGCCTCAGCCATTGTCTCTTATCTAAATCAACTCCAGTACTTCATTCTACTCCATTTCCTACTGGTTTATCCTTTCCCATCGTCTTTTGCCACAGCAGTTCCACACCACCCACATCAATATAGTGCCTTTCTCCGGTCTCTCCCGCTTTACACCAACAAATCCTCACTGGTATTTATATAAATTTATACCAGCTACCTTATCCATCTCTCGTGAACTTCTTTCCATGGAATTGCAAACAAACTCAGGGTTCATACAACTAAGTCACCCACTTGGTTCCTGCCCCATAGACTTCACTCCTACTAAATTTGCCCTGGCATTTTTGCTTTTCAGAGATACTTATTTGCCCTTCTTATCTAAATCGTGGGCCAGAACTTGATGACTGTCATTCCACCATTCTTAACATGGAGGTTTCTGTCAATAACACGCAACCCAGACTGCAAATTGCTTCCATTAATTTACTGGGGTGCTCTTGAGTCAGAACTGTACTGCCCCATATTTGGTACTTGCATATCTGTGTCATGCAGTATTTGTGATGCTTGTTCAGCAACTGCATGTCTAACCATCATCCTTCTTCATTCTCCTTTCTATTCATCTCATAGCTCTACAGTTCTTGATTATCTTCTATTGGCCCTCCTCCCTCAATCATCTTTAAACCCATCGACATCCATCCCAATTGTATTGACAAATTGCCCATTCCTGTATCAAGGAGGCTGGATGGTCTGTAATAATTTCAGTTATCTCGGCTGTAAATGCCTGCTCCTTCTGTGGTGTGCTCATGCAAGGAACTGCTGTCCTGACATTTCTACATCCCAGGCAGACTAGGAAAACACCTCTCCACACCCACTGAGGTGAATGCTCTCATATCCACTCTAAAAAAACAAAACACCCTGATAGAGATTTTGTGGAATTTTGTTATCTAGTGGGGTCACACATGGTTTTCATAGGGCATTGAAATCATTCCCAATTCCACCAACCACTATCACAAACCTCCAAGGGCTCTTTCAGAACCCAACACTGTTGACACTATTTTAGCCATACAAGTTAAAGTGGGGTTTATGATAGACCCAGTCTGCCAGCCACCCTTCTCCATTTTTCGTGTCAGCCTAATCGACATTGCCACCCGCAAATACTCTTTTACCAAGAGACTAATTATAAACCTTTCTGCTCATCATGGTTCACACATTCCGAGAATCAACAGTATTCCCACATTTTTCCATTTAATATGCAGCTATCAATAATGTTATTACACTTATTTGCTTGGCAGGCCAAGGTGCCGTTGAAGCAGACATCACCAGCACCTTTAAAGTCCTACTGTCAGTAATCTGGGGGAGTTCTCAGGTTCTCCACTGCAGGGTGCACGACTACCTGAGCGATGGAGCACTGGAGGACTGATTGCTGCAGATGTGCTGCTGCACACTTGCTCTTGATTAAGCTCTCTTTGGGAGTATGAAGAGCTGGCTGCCAGTCCTTCAACGCTCGACTGTTAACCTATAGTGGTAACCCAAGGCTCCTGTGTCTCCTTCTGTTTTCTGATGTGTCTGTTTATGTTGACATTCTGTTCTTGTTTGTTCCTTGTTCAAGGCTTTCCTGTGTTGACATCAGGCTAACATTGGAGTATTCCTTGATCGCAAGCTTCAAGCCATCTACCTCCAAACAGCAACGTCTGCGTAATCATCCCCACGGCTAGCAACCTTCAGGCTCCTCATCTTCCTCACCTCTGTGTAACCTGATTCTCCTCCTACGCTCGAGTTAAGACCTCAAACTCCTACTGCCTCATCGCCCTCCTTCTCCACCTCGCACACTCGGACCTCACCCCGGATTCCACACATTCCCCTACCGTCTTCATCTGCATCTACTGGTAATCCTCTACTATTTTCCCTCCATAATCTCCTGGTCATATAACCTCCGCTCAAATCTGCTCTGAGCTCACATCTCCTTTCCTCTCATATCCCAGAGAAGTCCCCTGGTCAGGATCAAGAACCATTTTCATCATTGTTGACCTTGGCACTTTTCTTTCTAATATCTTCTCTAAAGCAGAGAGCATCCTGTTTCGTCATAGCCTGCTGGTCCTTGATGACTCATACTAAATGGAAATGTATCTTCGGCATCAGTTTCTGTACTTGAAATTGTACGTCTTTCTTTTATATTGCTTTCATTACTAAATCCAGTGACATTCAGCTCTACACAAACACAGACTTCCATAGGCCTCAATCGCTAGTTGAAATCATTAATGAAAGTCAATCTCACCTCAAAGAAATTGTGCAGTTCATTTGGAGATTTTCTCTAATCTCGGCTCAACATTAATTCCTGCTTTGTGCAGCTCATGTCCTAGGAAATCAGAGTTTCTCTTTTCAGAAATTTAGGTTATTGGCACCAAATTCAGAAACTTATCCAGCTCCAGCCCCTTTGTTTTTTGGAACAGTTGTCAACTAGCTCTCCAGTTGGAACAGCTTCAAATCCTTTTCTGAAAGATTATCAGCTGCACTTCCCATCTCTTGATACCATGTCTATCTGTCACTTCATTACTTAGTCTCATTCATTCCTTAAAATGTGTACTTCTACCATACTTCTAGACCTATTTGTCTGGCATTGCTTTTTTTGAAAAAGCTTTTAACGAATAACTGTCCATCTATTACTCACTTTCAAGTACCCATGCTTAAAAGGTTTACAAAGTAAGCAACTCTCAGCCATCTCTCAGCGCCTACCACTCACATTGGATGTCCTCAGTTGCTGCATTCTCACACTGTGCTCCAGCTATCCATCTCCTTCCTGACTCCAGAATCCATGTTTCTGTTAGCCTTCTCAGACTTTCTACCTTGCACTATATTTGACCATTTTCATCCGAGAATAGCCCTTCAATTTATCCATGCTTTTCAGATATTTCTATTCATAACTACAACACTCTTGTCTTTACTCTCCAGAAAAGTAAAACTGACCAGCTGGCAATTTATTTTCCAATCCATCTCTTCCATCTTAGCTTCTTTCTTAGCCCTTACGAACAGGGGCCATATTTACAAAGATTCTCAGAGTCCTCTCAGAGAGCTCCTATCTTAGCCTACAAATGCCTACCAAGGAGTCTCAGCTTAAGAATGATTCAGCTAGCTGCAGAGCGACTTGACTCTGAGCGAGGAGACGACAGAAATTCCTATCTTAGTGAGGAGGTGTGGTTGACCCCGTGCAAAAGACTAAAAAAATTAAACAAATACGCTCCTAGTAATCAGTGGAGAGAAATTAACCCATCATAGAATTTAGACTGGATTAAGAAATGTGATGATGATGAAACTTAGCAAATTTAAATCAATTGTCACACAGCATCAAAATGTTTGAACCTTATTTACATGCTCTTTATTATTTTGATTGTTATGTTCACTCACCATGCTGGTCATTTTCCTACTTCATCTATGTGATATTAATGTGGACACTCACCATTGAGCATTTTACTATGATCGCCTTCTTTTACAAAGAGGTGTGATTTGGCAAAAACAAAACAGAGAAAAAACGGACTGGACAGAGGAGCAGTGCCTGCTGTTGGCACAGCTGGTTGAGGAGAAGAGATGAGTGTTGAAAGGTAAAGCGCACCAGCCTGTAATGTGAGCAATGCTGGTACCTGCTGCAATCAGAAGCTACCTGCTGCAATCAGAAGCTAGAGAGGAGATTGCAGCACACCAGCAGACTTCAGACAGATGGGTGTAGATGACCGTTTAGGCTTAGACTACTGACATCATCATGTACAGTACAGCAAATACTTATTCACCACATTTACATCTTCTTTCTGTGTATATAGTGTTTAGATTATTGTACTGTATCTTGTCTAGAGTTTGCATTTATCTATATACATATATTTGTCGACTTTTTCAGATGTTGCCAAATGTTTATTTTTAAAAGCATTTTACAGTCAGTAAATAATATTTAAATTCTTCTGTACTATCGTACTAGTACTCGTCGTCTTCCGCTTCATCAGGAACCGGGTCGCCAGGGCAGCAGACTCAGTAGAGACACCCAGACTTCCCTCTCCCCAGACACCTTCTCCAGCTCCTCCGGGGGGAGCCCAAGGCATTCCCAGGTCAGCCGAGAGACATAGTCCCTCCAGCGCGTCCTGGGCCATCCCTGTGACCTCCTCCCAGTGGGACGTGCCTGGAACTCCTCCTGAGACACAGCCGAATGCCTTCTCCAGGTCCACAAAACACATGTGGACTGGTTGGGCAAACTCCCATGAACCCTTGAGTACCCTGCAGAGGGTGTAGAGCTGGTCCAGTGTTCCACGGCCGGAACAAAAACCACAATGTTCTTTTCTGAAGCCGAGGTTCTATCGGCTGGACTCTTCCTTCCAATACCTTGGCATAGGTCTTACGAAGGAGGCTGAGGAGTGTGATCCCCCTGTAGTTGGAACACACCCTCCGGTCACCCTTCTTATGAAGGAGGACCACCACCCCAGTCTGCCAGTCCAGAGGCATTGTCCCCACTGCCATGCTCTGTTGAAGAGGCGTGTCAGCCACGACAGCCCCATAACATCCAGAGACTTGAGGTACTCATCCACCCCCGAAGCCCTGCCCGAAGCCCTGCCACTGTGGAGCTTTTTAACCACCTTGGTGACTTCAGCCTGGGAGATGAAAGAGTCCAACCCCGAGTCCCCAGCCTCTGCTACCAACAGGGAATGCGTGATTGAGGAGATCCTCGAAGTGCTCCTTTCACCACCTGATAATGTTCCCAGTCGAGATCAGCAGCTCCCCACCCCCACTGCAAATAGTTTTGGCAAAGCACTGCTTCCCTCTCTTGGGGCACCGGACGATTTACCAGAATCACTTCAAGACCAACCGGTAGTCCTTCTCCATTGCTTCACCTAACTCCCACGGGGCCCAAGTTTTTGCCTTACCAACAGGCAGCACTACTGCTCGGCCCATAGGCCGAAACGACAGTCAGAGACCTGTCTCTGACCCGCTATGTGTGGAGGTGAGACCAACTATTTCAAGTCGATATCTCTCGACCTCCCGCACAAGCTCAGGCTCCTTCTCCACCAAGGAGGTGACATTCCATGTCCCTAGGACCAGCCTAAGCATCTGGTCGTCGAGGTCTCCACCTTCGTCCATTGTCTGATCCTCTTTGCATCGGTCCCTCATGGTTCCCCCTGCAGGTAATGGGCCCACTGGGACATGACCTCGCGCCTCTTGTTTGGGCTTGGCCTGGCCAGGTCCCGCGAGGAGCAACCCGGCTACCAGGTGCTCTCCGATGTGCCCCGACCCCTGGCCAGGCTCCAGTGCGGGACCCTGGCTCCGCCGTACCGGGCAACGTCATGTGCTTCGATTTTGTGGTCCTCATGAAGGCGTCTTGAACCGCTGAATAGCCTCTAGGCTATGTTGTCTGGGGCTGTTGTCTGGGGCATTCGAGCACTCAAATGATCATTCGATCAGGTGTATCAGTGTCTGAAATGTCAGTCAACAACGAACTGCTGACTAAGAAATAATCCAGATGGACGTGAGAAAAAAAGTATATTCTCTGCAGTTAGGGTGAAGAGACCGACACCCATCGCAATGTCTGTAATCACTCATATACTGTTTAACTATATTTATTGATTGCCAACTGCGCTGAGTCCCTGTTGTGCTCAGCCTGTCTATTTCTTCATTTAGAAGAAGTGAGCAATCTGTTTAGACAAAAAGTAGAAGAATGGGGGGTCATCACCACTTACGGCATATATACTGACAATCCATAACTTTTGGTTGTGTATATTTATTTTAATTATAAATCTACACTCTGGATCTGTAACTGCATCTAATACTGTAAAGTAAATATTTTTGTGAATTAAAATTGCTACTCCCTTTGCCTAGAATTATAGTAGGCAGAAAACAAATTAGGAAACTCAGGTGATTTATGATCATTTGCAGCTGTGACAGATTTATGAATCTCTTGTAATAACATCTGTCTGTAGTTTTTTAAGTTGGTTAAAAATCTTTAACTTTTTCACTCTGGTGCCGGCTCCATATACCGTCCATGTGAAAAAACTTAGTGTGCCCATAGTTGTGCATGTGTAGCTAAAGTTGGACAGCGCATGTCACCAAAGAAACACATACAGCCAAGTGAAATCATAGTCAGTGCTTCGTGTTGCCTGATTGAGAGTCCAGAAGCAGAGATTTAGGAAACAAAAAGATGATAAATTAAGAAAGTGCTGGGGGTAAGAGGGGGTGATAGGTGTAAGGTTATGTTTTGAAATATCAGTGTGTGTCCAAATGTGTGTGTGTGTGTGTGTGTGCGTGCGTGCCCGTGCATTGAACGGTTTAGCAAAAACAAGCAACAACCTTTTCTTTGACAATCTTTTCACATCAGATACACTAAACAGCATGGCTATAGCATCTGCTTCAACATTCTCCTTTGTCTGGAAGATATCCTGACCTCTGATATCATTTATCTTCTAAATTCAGAGGTTTCTTGTTCAAAACAGTTTGCTGAAAAGTCCTCCGATTACAACTGGCTGTGCTTGGTAGGACCAGCCCATCTTACTGTTGGAATATTTTAATATAGATTTATTTTATATTTTCTCCTATTCTTTAACTTGACTATTTGATTTTTATAACCTTTCATGATGTTTGTGTGAGTAAAAGATGTGATGAGTTTGTCTGCAGGCAAAGGTCATAAATGGAGCTGAGAAGGAAGCAGTCCGCAGTTGAGGATCATAAAGATGAAGGCTGATTGCGCTGAACGAAGACGCACTGATCCTAAGATTGGAGGAGATTGTGGAAGTGTGTTGTTAAAAGATAATGCTGTTTATGACCTGTTTAAGATGCAGCTGTTTTTTCCCATCCTTACAGAATAATGTTCTTTGTAACTAGGGACCCCCGAAAGATAATAAAAAGAGAGGGTCGGACAGATGGTTTTCAGAGCGGTAGGAGATTTGTAACTGAAAGCATCTCTCTCCGTTCTCCTCGCACCGAGTAAATAACTAATTATTTGTCTTTCTCTTCTTTTTGTGATGTTATAAGTATTGTAGGTTGTTTAAACCTGACATTATTTTGGTCCTTCGGAGCCGGATTCCAAATACGCCTGATGATTCCAGCGGGTTGGTGGAGTCCGCGTTTAAGTATTTAAACAAAAATACTAAGAAAATTCCGCGTTTAAAATGTGTGCATGTGACAAATGAATGGAGAATTTAAACCACTAGGCTTGCCTCATACCAAAGCAGTAGGATTGTAAGTGACTAACGTTTGTGGATGCAAAGGCAAGAATTCTCCACTCGAAAGAGTTGAAGTGAGAAATACCAAAAAAGGAGATTTTTCTGTCACCCTACTGAGCAGAATAATCCAGCATTTAGAATACCCTATGTATTTATATGATGGACCAAATTAAAATAAAAAAAATGGGAAAAGGGGCGAATAAAAATAAACTAAAAATGAATAACAATGCAAAGATTGGAAATTTATAGAAGCACAGGATCAAATTAAAATATTAAAATTAAAATATTTAGATAAATGGATAACCACATATCATTATGATGGTCGTTTAAATAAAAAAAAAATTAGTTAATCTATAGGATGCAATAATTAAAAGTACATTAAAAATGGACAAATGGACAAAGAAGGTTATGAGGATGTAGATTATTGGTTAAAAGTAACTAAAAAGAGAGAGATGTGATGCAGGAGAAAAGAATGGACGTTTTTGTGGAAAGCAGAAAAGGTCAGAGGGCTAAGAAGTAATTTTTGATGGACTTGCAAAGTAAAACAGCAGGACAAAAGAAAGTGAGTAAAAAGAGTAGGTGGAAAGTTTTTGTTTTGTACCAAAGATCTGATGAGGTTTGACAGGATTGGATGGGCTAAAATGAGTCCCTTTGGTGAATAAATCCATCCCCACCATGGCTGTACCTCATGTATGTTTTATTTGTGTTTATTTAATTTTTTTTTTGTTTTGAGGCGCTGGAGGCTGTTGATACAGCGTGTCATGGAGGTTCATGGCATGACATGGGTTTTTTCTGAGTAGCCTTAGAAAATATTTTACTCTTTTTAACAGCAGAACAAACAGAGTGAGGGGATTAATCGATAGGCTTACAGTTAAGATACAGACGCAGAGCTGACTACGCAGAAATAGCCAGAATGAAACAAAAAGAGGAAGAACCTTTTGAAGAATATAGGATTAGACTGACAAAAGTGTTTAAAATACATAGTGGTCTACAAGTAGATGAAAACGAGCAAGGAGCTTATTGACAGCAGGAAAAAAATGCACTACATGCTGGTTCCAGGGATGCAATTAATACCTGGGTAAGGAGACATTTTATAGGGTTCCCCACAGCAAATCTAGAAGACTATGTTAATCATGCCCTCCATGCAGAAAGAGTAATGAAGGATAAAAAACAAAAAAAAGATAGTCAACAACTTTTTTCAGCAAGAAGAAGAAGAACAGATTTATTATCAAAACAGCAGAGGAAGAGGAGGATTTAGAGGCAGAGGACAAAATCGCAGGTGTCAGAGAGGAAGAGTGAGCAGAGGAAATTACAGCCAATACACCTCAGGTTGTTGGTGTTGTGGGAGAGAAGGACATTTGATCAGAGACTGTCCTGGGAGGAAAAATAATAATTCAGCATGACTAGGACAGAAAACAAGTGAAATTGTTCCTAGTACCTCAGACACCAGAAATACAGGGGCAGGATGTCCTCCTAAATTTCCAGGACCTTCTCTCCCTAGATAGCATTAAACCTGAACTTACCTTACTGTTGAATGGAAAATCAATTACTTTTCTTTGTGATACCGGAGCATGCAGGACCACCTGTAGAGAAACAATCCCAAATCCCAGACTTAGTGATCAGCAAATAACAGTAAGGTCAGCTAGTGGGAAATTGACACAAGCCTGTGAGTCTGAACCAGTTTGGATAAGAAATCCCAATGGACAGTCATGCCAGCTATCTATTCTAATGTTCCCTGAGTGTCCGGTGAATCTATTGGGACAAGATGGATTATTACATCTGGGGTTAGCATTAATTCCGACCTCAGAAGGACATATTGTAGTAAAGAGAAAAGCAGAACTCAGTACGTCAGTTGCTGAAGTAGTGTTAGCAGAAGACACTAGGAAGCTCTGCAAAATGTGGACACCACCACACATATCTTTATTCAAGGATAAAGAACTCAAGTGGCAGGATATGGGAAAAATAGTGCAGAGGGCAAAAGATGCCACAGACTGGTTTGCAACAACAATGAATACAGAAATTAGTGCATCCACAAGATTAACTAGAAAATTATTATTTTGGACAGTGACAGTGTAAAAAGGGATACATTTGTATACAAAGCAACAATGAGAAATATTCCTTACTGAACAGGAGGAACAGTTCTTGACTGAAGTCCCTGATAAGTTATGATCAAAAGACCCTACTGATGTGGGTTTAGTAAAAGGAGTGTTACCTGTCCAAATTAGAGCATAAACAGAATACAGGCCCAGTGTAAAACAGTACCCTTTGAAATATGATGCTCGTGAAGGAATAAAACCAGTAATAAAGGATTTAATAACTGCAGGGGTGATAATAAAATGTGAGGATTCACCATGTAACACCCCCATTTTTCCAGTTAAAAAACAAGCTCCATCAACAGGATGGCGCATGGTACAAGACTTACAGGCAGTTAATAATGCAGTTGTTCAGAGAGCACCGTGTGTTCCTGATCATTATACATTATTAAATTCCCTAAGACCAGATGCTAGAATATTTACTGTAGTTGATATAAGCAATGCATTTTTCTCTGTACGTATAGATAAAAATAGTCAGTTCTGGTTTGCATTCACCTTTAAGGGACAAAGATATACTTATACCAGACTACCTCAAGCCTACTGTGAAAGTCCAACTATATACTCTCAGGTAATGAGTGCAAGTATGGCCAAGTTTGACCCTCCAGGAGGTAGTCAGGGTTTACTATACGTTGATGATGTGTTATTAGCTTCTTCTGATGAGGAGACCTGTAAAAATGACATTTAGCAGAAGAGGGACACAAAGTTAGTAAAAAGAAACTTCAGTTGTGCAAAAATGAGGTTAAATACCAAGGCCACAATCTTAGCGCAAGGGGACGCACAATTGTAGAAGAAAGAAAGACTGCAATATTATAAGTTCTAAAACCAGTAACAAAAAAGCAAATGATGTCCTTCCTTGGACTAACTAATTATTGTAGAAACTGGGTGCCAAATTATGCAGGAATAGTAGCTCCATTAAATAAATTAACGTATAAGGAAGAGCTGAAAATGATAAAAAACTATATTTGACCAGATAATAAACCTGTCCTACCAAAGAACCTTTATAAATGGGCGGCAATATTTGAGCCATCGTGTTTCACAATGTCTCAACAGGGAGGAAGAATAGGACAGATATATTAATATTATATAACATATGGATTTAATTCTTATTCAAAAAATGTTTGTAAAACATGTTTAACATGTGCAAAACATAATCCACAAGGGAATTTAAGACCACAAAGGGGACAATTTTCAAAACCAAGATACCCCTTACAAACAATTCATATGGATTTTATTGAGTTAAATCACAGTGAAGGGAAAAAAGTTCTGTTTAGTCATTATAGATGCATTTTCTAAATGGATAGAACTATTTCCAACTAAACATTACAAGCACTTCAGGGTTAACACCCTATGAAATGTTATTTGGAAGACCATACAGATTACCACAGTTAAAAAATAAGTGGGAGTTAGATGAAGAAGCTAACCTAGCTGATTATATGAGGAGTATGTTAGAAAAGCAACAGAAACAAAATCAAACTAATGTTTTATTTCCCAGCAGGAAAACCAACTAGTGGAACCAAAAGACTGGGTGTTAATAAGGAGTGTAGAAAAGAAATATTGGTATTCACCTAAGTGGGAGGACCCATATTAGGTATTATTAACCACTCCTACAGCAGTGAAAATAGCTGAGAGATCAACCTGGATTCACCTTATACATTGTAAAAAGGTCATTTTGGTTGAAAGCTCCGCCGGGGGAAGTGATTTACAGACTGATAATAGGGTGGACCCAGACATTTAGAGGCTGGAGAGACCCGAAAGTCAGTGAAGAAAATTAAGACACTGGAACCACTTAGAGGAGTCAAAATTTGGATGAACAATGCTTTTCGATGCTGGGTATTTATTTATTTTTCTCATATTGATTTTTTATATTTCTGGTACTTCTGGGAACCAGTCAAGATGAATTAGAATTGAACAACATCTGCTATGAGTCATATGAAACAAGTAGCGTTAAATCAAGGAAGGCAAGATAACCTAACTATGTGCACTAAACAAACTTCTTATACTTATGGTATTCAAGTGTGCGTGAAATCTAAAACCATAGCTGTGGTGCTGATCCCACTCATTAGCTTGACCAAATGAGGAAGGAAAGGGCAGGATTATAGAAGTTATAAATGGTACTTAACTAATGACAGAAGAGACACCTCATGGTCCATGATGGTAGCTGATGAAGGAAATAATTGGACACCAGAGTGGGGCACCACTGCTTATGCTAGTTATTAAAAGAAGTTGTTTAAGTTCCATAAAGCTGATAATGCAATCCAGGTAACAAAGCGAAGAGAGTAAAAATTATGTTAGGAAACTTAACCACTGATGACTAAGTTCCAGGTTATTACAGGATTATCAGGAACAAATAATAACTGGTTATTGATGGTAGAGCAAGAGGCTAACATGACTAAAAGAGATTGTGTTGTGTGTTTGGGTCCCAGGCTTTTGTTACAAGTAATTCCAGCTGTGATACCACAACTCTGTGTGATGGAAGTAAAGAATCAATATAATTTAATGAAATGTGTCAGCACTGGGATTCTGTTTTTCCTGTAATTACAGCAGATAAGAACAAACCAGTATTCTATAAATGGGTCACCACTGGAAACTACACATGTATAAATATGACAGAGAGAGGTAATAAATTGGGAAATCTCACTGCAGTATGGTGTACTACAATTGTAAAAGTAAATAAGTATTTTAAACCAGTCTCTAGAGGAGACATTTGGTGGTGGTGTGATGACAACAGGTTGTTTGATCGATTGCCTTCAAAACGTAACGGGACTCTGTGCTCTAATTACTTTATTGTTACCAGTTTCAGTATATTCTATGTAGATGAAGTAACAGATGGACAATCTAGTGCTAAATCCACATGATTGGTGTGATAGGAAGTGCAGAGAAGTAGCTTGGCAGACTGAGGGAGACTCTACATACATGGATGCTATAGATGAAGATAAATTAACTGATCAAGTAGCTGCAGGACTTGAATCAAGTATCTGTTGGTGGTGTATGAGGAACAAAAACGTGGACAGGATCAATTATATCCACTGCAATGTGCAAAAACTAGGAAATTGGACACAAAGTGGGTTTGAAACTCTCCATGACTAATTGGCTTCAACTTCCCTGATGGCATTCCAGAATAGAATTGCTTTGGACATGTTGTTTGCTGAAAAAGGAGGAGTTTGTGCTATTTTTGGAGAAAAACGTTGCACATTTATACCTAACAACACTGGGGCTGACAGTAGACTCACTAAAGTCATAGAACGTTTGAGATCTCTAAATGGCAAAATGAAGGAGCATTCTGGAGTAGACACCTCGATGTGGCACTCCTGGCTGGATGTGTTTGGGAAGTATAACATTTTAGTATCATCAGTAATAATTTCCTTTGCAGTGTTTGCTGCAATTTTGACATTGTGTTGATGTTGTTGTATTCCCTGCCTTCGTTCTCTTCTTAACCGTCTCATCACCACAGCTATTTCTCCTATGGAAGACAGAGTTACACAACTCTATGCATTATTTAAACATCAGGATGATGAAGATGATGAGGATGTGACTGACCACTTTTCTGACCTGTACGCAGATCCATCTCTATATGAATCTGTGATTTAAATGTCAGTAAGTTCCTCTGAGTATAATTGTCTTTGTACTCATGAAAATAATCTTATAGTTAAACTCTGACAGAAGTGGCTGTTAAGTGATATAAGAATATGAGCAAATATTTCTATAAACAAGGAGGAAATGTTGGAATATTTTAATATAGATTTATTTTATATTTTCTCATATTCTTTAACTTGACTATTTGATTTTATAACCTTTCATGATGTTTGTGTGAGTAAAGGATGTGGGGAGTTTGTCTGCAGGCAAAGGTCATAAATGGACCTGAGAAGGAAGCAGTCCGCAGTTGAGGATCATAAAGATGAAGGCTGATTGCACTGAACGAAGACGCACTGATCCTAAGATTGGAGGAGATTGTGGAAGTGTGTTGTTAAAAGATAATGCTGTTTATGACTTGTTTACGATGCAGCTGTTTTTTCCCATCCTTACAGAATAATGTTCTTTGTAACTAGGGACCCCCGAAAGATAATAAAAAGAGAGGGTTGGACAGATGGTTTTCAGAGCGGTAGGAGATTTGTAACTGAAAGCATCTCTCTCCGTTCTCCTCGCACCGAGTAAATAACACATTTTTTGTCTTTCTCTTCTTTTTGTGATGTTATAAGTATTGTAGGTTGTTTAAACCTGACACTTACCCTTGTCAGTTTTCCAGCTCTGATCCAGGCAGCTTTGATACTCTTCACTTCTGGTAAATACTCTAGGCTTACAGCTGCTGTCATAGTATTGCTGCCACCACGAGCAATGCACTGTTTCACCATATTAACACTGTTTTTTACGCAACTAGGGTTCGACCCAAAGAATTTATCTTTGATGTTCTCACAATGAATGACTGGAGACTTCCTCTTTCATGTCATTTCCTGGTGACTTTGGACTTGCAAAATTTAACAACGATTAATTGAACATGAAATTAATTCAATAAAAACCACTGATAAGAAATGTGTAGACTGCATGTGTTCAGCCCCTGTAGTGTGATACTCTTAAATAAAATTCAGTGTAACCACATCATTTGGTTAGTCAGAGAACCACAGTGGTGAGAGAGCTAACAGGATCATTAATATCAAGGACTCAACCTGTATGGTCACCATTCTTCCTTGAAACATGGCAGTGGCAGCATCATGCTATAGGCACTGTTAAGGTTGATATGGACATAGATAGAACTCTATTCAGGACAATCTGGGAAGACAACCTGTTAGTGACTGAAAAAAACATTTTAAACTTTGAGCAGGACAGCACTAAACATACAGCAGGATTTATAATAGAATGGCTTAGATCAAAGCAAAGTATGTATGTGCTAAAATGGCCTTGTCAAAGTCCAGATTTAAATACTACTGAGAATTTGTAGCAAAGTTGATGTGAATAAATGGATGAAAAACAACTACTGAACTACACAAACAAGAGAGATTGGTAAAACTCTGAATCCCAGAATGCACAGGCTTAATCTATTTTTGGGGCAACTACCAGGGAGGAGGGGTCACAGCTGGACGCTCCAGGACATCATAGTAGAAAACTCTGGTGCGCAGGCGTCGTCTTACCTGCAGCATTTCCAGAGTGGCATCGGGGAGACACATGCGCAGTAGCATCTGAATGTACTGTCCTTGCTGGTCAAGTAAAAGGGTGCATTCTTCAAAGACACTTGGATCCAAACGTTAAGTACATTCTACTGTCTGTGTCTCCAGAGACTGTATTACAGTTAAAAACAAGTCTACTCACCTTAAACCTATCTTTCTTAGCTTGTGCAAAAAAGAAGCTGAACCAGAGATTCCTCAAGAAGAGGCAGTGTCTCTTCTCTTCTAATCTTGTCGAGGATGCAGCTTTCCCTCTCCCTGACTGTGTGAGGAGCAGAAGCTTTCCCTCTCAGCTGTTCATCAATACTGTTCATGTAAGGGGATGTGTCTGGGCAGAGAAAATTATTTAGGATAAAACAATATAAAAAAAAATATTTATTTCATTGTGTTTTGCTTTTTTTGGTATCTATTATCAGCTAAGCCAATGCTAGTGGCCAATGAGCCTAGCCGGAGCTGAGGCTACCGGTGATTCAAACATTATTTCAAAGAGTGGTTTAAACACTGGTAATGTGAGTTTACTTCCTTTTATGTGTTTTCCCTCAATCTCCTCTCAGTGACCTGCTGAAATATGTATGCATAGTTCTTAAAAAGATGCTAAATATTCTCCAGTACACCTAATGCTAAAACTAAAAGCTCTGCTATTGCTATATGCTAAGCCACTATTAGCTCTACTGTGCTCACACGCAGCTAGTTTGTACATTCACCATCTTGTGAGAGCCCAAAAACAATTTTCACCCCATAAAGTCTCAACTCTATTTAAAATGCATTCACTGTGAGGGCTAATTCAACATAACATTAAGAATCAATTGTCCAAAAGGTTAAGATTTCTTACTTTTAAATGTTTAATAAAAAATTAAATGTTATATCCCCTTCTGATTTGCATTGTGAACTGGTTGTTGGAACACATATTAAGTGTTGCTTCCGCCTCTCTGCCTGCTCAGATGCTTTTCTCCTAAGCTCCCTGGTTGCTCGCATTCTTTTACTCCTAACTTTTTATCTCTTAGCCAAAATTACGGAAATATTGGACTAAAACTACTTCTTACCAGCAACTCCCAAGGATTATTATTTTTATTATTTTTTTCTAAAGGATTTTGAGGTTTTTATAATCGAACTCGAAATAAGGACAATCTGACACCAGCTAATCAGCACAAAATGCCTCCCTTCACCACAGAGGACTTTGACAAACTTTTACAAAAATTGGCTGTTTTGTAGATGAAAATCCATTGACTAGAAGTGAATGTGGAGGTGAATATGGGGTACAGCGATGATTCAACTCTGCCTGTGATCCCAAGCAGTGACAGCCAGCTCAACGACTCAGCCGGCAATCAGAACACTGAGAATAAACCTACCTGCAGACCCCCCTGGCATGTTTTAGGGGCATGCCCTAAAAATCAAGGTGGACGACTCACTGGAAGATCTCAGCAATTCAATAAATTAGAATGACCAGAATTACAGAGAAATGCCCCCGTTTCCCCTCGGAAAAGGAGACTTCGACAGCGAGCTGCTGTCACAACAACTGATAGGAGTGAGACAGCTGGAAATAATGGAGTTCGCCTCCAAAACAGATTTGCTCCACTACAGAATGAAAACCAGGAAAATGATCCATCTTCTGAGAACAATAAAAGGTTTGAGAACAGCCTTCATCCTAAACAGTCTTCCCCTAAATTGCCAGAGAAAAAGCGCCCCACCAGACAAAGAACCCTAATAGTGGTCAACACAGCTGAGGATGGGATTAACAACTTCTGCAACAAGAAAAACACAGAAGTTATGATTGGTACCAGTAATGTGGTGTCCGATATCTCAGAGAATATTCTTGCAATCACAGAAAAGCGTCCATCTCTAGAAAACCTTATTATACACTGTGGAGCCATGGATGACGTGGCTAAGAAAAAATCAGAAGGTTTGAAGGAGGATTTCACTCGTCTGATGAATATTGTTGGAGGTCTCAATATCAAGGTGTTTCTCAGCGGACCCTTTGCACCGATTTTCTGTGGAGATAAGGTATTTTCCAGACTTCTGATGCCACCACACCTGTGATCTTCATCGACAACTTTAATATTTTTTGGGAAAAAAGGCAACTCTTCAAGCAAGATGGTTTCTGTTTGAACAAACCAGGAGCCAGACATCTCACATCTAATCTCATCTATTCAGTAAATAATCCGCCAGCAGCGTCAACCTTCAGCAGAGAACATGGAGTATCACCAACAATGATAACGCTGCCTCCAACAGCTCCAGCAGAGACAACCGGCCAGTTGGCTGAGAAAGAGAGGTCATCACAAAAGGTCTCCCCGTCGAAATCCAGAGGAGAAGTGGACCCCCCAGTTAAACCCCCATCCCCCCAGACCCCGACCCAGACCGCAATAACTCTCCCATCTGCCCACTGAGCCCACTTTTTGCTTTACTGGATTCTGATAACATGAAAGGAGCTCTTACGATCGGGACCCAAATGGCTCTGACATCTTCTCCATTCAACACCCCCCGTGGCCGAGGCCCTGCTACTAAACCAACATCTTCCAAATGCCGCAGACCTCCACTACCTCCTAATCTATCTCCTCCTAATCAGGACCTGCAAATCACTTCTCTGTGATACAATCTGGGCCTCAGTGGTAACTCTATCAGAAATGAGCATGTCCAGGAAAAACTTGGGCCCCTAATAGGAGATAGTTGTAAAATCTCTGTGCTTATACGTGACAGAAAGAACAAAACCAAAAGGATAAGAGACAGTAATAAACAATTAACAAAAGCCATAAACTGTCAGGTACAAACAAACACAAAGTTAATATCAGCAACTATGTCATATAAACTGGCTTTATTGAACATTAGATCTCTGTCAGGAAAATCATTTTTTATCAATGACTTCATTACTGACCACGATCTTGATGTTCTGTTTTTAACAGAAACATGGTTACATGAATTTAGTGAAGCTCCCATTCTGATAGTCGACACCTCCGAAGTACAATTTTCTTTGTGAGAGCAGACAGCAAAGAAAAGGTGGAGGGGGGGGGGCCACTTTGTTTAAAGATTTATTAGAGTGTAAAAAAGTATTTCTGGGCAAATTTGACTCTTTTGAATATTTGGCTCTCCAGTTAAAGAGCCCTGTCCGAACCATGTTCTTGAATATTTACAGGCCTCCTAAGTCCAAAACTGTCACGGTGTGACATGTTGGGTTTTGTTTTATGGTCTCTTGTGGTTTATTTTGTCTAGATGTTTTTATTTTGGTTTGAGTATTCAGTCTTTCACCTGCTCCCTCTGTCTCCCTGTGTCCATGTCACACCTGTTTCTTTGATTGTCTGCCCTATGTTTTCCTCTCATGTCTCTCAGTATATTAGTTGGTCTGTGTTCTTTGTTCCCCGCTGGTTCCTCTGTCACGATCCCTGGTTCTGTTTTCTCTACAATTTCCTGCAGAAATGTAAGTTTTTGTCTGGATTCTTTGTAGTACCTGCAGTTACTCGCTATGTGTTTGTAAATACCTCTGGAAATAAAATCTGAAGACTCTTACAAACATGCTGCTCCCAAGCTCTTGTCTGCGCTTTGGTCCGATCCGAACACAGAACCTGACAGTAGGAACCAGCCAGTACCAGGACCAAGCGGACAAACAAAATGAGCTGAAGAAGTGGGTATGACAGCAGAGGGAGGATTTAAAGAAGATGTACGGCGATGAGGTGGAGATTGTACCTTCACCCATGTTGTTCCAGGAAATGGAGGAAGCTGAGTGACGCCAACCGACGCCGGTATCTCCATTCTCCATACCGGGTCGGATCTGCTCCAGTTTGCCTCCAACAGTCTCAGCCACCCCCG
Source organism: Girardinichthys multiradiatus (assembly GCF_021462225.1). Classification (NCBI taxonomy): domain Eukaryota; kingdom Metazoa; phylum Chordata; class Actinopteri; order Cyprinodontiformes; family Goodeidae; genus Girardinichthys; species Girardinichthys multiradiatus. Next base: position 3,704,356 of record NC_061806.1, on the reverse strand, counting down.
CCTCTTTACGCCGTCGTCGTCATCGCCACAAGCCCTCCTCGTCACCCACAGTAACAGCAGCTGCCCCAGAGTAATTCACGTCAGCAGCAACTTCTGCTGCAGCCAATTTTCCCGCTGGGTTCGGCTCCTGCCCCGGACGACGTCGTCGCCGCGGAGCAGTCGCCGTTGGGGAGGTACGGATGGGCGCTTCCAACCCTTCCTTGGAGGGTCCGTCCTCCATGATCTCCTCGCAGCTGTTTTCCCCGGAGTCTGTGGATAGTCACCCAACGCCCTGTGCAGTTCCCCAGCTGTCAGTGCAACCTCCAGCCCATAATTGGCTGCAAGCCAGGCTGGAGAAAATGAAAAAAAGACTTCATGAGGCAACGATGCTTCAGTTTTGGACGCCATTTAATGGCACATCCCGAGGATCTGGACTAGGTGCACTCTGTTTTACAGGCTGAATTCATTACAGAGGGATTACAGATTATCGGCTTCTTCACTGGCTACTTCGCCGCAGGCCTCCTGACCGTCAGCTCCTTCATCGTCGGCCTTTGTTTTTCTCCTGGTTGGATCATTTATTTTTATTTTTATTTTTATTTTTTTGTTTGGACTTAGAAGAAATCGTACAGCAACTAAGCTCTTCTTCCTGCTGTCTCGATCTTTTACCAACAGCTTTTCTTAAGAAAGCTTTGCCCGTAATAACATCAGATTTAACACAAATAATAAACACGTCCCTTTTGTCAGGTTTTTTCCCCAAGGCTCTGAAAACAGCAATTATCAAACCTCTATTGAAAAAGAGCAACTTGTTAGCTGCTACTACAGAACTACAGGCCTATATCAAACCTCCTCTTCATCAGTAAGATTATTGAAAAAGCTGTGTTTCAACAGTTAAACAACTTCCTAACAATGACCAACTGCTTCGATGTCTTCCAGTCAGGCTTCCGTGCTCACCACAGTACAGAGACTGCTCTTGTCAAGGTGTTCAATGACATCCGTATAAATGCAGACTGTGGAAGAACCACAGTGCTGGTATTATTGGACCTTAGTGCAGCATTCGACACTGTTGATCACTCCATTTTATTAGAGCGCCTGGAAAACTGGGTCGGCCTTTCTGGTACAGCACTCAACTGGTTTAAATCCTACTTGAAGGACAGGGACTTTTTTGTGTCAGTAGGTAATTTTACATCAGAGAGCACAAAAATCACATGTGGTGTTCGCCAAGGGTCCATCTTAGGGCCCCTCCTATTATTTTTTATTTTTTTTACCGTGTCCTGTCCGGCAGAGTATCGCTCAGAATTGTTGTCTGAGTGCCAAGAAATTGCCCAACAGATTTACTTTCACAAACAGAGCATCCCAGCTAATGCTTTAAAGCTCTGCTTGATATTTATAGAAGAAACCTTATTATAAACTTCTTTGGGAATATTTCAATTGTTACGGACACGAAGACTGAAATAAAAAGGAAAAATTAAACTCAAAAAAGAGAGAGATGGGGAAAAAGGGGAGAAAAGGAGGAAAGAGTGGAGGAGAGAAAGAAGAAGAAAGAGAATACAAGATTACACCCTGCTTGCTTATACACCTACAGCTGTTTTTTTTAAGTTTTTTTTTAACAAAATAGTACATGGTAATTCTGAATGTAAAATGTACTTAGTGAGAGGTGCCGCTAAAAATAGAACATCTGTGTGTCTGTCAACACCTGAAGCTTAACACCTGCGAGTATGAGTGTGGACGCGCTTTTGTATACAAGGTTTCTCCACAAAAATATGCAATAGCGAGTGTGAGGACCCACAGGCCTGCCCCATGGTCCCCGGACGGACACTGAGGAGAACTGAGTCACAGACATCTAAAGGCCCCCCAAAGCACAAGAACCCCAGGAGAACCACCGCCAGGACTACCGCAACCCCCCCAGAGAAGAGCAGTGAAGAGTCCCAGGGGAACCACCCAGCAGCGACAGTGCAGAAGCCCCAGGGAGCCGCAGCGACGAGTCCACAGGTCCCACCGGCAGCCGTCCACGCCTGAGCAGATCCAGCCATGGACCCAAAGGCCCAAGACCCCGGGACACACCTCCCCCCAAGCAGAGGCCCGACAGAGCCAAGGGGGCCAGGCCCCGGCAAGCAGTCACCGGGAGTGAGCCAGCCCACACCAAAGCTTCCGGCCGCGGACACCGAGAACCACAAGTACACCAGTGGGCAGAGACTCCAACCACCAGCAGGCGGTGTGGCGGGGAGGAAGCTGATACAGGAGAGGGAGCAGTCCAAGACCCAACCTGTCACAAATAAAAAAAAAAAACAGGCACACACAGTCACAAACACCCACTCCCACCCTCATGCATACACATAAAATCACTCACACCCAACATAAGGATAACAACAATGGACATCACTCACTCACACTCCCCATGCATACTCTATACTCCCAGGTCCAGGCGCCTGTACCCCCTCAGGGCAACCAGCCCCCGGACCCAGGAGGTAGTCCCCTTCCCTCCTGGGGCAGAGGCAGGCAGACAGCGCCGGTACTTCCCAGACCCGGGTGACCCCGGCCCAGGTCCTGCCCCCCTGCCCTGAACCCAGTCCCCAACAACCCCCATCCACCTCCGGAGAGGGGGCTATGTACAAAAGAGGGGTCCACATGGCCCAAAGCAACCCGCCAACCAAAGCCGCCCCAGGCCGGAGCTGTCCCGACCACCCAACGAGCCCTGATCTCAACCCCATGAGTCTCCCACCCCCAGTGAACCCCAACAAGAACAAGAACCTCCCCACAGGGCCACCCACAACAAGGACACCAATATCAAACACATCCCCCTGAACCCAAACGGCACGAATCCCCACCCCCACAGGGGCACACCCCCACAGGTGAACTCCGTGGCCGAGAAGCCAATGAAGCCACACCCACACAGCGCAAGCTCCACACACAGCCCCGCTCTAAGAACCACGGCCACACCCCGCTCCCCCACCACACAGCGCGCCGCAACGGCAAGGCAAGGGCCCTGCGCAGCACCGCCCCCGCCCACCGGCGCAACAGGGCAGACCCCACCCAGCACCGCACCCACAACCGGACCCCCGACCCCACACCATGATGGGACAAACTCAGCCACCCAGAGGTCCCCGGCCAGCGGCAGGCACCCAGAGCCTTGACCCCACCACGCCCCCCTCAGCAACAAAAAACACTACATCACTGCCACTGCAATGACCGCCCAGGGAGAAACACTATCCAGCTCAGCTCCACCATCGCCGCCCAGCTGATCCAAACGCCAGTGACCCCACGCCCTAGAAGTGGACACAACCCCTCCACCCCACAGACTGCAGCCCCTCCACGCTACCCCCCAGTCCACCGCCCCGATCCTCCCTCGGACAAGACAGACAGCAGAGCAGCACACCTCCAAGCCCGCCCAACCCCCCCAGACAGTGCCAGCAGCTCCAGCTCACCAGTCCACGAGAGGGATACATGCACCGGCCGGGGACCTGGGCCATGCAGGCCAACCGCTCCAGGCCAAGCACACCCCGCCAGCCATCCCGGTGCAGTCACAAGACATGCTCTGCCGCCCCACCCACCCGACCGCCAACCGCAGCCCATCGCCCGACCCCGGGCCAGGACCACAGAAGGAAGCCATGGAAAGAAGGCCACGGCGGCCCCACTTACCGGGCACCCCGCCAAACCCACCCCCAAACCCGGGGGCGCCCCAGCCCACCGGCCATCCGCACCCCCGCAAGGCGCCCCCACGGCAATCCAGCCCCCCCCCCATCAAAGCGGGGCCACATCCCAATAAACGTCGGCTAAAACCCCCAAACCAGAGCCCGGCACCCCCCCAGCCGGCCGACCAGGGCCCAAAGCCAGGGACCAAGATCCAAGGGAACCCAAGCGATCCCGAGAGAGCCGAAACGCCAGCCCAGCACCACACAATCCCCAAGACCTGACCCCCAACTCAAACCCAACTAGAGGGCCCATTCCCTCTCCCGGCCTCCGACCACAGATGGGAAATAGCGAACGGGAGTGTGAAAAAACCCCAAGCCTGCCTCCGCCAGCTCAAATGTGGTGTTGATGCCAGAGCCCCGTTACCCAGTCCGCCGCCCGAAGTAGCCACCGACCCCCAACAAAAAGGACCCAGCCACAAACGCCCAAGCGGCCAAGAATGCGGCCCATCTCCAAACAAAGGAGAAGACCAGCCAGCCCTGCACAACCAAAATACACCACACAAAGGAGGGCACATTACCAGCACGTGATACGCCCCAGGGACCCCGAGCCCCAAGCCCACCCCAGACCCACCCAGGAGCAGCACGGGCACCAGGCCAGTGACCTATGTCTGTCGCCGCAGGCCCCCCAAAAGCATCGCATGCAGCTACCAGATGTCCCCCACAAGAGCCACCAAAGCCCCACCCCGGCCGGGACCGCAGCCCCCAGCGCCAGACCCCCCAGCGATCCCAGCCCAGGGACACCCCAAATGCCCCAACCCAGACACCCCCCCGAATCCACCACAACGCCCCACAGGATGAAGCCAAGGGCGCCCCACCCCCACTAGGTGATGTAGCCGATTAAATTCCATCGGTGAGTGTTTTCAAGCTATCCCTCAGTGTTTGGTTCTCAGCTGTTAGCGAAGCGAGTTGTTCTTGGCTAAACTCCAGACTCCCTCAGAGCTTGAAATTCCCTATGGAGAACCTCCACCAGGGCGAGACGGGCATCCAGGCTGGTTAGCTTCTTGTCAATAGAGTCCAGGACATCAGCGTAGCTTTTCTCTGGAGAGATAGTGGAGGTGCTGGTCGAGTACTCTGAACGGGTGCGTTTTGATGTTGGTGTGGCCATGGGTGGAGATTTTTGTGGCTTGCCCATTACAATGTTATCAAAACATATGTCCACGTAGCTCTCCAGGCTGTCCAAGGTTTCCTCGTCCAATTTGTTTTATTGGAAAAATATGAAACAGTGGTTAGTATTTTACACGTTTCTATGTTCGGCTTGAATTTATTGGCTTGTTTTACCTGAGTTCTGTCGTGTTTGTTTACCAATATACCGCCATATTACTTACGTACAACTCTCGCGAGATCTCAGCCGCTCATCACCAGCCCCTCCTATTCAATATCTACATGCTCCCCTAACTCAGATTTTAATAAACAACAACGTAAGTTATCATAACTATGCAGACGACACACAGCTATACATTACGGTGTCACCAGGTGACCATGAACCCATTCAAGCGCTGGGTAAATGCTTAGAAGAAATCAATGCATGGATGGGCCAAAATTTTCTTCAGCTGAAACAAAACAAAATTGAAGTAAAAATAATCTTTGGACCAAAGGAAGAGCGTTTAAAAGTTAGCACACAGCTTCAGTTTATACAGCTAGAAACCACCAGTCAGGCTCAAAACCTGGTGTAGTGATGGACTCAGACCTGAACCTTCAGGGGCACATAAAGGTAGTAACTAGGTCGGCCTTCTATCACCTAAAGAACATCTCCAGGATTAAAGCACTAATGTCTCAGCAGGACCTTGAAAAACTAATTCATGCGTTCATCTTTAGTAGAATTGATTACTGCAATGGTGTCTTCACAGGTCTGCCTAAAAGGTCGATCAGACAGCTGCAGTTGATCCAGAACTGTGCTGCCCGCGTCCTCACTAGAACTAAGAAAGTGGAGCACATCACCCCGGTTCTAAAGTCCCTACACTGGCTCGCTGTAGCTCAGAGAATAGAGTTTAAAATACTTCTGTTAGTCTTTAAATCACTGAATGGCTTAGCACCAAAATACATTACAGACTTGTTGTCAGTGTATCAACCACCCAGACCTCTCAGGTCATCTCACGCAAATCTACTCTGCATACCCAGAACCAGAACCAAACATGGAGAAGCTTTTGTCACAGTGGGTGGTTTGATTCTGTAATTGTTTATGTTTAGTCAGGTGTTTTTCCGTTACTAGCTTGGTTAGTCCTGGAGTCCTCATTTCTGGGTTTTGTTTCCTAGGTTCTGTTCTGTTGACTGTGTTTTTTATTGTATAAGATCTGTTATTTTTCCATGTCCTGATTCCTTGGGTTTGCTTACTGTTTGTTTCGTCAGGCTCCTCATGTTCTTGTTACCCCTATCTGGTTCACCTGCCCCTCTGTCTTCCTGCACGCCTGTTCCACACCTGTGTCTGTTTTCCACTGATTACCTGCCCTATTGTTTCATGTACACCTTTGTCTGTATTTAAGTTTGTCTTTGTCCTTTGTTCCACGCGGTGTTGTTAGTCTAATTTGGTTTGACCTAAGTTAGGCTGTCTGTTCCTACTGTTTTGTGGTATCCTGTGGTCCAGAAACCAGGATTGTTTTTGATGAACTGGATCTCTGTGAAACCTGGACTGGAGATTGTAAGTTGGCTCACCTCATTAAAGAAGAATAATCTCACCAACCATCTCCGCTCATCCTGCATCTCTGGTCCACCGATAAGATAGAAACCATGACAGCTTTTAGTTCTTATGCTCCAACAATCTGGAATAGACTCCCAGAAAACTGTAAAGGCGCTGAAACCCTAAATAGCTTTAAATCAAGATTAAAAGCGTATTTCTTTAGAGTGGCCTTTGAATGTGTCATCTAAACATTATTTAAGTTTTCAGTCCAATTTTTCTTTCATTTTCTTATTCATTATTCTATTCTCTTTATTTTATTTTATTTTTTTAAATTACCTCTGTTGATTTTCTGTATTACTGTAATGTTTTTCCTTATGTACAGCGCCTCGAGTGCCTTGTTGCTGAAAAGCGCTATATAAATAAACTTGACTTGACTTAATTAGTTAAAACTAATTTGACCTCATTCCAAATTCCTCAAGACAAACCCTTGGTTCTTAAATGAACATGCTCACTCTCAACTGTGATATCAAGGCATCATTTTATTGGTTATGGTTTATTTTTTTGTTATTAGTTTTCATCATTCTTCTCATTTGTACTTAGTAATGTACAGGTCCTTCTCAAAATATTAGCATATTGTGATAAAGTTCATTATTTTCCATAATGTCATGATGAAAATTTAACATTCATATATTTTAGATTCATTGCACACTAACTGAAATATTTCAGGTCTTTTATTGTCTTAATACGGATGATTTTGGCATACAGCTCATGAAAACCCAAAATTCCTATCTCACAAAATTAGCATATTTCATCCGACCAATAAAAGAAAAGTGTTTTTAATACAAAAAATGTCAACCTTCAAATAATCATGTACAGTTATGCACTCAATACTTGGTCGGGAATCCTTTTGCAGAAATGACTGCTTCGATGCGGCGTGGCATGGAGGCAATCAACCTGTGGCACTGCTGAGGTCTTATGGAGGCCCAGGATGCTTCGATAGCGGCCTTTAGCTCATCCAGAGTGTTGGGTCTTGAGTCTCTCAACGTTCTCTTCACAATATCCCACAGATTCTCTATGGGGTTCAGGTCAGGAGAGTTGGCAGGCCAATTGAGCACAGTGATACCATGGTCAGTAAACCATTTACCAGTGGTTTTGGCACTGTGAGCAGGTGCCAGGTCGTGCTGAAAAATGAAATCTTCATCTCCAAAAAGCTTTTCAGCAGATGGAAGCATGAAGTGCTCCAAAATCTCCTGATAGCTAGCTGCATTGACCCTGCCCTTGATAAAACACAGTGGACCAACACCAGCAGCTGACACGGCACCCCGGACCATCACTGACTGTGGGTACTTGACACTGGACTTCTGGCATTTTGGCATTTCCTTCTCCCCAGTCTTCCTCCAGACTCTGGCACCTTGATTTCCGAATGACATGCAGAATTTGCTTTCATCCGAAAAAAGTACTTTGGACCACTGAGCAACAATCCAGTGCTGCTTGTCTGTAGCCCAGGTCTGGGGAATGTGGCACCTGTAGCCCATTTCCTGCACACGCCTGTGCACGGTGGCTCTGGATGTTTCTACTCCAGACTCAGTCCACTGCTTCCGCAGGTCCCCCAAGGTCTGGAATCGGCCCTTCTCCACAATCTTCCTCAGGGTCCGGTCACCTTTTCTCGTTGTGCAGCGTTTTCTGCCACACTTTTTCCTTCCCACAGACTTCCCACTGAGGTGCCTTGATACAGCACTCTGGGAACAGCCTATTCGTTCAGAAATTTCTTTCTGTGTCTTACCCTCTTGCTTGAGGGTGTCAATAGTGGCCTTCTGGACAGCAGTCAGGTCGGCAGTCTTACCCATGATTGGGGTTTTGAGTGATGAACCAGGCTGGGAGTTTTAAAGGCCTCAGGAATCTTTTGCAGGTGTTTAGAGTTAACTCGTTGATTCAGATGATTAGGTTCATAGCTCGTTTAGAGACCCTTTTAATGATATGCTAATTTTGTGAGATAGGAATTTTGGGTTTTCATGAGCTGTATGCCAGAATCATCCGTATTAAGACAATAAAAGACCTGAAATATTTCAGTTAGTGTGCAATGAATCTAAAATATATGAATGTTAAATTTTCATCATGACATTATGGAAAATAATGAACTTTATCACAATATGCTAATATTTTGAGAAGGACCTGTAGTTCAGGGTTGATGGTCAAGTGTAAGAGTGACACCTCTTCAAGATAGTCCAGTTGCCATCAGCACTAAAGTTCAAGGGATGTTAATACTTATGTTTTAATCTTCTCTGTCCCATTTACTCCTCAAACAAATTAATGTATTTCAAATCAGTTGAGAAAAATGGAATACCAAAGGTCAATGCATTTCTCCTTTATTTCATTCTGTGTATGTCATGCCATTCCAACACAGCCATGATAGTTGTTGCTAACATCTGCTCTGACTAAGCACAAAGAGCAGTGGTAATTTACATCATGATTCTTAAAAGATCTTTACATCAACATGGTTCATTCTGGTTTTTTAGAACCTGCAAAACAATCCATCATATTGGGAGAATCCTAAATAAAAATGTTTTAAGACAAAAACCAGGAGTGGAAGAAAGAAGACATTAGTTTGAAACAGATGTAGGAGGAATTCAGGCACTTAGAAATCTCTCTGGTCCTTGGCTACTGAGTTTCATTACACTGTACATGCATTTTACACACCATCCTGATCCAGTCTTGAAACGTTTGTCCAGACATGACAAGGCTATGGGTATGGCACATTCAAGAACAACTAATTAAAGGGATTTCAAGTATTCCAGAAAAAAACAACATTTGTATTTACATTTAATCCTTTTTGTTCTATATCTGGACATCTCAATGTATTTCACTTGACTTAATTAACTACCATGGTTGAACACACAATTACCACTGTGTTATTTATCCATTCCTTTCAGTTTGAATCCAGAACCTGTAAAGCAACTATTTATCTGGTAAATGTCTTTGGGTTCTTATTAAATGTGAGTGGAATTGGGAAAATGTGCTCATTTCACATGAAAGTCTAATTTCCTGTGCATTTACATATCCCTGTTTACTTCGTCTTTCACTGGCTTACTCTATGTTTCTGTAAGCTCCAACAGCCATGAGGAGCAGGAAGCCATTAGAGAAGACACAATCGATTTTCTACTCAAGCGCTTCTTGGAACATTGCTGCACTCTGTTATTAAAGTGAAATGATGCATGCAGTGGCAGCATGATTTTGAATAGTCTTGTTTGTAATGATTAGTCATGATTGGGGTGGCCACACTGACTGCATCTTCAGACTTGAAGAGTCCATCATTTACTTTTTGGGTGAGTTAGAAGAAAAGTAAAGGGCAAACATTTACAATTGGCAAAACAGCAAAGACATTCGAGGACTCAAAAAACCACAGAACACCAACAAGAAGAGTTCACTGAAACTGATATTTAGTCTTATGCTCACTTTGGCTGAGCTGATATTTAACAATTCGTTTTGAGAGACAACAGCTGACTGAGGACAAGACAAATTAACATAAACATTACATTATTAAATAAATAAAAAGATTTCTGAATTAGAAACAGAAACCGTCTATAGATTTTTTTCTGTCTTTTTTAAAGTGCTCAGTTAAATGTTACAATTTTATGAAGCAAAACTGTTCAGCTGACATTAAAAATTTTATTTCTAACAAAATCGTTGTATGGCAGTTGACTGTAGATATTTTAGCAAACGTACAATAAGTGTGTACAGTTGGGATGATGTTGCAGTGGTGAAACTGCACCGGCCCACAAACCCACCCCCCACCCACCCTCCAGCCCCAACACCACATTACCCTCCTACAAAACAATTACATTTGGCCCTTGCCTTCCATGTAAAAAAGGTGGACGAGGTGAAACGTTGTCCACATGGAGACATCACTTTCTGTCTAAATGTGGTTAAAAGTTGTCTGTGTCAAATGGTTTAACAGAGAAAAAAATGTGATTTCTGTTATTGGTTTTAATTTGAGAATGACATGTGAGCTAAAATGTCATTTTTTTACACTTTCCTAAATAAGGATAAGGAGTGTTTGACTCGAACGAAGGATCCACGGAAAGATTCCCATGGATATTCAGTGTCAGAGTGTTGATGCAATTCAGTGCTGGCATCAATCCACTGACTCACAGGACAAAACAGAACATATTCAAGTCAAGCTGGATAAATTTTCTTGTTGGCTCTACAATTGGCTCTACATAGGGACCAATAGGTTTTAGAAGGTACTGGAATATGTCAAACATTATTTCCACTATGGGAGAAGAAGTGGAAGTGGCAAAGGAGCATAAACACCTCAGTGTTCACCTGGACAACAGACTGGACTGAAGGTTGAACAGTCATGCTGTCTGCAAGAAGGGATGGAGTATATTGTGAAGCTTAGTTCCTTCCTTGTGTGTAGCAAGAAGATCCAGATCTTCTAAAAGTCTGTTGTGGCTGAAGTGTCTTTAGATGCAAAAAAAAAACTGTCTAATGTTCAGTGACTCCAGATAACCTAACTACCTAAACCAATTTAAACCATTTAACACACAGCATCCAGGAAAAAGCTTTTGGGTTATGATATTTATCTTTAGCAACCTTTCTCCACTTCCATATATTCACTGCAGTTTGTGCGCTGGAGTAGTTTTGTACAATTGGGTTCAATACCGGAAACCCGTTTTTTGGTCACTTAACTCACAAAATGATTCTTATCTTAGTTTGTTGCTGAATAGTCAAAACTGACCAACACATCTGGCATCAGTAGGAAGCTATGAGAATAAGTGGTAAGTTTATAGTAGGAAGTTGCTTGTGCAAATTGTTGTCTAATAAACAGAAAGAGCTAAAGGGTAAAAAGCCAACTATTGTAAAACAGGGTTAAATTGACTACTGTTTTTATTTCTGGATTAAAGTTCAGTGTGCAGGAAGTGTGCAGGAAGACATCCATAGTGACATTCACACCAACCTCACACCAATCACAGCAGAAAATAGGCGTGAAGGTCAGTATTTATTTTTAATTAACCCCAGTAGGCACCATTAAAAGATTATTTTCACTTGGCTACCTTCTATTTGCATGAGGCCAATCAGGCAGCCAAAAGAAAGTCAATTTAAATTAGAATCTGCCTAAATATTTAGTCATCATCAAAAACAGCTTATCAGATCATTTTTTTACAGTTTTAAAAATAATTAATTTCAGTGTTCAAACAAAAAACCGACCAAAAGGGGGTTTTAATAAGACATAGAGTTCTATTATGTTATGTATTCCTAACAACCACAGGCTAGATCTTCAGAGGCTTTAACTGGGCTGGCGCAAAACTAAGTCTGTCATTTGGCATTTGAACCAACGTTTACACTGAGACACATCTCCTGTCTGGAGGGGAACCTGGAAATTGTAGAGTTCAGCTGGGATTGGAAAGGGTTTGAGATTTACTCAGGTCTACGTAGCTTTTGATGTGACCATAAAAATATACAAATTCTTAACATGATGCATTGGTAACAAACTCATAATAAATTGCTACATATGTAGTCCTACACAATGCATATACATCCTAATTATCATGGTTTCTTACCTCAGGCATAACCATTGTGAATGTCTATGACGAATGATTAGATCTGTTGGTATTCTTCAAGTAATGTACACTCACTGACTGAAAAACATTCAAGCACCAAGTTACACACCCAGAATGAATGGCCTGATTGTAACATGATTTGGTAGACATGCACACTGGCTAACAGGTCTAGAACCACCACCAGGGGTGTAACCAGTTCAGCTTGACAGCATTTGATAGGGGTTTGATGGAGATACCCTGTACACAGCTGAAGAACAGGTGGTCAAGTTGTGCAGTGGTCCAACATATGAAACAAAATGTGTTGACTCCCTCGCATACCCACTGGTTCCAGCGTTGGGCCTACCTGTGACATAAAGCTAAGTGTATAAAGCTCTAATCCTGATAATAGCTTTTATTTCTATACATGTAAATGCTTTGGCAACACTGCACATTCTATTTCAAAGCAAAACATTAGAAAGTATCAGATTTGTTCTGTTCTCTGTGGAACTTGAGAAAGAAGAAATATTAGGCTGTACCAAAAAGAGCACTGTCTGCATTTTCCTTTACAAACTCAACCATTTGTTGTGTAAACTGAAACATGCTTGAAGATTTAGCTTTCCTGTCAATCACTGAATGAATATTTATGTACCTCCTTTCTTCTAAGAAAGGCTTCAAATCTGTGTTGCATCGAGCCCAGAATGATTGCATTACTTTAAACACACTTCTCTGGATTTCTTGGATTTGCCTCAAAAACAGCATTGTATAGATTGCCCCACGGACTGGTCACCCCGTAACATAAATTTTGTTGTTCTGGAGCCAAGATGCTCCTCACTCACTTATTTATTTAGGTTTAGGTCACTTATGTATTTAGAGTTATTGTCTTGTTAACACCAGACAAGGGCATTTCCTCTTCAGAATAAGGAAACACAGCCTTTGCAAATATTCTAAAGTATTCAAACTGATTCCTGATTCATGATCCCTCCTATGTGATAAATGGGCCAAACACACTAAAATGAGCAACAAGCCCATAGCATGATGGTAAATGGCCTGAACTTGTATAGCGCTTTATCAAGTCCCTAGAGACTCCAAAGTGCTTTACACTACATCAGTCATCCGCACCAGCAAGCAAGTCGCCCAAAGACACGAACCAGCAACCCACCGATTACAGGATGAACTTCTACCACCTGAGGCACAGCTGCCCCTAAAATGAGCAACAAGCCCATAGCATGATGGTAAATGGCCTGAACTTGTATAGCGCTTTATCAAGTCCCTAGAGACTCCAAAGTGCTTTACACTACATCAGTCATCCGCACCAGCAAGCAAGTCGCCCAAAGACACGAACCAGCAACCCACCGATTACAAGATGAACTTCTACCACCTGAGGCACAGCCGCCCCTAAAATGAGCAACAAGCCCATAGCATGATACCTAATCCACCATGTTTCACATTCTGGCTTGAATTCGGTGTTTAGGGGTGGTCTGATGAGCTGTGTGCAGCCCCAAGAGCCTTGCTTTTATCAGTCCATCAAAAGATGCACCATTTCTCTTCAGGCCTGTCACTGGGAGCTGATCAATGACTGATCTTTTTTTAATTTTGCTCTTCTCAATCCATTTGATTGGTAGTCTGTTATTTCTTTTACATTTTAAAGTACTTGACATCATCTTACCTTGAGTTTCCTGCTCTTCTTTAAATGCCTTTTTCTTTCCAATCATATTTTAAATCAAAGCACTCTTTCCTTCAGAACAATGTCTGGAAAGACGCATTTTCCTCAGATTTTCAAAGAGTAAGGAACTCCAACAAGCATGTACCACCTTTACTACCTTTGTCCTTAAATAAGGGCTTCGTGTTTCACTCCTGTCAGTGATTAATTACTATGGTTGTCTGTCCTGATGCTGTCTAATCTTCTACAAAGCAAACTTTATTTCTGGGGGCATTCACTTACTGTTTTGACTGTTTTTCAGATGATCCAGTACCTAGATTTATTACTCCATTACTTAAACTATCTGGGGCTTTGTAAAAAGAACCCTTTATTTACCAATCACTGATCTGCATGTGTACCAGATTCAGTTAAATCAGTCCAGTGCTTCTGGGTGCCTAACTTTGTGTTTAGTGTTTTTGTTATTCAGCGTATCTTATATTGATTATATATAAAAATATAAATAAAGTGAATAATTGCAGAATATTGAAATATTCTAATCTTAATTTATGGTAAACATTAGTTAATGTGATTTCTCTCCAGAGAGACAACTTCGTTTATTACAAAAGAAACGTTCATTGTGCAGTAACATTTCACTATTTGACCAAAGAATCGTATTTGGCAACACACTGCTAAAACTATCACAAAGACTAGTTTTGTCTTTTTTCTTATTGTATCACTACATATATTTCTAAAAGTAAGCTGTTGTAGTCTTAGATATGGACAAGGGCTCACAAGAGACGAGTTGACCAAATTATGTGCAAATGATAAAATTAGCAAACCAAATGCACTGTTTGCATTCTAACGACACACATCAATAACCCACCACAAATTATGAATTGTCATACTTCTGTAGAAATTCACAAAAATCATCTCATGTTAAATGCAATGGGTTTAGTGGTTCAACTGTGCCTAACTGTATTCATGACAGATTAAACACTGATACCACTGGGGATGCTACATTAGTTGAACAGAGCTGTAAAAGTTGATTTGCCTCCTGACAGATTTCTTATGTTTCTGCTTTAAGAAACACTTTTCAGAAGACTTTTAAAATCAGTTATATTAAGAAAACATTTAAATAGAACCTGTCTGAGAACATGAAGTAAGCTAAAGGATCTCAAAAAAAAACAAACACGTCAGGTCTAAAAATCAAAAAATAATTAAGAGTAGATGGAGTCATTGTCATGAATAAATCTAGAAAGCCATTTCTAAGGCTCTGGGACCCCAGAGAATAACAGTGAGGACCATGGATTCAAACAGAGAAAACATGGAACAGTGAAGAGCTTTCTCAGGAGCAGCAGCCTACCGAGATTAATCCAAGAGCTCAGCAATGACTCATCCTGGAGATACCAAAATAACCCAGAACAATATCTAAACCTGTGCAGGTCTAACTGTGTCAATCAGGGTTCATGATTTAACAAAGAGAGAATGGACAAAAATGGCTTCCAAAGGTTTAAGGTGTTTGTCTTGTTACATCTGCTGTACAATTAACAGCATTTTAGACAAAGAACATCATACCCACAGTCAATCATGGTACTGTGGCCTGCTTGGCTGCTTCAGGACATGAACGGTTTGCTATAACTGGTTAAGACCATGAATTCTGCTCTCTACCAGAAGATCCTGAAGAAGAATGTGTGGTCAGTTTGTGACCTTAAGCCTCACCGCACTTGGGTGATGCAGCATGGCAATGATTAAAAGCACACCAGCAAGTCTGTCTCTAAATGTGTAAAAAAACACTAAATAAAGGTTTTGGAGTAGCATGATGTGATGGACTGGCAACCTGTCCAGGGTGTACCCCGCCTCTCGCCCATAGACTGCTGGAGATAGGCACCAGCTTCCCCGCGACCCACTATGGAATAAGCGGTAGAAAATTACTGACTGACTGACTGACTGAGTAGCATGATCCAACATTAGATTTAAACTTGACTGAGATGCTGTGGCATGATCTTTAACAGGCTGTTCATGCTGGAAAACCCTCCAATGGTGCTTAATTAAAACAGTTCTACAAAGAACAGTAGGCCAAAATTTTTTCACAGCGATGTAAAAGACTCATTACCAAAAATGCTTGATGGCAGTTGTTGCTGAGACGTAGGGCACAACCAGTTGTTAGGTTTAGTGGGTAATTACTTTTCACATAGGGCCATACTTGTTTGGATAGCTTTTTGTCCTAACTAAATGAAATTATCATTTAAAAATGCATTTGTATTTATTCAGGTTATCCTTGTCACATTTAAATGTGACAGAAAAGCAAAGACTGAAGAAATCTATAAGGGGGCAAATGCTCACAGTACTGTATTCGTTTAACACAAAAGCTACACCTTCCGCCCAATCAAAATGAACCTATCAATGGAAAACAGAGATGCAACCATTAAAACTACATAAATTCCAACAAACATATTTTGTTGTATGAAACAACATTGCTCTTCTTTTATTTCTGGCAGGAATTAGCTACCTTGGAATTCATTATAATGTGTTATTACCCATTGTTGGTATTTTTCAATAAAGCATGGCAAGAAGATTTGTCTATATAAAAGACAGGCCTACCTAGGTAAAGACTAGGAGGCACATAAGAAACCTTTTGTCCAATTTTTTAAAACACCATGGAAATTAAATACACTTTGTTTCCATGCCAGGTTCCGGAGAAGCTGACAATATTATGCTGTTTGACACTGAAAAATAGGGGCTTTATGTAAAGGACCATATCGTCTTACGACCATAATTTCTTTTCACGTTATCTAAATTTTTATCTAAAAAGCCATTAATATTTCAACCTGAGATTATATTTTTTTAAATGTTATAGTTTGAAGACGTTGTGGGTCTTGCCTTATTTCTTGTCAGATTTCACTTCAAACTTAAACTGAGCTTGGTGAAGACATACGACAAAGGTTTCAAAGTACAAACTTTTGATGCTCACAGAGACTAAAGTTTAAAATAGTAAACACTATAAATGTGGGTCCTGTTGCGTAAACATTTCATTAAGTCAGTGATGAAGACTCATTGTGGTGCTGCTGTCAGACAACAGTGCTTATATCGTCAGCATCATCAGGTTTCTTGGGCTTACTGGGAAGAGACTTGAGGTACTCCAGGTGGCGTCGGGCGTCTTCCTGGTTCTGTCGAACATAGTACACCACATATGATATAACCATTGCAAACCAACCAAACATGGTGACCAGCATAGCATAGTCTGTTGTCCTTTTTGCCAGATTACATAGATCAATGTCCACTGCCAAGAAAGGCCGCCCCTCCTGATCGAGAAGTTCAGAGCTTCTGCAGAGGACCCTGGCTGCGGCCTCATGGTTGTGTGCCATTCCACCAATGGCCTGCTGGAGTGCGCAGTCACAGTGCCAGGGATTATCATCCACAATGATGCGGGCCTTCAACCGAGCAAAAGCATCCCTGTGAACGCTAGTGATGCGGTTGTGGGAAAGGTCCAGCACCTGTAATGTCCCCTCTATGCCACTAAAGGAACCTTCCCCTAAAGTTTCCACTGCATTATAAGAGAGGTTCAGCTCCCTCAAAAGCCGGAGTCCACGGAAGGCTTGATCAGGCACAGCACCTATTTGGTTGTGGTCCAGCCTCAGAAGGACAGTGTCGACTGGGAGGTTGGGGGGAATCTCTTTGAGGCGGGACTGACTGCAGGTAACATTGAGACCGTGGAGGTGGGGGTCGCGTAAACAGCTGCAGCCCTTTGGACACATGCTGGCTGAGGGGAAGCACAAGGCCATGAGGACAAGGCTCTGAAGGAGCAGGCACATGGGGATGGAGCGCGATAGCCACAAGTCCAGCAGAGTCATACTGATGAGCCTCCAGCAGCATCCCGCCTGGGGCCGCAACACCACCACTGGTCCTTTATACACATGACATAGTGGCTGCTGGACCTTACACTCCACTTACCACCAACGCCGGTGTGTGAACTGATCTTATCATGCTGTGTTGGGACCTGGAATGACATAAACAGAAAGTCAATCAAGACACTTTATCCATTGTTTTAGGACTATTATTCAGTCAATATTTTTAACAGACTATTTAGAAATATGTACACACTGTTATCTATGTGTATTTTGATAATTCACACAGAATACACAATGTACCCAGAGCCCTTTTCCATTGGCTGTATTTAGCACACTCCACTCGGCGGGCTTTGTGAATATTTCCATTAAATTTTTTCCGTACCCATACCTACATTTTTGGTACCTGCTCCTCAGCAGGTATGACTGGGGCTGAGTAAGGACTACATGTGATGTGAACAGACTGCTGTTCACTGATTGGCCAGGAGATCAGGAGATCATTGAGGCCTGCAGAAGCTACAGAAGCTCCCAAGGGACGTTGTCTTTAGGTAAAACGTTTTTTTCCTGTCTAAAAGAGGACGACAGGACCGCAGCATCATACGCCTTCCTACGTGCTCATCCAGGTAGCAAGAGCTAAGGCTTGTCACCCTGTCGCTTTCTCCAAGCTCCCTTCTGCATCTGTGAAAGCTAAACAACTCATCCACCATGTTTTTAGAGTTCACGGACTCTCTTCAGAGATGAGATTGAGGCCCCAAGTTCACATCTGAAGTGCGGAAGGATGTCTGTTCAGCCCTCGGTGCTCAAACCAAACTCTCTTCTGGTTTTCACCCACAGACTAATGGCCAATGTGATCATCTCAATCAAGAGATGGAAAATACTCTACGGTGTCTCTGCACCAAAACCCTACTTCCTGGAGCTATCATCTGATCTGGGCAAAATACGCACATGATTCCTACATCTCCCCCGCATCAGGGGGAGATCCCTCCTGAGTACCTCAAGTCTCTGGATGTTGTGGGGCTGTCATAGTTGACACGCCTCTTCAACATTGCGTGGCGGTCAGGGACAGAGCCTATGGACTGGCAGACTGGGGTGGTGGTCCCCCTTCATAAGAAGGGTGACCGGAGGGTGTATTCCAACTACAGGGGGATCACACTCCTCAGCCTCCCTGGTAAGGCCTACGCCAGGGTATTAGAGAGGAGAGTCCGGCCGATTGTCCAGCCTTGGCTTCAGGAGGAGCAGTGTGGTTTTCGTCCTGGCCGTGGAACACTGGACCAGCTCTATACCCTCTACAGGGTACTATTTGCCCAACCGGTCTACATGTGTTTTGTGGACCTGGAGAAGGCATTCGACTGTATCCCTCGTGATGCCCTGTGGGGGGTGCTCCAGGAGTATGGAGTCGGGGGCCCTTTATTAGTGGCCATCCGGTCTCTGTACAAGCGGAGCAGGAATTTGGTTTGCATTGCCGGCACTAAGCCGGACCTGTTCCCGGTGCATGTTGGACTCCGGCAGGGCTGCCCTTTGTCACCGGTCCTGTTCATAACTTTTATGGACAGGATTTCTAGGCGCAGCCAAGGGCCAGAGGGGGTCTGGTTTGGGGACCAGAGGATTTCATCTCTTCTTTCTGCAGATGACGTAGTCATGCTGGCCCCCTTTAGCCAAGACCTACAGCATGCGCTGGGGCAGTGCGCAGCCGAGTGTGAAGCTGCTGGGATGAGGATCAGCTCCTCCAAGTCCGAGGCTGTGGTTCTCGACCGGAAAAGGGTGGCTTGTCCTCTTCAGGTTGGAGGGGAGTTCCTGCCTCAAATGGAGGAGTTTAAGTATCTCAGGGGTCTTGTTCAGGAGTGAGGGTCCGTTGTGGTGAAGAGAGAGCTAAGCCGAAAAGCGAAGCTCTCGCTTTACCGGTCGGTCTACATTCCTTCCATCACCTATGGCCATGAACTTTTGGTGATGACCGAAAGAACGAGATCGCGGATACAAGCGGCTGAAATGAGCTTCTTTCGTAGGGTTGCCAGGCACTCCCTTAGAGATAGGGTGAGGAGCTTGGCCATCCGGGAGGGGCTCGGAGTAGAGCTGCTGCTCTTCCACATCGAGAGGAGCCAGTTGAGGTGGTTCGGGCATCTATACTGGATGCCTCCTGGACGCCTTCCTTGGGAGGTGTTCCAGGCTCGTCCAACCGGGAGGAGGCCCAGGGGACGGCCCAGGACACGCTGGGGGGACTATGTCTCTCGGCTGGCCTGGGAACGCCTTGGGCTCCCCTCGGAGGAGCTGCAGGAGGTGTCTGGGGAGAGGGACGTCTGGGTGTCTCTGCTGAGTCTGCTGCCCCCGCGACCAGGTCCCGGATAAGCGGAAGACGACGAGTATGACGAGTACGAGTCCTTAAAACAAGTCAAAATGAGGCTCAGTATTGTGATTGGCCTCCACGTGTCTGTATGACCTCCCTACAACGCCTGGGCATGCTCCTGATGAGACGGCAGATGGTCTCGTGAGGGATCTCCTCCCAGACCTGGACTAAAGCATCCGCCAACTCCTGGACAGTCTGTGGTGCAACGTGACGTTGGTGGATGGAGCAAGACATAATGTCCCAGATGTGCTCAATCGGATTTAGGTCTGGGGAACGGGCGGGCCAGTCCATAGCTTCAATGCCTTCATCTTGCAGGAACTGCTGACACACTCCAGCCACATGAGGTCTAGCATTGTCCTGCATTAGGAGGAACCCAGGGCCAACCGCACCAGCATATGGTCTCACAAGGGGTCTGAGGATCTCATCTCGGTACCTAATGGCAGCCAGACTACCTCTGGCGAGCACATGGAGGGTCATGCAGCCCTCCAAAGAAATGCCCCCCACACCATTACTGACCCACTGCCAAACCGGTCATGCTGAAGGATGTTGCAGGCAGCAGATCGATCTCCACGATGTCTCCAGACTCTGGACACTACCCTGACAGACACAGCCAACCTTCTTGCTACAGCTCGCATTGATGTGCCATCCTGGATGAGCTGCACTACCTGACCCACTTGTGTGAGTTGTAGAGTCCGTCTCATGAGTGTGAAAGCCCCCACCAACATTCAACAGAGATCAAAACATCAGCCAGATGTGCACTTAAACCATAACACCTATTTCTCAGAGTTTACTGCTGTGCTGCGCTTGACGACGCTCGTATTGTTCCTATGCGCATGCGGGTCAGTTTGGAGCCGCAACATTTCAAAGTAATGTGAACGACCACACAAAACAAATCCTGTGTTAGGATTATGATTAATAAATATTTATCAAAACTTATAATTAAAAATCATAAATCAGGAAAATAGTTTTCTCAACCAAAAATCATTGCTTATTAATAGAAATCAGAAATGTCCTCTAGGGTTGTGATTATGGACTCAAAGCACGTAATAATTACAATTAGTTAATTATCCTTAATAAACAATAATTATTAACCAAAACCATGCTAAATGTCACTGTTTAATCAGCTACCTCACCAATAGGTGGGGGAACTTTGACCTTATTTTGACAGATAAATCACTCTTGCACAAAATAAACACAAATGTTTCTCTTATATATATGTGAAAATTTATTGAAACCATATAGCCTTATTATAATTACTTTCTTGGTCCAAAAACCTTCACCTACCTAACAAGCACTGTTCTAAACAAAGAGGATAAAAATTACTAGCTAACAATAATAATAAACGAACATATATGCGCATTGGGTGTCTAGGGAGATCAAACCAGCAGTTTTATGGACAAAATGTGCACTTTGGGTTAGCCTGAAAAGTGGAGCAGGTTCTGTCGCTCCAGATATGCGCCTCCGTTGCGTTGTCCCATGAGACAAGCAGGAAATAGCAACAAACGTTTATTTTCTGGGGGTTTTATAATCCTGGGTGATGTCAGAGCTGCGACGTCAGTTGAGCTGCGCATGTCGAACTGTGCAGCCCAGTCGGTCAATGCCCCCAAAATGGATGACCCGAATACCTGAAAAAATTGGATTTGAGACCTGCAGTGGGAACGCAACCTAAAGCTGACCATTTTATTTAATCGGAAACATTCTGCATCGCTTTTGATTTTAGGCCCTTGTAGAATATAAAATATCTATGTGTGTAATATGACTTATCTATGTGTGTAACTGCAATGTGTGGAAATAGGGGGGTCAAGCTTAGGGAGTGAAGCATAGAACGGGCCTAGGGGAGTGAAAACATAGGGAGTGAGAAGCATAGAGAGTGCAAGGTCATAAATTAGAAGAGGACAGGGAAGGCCAGAGACAGGGGAGGAAGAGTTGCATGTTACAATCAGAAGCATTCCTTATTTGGACTGTTATGTTATGTTATACATGTGTGCCATGATATATGTATATGTTGAACACACCCTTGAGACTAAATAAAACTAGCTGGAAGCAAGAGTTGATCAGAGTTGGGCTCGCAGATACTTGGCTGGAGTCTCCATCTCTCACTCTGCAGAGGCGAACATAAAGTAGATTGTACTTGTGTTTATTTCACTCTTTGAAACCTGTACCCAAATCAACGGACCCGGGGAAGCAGAGATGGCTTCAACAATTGGTGGCTCGTCCGGGATTTGGAACAACAGGCGAAATAAATTCGGACCACTGACGAGGACCAACAGGCATCAGACACGGCTAGCCAAAAACTACAGAACAGGTAAGCAGAACCTGTTTAATCGAAACTCTGCTTTTGGATTTTCGATAGGCTAAATTAATATTCTGTCTGATGTCTAAGTAAGTCTGAGTCAGGGAAAACTTAAGAAAAAGAGTGTCATAAATGTTGACTAGGATTTAAACTGGTGAATAGGAGGTTGTTTTAAACTGGTGAATAAGATGTTGTTTTAAGAGAATTACAAGACTTAGTGGTGCTATTGTGTGGAAAAATATAGTAGTTTCTCGAACGTGGCAGTTCAGAGTACTCCTCGGTGGAGGTTTACTATTTGCTAGGTTTGAGGCCTAAGGAATTGAGAAACCTTAAATTCTATAGAAAAGTAAATACACTAAGATCAGGCAAAACACTTGGGTGTGAATGCCGTGTTTTACGGGAGTTCTGCCTCAGTAAAACCGGATTACAGACATAATAAAAGCACAAACACAGTCTGAGAATAAGTCCTGTGAAGTGATAAACTGTGAGTTGGAGGAAATAATCCAATGAGATCAGGTTTGTGATAAAATAAATGAACTGTGAGCTGAATACAAGAATTCAGCAAGACCAGGCTTTTTGGTAAAAAACTCATGAGCTGTGCGCAGAGGAAATAATCTGTGTTACAGACTTGTTAGGAGTGAGTGAAAATTTGTGTATGACTGGAGAAGCAGCTGTGGATAGCAGCTGTCTCTCATTGCGGGTGTTTGAGTGCAGTTTTCTATCTAGAAACCTTACGGTGGCAACGGCAGTGCATTGGATTAATTCATGTGAGATGTGCAGGCAGTTCAATACCAGACCAACCTTGAAGACAGCACCTGGAAAGTTCCCAGTAGACCCAATGGCAGGAAAAGAGGTTATCATTGATTATACAGACATGACTGAGAGAGTGAATGGGTTCAGATATCTGTTGGTGTGTGTGGATGCATTTACTGGATGGCCGGAGGCGTGGCCTACAAAAAAGGAAGACAGCAAATCTGTGGTAAAGTGTTTGATAAATCATTATATCCCTAGACACGGTTTTCCAGCTAAAATAAGGTCTGACAACGGAACACATTTCAAAAATGAGGAACTCAAAGAAGTGGGAAGATTTCTGGGACTAAAACACTCATTTGGCACTGTGTATAATCCACAGTCACAGGGGAAGGTTGAAAGAATGAATCGAACCCTTAAGACCAAATTGGCTAAGATCTGTGCACAGTCCAAAATGAATTGGGTTACGGCTTTGCCATTAGCTCGGATGTCTGTACGGAGTTCTATAAATCAGAAACACGGTTTGACCCAACATGAGCTGCAAACAGGGAGGCCATTCCCAGGTCTACAAACAAGGTTACCGTTTCTCACTGAGTGTGAACAATCTATGTCTCATCGTGATTATTACAGATCTCTCCACAGTCTTGTTACAGCTTTCTCCAAACAGATCCCAGCAGAACCAGAGACCAGGGTTGGAATTACTACATCAGAAGCCGAGTGGGTCCTCCTGAAAGTCATCAAAAGAAAGTGGTCAGAGCCAAGGTGGACCAGTCCATTCCAGGTCACAGAGAGGACAACCCATGCAGTCAGGCTGAAGGGCAAAGGCGCTACTTGGTATCACTGGAGCCAGTGTGCAGGAGCAGAACCACCTCAACGATCCCTTTCTCAGGTCCAGGAGGATCTGAGCGAAAACACAGGAGAAGACAATCTCACTTCTCTCACCCAAGAAGGGGCAGAATAATCCCCGGGTGAGATAAATTAGCTCTAGGTCAGTCTACACCTGAGAGCTGAAGATCAGATTTCTCACACCACTGAAGGGGCAGAATAATCCCCAGGTGTGAGAACGCCAGGCCCCAGGTCAGTCTACACCTGGGAGCTGAAGAGGAGAAAGAACAGCAGAAGGAGAGGCGGGACGGATTGAGTTTCTCTCTCACTGGAAGTGGTGGAGCTTCTCTCCCACCCCAGAAGACACCGTTTGGCGAACATTTTATATTTTATACTACATTTTGATTTTTTGTATTTTTTTTCAGGTTATGATTTAACTTTCTATGTTTATGTTTTGAGTTTTATAAGTTTTTAAAAAATGATGAGTACCCAAAGAAAGGGAATTAGACTCTCTAGGAGTTTTATCATAGGTGGAGTGTTAATCTCAGTATTCATTGTTACGTTTATCTTATGGTATTTTTGTGAACTTCCATTCCAGATATGTTCTGAAAATCACTCCGGGAAGGTGTCCAAAAGGTCTAGGGTAACTCCATCCGGGGACGTATGCTTTAAGCGTTATGGGGGATTAGAATTAAATTACACGTTAGGAGCAACTACCACTTTTCGGTTTGACCTGTGTGATGTTATAAAGTGTGGGAAGAATCCGACTGCCTGGTTGGGGTATAATGTGTATTTGTGTGCCAATGTCGACGTGTCCACCCAATGCGCTGCAGGCAGGACTATGAGTTTATATGGGGAAACGAGCTTTGCGGAACTTTGGGTCACACGGTGGGGTATACGGGTAGGTGGACACCCACCCTGACATATATAAATTTACGGAATAAAGAAAAAGCCAAACAAATCAGCCTGGTACGGGCGTTAACGCATAGCACACTGGGGGGTGTCAATACACTATTTTTGTCTATAAAATCGTTACAAGAAGGTTTGCATCGCACCTCTCACAAGTGGGATGAGGTGATGTATTTCACTTTAGGGGTAGAGGTAACAGGGACCGACCCCCAGGTTCTAATCAAAGTCAATTTAAATAAACCGACTCCCCAGGTGCAGGCCACTAGCACTCCTACAATTCCAGAACCAGAACATCAACTAGAAGGGGTGATGAAAGTAGATTACTCCACCCTGCAGCCTCTAGAAATAATCCAGATGGCCACAGGTTATGCAGATGATAATCTTTGGCTGCAATGGATGACGCAAATCGCAAAGGAACAAAGTAGGTCTGACTGCATTGTATGTGCATCTGCAAGACCACACTTAACCACTGACCCAGCCCCCTTATATCCGGAAGATGCTTGGGGGTACAGTTGCATGTTACAACTAACTAAAGAAGCCACCCCAGCCAACTGTACCACGCTAGCTAGCATCTTTCAACCCATCCCAAACAATACTAAGACAGGACCATTCACTCCTCAGAGGCTGAATGGGACATATTTTTGTTTTGAGTTCACCTCAAACATCCCAGAGGTGAATGTAGGACAAATTCCCTCGGACTGGTGTAATACCACCACGTCTGGGAAAGTGATTGGACTCTGGGCACGATCAGGATTATATTATTACTGCGGAGGATATAGACTTCTCACTAATATACCAGATAACACCATAGGAGTATGTGCAATGGTCAGATTGCAGGCCCCGTTGATTTTAATTGGTTTTAATATTACCTCTGTGACATATCAACAAGATAAGGCACTGGCACTCACTCGCAGGAGAAGACATATTATGAAAAGAAGCACTTCAACCACTTTTGACCTGAGTCAGGGTTCCCCCACCTATATAGATGCAAATGGAGTTCCGCGAGGAGTCCCGAATGAGTATAAACTTGCAGATCAAATATCAGCTGGATCTGAAAACATCCCTATTATAGCTGCCTTGTTCCCAGTAACTCCCAATAAAAATGTAGACCGCAATAATTATATTCATTATAATGTTTTGCGGCTGGCAAATCTAACTCGAGACGCTGTAGAAGGTTTATCTGAACAATTGGCCCCAACTTCTCTCATGGCAGTACAAAATAAGATGGCATTGGATATGTTGTTAGCTGAAAATGGTGGCGTGTGTGCCATGTTTGGAGATATGTGTTGTACTTTTATTCCCAATAACACTGCACCGGACGGTTCAGTGTCAAGGGCCTTAGAGGGACTTAAAACCCTCTCCGCCACCATGCATGAACATTCTGGAATTGATAATCCCCTGGAGGAGTGGATGTCAGGGATATTTGGACACTGGAATGGTTTGATAATGTCTTTAATAATTTCTATTGCAGTATTTGTAGCTATAATGATAACCTGTGGATGTTGTTGTGTCCCATGCATTCGTTCTCTGATGGTGCGCCTCATCACCTCTGCAATTGAGCAGAAGGATCCAAAGATAACGATGCCACTGTTGCAAACTGACTATAACCAAGATGAGGACTCAGAGTGTGAATTCATGGACACATAATATGATGCATGCATGTGTTTAATGATTTTCTCTTTTACAGGTGGTACAGTAATATTTTTACATTATTTCTACTTATCTTTAGAAGGACATTTTAGATTGTGAACTCTTTTATAAGAGTTCAAAAGGGGGAATTGTAGAATATAAAATATCTATGTGTGTAATATGACTTATCTATGTGTGTAACTGCAATGTGTGGAAATAGGGGGGTCAAGCTTAGGGAGTGAAGCAAAGAAGGGGCCTAGGGGAGTGAAAACATAGGGAGTGAGAAGCATAGAGAGTGCAAGGTCATAAATTAGAAGAGGACAAGGAAGGCCAGAGACAGGGGAGGATGAGTTGCATGTTACAATCAGAAGTATTCCTTATTTGGACTGTTATGTTATGTTATACATGTGTGCCATGATATATGTATATGTTGAGCACACCCTTGAGACTGAATAAAACTAGCTGGAAGCAAGAGTTGATCAGAGTTGGGCTCGCAGATACTTGGCTGGAGTCTCCATCTCTCACTCTGCAGAGGCGAACATAAAGTAGATTGTACTTGTGTTTATTTCACTCTTTGAAACCTGTACCCAAATCAACGGACCCGGGGAAGCAGAGACGGCTTCAATATTACAAATGTACAATCCGCACTTAAATTTGTCAGTGTCGAGTCGACTCATGGTCCACTCATTGTCTCTCTTCCTGCATCCAGTCAGCTGTTTCTCAAAGTCCCCCTGAGTTAGAGAACATTGATAATGATCCTTCAGATCTCTCACAAGTTCCCACCGAGTATCACGATCTGAGACAGGTATTTAGTAAGGCCAAGGCCTCGTCCCTGCCACCTCACAGACTGTACAACTGTGCTATTGACCTCCTCCCAGGGGCCCCACTCCCATCCAGCCGACTCTATAATATTTCTCGACCTGAGAGTCAGCCTATGGAGAAGTACATTAATGAGTCTTTGTCTGCAGGAGTAATTCGCCACTCCTCGTCCCCTTTAGGAGCGGGTATTTTCTCTGTAGGTAAGAAAGATGGGTCCCTGCATTGATTATAGGGGTTTAAACCAGATCACTATCAAGAATAAGTATCCCCTTCCTGATGAGTGGAAAATGGCCTTCAAGACACCACTTGGACACTTTGAGTACTTAGTAATGCCTTTCCTGTCTTTGCAATGCACCAGCAGTCTTTCAGGCTTTAGTAAATGACGTTCTCAGAGATTTTCTGAACATTTTTGTTTCTGTCTACTCGGATGATATTTTGATTTATTCCAAGAACATGGAGGAGCATCATGTCCGCCTAGTACTTCAACGGCTTCTGGAGAACCGGCTTTTTGTAAAGGCCGAGAAATGTGAGTTTCATCAACCTTCTGTTACATTCCTGGGTTTCATTTTAGAGGGCGGACAGGTCCGCTCGGACCCTGAAAAGATTAAGGCTGTACTCGACTGGCCAGTTAGAGATTCCTGTAAACGGCTACAGCGTTTCTTGGGATTTGCCAATTTTTATCAGAGGTTTATCAGAAACTATAGTCAGACAGCTGCCCTCCTCACTGCCTTGACCTCCACTAAGACTCTTTTCTCCTGGACCCCAAAAGTGAACAATGCATTCCAGACCTTGAAAGACAAATTTTCTAGAGCCTCCATCCTTACTCATTCAGATCCATCCAAACAATTTGTATTGGAGGTCGATGCTTCTGACACCAGAGTGGGGGCAGTGTTGTCACAACAATCACAAACTGATAAGAAACTGCACCCCTGTGCTTTTTTCTCTCGCCGACTCAGTGACGCTGAAAGGAAGTATGATGTAGGTGACGTGGAACTCAGCCATTAAATTGGCTCTGGAGGAGTGGCTTCACTGGCTAGAGAGGGCTGAACACCCAGCCTTAGTGTGGACGGAGCCCACCTTGGAACTGGGCCCCAGAACTGAACTTTTGTGCCTTCGACTGTCTGTTCAGGCCTTATGCACTGGTTTCACACTGCCAAGTTTTCAGCCCATCCCTGAGTTAGCAGAACATTAACTTTGATACACAGACAATTTTGGTGGCCGTTTCTCCACCTTGATGTAAGGGAGTATGTTCAAGCTTGAACAATCTGCGCCAGAAACAAGACCACTAATCAACCACCTGCTGGATTGCTTCAACCCCTCTGCATCCCTAAACGACCTTGGTCCCACATTGCTTGGGACTTTATAACTGGGCTCCCGACTTCAAAGGGCATGACCACCATCTTAACCATAGTTGACTGTTTTTCTAAAGCCTGCCATCTAGTTCCTCTGAAGAAGCTACCATCCTCCCTCCAAACAGCACAACTACTCATTAAACACGTTTTCAGACTACATGGTATTCCCCAGGATATACTCTCTGACCGCGGACCTCAGTTTATTTCTCAGGTGTGAAAACAGTTCTGTTTAGCTTTGGGGGCTAAGGTGTCACTAACTTCTGGTTATCATCCACAGTCAAACGGACAGACCGAATGAATGAATCAACAGTTGGGGTCCACCCTCAGATGCCTCACTTCCACCAACCCAACAGACTGGTGTACATATCGTTCCTGGATTGAATATGCTCACAATTCTCATATCTCCTCAGCTACTGGTCTTTCCCCATTCGAAGCATCCACCGGTTACCAGCCACCTCTGTTCTCAGCTGACGAGAAAGACATTGCAGTAACGTCTGTTCATCACCACATCCATCGCTGCAGGCGCATCTGGGAATCCACCATTCACGCTCTTCAACGCACAGCATCCCAGAATAAGAGATTCGCAGATAAACGACGCAGAGCCGCACCTGAGTATCATCCCGGTAAGAGAGTTTGGCTTTCATCTCGAGACATATTCAAATCCATGTCCAAGAACCTTTCTCCTCGTTTCATCGGGCCCTACTTAATCGAGTCTGTGATCAGCCCCTCTGCGGTACGTCTGCGTCTGCCCTCAAGTCTTCGAGTTCACCCCACATTTCACGTCTCTCAGATTAAGCCGGTCCTCACCATTGATTCTCTAGCTCTAGTTTTGCTTTCTTGTTTCTTCTTAAACTCTGAGTAATTCAAGTGTGTCCTCCTCCTCAGATTGTTTCCAGACCTGGTTGAGTTCAAGCTGGTTTCAAGACTCTTCTTAAAGAGCGTTCTCTGACTTCTGGATAAGGATTCAAGTCTCCAGTTATTTCCTCTGGATCAAGTTCAAGCTGGCAGCTTCCTGGCTCTTCGACCATCCGGACCAAATCAAAAGCGAACCAGGTCCACCCTCCAACCAACTCTCATGCAAGTACCTCCAACCTGTGCTCTATCTTCCATCTTCCTTCCCCCAGTAAGCATAGAGACAAACTGGCTTTACAATAACTGTTTATTTCCTCTGGTCTTACACTCTCCCCATCTTCTGTGCAGTTGGAGGGTCCAGTCCAGGATCTCAAACCCATCTCACTCCCGTGAAAATAAATCTTTTAAACTTTTTATTTATCACCTGAGTGTTATTCTGCATGTGGGTCAGATCATTAACAAAACTATGACATAGAGAGGCTAGCTTATTAAGGTACTCACATCTTCTCCCCTTGGGAAGTATTCCACATATTTTATCACCCGTTTCTACTACAAAACTCTGCTTAATTTAATCTCTCTCACAGTCATACTTCCCACATAGGATTCTGGCACTTTGTTACATAATATTTTTCATTTTGCGGTTAGCGTGGTGAACACAAATGTAATTTATAAAGTGTCGCCAGGGACTATGGGGTGCCGTATGGTGCCAACAGCTAAGTTTAAACTGACTAAAAATCCATTTCACATCTGTTTGCACGGCTTTTAAATAAATTGATGAACATGAAAACAAAGGGTATCCTGTTTATAATTTCAGCACATTGTAGTTAGTTTTATAAATGCACAATAGAGTTACAGTTGGTTATGGTTTTTTCCTTTTAATTACAGTTTTAATTCATGTCAGTTAACGAAAAATGTTTTCTCAATTTCAGTTCTGAGACAAAACAAACTCTAACTAATAGGTTGGAAAAGCTGTTTTACGCAATTACCCTGCAATGATCTGAGAGACCTACTGTCCTTAAAATGACTCAATCTTGCAGTAAATGTCAAGAAAGTAAGCAGATAATAATTAACATTCAATAAAAGCCATTTTTAAGAATTTACCTGCAGACCATAAAAACATTTTTTGTTGGTTCATGACTTTGTTTCACCACTGACTCTCTATCCATCTCTCAAACAAAATGAACTCTTATTAATGTTTATAGACAAAGTTATGATGATCCATCCTTTGATTAATATTTTTTTCATAGTAATCTGATTTAATGACAGACCTCTACTAATGTACAGGATATTCATTTAAGACGGTGATGCTTTCTCCATCAAACCTGAACACATTCCTCCTTTGCATGTGCTCCATCTTTACCTCACTTACAAATACCCAGACAGGCAAGCAGTACTGAGAGCAAGCCCCTTCATGGAGGTAACTATTAGTGTTGAAAATGTTTATGTTTGATTACAGTAATACATTTCACAACCTCCATGTAATTCAGTATACAGTAGATAAAAAGAAAAGAAAAAACACAACATTAATATTTCATTATGAACCAGGATTGATTTTCTTTGAAGGAATCCTGATTAAGCTGCAAAGATAGACAGCATTTATACTCCATACAAAGATTCCCTCCCATTGTTCTCTCCATATGGCAAACAATTGGCAGGTTTTGAAAGCCTGAACACTGTGCACCTGTTATAAGTATCTGCTGGCACAGAAGCAACACTGATGTCAAACAAAAGTCAGTGAGGAAAAGAAAAGACAAAGGATTATCTGTTTTCTGTGGCACAGCAAGGATCTCCCAGGCCCACATAAAACTGTTTGTCCAGCAGCTGCACAGCCTTGGGAAAAAAAAACCTGCCTCATAGAGACAGTGTCTGTGTTGAATTTATGAAAACCCACATAGAGCATACAGGTATTATATATCAGTATTATAGCACAACATTCAATAATCTATAGAAATCACCTGATGAGTAATCACACTGTTTTTTTACTTTATATTAATTAGGACAATTCATAATGCCATATAGGAAGAAGGAAAGCTTTGACCCAACGATGATGAATTATTTCAAAGGACAATCCTATAGAAATCTGTTGCTTTCTGTGTCTGAACCCATGTGCTTAGGGCAGTTGGCACAAATCAAACCTATGAAAAAAGAAAAGAGCATCATCCTGGCAGGTATAAAGTAATGCACAATAAAAACATCATAAAAGAGACTGTACCATTTTATAATTGGAATAAGTCAGACATGACAAATAATAAATAGAACCGCAAATAAATGGCAAAGGGGCAAACTGACCAGCAAACGTGAGCAAAGCTACAGCAGCTGTCACGTTCTGAGGTTTAGAGTGACCAAGGCACAGACAAGAGCTCGGCAGCTGCATGTTTAAAGGAGTCTTCTTTCTTTATTCAAAGATAAGTTCAAAAGGTTTTCCCAAACGCAGCAAAAATCACTGCAGGTACAAAAACACAAGTCGAAACTCCAAAAACTTAAAGAGTTGACTCTGCAGGAACATAGTAGTCGAAGCTTTAGACGAGGATAGGTGAACGAACCAAGGAACCAGTCAAGAACAAACAAAAACAGAGAGCTTATGAACAGAGGGAAGTGGAGTATGGACCAATGAGATACTGAGGCAGGTAATCAGATGAGAATGGAAATCAGGTGTGGACCAGGCTATAGAGAACTGAGGGAATCTGGACGGTTGCTAAGGTGACCAAACTAGAATACAAAGAGAACATGAGGGAAGCTAGGCAATAACATAACCAAAGGAACCTGACTACAAAAACAGAACTATAAATAACAAAACTCAGGGAAACAGAACTAAGCAAAACTATAGACGAAGATAATAAACCAAAAGAGACATAAGAACCTAGAATAATCATTAACTAAAGTAAACTGAGAAACTAGAGGGAACAGAAGAAACACCAAAACCTAATAATTAACAAAGAACCCATAAAGAAACCCTGACCGTAAATAAACAAAACCTAAACCACAGAAAGAGAACCAGGACGAGGAGGAACAGAGAAAATAAACTAGTAAACAAAGAGCGCAGGTAAACAAATGCCAAAACATAAATAAACACAGATATACTAAGTGGGAAACTAAACTAGAGACTACAAGGAAGACAAAGGAGCTAGAATAACAACGAATATAATAATAGTCATAAGAAAACCATAACAAGTAATAGAAAAGAAACCACAAAAGGAACTTAGACAAAACCCAAACTAAATGAAAGGTCGAAAACACAAGACCACAACAAAGACCAAAGATGTCGCTTCACGACAGCAGCAGTATTTAACAAACAAAAACATATGTCGGTTGATTGGTGTGGCAGCAGTTTGGATTTAAAAACGCAAACACCATTAAAACATTTAGTCAGTTATCTTAAGGTAAGATTCTAGACTACAAGCAAGTCTTGAAGACATAAAAACTTGGATGACTTAAAATGTTTTGCTTCTAAATTCAGACAAGACAAAAGTTGTCGTCTTTGGACCGGAGTCTTTAAAAAAGAAACTGCTTAGTCAATCACTTAACCTGGATGGCATT
The DNA here is from genome assembly GCF_021462225.1 of Girardinichthys multiradiatus. NCBI lineage: Eukaryota > Metazoa > Chordata > Actinopteri > Cyprinodontiformes > Goodeidae > Girardinichthys > Girardinichthys multiradiatus. Next base: position 3,671,743 of record NC_061806.1, on the reverse strand, counting down.
AAATTGACCTTCGGTAATAAAGTAAAAAACCAGGACATGTCATTTAAATCCCATATTAAACAGGTTTCTAGGATTTCCTTCTTTCACCTCCAGAACATTGCCAAAATAAGAAATAGCACTGGCAATGAAAGGTTTAAATTGGCAAACATGAAATACAGGATATACTGGAACGCAGATGCAGACGGAGAGCTGAGGGACTGATGACAGAGTCAATAGTGTAAGGGCTAATGAAACGAGGGGACGGTTTTTTGGACATAGCTTTCAGTGGAATGTCTCTTGAGGACAACCAAACATTTTGGCCAGGATGGTATGTAGCTGCAGGCCGCCATCTGTGGTCTGCGTATTTCTTGATCTGGTCTGCCGTACGAAGAAGAGCTCTGGTTGCATCTTTCCAGATCCGTTTGCAATGGCGTATGTGGTGCCAAATAGATGCTACACCTATATCCTTTTCATCAGCAGGAAACAGAGGAGGTTGATAGCCCAGGGAAATCTCAAAAGGTGAGAGGCCTGTTGCGGATGAGATTTCTGAATTTATAGCATATTCTACCCGGGGAAGAAAAATACACCAGTCCAAAGTTTCGGTTGAGGTCATGAATCTGAGAACGAACTCCATCTGTTGGTTCATGCGTTCAGTCTGTCCATTTGATTGGGGACAACAACCTGAACTCAGGGAAGCATTGGCTCCAATGGCTAAACAAAACTGTTTCCAAACACGCGAGATAAATTGAGGACCACGGTCTGACACAATGTCCTGAGGTATGCCATGGAGGCGAAAAACATGTTGAACCAACAGCTGGGCAGTACAAAAAGCAGAAGGAAGTTTCTTTAATGGTACTTGTTGGATGGGTGCGAAAACTTGTTATCACTCATGTAAAAACTTTGTGCTGTAGTGCAGCTGCACTCCGCTTTGTATCATGCTCTGCCATGCAGCCCTCCCGTGTGTGGGATCATCGTTATCTATTTGTACACACACACACACACACACACACACACACACACACACACACACAATAGGCTGAATCGCATCCCGTGGGAACCAGCCTCTTTTCAGCCTCACACACACACACACACACACACACACACACCCTGTCTGAACTGTCTGTTGAACTGTGCATATAAATAAAGAGATAGGGTGTCAAAACTTTGTAGTCTGCACTACAAAGTGAGCTACCCTTGCTGCAAGTAAAACTGACTGTATCGTTCTTGCCTCTGAGTTGACTTAATAATACCTAACAGTATTAAATGGCATGACTTGGAAAAACGATCAACAATAGTGAGAATGACAGTATTTCCCTTAGATATGGGTCAACCTGTGACAAAATCCAGAGCGATGTGAGACCAAGGGCGTTTCGGAGTACTGAGTGGCTGAAGTAGGCCATAGGGAGGTTGGTTGCACGATTTCTGTCTGGCACAAACTGAACAGGCCTGTATGTACTCAGTGACATCTTTATGAACAGATGGCCACCAAAACCGTAGAAATGAGTGCTACAGTTCTGCTAACTCCTGGGTGACCTGAGAATTTGGCGGTGTGAAACCAACGAATTAGCCTAAACCTAACAGAGGTAAGTACATACTTCTTATTAGGAGGACCCGTACCAGGGTCCGGTTCGTTTCTTAGGGCATTGTCTACAAGGTTCTGTATCTCCCAAACCAGTGCTCCAAAAGTCCAATGGGACGGCACAATGGGTTCGGTCTCCTTCTCAGTAGAATCTGGTGAATGAAGCCGGGAAAAAGCATCCGGCTTGATATTCTTGGAGCCTGGTCTGTAAGAAATGGAGAGATCAAAGCGTGAGAAAAACAATGACCAATGTGATTGGCAGGGGTTCAGTCTCTTTGCTGTTTGCAAGTAGGCCAGATTTTTGTGATCGGTCATTATGCAAATGAGGAGGGATGCCTTCTTCTCTCCAGCTCCTCTACTATTGGTCAATAAACAGGAAGAAGGAGGATCCATGTGCAGGCCGAAGGTGTGTCCTGGATCCTTCCAAGTCCGTACTTGCGGGCCGATTACGTCACAGTGCAGCGCGGAAGGTCTGTCAGATGCTGCCGACAAATGTGTCCTTCTTCTGCCCAATTTGAAGGATGAGTTGTGTGTATCCTTCGCGGTCCATTTTTTCCCATTATTAATTGCGAGTCTAAGCGGTTTGGTCAAACAGGGGCAGCCATGGCGAACCACAGTGGCAAAAGTTGTGTTACACTTTCTGTGACACAAATGAACTTTTACAATGTTTGTAGTGTGGGAATATAACTGTGTAGACGTAAAAAATCTGCTTGATTTATCAAGACATCGCTTAATTTCAAACGTGCTCCGACGTGTTCGGAGGTTTCCGTTCCCGCCGTATTAACTCCCGGCTTGCCTCGCCAGTCCTACCGGCGGTGGGGCGAGCTAGAGATCTGACCGGACTATCGGCACTGAGCTCCTGCTGCCAGTCATCACAGTGAACGTGAAACACAAGTGATTTCTAACAGTTTATGTTAGTATTATTTTAATGTATTGTGTCATTTGTTCATGTAAGTTGATTTGACATTACAGGTGATATTAAAGTTAACCTGAATAAATGGACAATTTATGTAATCTTACCGTATCGCTGGAGAGTGTGATTGAGCATAAATAAGCTTTTAAATATTCATTTTTGATGAAGAAATGTGCTATTTGTGTTTTTAAAAGTATATTTATAATTCAGCTAGCATTATAATTCGTGATTCCAGGTACAGCTGAAAGAAATACACTTTCAAATGCAAGCAAATCTCAGTAAAGAAGTGAAAAGTTTGAAAGGGCTTGTTTTAGGCATTTGCATAGAAATATTTTAATATATTCTGCAAATTAAGACAAATGTAAAATAAAATAAAAACTGATACACTGATATTAAGCAAGATGTTTTTTTTTGTTGTTTTTGTTGTTTAGGGACAAAGGAGCAGACGGGCCAGTTTATTAAGCTCAGGGGTGAGAACCACCACCTTTTTACTGGAGCTAAAAACTCAGCCACCGTGGCTTGGAGGTACAATAACAACATTCTTTGCAGTCAGTTTCTGTCCAGTTTCAATAACTCCTATCTTTCTAACTTTCATAAATATCCATCCAGTGATTAACAAACTTCTTTTGGTTTTCCTTCTTTCCTTTTGCTTGTTTAGGACAATTCTGGAGAAGATGGGCCAACAGGGGAAGGTCACCCCCTTGCAGGCCCCAAAAAAAGTGGGATAATATGAAAAAGGAATATAAAGTATGTTCAGAAGTTCTCATGTCACACACAAATAAAAAAATATTTCTAAAAATCTTGTTGGTTTCTCTGTTTGGTAAATTTTTTTTTCTTCCATCTAACTTTAGGATTGTAAGTATCCAGGGTCAGGAGAGGGAGTCAGTGAAAAGCCCACTGCTGCTACTTGGCCCTGGTTTGTCCTTATGGATGAGGTGTTGGGACAGAGGTCTTCCACAACACCTCCTGTCCTAATTGCCTCCATCCCTGAGGACACTCCAGGGCCAAGCGGAGCGGTGGGCAACCAGATGGAGGAGGAAGACAGTGAGCCAGCAGGAAGGGATCAGAAAAGAAAGAGGGACAAAGATGAGGAGATGATGGAGTTGATCAGGGAGGACATGAGGGCACAGAGAATGGACAGACTGTTTTCCTAAGAATGGCACCAAAATAAGGTGCTATATAAGAAATAAATAAATATGTTTTGTTCAGATAGTTTCTTAAAGTTTTAAGGTGTTCTAATAAATTTCAAAATTGTTTTTGTCACTAATGTTATTTACATTTGATCAAACAATACATCAACTTCATTTAAAGTTATAAACAGATTTTATTATGAAAATTACAAACAGCATTTTAAACAGAATGGGGGAAGAAAACATTCAAACAGATCAAGATTACAAGACAAAAGGCATAAAATAAAACTATGTATAAGTATTTACAATGGTGACAGCAGGATCAGCCTGAGTGACTGGTTCCTGGAAAAACCTCTTCAACAGAACAAAGAGGCAGATGTCTTTCTGAACAGAAAGTCTCTGGCAGTGTGGTTAAATCTCTCACAAGGTCAGAGACTTGGATGGGATGCTGCAACTGAGACCTTTGGTTTGTCTTTCTGGATTGTTGAGCGAAGCATCACACAGGTGGTCTGCAGATGTTTGTGATTCCTCTTTCATCCATCAAGTTTAAAGGGCTGGCTGGATCACATCGCTAAGATGTAATCAGGAATATGCAGAATTAGAAGATGGTGCTCACAAAATATGACAGTTATACCCCTCAAACATTAATCACATCTATAATATCATACTTGCCTGCATACAGTAGTCATTTTCTGGTGGTGTGTGTGTGTATATATATATATATATATATATATATTGCGGGGGATCTATAAAGATTGCGTGCAATGGAAAACAGGTAGGAAAGTGGTTTGGACCGTCTTGTTTAAATGAGGAAATGGCAGGTGCTACTGCCTTTCCTCATGGAGAGTGTCGGAGTGCAGAGTGATTATAAAAGAAGGATAAGGTTTGAAGCCATGAAGTTCGAGGTAATAATGCTAATATGATAATAATACTACTAATAATAAATTGCATTTATACAAGTATCTCAAAGTGCTACATAACTGTAAAAACGTTTAAAGACGTGAAAATAATAAAAGCTACAGTTAAACCATTAAATATCAATTATAAAACCCAGATAAGCCACTACTGTTTAGAGCTGAACTACAGCTCTAAACAGCTGTATTTACCTCCACCAACTCATTCACACACCACCACCACACCAACTCCCCAGGCGTGCACTGAGACCACTCCATCAGTACAAGGAGTGCACAGGACAGTTTTTTGTTTTTTTTGCAATCTGTTTTTATTTTTGATAAATCGCATTGTGGGTGGAAGGAATTTTATTTGCATATCCTCCTCCCAAAACTGTGCGTGTTTGGGTAATTAGAATATGTTTTGCATAGTCATGAAGGCAAACATGCTAAAAAGTTTGTGCCAGCTGTTCCGCTCATGTTACACCCGCAATTCAATTTACACCTAGTTTGTAGATCAGCTTTGCACATGCAATCCAGTTTGGACGTGTTTTTATACACGCAAACCTTTTGAGGATCAGGCCCTTTGTGTCCAGGATGTGTGGGAGGTGTTCTCTTGAAGTCCACCATCATCCCCACAGTCCTGAGCAGGTTGAGCTCCAGGTGGTTCAGACAGCACCAGTCGATACAACTCCCGTTGTATGCAGTCCCGTTTGACCCCAGATCAGACCAATGACAGTGGTGTCATCTGCGAACTTGCGGGGGTTCACAAACAGGTATGCTGAGGTACAGTCATCAGTGGAAAGAGAGAATGCCATGCCGGTGCTTTATTTATGTTTTCATGTCATCATGTGATTCCTGCCAAGTCTCTTTGCTCTAATCAGCCTTATTCAGCCCACCTGAGCCATGCCTAATGCCCCTTTTCCATTAGTACCAACTCAACGTGGTTCATCTCTGGTCAGTTCTACTCTCTTATTTCTTTTTCTATTACAAATGTGTACCATCTCAATGTGGGCGGGATCGTCAATAACAAGACGGCCCCACAGTCCGAAAAAGTTATGAGCTCCTCAGTTCTGCAGGTTAGCAAAACTGACTTTTACATTTGCACTCCTTCTGGAATATTTGAGAAAGCAAACTGCTGCTTTTCTCTGCAGAACTACGAGTGGTGATCAGTGGCCTGAATATTAATTATGATATTTATTCAATAAATACTCCTGTGTTGTTGCTGAATTTCTGGGTCCTCAATGTTACTCCTTAAAGAGGTGGTAAGTACAAGAACAAAGTTGGTTCTATCCAGGACATTTCATACAACATGGGAAACCAAATGCAGAGCTTGTGGGAAGTCCTCGTAGGGCCCTTCCACTCCAGCATTCAGCTGAAACCAGATATTTAAATACACTTGGTAAAAAGACATAACCATTTTTAATCATTTTTAGGTCAGTAAGGATTATCAAAATTATTTCTATTTGCTAAATAAAAGTCATTATAATTAATGACATGTGTTTTTATTTTTTTTATCTCCACAAGCTTCTCACAATAGTTCGGCACCTGAATATGTACATATCTAACCTAGGACTGGTTTTCTAAATAACCAAAACGTAGTAGATTTTTATTCAGCAGTTTGTAGAGTACACTGTAGGCGACTGTGGCTCAGTAGGAAGAGTAGTCGTCTTGCAATCGGAAGGTTGTGGGTTTGATTCCAGCTTCCTCCTGCTGTATGTCAATGTGCCCCTGGGCAAGGCACTTAACCTCAAGTTGCCTACCAATCTGTGTATCGGTGTATGAATGTGCGAGCGTTAGTGAGTGTGAATGTGGCTCTAGTGTAAAGTGCTTTGAGTGGTCTGTATGACTGGAAAGGCGCTATATAAGTTCAGTCCATTTACATTGCATGCTTCTTTACTTCTGAGTTATATGTGTGCAATGAAGAAAAATTAAACATGTACAATTTGACTTTAGGATCATTCTTACTAAGAATGGAGAGGGTTTAACTGGTTTAAACAAAGGCATGTATGATTAAAATCGTACATGTATTCAAGACATTTTACACAAATACCAAAATGATGGTGGTATAAGCAGAAATACAAGGTGCTCATAGCAATAATCACTCCATCTTCTGATCAAACTACTTAGTAATTTTTATGCTTAAGATAATGGAAGAGCAGAACAAAAGTCTTTGTCTGCTGCAAACTCTTCCAGCTCGTCCCCAGAGATTGGTAGTGACTCTAGGCCAGCTACAAGATATATTCCCTCCAGCAAATGCTGGCTCAGCCCCAAGGCCTGTGCCCTCCTGGAAGTACCCATGGGAACCTTACCTGGTGCCTCACCCACCTCCTCAAATTATCCAGAACCTACAAAACTACCATTAATGTCTTCCTATATATTTTCCTGTTTGTGGTTTTGGGTGATTAGGATTTTAAAAACTGCTGATCATCATTCAATTGTACTTTCTGACAATCCATGTAATTTATGTTGGCAGTTTTCTGTGTGGACTGAAGTGACTGACGCTGTCAGCATTACAGCCACACAGACTGTGTTACTAAAAAAAGTGCTGCCAAAAGGAATTTGAAGCCATTAGCTTGAAGTGCTTTTCAGTTGACAGGAGCACGCCACTGTGTTACAGCTCTGGTACAGAGTACGGTAGGAAATTCCACAGAGTTTATAGTTTGGCTAACATTTACATACATTCTGAGTATCTTTAAATATTATTGATAAATGTTTCCTTCCAGAAAAAATGGGTCTTTCAAACAGCAAGGCTGCACGTATAAAGCAGCCAACATGACTCCGTTACTGCTGCATCTTATTCACCTGTGCTATGGAAATCTGCTGTATTTGTAAAACAAATTGTAAGTAATTACATTAATTTTCAAAAACTGTTCCAACTTATACACCAAAGTAGAAATCCTAATTCAATACCCTGTCTTACTTAAGAACTACAATAAAATATGAGTACTAGATAAACTAGTGTTAGAGCTAATTGTGATCAGCTTTATTTATTTACTTGGTATAATGCAGCTAGCCTCCAGACACTGAACATCCTTGAACAGTTTTTAATGGGTGCCTCCAAATTCAAGCAAGATAAGCCCAGAATTATCAACAGTTAAAAAAAAAAAACATCTGAAAAGATTTCTCTTAAGGCAGGTTTTCTGATCTGGATGAGTATGATATGCTTGATTTTGTGATAAAATATTTTCATTTATTAGCACCATAAATTGTGTTGTAATAATTTGTCTGTACAGCACTTTGATCCAACTTAGACTGCTTTTGCTGTATTCTATGAATGAATAAATCAATTCAATTCAATTCAATTCAATTCAATAAAACTTCATTTGTTCCCAAGGGGCAATTCATAGGCACAGTGAAGCAGCACAGACATAAATAGAATCACTAAAAACAGGGGGGGTTGGGAGGGTCATCGAAGCCAGTGTTTGGAGGGCAGCTCAGTGAAGTGGATGTGGGGGTCTTTAACAATTCTGTGAGTTAAGCCGCTTTGTTGCTAACATTTCCTTAGAAAAAGCTCTGTGTTAGAGGATAATTTTAGCAGATGATCAAAAATGGTACCCGAGTATTTATACTCAACTTGCTCCCCAGGCTTTCCGTGGATGATGTTGGTAACAGCTACAACAGGTCACCCTACTTGTTGGAGAAAGCAACCACCATCTCCTTGGTTTTAATGACGATCAGTTCCAGGCATAAAATGTCAAACCAGTCCACAAACTCTTGCAGGACATGACCATGGTTAAGAATAAGGTCTAACAGCAGAAACAGGGGCACTATGTCATCAGCAAACTTCACCAGATGACAATTTTTCTGAGTGGATCTATCGTCATCTGTATATAGGATGAAGAGTAGAGAAACAATCACACAGCCTTGGAGGAGCCAGTCGAGGTGTAAGAGAGGCCTGAGAGGATGTTATAGACCAGTACTCTGTGATCTGTTAGTTAAAAAGTTCAGTATCCACAGGATTATCTGGTCATCCAAGTAAAAAAGGGAGGAATGGTTTTTATGGTAAGGATATGAGGTTGCAGGGTGTTACATGCAGAGGAGAAGTCAGCAAACAGAAGTCTGGCTGGGGAGGTGGAGTTCTCCAGATATTTGTGCATGGTGTCTATGATGAATGTTTTTGTATTGCCAATACCTTTCTCAACACCAGTGCAATATGCAAACTGAAGTGGGTCCAACTGAGAGTCTGTAGCTGTTTCCAAAGATGTGGGACTCTGTAACTGTCCATAGAGCTCTTGAACAGGGACTGAAACACACTCCCTAATTGTCAAGCACAGTTTCTAAGGATCCTGCAACTGATGTGATCTGGGCCAGATAAGCTTCTCTTTTTGGTCGTCTGAAGGGCTTTCACTACATTCTGTGTGCTGAAAGTAAATGTAGAGCTGCCAGGTTTTAGTTTGGATCTTATTCTTTGAAGCTGGGCAGAATGATCTGACTCACATCTGGCATAAAAGGGGTTGATGTCATCAGTGAGGAATGTGAGGGTGCAGCCCTCCAATTGAAACATTCTAGAGGTGGAGGCAACTGTGTTCACTGAGGCCAAGCAAAGCTGAGCAGAGATTTCCCTCAGTAAATTTCTTCTCCACTTTGTTTCTATACCGCAGCTTCGCAGTTTAATGGCTTACTTGGTCTCTCTCGTTGATTTCCTTTTTATCAGATTTTTCTCATTTACCCGTCCCTGGGCTGCCACCTTACCGTAGTGGAGGGGTTTGAGTGTCCCAATGATCCTAGGAGCTATGTTGTCAGGGGCTTTATGCCCCTGGTAGGGTCACCCAAGGCAAAACGGGTCCTAGGTGAGGGATCAGACAAAGCGCAGCCCACAGACCCCTTATGACGAATAACTTAGATGGAAACAGTGTTCCCTCGCCCGTACGCGAGTCACCGGGGCCCCACTCTGGAGCCAGGCCTGGAGGTGGGGCAGGCTGGCAAGCGCCTGGTGGCTGGGCTTTAACCCATGGAGTCCAGCCAGGCACAGCCTGAAGAGGAAACGTGGGTCCCCCTTCCAACCCATGGGAGGGGCTAAAGGGGTCAGGTGCATTGCGGTATGGGTGGCTGCCGAAGGCGGAGACCTTGGCGGTCTGATCCTCGGCTGCAGAAGCTGGCTCTTGGACGTGGAATGTCTCCTCTCTGGTGGGAAGAAGCCTGAGTTGGTGTGCGAGGTAGAGAGGTTCCGGATAGAAATAGTTAGGCTCTCCTCGATGCACGACTCTGGCTCTGGAACCAGTCTCCTTGAGAGGGGTTGGACACTCTTCCACTCTGGAGTTGCGCTTGATGAGAGGCGCCGAGCTGGGATGGGCATACTTGTTGCCCCCTATCTTGTCCCCTGTTCGTTGGGGTTCACCTCGGTGAACGAGAGGGTAGCTTCCCTTCGCCTATGGGTAGGGGGACGTGTTCTGACTGTTGTTTGTGCTTATGCACCAAACGGCAGTTCAGACTACCCACCTTTTTTGGAGTCCTTGGAGAGGTGTTGGAGAGCGCCCCTCTGGGGGACCCCTTGTTCTGCTGGGGGACTTCAACGCTCACGTTGGCAATGACAGTGAGACCTGGAGGGGTGTAGTTTGGAGGAATGGCCCTCCCGTTCTGAACCTGAATGGTGTTTTATTATTGGACTTCTGTGCTTGTCATGGATTGTCCATAACTAACACCATGTTGAAGCATAAGGGTGTCCATATGTTATCTTGGCACCAGGACACCTTAGGCCACAGTTTGATGATCGACTTTGTTGTCGTGACATCTGATCTGCGGCCGCATGTCTTGGACACTCGGGTGAAGAGGGGAGCGGAGCTTTCCACTGACCACTACCTGGTGGTTAGCTGGCTCTGATGGGGGGGCAGACCTGCCGGTCAGACCTGGGTCAGACCCAGAGTCTGCTGGGAACGCCTGGCGGAGTCTTCCATGAGGCGGAGCTTCAACTCCCACCTCCGGGAGAGCTTCAAACATGTTCCAGGGGAGGTAGGGGACATTGAGTCCGAGTGGGGCATGTTCCGTACCTCCATTGCCAAGGTGGCTTACCGGAGCTGTGGTCGCAAGGGTGTTGGTGCCTGTCGCGGCGGCAATCCTTGAACCCGCTGTTGGATACCGGCGGTGAGGAATGCTGTTAGGCAGAAGAAGGAGTCCCACCAGGTTTTTTGGCCTGTGGGACTCCGGAAGCGCCTGATGGGTACCGGCAGTCCAAGCGGCATGCATCCCGGTTGGTTGCTGAGGCAAAAACTAAGCGGTGGGAGGAGTTTGGAGAGGCCATGGTAAACGACTTCCGTACAGCTTCGAGGTGATTCTGGTCCACCATCTGGCATCTCAGGTGGGGAAAGAGGTACACCACCAACACTGTTTTCAATGGGGTGGGTGTGCTGCTTACCTGAACTCGGGACGTTGTGGGTCGGTGGGCAGAGTACTTCGAAGACCTCCTCCTCAATCCCACCGGCACGTCTTCCACTGAGGAAGCAGAGCCTGGGGACCTTTGGGCTCTCCAATCTCTGGTGCTGAGGTCACCAAGGTGATTAAAAACCTCCTTGGTGGTAATGCCCCGGTGGTGGATGAGATTCGCCCGGAGTACCTTAAGGCTCTGGATGCTGTAGGGTTGTGTTGGTCAACGCAACTCTGCAGCATCATGTGGACATTGGGGGCAGTTCCACTGGATTGGCAGACTGGGGTGGTGGTCCCCCTATTCAAAAAGGGGGACCGTAGAGTGTGTTCCGACTATAGGGGAGTCACACTCTTCAGCCTCCCTGGTAAGGATAGTCGAACCTTGGATTCAGGAATTGCAGCCTGGTTTTCCTCCTGGCCGTGGAACGCTGGACCAGCTCTACACCCTCAACAGGGTCCTGGAGGGTTCATGGGAGTTCGCCCAACCAGTCTACATGTGCTTTGTGGACTTGGAGAAGGCGTTCGACTGTCCCTCGGGGAATCTTGTGGGGGGTACATCGGGAGTATGGGGTACCAGGCCCTTTGATATGGGCTGTTAGGTCCCTGTATGACCGGTGTCAGAGCTTGGTCTGCATTGCTGGCAGTAAATTGGACTCGTTTCTGGTGAGGGCTGGACTCCATCAAGGTTGCCCTTTGTCGCCGATGTTCATAACTTTTATGGACAGAATTTCTAGGCGCAGCGAAGGTGTTCAGGGGATTCATTTTGGTGGCTGTAGGACTGCATCTCTGCTTTTTGCGTATGATGTGGTCCTATTGGCTTCATCAGCTCCTGATCTCCAGCTCTCACTGGAGCAGTTTGCAGCCGAGTGTGAAGCGGCCGGGATGAGAATCAGGGCCTCCAAGTGCGAGACCATGGGAAAAGTGCCTTCTCCGGGTCGGGGGGTAGGTCCTGCCTCAAGTTGAGGAGTTCAAGTAGCTTGGGGTCTTGTTCATGAATGAGGGAAAAATGGAGCAGGAGATCGACAGACGGGTTGGTGCTGCGTCAGCAGTGATGCAGGCCCTGTACCGGTCTGTTGTGGTAAAGAGAGAGCTGAGTCAAAAAGCGAAGTTCTCGATTTACCGGTCGATCTACGTTCCTACCCTCATCTATGGTCATGAGCTTTGGGTCATGACCGAAAGAACAAGATCACGAATATAGGCGGCCGAAATGAGTTTACTCCGCAAGGTGTCTGGGCTCCTCCTTAGAGATAGGGTGAAAAGCTCGGTCATACGGGAGGGACTCACAGTAGAGTCGCTGCTTCTCCACGTCGAGAGGAGCCAGTTGAGGTGGCTCGGGCATCTGGTTAGGATGCCTCCCTGGCGAGGTGTTCTGGGCAAGTCCCACCAGAAGAAGGCCCAGAGGAAGACCCAGGACACGCTGGAGGGACTATGTTTCTCGGCTGGCAGGGAAATGCCTTGGGATTCCCTCAGACACGCTGGCCCAAGTAGGTGGGGAGAGGGAAGTCTGGGTCTCTCTGCTTAGGCTGTTGCCCACGTGACCCGACCCCGGATAAGCGGAAGACGGCAGATAGATGTATGGATGGATTTTCTTATTTAGGATTTCCCTAAGTTCTTTAGTGATCCAGGGTTTATTGTTGGGAAAGATAATTAGACTGATAGACTGTTTTGGATGGGATGAAACTGTAGACACAGAAAGAGATGTATGATGACACTGTGTGTACCTGTTCATGTCGTTTCCTGGAGGTGGAAAGAAGCTTATTCCTGTCTGTAGATTCCAAGCATCCTTGTAAAGTTTGGATGCCTTCTACAGTCCACTGTTTGATGATTTAACAATCTTCTTTACCCTCTTGATGACTGGGGTATACGCTAGGGCAAGCAGAATGGAGAGATGATCAGTGGAGCCGGGTGGGGGTGTGGGAAAGTTATCTGTACGCATCTGGGACTGAACCATAGCATTTATCCAGAATCTTTCCCATAAGGTGCACACGGCATATTGTTCATAACCTTTTAGGAACTTATCAAGAGGTCAGTGGCTGAAGTCACCAAAAATGAATTCGGGGGAGTCTGGTGATAACTCTTCAATTTTATTTAACATGCTGGAAATGTGTTCAGGTGCTGTCAAAGTATTGACAGATGTGTCCTTGGAATAATGTTTTGACACATTCATGCCTGTTCTTAACTGCAGACACATATACGCAAATCTGAATCCATTCATACACATTCAAAAATTCACACAGATCCTACGGAAATCCATTCAAGGAAGAAGTTGTGGTCCAGAATAACGGTGGGGTAAAGAATGCGGTAAAACTAAACAAAGCTGCTGCTGCACTGGAGCAAAGTTCATGTGCTCAAATGTGCTAGAAAAAAGAATCCAAAAGATACAAGGCAACAAGTTCAAAGTGCAGGGCGGAAAGTGCACAACTGCCTTCAACAAAACACCCAGGGCGATACCAATATAGTAGAAAGACAATTTACAATACAAGTACTTGCTCCATAAGCCAACCGGTCAACTGCACGAGCAGCAAACCGGAAGACTAGAAAGAATTATGAAAAATTAATGAATGGCTGTTCCTTGGATATTTTGAAGAGACGCTGACTCTTTCAAGATGGCCAGTCATTGTTCCCATTAAACCCAAGAAATTGCAAAACAAATTAGACTGTTTTGGCACAGATGTTCTCTCTAAATTTGGCCTCTATAAAAATAGTCTGGCAAAACAACTTTTAACAGCATTTACAGCATTCTGACTTTTTTTGTCAGAAGGCAAAGATATCTATCTACGTTCGTATGTCCAAAAACGTGTTAGTATATTTTCAGAGCCAGTAAACCTTGAAATTATAGTATATCACATTACATACATAATATATTACGATTAGTCTTTCTACTATTATCTCTTTACCTAGCAAATACAGTAAATGTTTTTAAATCATGCCTTTCTGACAGAAGACTAGCCTTTGGAACCACACCCTTGCCAAAAAAATCATATATGTATGACAATGTGTCACATAGAACAAAAGAGTGTGACTTTCTATTGCTGTAAACAGAAAACTACTTACTGTTTTGTTGACAGCACATGGGAATATGTTGACTGAATGTGTGGCTGCTTTTTGGCAAAACAAAAAGACAGAATGAGAACTGTCACTTTCCTTTTAAAGACCCTCCAAACAAAAAGCGTGGGCAGTGTAAAAATAAATAGGCAAACAGAGAAAACATTCGCTGGATTTGAAACACTCCTGCCCCATGATTATGAAACGATTGTAAGCTTTGATTCAACAACCCAAAAATGAGGGACAAGAACACAGCAGAAAAAAAAGCTGAAGTGGACTCGCAGCCAAATCAAACCAGCAGCAGGTTGATCCTAAAGTTTCTGAGGTAATAAAAAAATGAGTTGCACTATCATGGTTTTTCTTTTTATGTGTCTGTTAGTACAAAACATCATCTGATGTCCGCAGAGTGCTTTATTTAAAATCATAATAATTTTTCATACGGTTTTTTACCACAATTAGCTGCAGCAGTGAGTAATGTTTTCTGTGTCTGAGCCAAATGACTGAGAGAATGTCTGTAGACAACTGCTGCCTGATTGTGTATCTGCGTTTCAGATTCTGGTATGTGGCGTTATAAATGGTTTTCTTAGAATAATGTTTTGACACCTACATTACTGGTGCTGTTAAACCTTCATTAGTAAAACAGACTTTTATCTGTTTCCATTCACTGCTATTGTATTTTACACAACCACGGTATGGACCACTAATATAAACTAGGCTATAGTGGAACAGTTGTTATGAGACATGGGAAAGCTGGCATATTCCGGTATGGATCAGAGTAGCAAGGCTGAAATTACAGTGTCTACTTGAATGCTGCATGATTTTCACAAGCAGTTATTCACCCATGTGGTGAATAACAGACAGACTAACAGAATAACAGACAATACTTATTGGAGCCCTTTTAAATCCCTGGGTAAGGTGTCAGTTAGGCAAGTAAGAATTTTGGTGCATAATTATTGTGAGCAAATTCATCACGGTTTTCAATATTTTTGCGGTTTTCTTAAATGTGTAGAAATTATGCGAAAAATATTATTACAGGTGTAGGAATAATTCATTAACAATAAAGCAATCAACCTTAATTTAATAATCAAAATAATGATAAGTTGTAGTAGTTAATAGTAGTAATAGTAATATTAAATTTTATATATTAACAAATCCCATGAATATGCTTTATCAAATGAGATTATGGACAAATTTGCAATCTTTAGATGAAACCTATAATGCACCTAACATCCAGACTGTGTGTTTTAAAAAGTTCAGATATTTTATCCGATTTTATTGTTTTTTTGCAAGAATATTTATGCTTTAAGTCTCTTATTGTAAATGTTCTGGGAGATCTGTCTGATGGTGCTTATAAAGATTTTGAAAGTTGTCGAACTGCTTCAGGTAAAACGTCATTTTTTATTTTGGCAGTCCTGTTGAGTATAAGAAGCCAATAAGATAAAATGCATTTAGTCCAACAAATCACAGAAATTAAAAAAAGGTAAACAGACAAAGAGGCCATTCTGAAGATAGCAAACATCCAGCTAAAAGTTACCTTACATAGCATTAGCCAATAGCTAGTGAGGCTACTCATGTTTTATTCTGCATGTAGTGAAAACAAAAAAATCTTCAAAAAGCCTTTCTTGTCTGGTAATAAAGTCCAACAACCAGCAACAACTAACACTTGGTTCACTTCGGTGGTTGATATTTTATTAAGTGAAGATCTTAGGGCTGTGTTCATAATAGTGCAGTGTTAACATTACAGTTAACGTGAACAATTTTAATGGTAATTTCATTTACACAACTTAATCATAAGGTATTTTATCTCTATAATCATAAAATCCGGTAATTATTTTATCCGTAACTCTAGTGCCAGATTGTCAAGTCTCCAAGTTACTGCTCCTAGACAACATTTCTCCTGACTTCCTCCCTCCTGACTGGGCAAATGGTTTGTAGTTGCTTTTTTTCTTTTCCGCTTTTTACACACTTGATTCTGGAAACAGAAATTAAGACAAGTATTGCTATTTACAAACACAAATTAAAAGTTAAAACATAGTTCCAAAATGAAGTGATGTAGAGCTTTCAAGATTTATTAGTCAGTCATTGGTCAATATTTGGGAAGTAGGAGGAGAGATAAAAGGTGAGAGGAATAGACGAGGTGATAAGGTGAACTTGACCACACTGAACAAGTTTGAGAAAAACAGGTGTTTGGTTGATTTTAGACTCAACTCGACATATTCTTACGTATTCTTCGTATTCGACATATTCTATGAGATATTAACTCCTTTTTGGCTACTGTGATTATTTCTACTTAAAATTTGCATGACAGTGGTCATGAGTTCATGTTTTATTGCTCCCTAAAACACTTTGCATTCATTAGCAAAGTGACCGGACTTTAATTACTGCGATGCATGGGTACCGAATTCGGTACTTTTATAGGTACCGGCTGAATTCTGTCGGTACCACCAAGTACCGATTCACATAAGATCAAACTGTACCATGTTTTGGTAACTAAACGGATAATTGTGACACTGAGGGAGTGGAAGAGTGCCGGACATGAACATAGCATTGCACGCACAAGAACGTAATGATGTCAGTAGGCGCTGCAACAGTCAAACAAAGCAGGCATGGCTGATAGAAAGCACGGCTCCACTTTTCAAAATGAGATGCAGATTACGCTCGCTGCAATATTTGTGACGTGAAGTGCAAGGCCAGCGGCGGGAATACTTCTAATCTGAGGAAGCACCTGGGTAAGCACCAAATTTTTCTCGTCAGTCTCAGAGCTACGGTTACAACTCCTGCATTAAGCATCGTTAGCACGCCTGCATTCGTTAGCAACTAGTTGTCTGCAGCTACAAACATGGGAGAAGAAATATTTGAAACAACTGAGATGGTACAATACACACAACTGGATGTTGTTTTGATTTATTCATTAACGTTTATATATAGAGAAATAAATATGTTAAGTGTGGAGATTTTATTATAAAACGAATTAACATTTATTACCACATAAACACACACAAAAGTACCGAAAACTGGAACTGTTTAGTACCGATACCGATTATCGAATATGACTCAAAGCCAAACTAAGTGATAAAACACTGACTTTGAAAGGAAACCCAAACTAACCCATAATCATTTGCACTTAAAAAAAGATTAATTCATCCATTCCTTCATTAAAACTCAACATGGTCTCTTGACCTGGATAAGATTCCTTCTCCTTTTTTTAACTGATTATGCATCTTTTTTTAAAGGTCCCTCATTATTCAGAGCTGACCTGGCAAAAACACAAAATGTTCTATTCAAAAATACAAAATCATATATGTTGAAATAAAAGAAACAGCATAAGATGTTAGAACTGGATCCAAACTTTAGGATCTGAAGTGTTTCTCCAGAACTGTCTTCACCATACATCTATCAGTGCCTGATGAACACTGATTTGAAGATAAACTAGATGTTTGGAGGTGTGGGATTCCCACAGCAAAAACCATGAAAATGTTCTAAGGTCATTTTGCCAGTAAATAACCTCTTGTCTTCACAGAATGTAAAGCGTTCATTGCTAAATATAGAGGCTAGTGTAACTCAGACATGGAATATGTAGAAATGAAGAATGCACATCCAGAAGCTGTGGTCCAGAGACTGTGGCTGCTGGTACAACTGGATTTTCAGTATTACTCTATTGACCACTAAAGGTCAGGGCATTATTTAATTTGTCTTTATAACTCTAACTCCATCCTACTACTACTCATGATCCACCAATAACTGGATTTCTCAAAGACTCCTCCCAACTTAAAGACTGACTAAAATAACTCAAATTTATAGACTGAATTATTTATAAAAGTCAGTCAGTCATTCAACCGCTTCTTCCATAGTGGGTCACGGGGAAGCTGGTGCCTATCTCCAGCAGTCTATGGGCGGGAGGCAGGGTACACCCTGGACAGGTCACCAGTCCATCGCAGGGCTTATAAAGGTCAACACTATTTAAATTTTTCAGGTGGACCAAAATATGTTTTCAAGCACATATTCAAAGTCATGTTTTAAAGTCAGAATTTAATCCTGACTTTATGCTAACACCAAATGGCATTCATCTATCTGTCCCATTGTCTATAACAACTTAATGATGTTCAGGGTCACACACCTGAAGCGAAGGGCTAATCCTAGGGGTCAGTGGGTCACTCAGGGAATTTCACCAGTAGGGGTAGGTATCGCAGCTTTATGGCCGATATATAATACACATATAATATACTCCACACACTAACAACAACCGATTCTATAATTTAATTGGAAAAATTATATGTTAATTATATGTTAAAATTATATGTTAATATATTGTAATATATTGTTAAAATGGGGCAAAATAAACGTTGCTTTAGAAGTGAATATGAATGCCTGCATTAAATAACTACTCTCTCACAAGAAGGCCTTGTTTGTAATTCCACTACAAGGACACTCAGGACAACATGAGAAATCTCCCATGTAACACAAGTGCATGACACCAATAAATATCCAACCTATTGGTGTAGGTTTTCAGGTTATGAACAATAAAAATGACACTAACCTTTTAAAGAGGGGTACATAGCAGTTATATAATCTAACTACTTATAAATAAGAAAAAAGTCCCTTTTTCACCAGAACTACCAGGATTTAAATAGTATATATTTTTTACCCAGGTAATTTGTGTGCTTTCTGTTTCCACGGCTCTTGTTGTGGTCCTTCAGCCTCTTGTACTCCTGTTTCAGCTTTTTTTTTACTTATCCTGTATCTGTTTTGCTGTGTGTGTTATGATGAGGTCAGACAGTCTTCTGGCAATTTTGATGTACACCCTCATTCCATGTCACTGTCGCAAAGTCCTGCTGAATGTCATCATTGGCAAAAAGGCTAAAAACATGGACCTCATAGTCAGTACATCAATGACATGTCCTCTTCTTTAGTTTCTGATCACAAAACTATGATTAAATATGAATCTCGTACCCAACTGCAACATGCAGGTCTTAAAGGAAGTCAGAACACTGCAAGAAAGCGTCCACCAATCATCATTGCCCAGCATATATCTCCACCCCTCAGCAAACCAGGGGTAATCTGAACGTCCTACGCCCAGAACAGAACATTTTACCTGGTCAAGTGTGGACCCAAGAAACTGAAATTACTCGTGTAAAACTGATTCAAAACACATAAAGTCAAGTCTAGTTTATTTATATAGCGCTTTTCAGCAACAAGGCACTCAAAGCGCAAAAAGTTGGGTTTGGTGGAAAGTCCTTGCAGTGGAAAAGGGGCTACTGCAAACTTGCTGACATTCAAATGAGGCAAGGTCTATTCTCTGTTAAAACAACATCCATGATAATTCAATCTGAAAAGACTCACAAAGAGAGGGATGGCAATTAGAAAAGTGTTAATGATGAGAAATTACATGGTTATTTCTTTGGCGCTCGGACTTGGGAGGAAGACATGAATGCTGAGAATGACATGAGCTAAGATGATCATTTGTAAGGCTTAGATTTAAATATGTCTTCCCCCTGATCCGACACTGGTGGTGGATTGGCGGCCAGGGAGCGAGGAAGCCAGGAGTAGATGTGAAGGAAGATGGTGGAGGTGGGGTGGAGGAGGGATGAGCTCAGCTGACAAGCGAAGATGAACACGGTAGAAGCTCCTTTAAAAGCAAGGCGTCGGAAGGTGATTGGATGGAGAATCAGACGGACAGGATGCTGATTGCAAGGCCGGGAGACGCACAGAAGAGTTATTGGAAGGTGGAATGCTGAAAATGCCATGAAAGAAATGCAGATGAAGATATGAAGTGACGATAAGTGATCTATAATAGAGTTGGAAAATAAATTTGGACGAGAAGGCAGAAAGCAGGAAGGAGAATAAACTTAATCAAATGAAAGCCTAAAAGACAAGGAATGAACGGCCTTCAATTAAAGAAGGGCGAAACAAATAGAAAAGTACTTGTAAAAGATCATAGAAGATCTAGAGGGGGGAAAGATTAGATTCAACTGGTAGATGTTGAAGGGAAGAGTTCTGAAAATAAACGAAGATTGAGTGAATAAATAATGAATAAAGCCAATCACCACCAGAATTGCAGGGAACGTTTACCTGAGAATTGAGAAGACGTTGAGCAGATAGAACATTGTGGAAGTCCGGGCGAACATAAGAAGAGAAGGATGAAGAGGACCAGCGACCTGTAGAGTGGCTGAGGAGAGACCTTGTGTTGCTGCAGTAGTGGCTGCACCTATTCTAAAGGAATGTCCTGAAAATTGATGGTGGGGCATGTCGCATTGAACTAGGATCTGCCTGAAATGTTTGAGGAACCAAGATGAGGTCATGGGGGTTTTCTCTGGAGTGAGGAAAAGAGGCATGTTAGGACGGCCTAGGTTCTGTCTCGAGTGTGAACTTAAACATGGCCAGGAATGGGCAAAAAGGACCATTAAGGCGGGCGATGGAAATGAAGCAGGGACCTTTTCCTTTGGTATGTTTGAGAAACAGTTTGTAATGATCTGGGTAGAATTTCAGATCAGAGAGGGATAAATCCCTGGAAGGACAAAAAAGATTAGAAGGTGACATTTTTTCACTTTGGGCACGAATGACCAAATATGAAGCCGATAGCTCAAAATACCTAGGAGTTCATTAAAGTTCGAGGTGAGTAAAAGTGAAAAATGGCCAAAAATTGGCCTTTGACCCAAATTAGCCGACTTCCTGTGCGTTTTAGGGCATACCCCCAAGATACTTTTTTTCTTGGTTTGAGGAGCTCTACCTGTGTGCCAAATTACAGATCTCTACGACTTACGGTTCGGCCTATCTCACGTTTGGGAGCGTGGCTAAGATGTTTGGCCACGTCCACTGACGACGACATTAAAGAAGTAAAATTTCACTAGGGGGACAATTTTGGGTAAAGTTTGGTGAGTTTTTGAATAGAGGTGGCAGTCTGGGGTGGGTTTGCTTGTTGCCCCCGAGCTCAGCCGTCTCGTGTTGGGGTTTACCCCAGTGGATGAGAGCAGTAGTGCAGAGTACCCAGCCTTCTTGGCGTCCCTGTCAGAGGTGCTGGATAGTGCCCCTCGCGGGGACTCCATTATTCTGCTGGGGGACTTCCACGCCCACTTGGGAAATGACAGTGACACCTGGAGAGGAGTAATTGGAAGGAATGGCTTCCCCGATCTGAATCCAAGTGGTGTTTTGTTATTGGACTTCTGTGCTAGTCACGGGTTGTCTATAATGAACACCATGTTCAAACATAAGGGTGTCCATCAGTGCACTTGGCACCAGGACACCCTAGGCAAGAGGTCAATGATCGACTTTCTTCTTGTATCGTCAGACCTTCAGCCGCATGTTTTGGACACTCGGGTGAAGAGAGGGGCCGAGGTGTCCACTGATCACCACCTGGTGGTGAGTTGGATCCGCTGGAGGAGGAGAAAGCCGGACAGACTTGGTAGACCCAAGCGCATAGTGAGGGTCTGCTGGGAACGTCTGGCAGAGCCGTTGGCCAGGGATGTATT
Organism: Girardinichthys multiradiatus; assembly: GCF_021462225.1. Classification (NCBI taxonomy): domain Eukaryota; kingdom Metazoa; phylum Chordata; class Actinopteri; order Cyprinodontiformes; family Goodeidae; genus Girardinichthys; species Girardinichthys multiradiatus. The sequence continues at coordinate 3,650,378 of NC_061806.1, read as the reverse complement.
CAACTCCCACCTCCGGGAGAGCTTTGACCAGATTCCGGGGGATGTTGGAGACATAGAGTTCGAGTGGACCATGTTCTCCGCATCTATTGTCGATGCTGCTGCCCGTAACTGCGGTCGTAAGGTCTGTGCTGCCTGTCACGGCAGCAATCCCTGAACCCGGTGGTGGACACCAGCAGTAAGGGACGCTGAAGAAGGAGTCCTATCGGCTGTGGTTGGCTTGTGGGACTCCTGAGGCGACTGACAGGTACCGTGAGGCCAAGCGTGCCTCACGGCCGCGGCAGTGTGGTTTTTGTCCCGGCCGTGGAACACAGGACCAACTCTATACCCTATACAGGGTACTCGAGGGTTCATGGGAGTTTGCCCAACCGGTCCACATGTGTTTTGTGTCCCTCGTGATTCCCTGTGGGGGGGTTCTCCAGGAGTATGGAATCGGGTGCCCTTTATTACGGGCCATCCGGTCCCTGTACAAGCGGAGCAGGAGTTTGGTCCGCATTGCCGGCACTAAGTTGGACCTGTTCCCGGGGCATGCTGGACTCCGGCTGGGCTGCCCTTTGTCACCGGTCCTGTTCATAACTTTTATGGAAAGGATTTCTAGGCGCAGCCAAGGGCCAGAGGGGGTCTGGTTTGGGGACCAGTGGATTTAATCTCTTCTTTTTGCAGATGACGTGGTCCTGCTGGCCCCCCACTAGCCAAGACCTACAGCATGCGCTGGGACGGTTCGCAGCCAAGTGTGAAGCGGCTGGGATGAAGATCAGCCCCTCCAAGTCCGAGGCCATGGTACTCGACCGGAAAAGGGTGGCTTGTCCTCTTCAGGTTGGAGGGTAGTTCCTGCCTCAAGTGGAGGAGTTCAAGTATCTCGGGGTCTTGTTCACGAGTGAGGGAAGAATGGAGCGGGAAATCGACAGACGGATCGGTGCGGCTGCCGCAGTAATGGGGGCACTGTGCCGGTCCTTTGTGGTGAAGAGAGAGTTGAGCCATAAAGCGAAGCTCTCGATTTACCGGTCGGTCTACGTTCCTACCCTCACCTATGGCCATGAACTTTGGGTCATACCGAAAGAACGAGATCCCAGATACAAGCAGCTGAAATGAGCGTCCTCCGTAGTGTGGCTGGAGATTCCCTTTGAGAAAGGGTGAGGAGCTCAGCCATCCGGGAGGGGCTCGGAGTAGAGCCGCTGCTCCTCCACACCGAGAGGAGCCAGTTCAGATGGCTCGGGCATCTATACCGGATGCTTCCTGGATGCCTTCCTCAGGAGGTGCACCAGGCACGTCCCACTGGGAGGAGGACCAGGACACGTTGGAGGGACCATGTCTCTCGGCTGGCCTGTGAACGCCTTGGGCTCCCCCCCGGAGGAGCTGGAGGAGGTGTCTGTGGAGAGGGATGTCTGGGTGTCTCTGCTGCCCCTGCGACCTGGTCCCGGATAAAGCGGAAGACAACAAGTATTGGTGCGAGTACGAGTATGAGTTAAAGTTTATGATAACCTGAGGATAATTACTCAGCTTTTTCTGGTGACCTATGCACACTTACATGTCAGTGATTAAGACAATAGTGTTTTATTTTCTCTTAATAAACAACATAGTTATTTAATTTGAAAGGCTACATAAATGTTTATTTACGTATTTATATTAAATAAAAATACTGTTTGTTTCTCAAGGTCCCATACCAACAGGGGCTGAAAGGCCACTCAGAGAGGAAGAAGCCATTAATCAAAAACAGCATAAAATGCCAGAAAACAGCAAATGCAGTCAGGCACAATTTTTGGAGACACGTTCTGTGGTCTGAGGAAACTAAAACTGAAGTATTTGTTGATAATGACCACCGTAACATTTAGAAGAATAAAGGGGATGTATGCAAGTGTAAAAACTGTGAAAGAGAGAGATGGGAGCATGATGCTGTGGGGGTCTTGCTGTAGGAGGGACTGGATGGCATCATGTTGGAAGAACATTATGTGGAAATATTGAAGCTTAGACCAAAATGTGTCTTCCGCATGGACAGTGGTTCTATGAAAAAAACCAGATTAGTTCCAAATTAAAGTGGCGTGGCAGTGGCACAAGGGTAAAGCAGGTGTCCCATGTGCAGAGGCTACTGTCTTCGACCCAGGGATCATGGGTTCAAGTCTCGGCCCGTTGACCTTGGCTGCATGTCTTCCCCTCTCTCTCCATCCCGTTTCCTGTCTGCCATCTTACAAAATAAATGCCACTGGTGCCACAAAATAAAAAAGGTGGTTCAAGGACAACAAAATTAATGTTTTGAAGTGGCCATCACTAATCCCTGATCTCAGTCCGAGAGAAAATGTGTGGGTAGAGATAAAAAGGTGTGTGTGAGCAAGAAGGCCTGCAAACCTGACCCAGGTACACTAAAATAGACACAGCCGCAACACACACACAACTGTTTAAAGTATAGATATGATAGAAAATGCAGGTTTTAGCTGTTTTTTTTCCATTTTCCTCAATAGAATGACACCAAAAGTACCAGTAAAATTTCTAAGATCTATTTTTCTTGTCATTAGGAAAATATAACATTAAAGAAAATGTATCCATTCCTTTTTTTGCTAAATGTTTTATGTTTTTCTTTACTTAAAACCCAAAATTGTAAATAAAATTGTGATACTTTAACAATGAAAACAAATTTGCTATGGTAGATATTTATCAAAAGTTGTCTTATAAGGTCATACAATGTTTGCGGATCTAAATGAGTTTTATTTAGCTGGACTGAGGGCAAAAATGTCTCTTTGGATTGTAAAGGTTGCAGACCCCTGGTTTAGATAATGGATGGACACTTAAATATGAATAAAGAAAAAATCTTTTTTGGTATTTAATATTAATAGTTTTGTACCTGACCTAAAACAGGAAAGGTTTTGTCCAGTTTAATCTCTGACAGTGAGAAAAAAATGGTTATATGTCTTTAATACAATGTATGTAAACATCTGGTTTCAACTCTGACCACCTCACGTCACAGCATTCATTCGGTGAGTTTGTGTTTTCTAAAATCTAAATAAAATGGTTGAAAAACTGATGGTTAGCTCGAACCAGCTGGCTGCCTCACAACCTCAATATCCCACTGAGCTGATCTTATCAGCAATTACTTCAAACTATAAATCACAATTTACGCAACATATAGAGGGACCATATGGCCATGCTTGAAATAAATTGTGAACACCAGCTGGACTTGTACACAACACCCAACACATCCCTGCTACTAAACTCTGCTTGGGAAATCTAAAGAAATCTGTGCTTTTACCTCCTGCCTCAAAATTGCTTTCAGTCATAATATTTGCGTTTCTTCTGATAGAGGATGAGCTGGCAATCATGCATTATTATCTTTCTGTTGAGAAGCAGTTGCTGTCCTGTGTGCCGTTGTATTTTCTCTCCCTGTCAGCCTGGATTACAGAGTAGGACTGTCTCATCTGATGCACTATGACCTCGACAACCTTGCAGTGCAAGTCATAAAAGTGATCGCATAAAAAATTAGGTATATTTCACATGTTCCTGTGTCCAGTGAGTGAATCCAGAGACAAAAAAATCTTGTTTATTATTCAATAAGAATTCTTATTTCTCATTTTAGAGTTAGAGGAGCCCTATGTAAAAAAAAAAAAAAAGTAATTATCCCCTAAACCCAATAATGGCTTGTACAACTCTTAGTGACAACTGCATTGCGTGAAAGTAAGATAAACTGAATGTTTTAAACAACCCTATTAGTCAAAGAAAACTCATAAATTGATCATTTCTTTTTGGCATCTATAGAATATTTCAGGTAACTATTTGGCTTAAAATGGATTGACAACATAACTTCCATGATGCAGGCTTAAAAATGGTTCGATATAATTGTAATGATTTTATATTGTGGCATGGTGTAAAAACAATCATCTCATCTTGAACGTGAATAAAACAAAGGAGATGATTGTAGATTTTATGAGAAACAGGAATAGGTCAGACACTATTTCCATCATGGGAGAAGAGGTGGAGGTGGTGGAGTATAAATACCAGCAATGTGATCTCTTCTGCCATCATCTGCTGGGGTAGCAGCATCAGAGCCAGGGACTTACAAAAGCTCAACAAGCTGATAAAGAAGGCTGGCTCTGTTCTGGGGACTCCTCTGGAACCTCTGGAGATCATTGTGCAAAGAAGGATTCATTATAAAATGAGGAACATTAGAGAATCCTGAGCATCATCTTCATCAGACTGTCCTACAACAACACAGAGTCTTCAGTCAGAGGCTTCTTCAGATCTGCTGTAAGACGGAGCGCTACAGGAGATCCTTCCTGCCCACAGCCATCAGCATCTACAACGGCTCTTTGAAGAAACCTACATAATATGAGCTACAACAACATTTAATTTCCCTTTGAGATTAATAAAGTATTTTTGAATTGAATTTGAATTGCTATAATAGACTAAACTTATCTGCCTAAGGGAAAATGTCTGGACATTCTAGTCTAATGGTTAAAGATCTGTGAATACCTGAAGTGGGAGAAAAGTGTCAAAAATTAGAAAATTGCTTTTCTTTAAAGTAAAAAAAAAGCAAAAAATTGTTGCGGCCACATTCTTGGCATAAAGCCCAAAAATAGAATTAGTTCCTGTGGTATTCCTGGAAAGGATCTCAAGGTGTAGTCATGTAGACAAAGCTGTGTTATATAGAAACCTCAGGGTCTTGTCCTCAGTGAATATAGATGATTTCCTGTGAATGTCTTCCATCCATAACGTTCAGCTTGCACTGAGGCAGTTCAAAGCTGAGTGTGACGTGGCCATAATGAGAGTCAGCTCCTCAAAGTCTGAGGTCATAGTTTCAGGCAAAAGAAAAGTGCTCAGCATGTAGCTCAATGTTAAAGTCAAAGTTCAGTACGTTTCCAGTACGGTTGAATTAAAAGAAACAAACAAGATGTATTTTTTTCACTTTATACAACAGTGTACAAAGAGTTTTGATATGTAATCAATCCAGTTGATATGTTGTACTTGAATGCACCATATAAGCGCACATCTCATCAGACGGACTCCCCTCAACACAGGTGTGTGGTCAGTTGGTTGCTGCTTTAAAGACTCCTATTATATTTCAGGCTGGTTGAATACTACAGGAAGCCGGAATTTGGCTTTAGCTTACTTTCCCCCGGACCAGTGATGTTCACATGGTTTCAGCTGGGTAATTAAGTCCAGAGTAGAGTGAGTTACAGTGCCTTGTGAAAGTATTCGGCCCCCTTGAACTTTTCAACCTTTTGCCACAGTTCAGGCTTCAAACATAAAGATATCAAATAAAATGTTTTTTTGAAGAATAGACAACAAGTGGGACACAATCGTGAAGTGGAATGAAATTTATTGGATGTCAAACTTGTTTAACAAATAAAAAACTGAAAAGTGGGGCGTGCAATATTATTCGGCCCTCTTGCGTTAATACTTTGTAGCGCCACCCTTTGCTGCAATTACAGCTGCAAGTCTCTTGGGGTTTGTCTCTATCGGTTTTTCACATCAAGAGACTGAAATTCTTGCCCATTCTTCCTTGCAAAACAGCTCGAGCTCAGTGAGGTTGGATGGAGAGCATTCGTGAACAGCAGTCTTCAGCTCTTTCCACAGATTCTCGATTGGATTTAGGTCTGGACTTTGACTAGGCCATTCCAACACCTGGATACGTTTATTTGTGAACCATTCCATTGTAGATTTGGCTTTATGTTTTGGATCATTGTCTTGTTGGAAGATAAATCTCCGTCCCAGTCTCAGGTCTCTTGCAGACTCCAACAGGTTTTCTTCCAGAATGGTCCTGTATTTGGCCCCATCCATCTTTCCATCAATTTTGACCATCTTCTCTGTCCCTGCTGATGAAAAGCAGGCCCAAACCATGATGCTGCCACCACCATGTTTGACAGTGGGGATGGTGTTTTCAGGGTGATGAGATGTGTTGCTTTTACGCCAAACATATCGTTTTGCATTGTGGCCAAACAGTTGGATTTTGGTTTCATCTGACCAGAGTACCTTCTTCCACATGTTTGGTGTGTCTCCCAGGTGGCTTGTGGCAAACCTTAAACAATACTTTTTATGGATATCTTTGAGAAATGGCTTTCTTCTTGCCACTCTTCCATAAAGGCCAGATTTGTGCAGTGTACGACTGATTGTTGTCCTATGGACAGACTCTCCCACCTCAGCTGTAGATCTCTGCAGTTCATCCAGAGTGATCATGGACCTCTTGGCTGCATCTCTGATCAGTCTTCTCCTTGTTCGAGATGAAAGTTTAGAGGGACGGCCGGGTCTTGGTAGATTTGCAGTGGTCTGATACTCCTTCCATTTCAATATGATTGCTTGCACAGTGCTCCTTGGGATGTTTAAAGCTTGGGAAATCTTTTTGTATCCAAATCCGGCTTTAAACTTCTCCACAACAATCTCGGACCTGCCTGGTGTGTTCCTTGGTCTTCATGATGCTCTCTGCGCTTTGAACAGAACCCTGAGACTATCACAGAGCAGGTGCATTTATACGGAGACTTGATCACACACAGGTGGATTCTTTTTATCATCATCAGTCATTTGGGACAACATTGGATCATTCAGAGATCCTCACTGAACTTCTGGAGTGAGTTTGCTGCAATGAAAGTAAAGGGGCTGAATAATATTGCACGCCCCACTTTTTACCTTTTTATTTGTTAAAAAAGTTTGACACATCCAATAAATTTCATTCAACTTCATGATTGTGTCCCACTTGTTGTTGATTCTAAACAAGGCACTGTATGTACATAGCTGGTAAATAATGTTGACATAAAGCTTTGGTTTGGTCTACTTTTCTCCATCCCCATTGTAGCTGAATGAGAAACCATCATGTTTTCAAACTGCAGACATTAGTGATAGCTGGAAGATCTTCAAAAATCCTGACCTGCTGATTCCGATTTTGCCCGATACCAATTTTTTTTAATAACTGACACTGTCAGATGTTATAAGGTCACAATACACCTTCAAATTTCCATTAAAAGGACAGGACGAAACAAGAGCAAGAGACAAACAAGCAGAGTAGGCAGTTTATTAAACTCCATATTGTCGGGGTGCGACATTTTGGACTTTGTTTGTGGCTTTGTGTTTGTTTACCTTTTTCTTAGATGTTTCTATTTTGGTTTTTGTATCATGTTTGTTTAGTTCTCTTGCTCCCTTTACCGCCTCCTAGTGTTTTGTTGTTTCTTTCCCCTCGCTCCTAGTCTTCTTTAGAGGTTGCTTTTCTATTATTTATTATGATTTTCTTATGATTAGGATTATTATTATATTTGTTGTTATTCTAGTCCTCTTGTCTTCCTTGTATTCTCTAGTTTAATTTCTCATTTAGTATCTTTCTGTTTATTTATGGTTTGGTATTTGTTCACTTTGCACTCTTCTTGTTTACTAGTTTATGTTCTCTGTTCGTCCTCGTCTTGGTTCCCTTTCTGTGTTTTATTCTATTCTGTGTTAGTTCCTTTATTCTGTTCTTTCTAGCTTAGTTCCTTATGTTTAGTTTCTTTAGTTCTAGTTCTCCCTCCTGTTAGGTCATCTTTAGTTATTGTTTACATCTTAGTTTGTATTTATTTTAGTCTTATCTTCCTCTGCTTCATTCCTTGTTTGGTTCAGTCAGTTTTTAGTTTTGTTTACATTTGTACTTAGGGTTTCTTTATGGTTTCTTTGGATAGATCTTAGATTATGTTGTTCTTTTGTTCCCTCTAGTTTCTCTGTTTACTTTAGTTAATCATTATTCTAGGTTCTTATGTTTCTTGGGTTCTTTATCGTTGTCCTTAGCTTCCTTTAGTTCTGGTTCCCTGACTCTTGTTTATGCAGTGCTTACTTATAGTTTTGTTTTCATAGTAAGTTCCTTTTAGGTTATGTCTTAGTCCAGTTCCTCTTATGTCCCCTTTGTTTTCTAGTTAGGTCTCCTTAGCAACTATCCATACTCCCTCAGTTCTCTGCAGCCTGGTTCACACCTGTTTTCTATTCCCCTCTGATTTCCTGCCTCTGTGTCTCATTGGTTCATACCTCACTTCCCTCTGCTTATAAGCTCTCTAGTTCTCTTTGTTCTTCGCTGGTTCCTTCCGTCTTGTCACCCTCGTTCTTGTCCGTTCCGTCCACTATTATGCCTATGCCTAAGTTTTGTGCTACATTAATGCAGTGACTTCATGTACGTTTTGGCTCAGCTCCTGTTTACCCCTGCAGTGATTATTGCTACGTTTTTGCTATGTTTTTGGAAACCTTTAGAATGTGGACTATGCAACGTTTTGCTACGTTTTGAGAAGAAGCCTTTGAATAAAAACTTTAGACCTTTACAACATGCTTCTACCCAGCTCTTGTCTGCGCTTTGGTCCACCAGAAAACTCAACCATGACAAATATAAACAAAACAGGTTGGTTATCAGCTGATCAAAACCCCAAAAGCAGAACTAAAAGTGACAAAAGGGTGTAGTAGTGAGGAGCCCCACTGCTCTTGCGCTTCAAAGATTTGTTTAGGCATCTTTGATGCTGATGTTTTCATTAGTGTGGTGGGAATGTTGTCCATGTGGGGTCCAATTCAGATGGGTGATGTGAACTGCAGCACTATTCTGTTGAAAGACCCAGTGATCATCCACAGACAGGTGCTCTCAATCTAGAGAGATGCTTTCTACAATGTCTCCATGTAGACAGCCACACTTCAACAGCCCTGTACAACCTGAAGGTCCAGTGTTTGATTGAAGAAAAAATCTTCCAGATCATGATGGTGCCCTCTCCAGTCTGCTGGAAAGAAAACATCTCCAGTGGGATCTCTTTGTCATGCCAGTAACGTTAGAAACCATTAGTGTCATCCAGATAAAACTGTTTCTTGTCAAAGAATAAAACTTTCTTCTAACTTTCTAACTGTCTGATATTTCATGCTTGGATGAACGGTCCGAACGGGCAAATTGGTAGCATGGAAGGAAACATAGCCTTTGAAAACATCATTTTGTTTTTCAGTCCCTTCTATCGCAGATGCCACTTTATGGTTTCAGTCAGCATCAGCAAGAGCCTTAATTTCTGTCAAGGATCTATCTGTGTCTTCATGGTAAATCCACCAGGTCATCCAGCTCACCACAGATGAAATTGTTTTGGGTCTAGCACCTGGCTTTTTTGTTTTACAGTATAACCATCAAGAGATGTGAATAACTGTTGAGGGTGTATGGATATATTTAAGCTATGTGAATTAGAAAAAATCCAATAAAATCTAACTTGTGCACCTATTTCTTGTGTTGAAAAATCCCAGCAGTTGTTCTTGCCTTCATTCCAAAAAAAAGTATAAATGCATCTTTAAAAGATTATTTTAAAATTCATGCAAATGATGACTGTATTTGAACTTCTGACTGACAGTAAGGGACAAATACTTAAGTATTTTCTTTTTTTTTTCCGTGTCTTCTCCAGCAGAGTAGCTCTCAAAATTGTTGTCTGAGTGCCAAGAAGAAGCCCAACAGATTTACTCTCACAAGTGGAGCATTATGACTAACGCTGCACTGCTCCAGTTGATATATATCAAAAAAGAAAACTGTATTGGAAACTGCTTTGGGATCATTTCAATTGCAATGGACACGGAGACAGAAACTAAAAGGGAAAAAAAACAAGGAAGAGAGAGAGGTTGGGCAAAAAGGAAAAAGGGAGAGAACGAGAGAAGAACAAAGGAGAGAAATAAGGATGAAGAGATTACAAGATACTAGAAGACTGTTTCTACACCTATAGAAACATATCAAAAAGTGCATAGTCCTAATGAATGCAAGATGTAGTTAGTGGTAACTGTTGCGCAATATAGAACATCTGTGTATCTGTTAACACCTGAATCAAAGAGAAAAGCAGAGGAGAGCACCAGGGAGCTGCAGCAATAAGCCCCGCCGGCAGCCGTCTAAGCCGAGCACATCCGGCCATGGACCCAGAGACCCGAGACCCCGGGGCACATCAACCCCCAAGCAGAGGCACAACAGAGCCAGGAGGCCCAGGCAAGCGGCCACCAGGAGTAAGCCGGCACACACCAAAGCACCCAGCCCTGGACACTGAAAACCACCAATACACCAGCAGGCAGAGACACCAGGCACTGGCAAGGAGTGTGGTGGGGAGGAAAGAGGTCCCACATTTATATCATCTTAAAACAGCTCCAACATAAAATATGCCCGATATAATGTTAGGGAAACTTATCTTAAGAAAACCCTTTAACACATCATTACTTTAAACTGTTATTTACTCAGCAGTCTATGGTTGAATAGAAAACCAACTTGTCTCAGTCTGTAACATTGATCTTCCCATTTAAAGGATATACTGCTAAAAGGAAAACTACATCTAGAGTCACTATCTAACTGAACATGCAATGGTGGCAAACAATCTAGATCTTTATTCAACAGAAAACTAATCTGATCTGTCAGCTGCTGTATGAGAAGTAACCTGACTGAATAAGTTTTTCTGCGAAAGAGCTGATGCCTGAAAGTTTTTAAGAGTTCAAAGTTCAACACAGAGCTAATTGTGATGATTTTCTCTCTGATTCCACATTTTTGTTCAGTCAGTGAATGCACCAAACATAAAGGTTACCAGGTCGTGCTAACCACAACACTCTTAGGTGAGTAAGCTATTACTGAGGGAAGAAGACTGTAAGTTAACTCTTTTCAGTATTGGTGAGGTGTTTACTCAGAGATGTAAAAAGTTACTGAAAAGAAAACAATTTTTCATGACACATTGAGGTATGACACTGCAGGAGAGTAAGAGAGCGCAAGACTTTCAGCAAATAACATGAAGCCTGAACGGAGTACAGCAAAGTTGCTCCATTTTATTCTTTTGAGCTTTCAATCTTTGTCTGTCACGGATCATACTGGATTTGGAGTAGCAGCCTTTTGGAAATCTCGGGGGTTGTTTAACTGCACTGAGCTAGAAACAGTTCAAAATTTCATCTTCAACTTTCTCCAATTTTCTCTAATTTTCTCCTTGTTTTAAAGCAATCGTAACACCTTGCTTAACAGTAAATGCTCCATCACACATGTCACATGTAAATTTTACTGACTGTTCATGGCAGGAAGGCTAGAAAATAGCCACAACATTTTTCCATCATACAATTTCTACACTTTAAAGTCATTTGAATTAAATGCCAAAAAGGTTCTGGAGTTACCAGAGTATAGAGTGGAGCTGCTCCCCACTCCCCCTCCATCTTATTTCTCTTGTTTGCAAGAAAGAAGACATGCTTCTTGGGTAGTCATTGTGTGGAAACGAACCATTACTTTAGTAGTTAATGCTTTTTTTGGAGGTAAAGTTGGAATGCTAACAGTGTAGAGCAAAAATGTTTTTTAACTAGAGTGTAGGTTAGTAAACTGAGTCAATATTCTAGCTACAAATTATTTTTCAATGTTACCTCTATCAAGAGCAGAATGGCAAGAATTGATAACCCTCAGTATAATAAGCACAAGTAGTAAGCATGTTTATTTATATGCTCTACTAAATTCAGTGGGAGTTTATTCCATGTTTTGCTTTAGTTTTCCATCACTGCTGACATCTGATAAAAATGGATTTAAATTTGACCTATTGTTTTAGATCCTGCTCACTTTAAATTTATCTCACTGTGAATTTATTTCTTCAAATAACTTTAGCTGGAAAAAAACAAGGTCTAATTCTTTGTAATGAATGAATGACACGACAATCAACTTCATCAGCGGTGTTCTAAATAACAACAATAAACGGATCTCATAAAGCACATTATTAAATCTGTAATAATCACCATAATATTTTAGCAGACAGAATGTTTTTGTGTTATCACAATGAATCTGTGGTATTTTTACTCCAGGTTATCATACTGTGGGAATCTCACATCAACCCATGCCTATATTAAAGCTTTACATGAATCAGATACAAGATTATAATCAGTGCATATGCAGTAATTGCATTTTAAATTTGACTTGGAATGGAAAACATGTATTTCTTTTACAGATTTCTTTAACAGTTTTAGGGGCCTTTTTTTTTATTGATTTTTACAACGCTAGTTTCAAATGTTTTCCATCAGTATTTTCTATCTCCTGAAAAATATGTCCTCCTTTTGAACAGGAGCGGTGAGCTATTTCCCCCACTGTTTCATAGAATTTATGTTTTTAGGCTACATAAACTGTCATCTAAGCAAACGTAAAGGGATTTCCAGCACTGAGATGCAGCCTCGCATAAATCATAACGTATAAATTTGGTAATTCTGTTTGCACACATGAATGAGAAGCGGCGGCGGAGGTAGTTAGTGGTTTACATCATTCGTCAACAGTGAGGTCCCCGCCTTGTGACTGTGATAGTCTCAATGACATGTCCTGGTCCAAATGAAGATGTAATTCTCTACTCAGCAGGAATCACCTGAAGCACGAAGAGGTAACATTCCTGGAACATCCAGCTACACTCTTACACGGACACAGCTGCTATAATGCCTCTAACTGCCGCATGCGTTTGATGCATTGGCCGCTCCTGCAAAACCAAGGACAGCATGATGAGGATCTGAAAAAGGCTATTAGCTGGGGCAATATACATATCTCCTGTGATAATAATAATATTCACCTGCCAGCCACGACATTCCTATTCACCCAGCCTAGAATAGTATGAACTGTGGCTTCCGAGGGTGACAAATAACGTCACACAGCCCTTCATTTAAAAAATGACTAATTTATTAAAATCATCTCTAAAGCCAGACACGTCTAACTATAACTTGCATTTAAAATTCGGCTTACTTTTTGGAAAATGTTTATTTTAATTCGTCGTAAGAAAACACAAACAAGAACAGCTTCTTTAAATAACGTGCACATTTGTGGATGGTTCATATCGGAGGCTACCGCCCTTCAAGGTGCGCTTTGCTGAATAAGGATCGCCAAGAAACTGCGGCTAAAGCATGGGTGAAGTTAAAATTATGCAAAAGCAATTAATTTTTTCTGACTTTAATGAGCGCCGAATGCATGTGCTTTTATGGCTGTTTTTGTATAATTAGTAAAGAAGAATCAAAATGCTGCATTAATAAGATCGTAGCCAGATAAATGCTAAATTCTATTTTTTAAATGGAGTCTGGTCCGCTATTCCCCATTAAAAACATCACGCATCAGAGACGAATTGGCAACTCAAATCAAAGCCTTGAGTTGCCCACCTGAAAAATTTGCTAAATGCAAAATACTAAGTTGCCCATACATAGGCAGCAGATTTAAAAATCATGCAATGTTATTAGATCATTATTAGGGCTGCAGAAGCATGTCACAGACGACAGAGAACAGCAAAGCAGAGACAGACAGAAGCAACAGGCGACATAAGACTGCTCACCTGCTGACAGTCTCTAACAGCTGAGGTAAAAAAGGTTTTCTTCACATGAATGTGTTCAGATAGCGTTGCTAGCAACCTTATTTTTCAGGTGTTCTCCACCTCCTGATGAAGTAGCACGGTGCATTCGCATCTTAGTCCATACCTCTCACTATAAAACACCGCATCGGCGTGAATGGCAAGACAGGGAGGGGTTTGTTCATGAAGACAACCCCACTTCCAGGCTGAGCTTTCAGCAGAAGCTGCTGTCGCGACGGAACACCAAGGTGTTCTTACAGTTAAATCAGTTCTTTCAAAAAAACAGTGTCTTAAATGACTGATGAAGTTAAAGCACTAATATTTCACAGTAAAGGTAGACTCAATCAGCAGTGGCGGGTTTCGCATCATTGCCGCCTTTGGCTGCTCTTCTTTTTGCACCCTTGTATTAAGAGGTAAATCTCAGTAAATTAAAAATATTAAAACGTTGTTTCATTCATAAATTTCAAAAAGTAAGCATACATTTATATTACACACAGTGAGATGTTTATTTCTAATTTTAATTATTCTGGCTTACAGTCATTGAAAACTTACAGAGAAATAAAAAGTAGTTTAATACCTTTTTAGTGCAGAAATAAGGACCTACTGAACAGTATGTCAATGACAGGAGAAGTTAAAGCACTAAAGTACACTATCTGCACTCAAATGTCTGTGGATAGGTGGGGAGAGTAGTTGTCTTGCAATCCGAAAGTTGTGGGTTTGATTACATCTTCCTTCTGCTACATGTCGATGTGCCCCTGGGCAAGACACTTGCACAGATGGGTATCTGTCTATGAATGTGACTGGGTAAATGCGGCTCTAGTGTAAAATGGTTTGAGTGGTCAGTATGACTGGAAAAGTGCGATATAAGTTCAAGTTCTGTCATAATGTTAACTGCCGATCTGACCCACATGCAGAAAACAACCAGAGACAGATGAGATTAGTGAATGTTTATTTAAACAAATGATCCTGGGAATGGGAAACAAGACTGGAACCGTCTGGCTGCGGGAGAAGAGCAGAGTTACAAACTGGACCTCAGAAAACGCACCAGAACTGATTGTGCGGCTTACATGCCATGAACAGAGACACCAAATCAACTAATATACTGGGGAAAGACAAAGGCAGGTAATCAAGGGAACTGAGAACAGGTGCGACAAGGAGGCAGGGGAGCAGAAGGAACAGGTGAAACATAAACAATAAAGAGAAACCAAGACCTAAGCAGAACAATAGACTAAGATAAAATAACCAAAACATAAGAAATCTAGAATAACCGAGAGGTAAAGGAAACAGAGGAACTGGGAGAAACAGAAAACAGACTAGAAAAACAAGAAGTGTGCAAGGTGAAAAAGAATACCAAACCATAAATAAACACAGAGATACTAAAAGAGGAGCTAACGAATCCAGGAGAACAAAGAACCCTAATACAGAGACTAATCAATAATAGAACCATACAAAGTAATAAGGAAACAACCATAAGGAAACTTAATGAGTAAACACTAGGAGGCGGAAGAGGGAGAAAAGAAAACATGATACAAAAACCAAAATAGAAACATCTAAGCAAAAGGGAAACAAACACAAAGCCACAAACAAAGTCCAAAAATGTCACTCCTTGACACCAAGGCCAGCTTGATGGCCAGTAGTTCGCGGTCTCCCATCTCGTATTTCCGTTCAACAAACATCAGGCGACGGGAGAAAAAGGCGCACGGATGAAGTCGTCCGTCCTGGCCAGAAAGATGGGAGAGGACTGCTCCCACCCCGGTGTCCGAGGCATCCACCTCCAGGGTAAACTGCTTTGAGGGATCAGGGTGGATCAGAACCGGGGCCTGAGAGAACCTCTCCTTCTGGCGGGTGAAAGCGGCCTCGGCGTCAGCGTTCCAGCTGAATGGCACCTTGATGGAAGTCAGCGCTGTAAGGGTTGCTGCTACTTGGTTGTATTTCCGGATGAACCTCCGGTAGAAGTTTGTGAATCCCAAGAACTGTTGAAGCTTCTTGCGTGAATCTGGAACTGGCCACTCTAACACTGCTCTCACCTTCTCGGGATCAGCGCAAACCTGTCCACCCTCCAAAATAAATCCCAGGAAGCTGACGGTGGACTGGTGGAAGGCGCACTTCTCCACCTTGACGAACAGTCTGTTTTCCAGGAGGCGCTGAAGGACTAGCCGGACATGGCGGCGGTGCTCCTCGAGGTCTCTAGAATAGATTAAAATATACAAAAACATTCAGGAAGTCTGTTAGCACATCATTGACCAGGGCCTGAAACACCGCTGGTGCATTGCACAGTCCAAAAGGCATGACTAGATACTCAAAGTGGCCGAGGGGGGTCTTAAACGTCGTCTTCCACTCATCCCCCTGGCGGATCCTGACGAGGCGTTTCTGAGGTCCAGCTTAGAAAACACAGTAAACGGGCTCGAAAGTGGAGGCTAGGAGCGGCAAAGGGTACTTGTTCTTAACAGTGATAGCGTTAAGACCCCTGTAATCTATACAGGGGCGTAAAGTGCCATCCTTCTTACCAACAAAGAAAAAACCCGCAGCAAGTGGTGAGGATGATGGGTGGATTATACCAGTTGCTAGGGACTCTGCTATATAGTTTTCCATAACCCGTCTTTCAGGACCAGAGATCTTATACAGACGGCTAGAAGGCAGGGGAGCGCCAGGAAGAAGATCTATTGCGCAATCATAGGGCCGGTGGAGGGGCAATGACAGGGCACGTGATTTATTGAACACTGGTCTGAGGTCATGATACTCGGGAGGGACTCCGGCCAAGTTCGTAGTCTCCTCCTCGTTACAAATAACAGGAGCAGAACTGGGGCAGACGGCATATTGTAAACACGACTGCAGGCAGCTCTCAGACCAGGCCTCCACCCTGCGTTCAGGTCAATTAATATGGGGGTTATGGAGCCGCAACCAGGAAAACCCGAGAACCAACGAGCTTTGAGCTAAAGGGAAGACTGAAAAAGAAATTCTCTCCCTATGATTACCTGAGACCACTAACTCCAGAGGCAGAGTGCGATGAGTTATCTGATGTAATGACAGCCCATCTAAAGCTAGAACCTGGCGTCGATGAGAGAGAGGCTCAGTCTCAATACCCTCTTCTTCTACAAGTTTCTGATCTATTAAGTTTAATTCACAACCCGAGTCAACTAACGCAGGAAGTGACGTGGAACTAATGTTTCTACACAACACTGCAGGCAGAGTAAATCTAGGGGCTTCTAGGCTAACAGGCTGGTCCGTCGGCCGCCCCTTTAAGACCGATGGACTCCCTCTTTTGGCCAAATGGGGCAAGAAGAATTGAAATGATCTGAGGCTCCACAATAAAGGCACTGGTCACCTACAAGCGCCGCCTCTGCTCAACCGGGCGAGAGTCTAGCCCTTCCCGCCTGCATGGGCTCGGGCTCGGAGGGAGCACTCAGCTGTGGCTGCCGACCAGGTGACACAGAGCGAGCCGCTAGCGGGGGTCTACCGGCAGCTCTTTCAAAGCGGGCTCGCCTTCTCTCTCTGAGACGGGAATCAAGGCGGACTGCTAGGTCAATATAATCATCTAATTCTTTAGGCTCCTCCACTAGGGCTAACTCGTCTTTTAATGCCCCGTCCAAAGACTGAAAAAATGCTGCCTTTAATGCGCTGGTGGTCCAGCCAGAAGCTGCAGCTAAAGTGCGGAAATCTATAGAAAACTCAGTCACTGAGCGATTACGCTGTTTTAATGTCCAGAACCTGCGAGCAAGACTGGTCTGATCAAAACCTAACTCAAATGTTCTTCTAAACTCTGACTCACAGTCTGCATATGATATCTGGAAACTGTTTGTGGAAGAAAACCTCGCCTCTGCCCACTGGAGTGCCCTCCCAGTTAATAAACCCAGAATATGAGATCTTTCCCTCATCATGAGGAAAAGAATGGGGTGACCTCTTAAAAACTAAAGAGCACTGAAGCAAAAAACCGCAACAACCTCCCACCTCCCCCGAATATCTTTCGGGATTGGGGGAGGTTACCTTGCGGAAGTGCTGGTGTTGCTGAGGTCTCTGGTGCTGAGGTGGTCTGGTTACAAGCCTGCTGGAGGAGCGAAGCCAGCTGCTCTACCTGCTGACTAGTCTGCTGCTGCTGATCCAGAATCTCCCGGAGGGTAGAATCATGTGAACGGATCTGCTGGCTGTGCTCGACTAGGGTCCTCTGGAAGTTCTCCGTGGGGTTCGGAGAGCCTGAGCGTTCTGTCATAATCTTATGTGCCGACCTGACCCACATGCAGAGAACAACCAGAGACAGATGAGATTAGTGAATGTTTATTTAAACAAATGATCCTGGGAATGGGAAACAAGACTGGAACTGTCTGGCTGCAGCAGAAGAGCAGAGTTACAAACTGGACCTCGGAAAACACACCAGAACTGATTGTGCAGCTTACAGGTAAGCGCAGGGAAACCCGTTGGGGGGAATCAGAATCAGAATCAGCTTTATTGCCAAGTTCGTGCATACAAACAAGGAATTTGATTCCGGTACACTTTGCTCTTTTGTTCTGTTTTTGCATTACAGAATATACAAATTTACAATTTACAATGTACAATATACACTTATCTAATAAAAGGTGCATTTGCAACATCTGTATGCTGTTGTTTTGTACTCTATTAAATGTTCATCAGAGAAACAGCCTGGGGGAAAAAACTGTCTCTGTGGCGGCTGGTTTTAGTGAACAGTGCTCTGTAGCGACGGCCTGAAGGTAAAACTCTAAACAGTTTATGTGCAGGGTGTGTGGGGTCTGCAGAGATTTTAGCAGCTCTTTTACTGACCCTAGACCTGTATAAGTCCTGGATGGAGGGAAGGTCAGCCCTGATGATTCTCTCTGCAGTCCTGATTATTTGTTGCAGTCTGGACCTGTCCTGTTTTGTGGATGAGCCAAATACTGAGATGGATGAAGACAGGACAGACTGAATGATGGCCATGTAGAAGATCACCAGCAGCTCCTGTGGAAGGTTGAACTTCTTGAGTTGACTCAGGAAGTACAGTCTCTGCTGGGCCTTCTTTCAAACAGTGTCTATGTGTGAAGACCATCTCAGGTCCTCGGAGATGGTGGTTCCTAAGAACCTGAAGTGGTCCACGGCCGATACAGTGTTGTTGAGGATGGTGAGGGGGGTGTATGGCGGTGGTGTTCTCCGAAAGTCCACCACCATTTCCACAGTCTTGAGTGGGTTCAGTTCAAGGTAGTTCTGACCGCACCAGTGTACCAGCCGATCCACCTGCTGTCTGTATGCAGACTCATCACCGTCCTGGATCAGTCCAATGACAGTGGTGTCATCTGCAAACTTAAGGAGTTTCACGGACGAGTCCGATGAGGTGCAGTCATTTGTGTACAGGGAGAAGAGGAGTGGGGATAGAACACACCCCTGTGGGACACCAGTACTTATTGATCTGGATTGGGAGAAGATGCTCCCCAGTCTCACCTGCTGCTGTCGGTCCGTCAGGAAGCTGTTGATCCACTGACAGGTGGAGGCTGGGACGTTGAGCTGGGTGAGCTTCTGGTGGAGGATGTCTGGTATGATGGTGTTGAAGGCCGAACTGAAGTCTACAAACAGGATCCTGGCGTACGTCCCTGGGTGGTCGAGGTGTTGCAGGATGAAGTGTAGACCTAAGTTAACAGCATCATCTGCCGACCTGTTTGTTCGGTGAGCAAACTGCAGGGGGTCCAGCAGGGGGCCTGTGATGTCTTTCAGGTGTTTCAATACCAGCCGCTCAAACGCTCAAAGGATTTCATGATCACAGACGTCAGGGCTACAGGCCTGTAGTCATTTAATCCTACGATGGTGGGTTTCTTGGGCACCGGGATGATGCTGGATCGTTTGAGGCAGGAGGGGACCTCACATTTCTCCAGGGATTTGTTGAAGATCCGTGTGAAGATCGGAACGAGTTGATTTGCACAGGCTTTCAGGCATGATGGGGAGACGTTATCAGGTCCTCCAGCTTTCTTTGTTTTCATGCGTTGAAAGAGCCTGTTCACATCTTCCTCCGAGATCTTTATTGCAGGCAGAGGATCTGAAGGTAGGGGGTTGGTTGCTTTATGGGAGGAATTTGTTCCTGAATGGGATGTGTAGGGGATGATTTGAAGTGTGAATGGCTTCTTGTCATGTCTGCAGTAGAAGCCATTCAGACGGTTGGCCAGGAGACGACTCTGTTCACAATGGGGAAAATCCTATGTATTACATGTAAACAGCATTAAAATGTCACTTATATTAATTTTTAATGGGAACAGTGTTGTTGGTTACCCTTTTCTGCCAGTGTGTCAAAGTCCAGTGTCAATTTGGTTGTGGCAGATCTGAGGTGTCAGTTGGGTTCTGTGGGGTGCTTTGTTGATGTTTGTCACACTACAAATCCGCTCAGACACGTAGGTAGAGCCAAACAACACCAGCATCCTCTTTGTCATCTTCTGTTTGTTTGGAAATGTGACCTCACTTAATGAAACATAAAACCTACCCAATTTAAGCGAGCTAAACTTGTCCTTCAAGACAGGGTCACACCGAAGATCAATCAGTTACAACTGCAACTCCTACAGTGCTGTTTTGGGATCTTCTGAGAAGGGACATGACACCAGCTGAAGTGACGTCTCAATTTTTTCAAAATCAGATAACCGACAGCAGAATTCTTCATGCAGACTGTCTAGTGATTTCATGTATTTTTTTCACGTCAAGGGGCCTCTTTCAGCTTTGAAGGCTGTCACATTTGTGTACATTTTATGCACACACTTAGTTTGAACATTTAGTTCATTCATGTGTGCCTGTATGTCCACAAAGCTAAATCACACAGCCAATCTGTCACTCAGCTCAGGAAAATCTTGTGAAACTCCAAAGATGAGATTTAAGCTACCAAACTCATTGAAACTACATACCCCAAACTTAACCGGACATGAGAGTGGTAAAGTAAGTCCTTGTGATCTGCATCTGTTTCTTCAAGAAATATAACAAACTGACAATGCTGAAGACCCCTCACTCTTATAACATTAACAGGTTTTACAACTGGCTTCACTTCATGGTCGAGCTGCAATATACTTACATACCGCTTCCTGCTGGATTATGCAGTATACGAAAACTACATCCTGCTCGGGATTCTCCTCTTTCACCCTGTACTAGATTCTTTTCAGCAGCCGAATGTTTTGTCCAGTGAAGTTTTAGCAATCTATGCACGCTGACGTTGGCAAATGTACTCCAAGGTAGCTTGAACCTCTTAATGACTCCTGACAGTTTGTCAATTAAGTATCCCCTTGTTTTGTTCTTTAGGGATTCCATGGCTATTAACTCAGTTGTCTTAAAATTGTCCTTAATCTGGTGTCATTTTCCAGTATCGATGAATATAATTGAAATGATTCAGGTTTATTGTTTAGCTTGCTAGCTAAGTCATCATTAGTTAGCTCAACATGGCGATTCACTGTCCTGCTAAACAGGATGGTAACTTCATCCATTAATCAATCAAAGTTTATTTGTATAGCACTTTACAACAATCCAATTGGTGCTTAAAGAACGTTACATGTTTAAAGTGTGTCCTAAAGCTTGTCCAACAAAAACGTCTTGCTGAGCCTGTGAATTGGCTGCCAACCTCTAAGCAGTGCCTGTCTATTGTTGGATTGACTAATTGCTAGCATAATCAGCACGTTTAGTGGAAAAGTAACAGCTGATGTTGTATTCTTTGAAAACTGCAACTGTTTCTTGGCAAATAAGACACACAGGCTTTGATCGAACTTCTGTGACAAAATATTTAGTTCTTTCCTTGTTAAACACTTGGCACTTCAAGTATCCCTGAATTTAGCTGGTGACTAATAGATGTCAGATGACTGAGAATCTGCACAGGCATCTGGCTGACTAATATAAACATTCATCCGTGCCACCAGGTGGGAGTTACTAGCATGACAGAAGAAAAGAAGTAGACAACAGATAATGGCGCACTTTAGGATTTCAGTGGTGTGTAAATAAAAGAAGAAATGGCATGGAGGAGAGATTGCGGTGAGGAGATGCGCAACAGTAGTTTCAACTACGATTTGGACAATTCTGTACCAATATTCATGGGGCAGGATTAGGAAGTCCAAACAGCTGTATATGGTTTAGGGGCCATGGTTCTTCCACACCTGCTCTAAGGTCATTGCTAATGCTCTTCCTTCCTGGCACTGTGTCAATACACACAAGTAAACTTTAAAGCAGCAAACTACTTTTATAGAGGTGTTCATGTTACAGAAGAACAGGTACTGAAGTGCATTAGATTAACAGCACCTGACTGCTACTTTCCTCTCATAAATCACTTGGAAACAGCAAATGTGTATGTAATTACAATGACAATAAAGAGACTCTGATTCAGTGTTTAACTTGTCTTTATCTCAACAGTCCTATTGGTATCTGTTACATAACCTGCCTGACTTCCAAATGTACATTTTTATTGCCTCTTATTGAAAAAAATAGTTCAGTTTATTTTAACTATTAAAAAAATACCACTAACATATACACATTTAGTTTTCTGGCCAGTTGCAGTTTAACCGTTTCAGAAGGGGAACAAAATCATGAGTGGTAAATGCCCATCTGCGATCCGTGCAATTCGATTCTGTTTCAGCGTGTTCTATCACAATTCATTTATTATAGGTGCATCTGCAAAAGCATCATTAGCACAAGATGAGCTGATATTCCAAAGTGAGAGGACCAAATCCTGTTTCAGTTGCACATCCTTTGGAGTTCTTCAACTGATGTTGAGAGGGAGAAAAAAAGCAACTCATTTACAAAGGACCTGTCTTCACCAAGAGGTCAGCATTCCTGCAGCTTGGTGATAATTATACAGTGTGCTGTGCGTATTATATAAAGTGGGGGGCAGGAGGGGAGACAAGTCATTTAAAAGCTGGTGAGGCTTTCATGTGCAAGATACACAGCTCATAATATTCACCTAATTTGAGATAAACAGCGCCTTGCTGAAGTATTCATACTCCTTGGAATTTTCCACAGTTCATGTCATATTATTCACATTGCAACCAGAAACTTCAATGAGACTATCTGTGATAGAATAGACATGTCGACCTGAATGCCCACATGCAACATCCGAACCATGATTGCATCGAGCCCATGAGATAATTTCTTATAACTGATGGCCCACCAGTATTCTATTTAAACTAAACAATCTACACTTAGTAAACTAGTACAGTTATTCATGGCTAAAGGGGTGCACAAGCGACTAGGATTAAATCGGCCTATGCTCCACAGTGCACATTTTTACCAAGTCAAAGTCAAGTCTTAAATCTTTCACCCCAATTCACACTCAAGTCTCTAATGACCAGGGGTCCCGTTAACCAAACATTTTAAATTTTTTACCATTTCTTTTAAAGGGTGATGGAAAAATCTGAATGCCATCGGTCATTTTGACAGATTGCAATTCACACCCTTGACCACTTGGTGGCAAGTTGACATATTAATTAGTGTCTTCTCACTTGATGCATGAACTCATTGGTTTCACTCTGAAAAATGTCAAGGCAGCTGATTGTCTGAGGTTTTTTTCAAAAAGCGCAATAAAGATGGTGGTGTTAAGAGGTGAAAAACAGAAGGACTGACACTGTGAAAGATGAAGAACAAACAAGTAATCAGCCCTCGGCAACTACGAGTGAGCTGCAGCAAGGAGGTTAGGCAGCAGTACAGAGTTCAGTGGGAGCAATCCCATTCCAGACATTTTACGAACAATTACCAACAAGCGGCTGTGCAATTCAGGTCCATGCGGACCAGGAGGCGACTGTGCGTTCAGGCCACAGCAGGTGATCTGTTTATATTTTAAGTGCAATCACTTAATTTAATTGTTTGTAGTAGTTACTGAGACCACAGTCAGTGTTTCTTGTCACTGCAGAAAAAACTTAAATGTATTCATCTGGTTGATACGGATTCTCTGTTAAGCTTGTTCCAACCGAATATTAATTAAAATGAATGAAAATAAATGCTATTGAATGTTTAATTCTTATCATTTAAAAAAAAAATAAAGTGACAGGTAAATATAGATTATGACAGGATTTTTTTATTACCGACAATGAAAAAGTCTATCGCAGCCTCTGTTAACGACTAAACATTTTGTTATCAAATTCCCTACATCTAGGTTACCTCTCCCCCTCCATTGATGTTAGGATTCCAAAACTGTACCGTTTGTCCTTAGGCCTAAATTATTACATGAACATGAACATATAATAATGATCTTTCAGTTTTTTTAATATTTATTACCAGTAATCTTTTCATCATTAATAATTTAATTTACCATCCAAAAATTTACTAAAGGCTGATTTATATGCAGTGTTTGGAACGTTACATTAAACGTTACATTAGTAACTAGTTATAATTACTAGGTAATTCTTCCAAAAAGTAACTAACTCAGTTACTGCACCATCAAAGTAACTAGCTACTGGGCAAAGTAACTATTCAGTTACTTTTTAGAATCTACAATAATGTTACAAGTTGCTGACCAGAAAAATCAAGCCTTTTCTATTTGTGGGATTGTCATAGCTTGCGTTGACCGCAGCCGGGTTGTTAGCCACAAGTGTTGTGGAAGGGTGAGACAATTAGGGTGACCAGATATTAAAAAACCAAATGTGAGACAGCAAGGTGAGGAACATTATGGGACATATAACCAACACTACAATGATGTCATAAATTTTAATTTAACAAAGATCTCACATTACATTCATTAATCTCTGCTTTGCCTGTTAGTGCACAACAATGAATTAGCACAAGTTTTAAATAAAAAAAACTTTACAAGCTTTTAAAGTTTAATACAGGTAATCTCGGCTGCTATTACCTTGTCTGTCTGGTAGTCATCACTGGGTTTGAGTAAAAATGAGTCCATTGATCAGCAGGCGGCTTTTTCACCTGTGCGTTTCTTGTGCAAATCACTTTTACATTGTTGCTTCAGATCGTGCTCCCCTCCTTGTGATATTAATAATAACTTCATTACAATTCCTTTTCTTTTCCATGACATACTTTCCATTATACTCTGTATAGTCTATTCATGTTGGCCATACAAGAAAATGCTTTTTTTGTTTTATTTTACTAGCATCGTGGCAGGTTGGTCATGACGTAGGACGCTGCTACGTCATGAATTTATGAATCTAGAATTGCGCCGCTCAAGGTGGCAGCAGGTTGGAGTAGCTCTGTTATTTTTGATTCTGATTTATTCTTTTTTGGGAACTATTCCTCTTGTGGTGGATACAGTTGATTTTTGTTGGACAACTGTCCTCTCCGGTGTCGGATGCTGTGCAGCTTGGAGGATTTTTCTTAATACTTTCTATTTTTGGACATTTGTTATGATGCATCACCATGGCAACGGGGTCGTTTTTTTACAACCGGGAGCAGCTGATTAACATCTCAAAAGCTCAAATAATACTTCAACGACAACCCCAAATCCCTGATGAGCTGAAAAGGAGAGGCTGTGGATGCAGAGCAGGAGCTAAGAGAAGAGAGAGAAGGAGGAAGTTCAAACCATCTCTTCCGTCAATTATGATGGGCAATGTGAAATCGTTGGGAAACAAGTTGGATGAACTCCAAGCCCTACAAAGGACCCAGCCAGAGTACCGGGCATGCAGTATTATGTGTTTTACTGAGACATGGCTGCAGGATCATATCCCCCACTCCAGCGTCTCTCTGCTGGGTTTTTTAACCATACGAGCAGACAGAGATTTAAAGAGGAGCGGCAAATGTAAAGGAGGTGGACTGGCAGTACTTGCGAACAACAGATGGTGTAATCCAGGACATGTAACTGTGAAGTGTCATCTCTGCAGTCCAGATATTGAACTGTTGGCAGTAGGTTTTCGTCCATATTATTTACCCAGAGAGTTCACCAATGTTATTTTGGCAACAGTTTACGTTCCATCTTCCGTTGTTGCCGACGCTGCATGTGATGCCATCAGCTCAGTTGTTGCTAAGCTACATACACAAAACCCCAATGCTTTTGTGGCAATTTCTGGTGATTTTAACCATGCTTCACTCTCTGCTACACTTCTAATGTTTCAACAGTTTATCAGCTGCTCTACCAGAGAAAACAAAACATTGGATTTGTTTTATGCAAATGTCAAGGACTCATACATCTCTACAGCAAGACCTCCTCTAGGCAAATCAGATCGCAATCTTGTTTTTCTCTGCTCGAAATATAAGCCCCTTGTTCAGAGGCAACCTGTAATAAAGAGGACTGTGAGAAAATGGTCACAGGAAGCTGAAGAAATTCTGCAAGGTTGCTTTGAGGGTACAGACTGGGACGCACTGTGCCAGCCACATGGAGAGGATATCAATGCCATGACTTAGTGTGTAACCGACTATATAAACTTCTGTGTAGATAACATCATCCCCACCAGAACCGTGAGATGCTTCCCCAATAACAAACCTTGGATCACCAGTGACCTGAAGGATCTGCTTAACAAGAAAAAAAGAGCCTTCAGAGAGGGAGACAGAGAATTATTGAGGAGTTTACAGAAGCAACTTAAAGTCAAGATAAGAGACAGCAAGGAGGTGTACAAGAAGAAGCTGGAGAGCAAGCTCCATCAAAACAATATCAGAGATGTGTGGACAGGGATGAAGAAGATCACAGGCTTCAAGCAGAAGGATGATCAGACTGATGGAGGTCTGGACAGAGCCAATGAACTGAACACATTCTTCAATAGGTTCAGTTCAGAAACAAACTTTGCATCCTCCTCTCCTGCTCACAGCCAAACAGACAGTCCACCTTCCTTTGACCCACAGGACCCACAGCTGTCCAGTAACACCTCACATTTTTTATCTTCCACCTCAGCCCTAGACTCTTCTGCTTCTACATATTTGCCGTCAACCATATCAGAAGATACTGATGCTTCCTTTGCTTCCCCTTCCACCTGTGTGTCTCAAGAAGTCAGGTGAAGAGACAACTGGAGAGACTGAATCGGAATAAGGCTGCAGGTCCAGATCATGTCAGCCCTAGAGTCCTGAAGGCCTGTGCAGAGCAGCTCTGTGGGATTCTGCAACACCTCTTCAACCTTAGCCTGGTCCAGAAGAAGGTTCCTGTGTTGTGGAAGACCTCCTGTCTTGTTCCGGTACCAAAGAAAACTCACCCATCAGTCCTCAATGACTATAGACTGTTGCCCTGACATCTCACATCATGAAGGTCCTAGAGAGACTCCTGTTGGCCCACCTGAGTAAGCAAACAGTAAAGCATCAGGACCCCCTTCAGTTTGCTTATCGCTGTGGAGTTGGAGTTGAAGATGCCATCATACACCTGCTTCAACAAACCCACTGTCATCTGGACAAAGCCAGTAGCACTGTGAGGATCATGTTCTTTGATTTCTCCAGTGCATTTAATACAATCCAACCTGATTTGCTTTGTCAGAAACTCCAGAAGACTCAGGTGGAGGCCTCAACAATCTCCTGGATCAAAGACTACCTGACAAACAGACCACAGTTTGTGAGACTGAAGGGTTGTGAGTCTAACCAGGTAGTCAGCAGCACAGGAGCACCACAGGGGACTGTACTCTCACCATTCCTTTTCACTCTGTACACCTCAGACGTCCAGTACAAGACAGACTCCTGTCATCTGCAGAAATACTCAGATGATTCTGCAGTCGTGGGGTGGATCTCTTCTGCCATCATCTGCTGGGGAAGTAGCATCAGAGCCAGGGACTTAAAAAAGCTCAACAAGCTGATAAAAAAGGCTGGCTCTGTTCTGGGGACTCCTCTGGAACCTCTGGAGATCATTGTGGAAAGAAGGATTCTTCATAAAATGAAGAACATTATGGAGAACCCTGAGCATCTTCTTCATGAGACTGTCCTACAACAACAGTGTCTTCAGTCAGAGGCTTCTTCAGATCTGCTGTAAGACGGAGCGCTACAGGAGATCCTTCCTGCCCACAGCCATCAGCATCTACAACGGCTCTTTGAGGAAACCCTCATAATGAGCTACAACAACTTTTAATTTCCTTTTGGGATTAATAAAGTATTTTTGAATTGAATTGCTGCGTATTTTGATTGACAGCTGATGCGTCTCTGTGATGATGACTGCAGCTCTGCTTTATTAGCATTTCAGAAGAGCTCCAGTTGAATAGTTTTTTTTACTTATCAGAATTTGAAACAGTCAAATGAGGGACATTGTTTCTGTTTGAGGGACACCGGGACAGGAGTGACGTTTGGGCGCCCTAGAGACGATGCAAACTGCTAAGGTTGGAGTTACTGGTCACAGCTGTGGATAGTTTGTTTGTTCCTGGACATGACTTGCAAATCACATGCACATTTTTGCCTTCAACTTCGGGGAATGTGAAATATCAACTATATTTCCAACTTTTTAACACTGTCTTTGAATTTACAAGACTCCCCTAGATCTTCATGTTTCTCTCTTGCTGTTGGTTTACTCTCTCTGTGTGGTGAAACCCCCCCTACCTGATGCCTTCTCAGCCAGTCAGCGTCGCATATGTCGCTATTTGTCTGTGCCCCTTTCCTCCCCTCCCCCACCTCCTGCTTTTTCCTTGAAAAGCTCTAAAAAACACACACTGCAGTTGCGGAAGAAAAGCAGATCTCTCCTCAGCAACAGACTGGCTCTTACTAAACACTGCTTATTGACTTATTGAGTCGCATTACATTGTAAATATCATAATGCCGTTACAGAAATGAGAAAAGTAATTAGATAAATTACTCCGTTACCGAAAAAGTAACGCAGTTACTAACGCCGTTATTTTGTAATGCCGTTACTCCCAACACTGTTTATATGTGTGCTAGGGTGACCAGATGTCCCGTCTCCGCCACATATTTTACTCCTGCCCCGATGGTCCTCAAACAGAAAGTGTCCGCATTTGACTGGGTCTAATTCTTATAAGTGAAAAAACCTATTCAGCAGGCACTTTACTGAAATGTAAAGCAAGCAGAGCTGCAGCAGCGTCCCACGTCATGACCAACCTGTGCGCCACCTTACTAGTAAAATAAAACAGAACAAGAAAAGGATTTTCTTGAATAGCCTACATCAGTAGGAAAACAAAATGCAGCTACAACAAAGACTGGGAAACGGTTAATATCTGGGTGAGACCAGTGAAAGGTGAGCTCTGATGACTTTTTGTGAAGTTTGACAGAGTTACTATTTAATTTCACAAGGAGGGGAGCACGACATAAAGCAACACTGTAAAAGTGAGTTGCACAAGAAACGCACAGCTGAAAAGCCGCCTGCTGATCTATGGACTCATTTTTACTCAAACCCAGAGATGACTGCCAGACAGACAAGGTAACTGCAGTCGCAAAGTTTTTTTATTTATTTATTTATACTAATTCATTATTGTGGAGTAACAGACAAAGCAGAGATTAAATAATGTAATGTGAGATCTGTGTTAAATGAAAATTTATGACATCATCGTAGTGTTGGTAATGTTCCTCATAAGTATCCTTGTTGTCCCACATTTGGTTTTTTGAGATCTGGCCACCCTAATGTGATCTAGTAAAATTAGGGTGAAACCAGACATAAGTTTTGGGGCCTTAATTTCTAGACTTTTCCACAAGTGTGACACTGTTAAATAAAATTTGGAGTGCCTACAGTAAAGTTTAAAACATCTAGACTAAACGGATAAAACACTGCCTCAATTAGCTCAGAAATAACAGGCAAATTCAGCCGTCCATCGTATAATGCAATGCTACATTAATAAATTAAACATGCTTATGCATAATGTGTATAGCATATAAACTTGTGTAAATAAATCAGAAAATATCTTTAAAGTATGAACTCACATCTCTCCCAGAGGGTTCTACTGGGCGGTGACGACGATGACAATTCTCTCCAACAGTTCTACTGTTCTACTTCTTGTTTCTGTTTATTTACTGCTAACCCTCAGAATCATTTGTCGGGAAACAGCGCACACAAGTGGTATGGAAATGTTATGTTCTTAATTTCCACTAGGCTACATACTCCCCTGCTAATAAGTAAATGTCCATAGTGACGTAAGACATTTAATTTATTTTACAGCGTCTCTAAAAAACACAGTTCCCATACTGGTAAGTCACTAAAACAAAACATTTGGACTAAGCAAAATAGAATGACATGTGTAGTTACATTACAAGCATAAACCAACTCAGAAAGATGCTCAGGCCAGTGACGCTTCTTCTCTGGTGGCAGAGTACACAGAACGCATGGAGATTTCTACTGAACCTGTGCATACTGCACATTTTCACTGGAGTGATGAGTAGTGCAAGAATTGCTTTACCTCATACATCTAATCTTCTAATCACGAGTAGGAAACACGTGGGTAAACTTGATAAACATGTCTGTTACCACAAAAACATTCTCTCGAACATCAGAGACAGGTTCCAAGATGGTGAGGTCTACAGCAACAACCTACAGTGGTTGTGTGGACAAAAAGGATTTTTCAGGAGCATGTATCCTAGGCTGGGGCATTTTACAAAGTACACACCTTTGACACTTTTTAATCCCATTGTTGGGACCCACACAGCCATGGAAACAACATTAAAACTCCGGTACAAACTTTTCTGGAATTTTCAAAATAAATGACATTTAACTGACTTCCAGCAACTGAGAAAGGGGGGGTAGCAGCGGACTTCCCATGATGCCACTGGCTGTATAAAAGCACCCCCCTTTCCAATGGTCCAATCTCTTCCCCGCCGGTGATCATTGGGATAGGAGGAAGCAGCGCGCTAATGTCTCTTTGCTAGCAAACAGACATAAACTCTTCAACTGGATCCAAGGGTGTCATCGATCATATGTACTAAGTTAAGTACTGATGAATTACTGTTGAAAGAATCCGGTATTCATTCATAAAAAGGGGTAAATTAAGGTATAAGTATTGCTTACTTTCTCTCTGAGGCCTGCAGAAGCAAATTTGTCCAATAGAAGTCCCCAGTAGAGACGCTGTCTCTACAAGCCGAGTGAAACGGTTTTCCCTGCCTGAGAGAAGGACAAGTCCTACCAGTAGCATTTTCTTCCTGTCCCAGAATTTACGGAACATTCTGATTATGGGATCTATGCTCCAAAACTGTCGCAATTTTTCTTTAGTGTACCCTGGTAGAGTAGGGGTCTGACTTGACAATAGCCATCTTCCCCACTTGTTTCACTTGTTTCTGTTTCACTTGACAGCACCTAATCCCTGCCACTCCAAGCGTTAGACTCAGAGTTCCTCTCTACATATTACAAATGGCAATACACCTGTCAAAATCTAGGTCATTAGGGTCAGGCTCCCTGCTTTGAGAGGGCATCCGCTGCAGCGTTACTAGGGGCATGGATGATACGTGACCTGTGAGTCAAAAACAGCTAGCTGCACAGCCCAACATTGCTCAATAGCCCCTAACTCGGGGATGATGAGAAAAGATGAGTCTTCTTTGTATGAGAAACTGACAAAGAACCACTGCTCAATCCACAAAAGGAAACCTAACATTAATTTTCGGCCATACCTCGTCGAGCAATGGTCTCAGTCTGGCCGGCCGATGAAAATTATTCTGGCTCCACCACTGTGAGAAGATGGACAGAGCTGTAGTTCAGTCCAAAGTTATTCAAACCCTGGCAGATTTGGGTTTAAAGTAATGTTTTAATGTTTTGGGCCTAACTGTAAATCCAGGACAATCCTGGAACAAAACCTAATACAGGCTGCAGAGGACCAGAGACTGGGGTGACGGATCACCTTCCAGCAGTAGGGCGACCATAAACATACAGCCAGAGATATAGTGGGATGGTTTTGATCAAAGAATAGTCATGTGCTGGAATGGTTCAGTCAAAGTCCAGACCTAATTACAACTGAGTCTGTGGCAAGACTCTCTGAATAATGCTTTCTATCCAAGTAAAATCTAAAAGATTATTGTTTTCATTTTCTTTTTACATGTTTTGGCCAAATGGTCTTACAATGATTTGTTATGGACAAGCTTTCAGCTTCACAGCAAAAGCAAAGGTGGAGAAACAGTTTGGACTTGATTTTTTTTTGACTGACTGAAAAACTGAGCATTAGCACTAAATTTAGTCTCTGTGAGACACTTCCAGAGTTTATAGCTGTTATGTTTGAGCTTAATTTTACAACCCACATGCAGTAATCACCTAAGAAGCAATGCTCAGAAAAGGTGGATTCCTTATTTTAAGTTTGTTTCAACTGAGATTACTGCTTAAAAATCCTTGTTACAGATGCCCTGAAAGGCAAGTAAAAAATAGATTTACCGACTCGTTTTCTAAGTCTGACCAAATCA
This sequence comes from Girardinichthys multiradiatus, assembly GCF_021462225.1. Taxonomy (NCBI): domain Eukaryota; kingdom Metazoa; phylum Chordata; class Actinopteri; order Cyprinodontiformes; family Goodeidae; genus Girardinichthys; species Girardinichthys multiradiatus. The sequence continues at coordinate 3,618,978 of NC_061806.1, read as the reverse complement.
TCTTTTGCCCATGACTTTAGAAGTTAGCTGCAAGTAAAAACAAAATCTAGATTAAAATATTTTAAAGTTTGTTTCTGTCCTGAAAGAAAAGTAAGAAATTTTTTTTTAGCGGCTTAATTTTCTGTTTGTTCTTGTAATACTATGCTCTGCCACCAGAGGCACTGGAGTAAACCACCAGCCTTTACTAACAGATGTATTGTTCAAATGGATTGACAAAGGGCTGGTTTCCAAGAACCAATGTCCCATTTTCTAAATGAGACTGTTGTTATGGAAAATAAAATACAGTGAAAGCAGATAAATAGTGTATTTGTTGGCCACGCTATGTTGTTATCATACCAAGCTTGTATATTCTTGTGCAATATAGGATGAACTACAGTATTGATCAAGGATGATTGTAGGACAAATGACAATTGCCCATCATGACTGCTCTTTCTTGGGATCAAGACTGTTTTTTGCAAATGGCCTTAAAACCTGCTGTCAGAAAATGCTTATCATCTTATGACTCAAACACCCCCCACCCAAAAATACAATCATTTCTAAAGTTTTTTTCTAAGTCTTCTTTTTCGTCTAAAGCCCAGATGGGCAAGTGACAATTAATTATTTCTGTCGTCTATTTTTTCTACTTGTGTATTTTTGTATTACCTGTTCTGCAACTCAGATTGCTGCTCTGCCACTATTTACACTCGTCCTGGCAGACTGTTTTAGACAGAATAATGATGACCGAGTTGTGCCTTCGGTTTTTTCGATGCCTAGACAGAAATAAAATCAGTCACAAATTTTGTTTTTTGTTAGAAATGAATCCTGTAATTTCTTCAGCATGACCATCATACAATGGCTGTTTTCAAAGCTAGATGGTCTTATAATAAGGTCAGCCCCACTGATGCAGGAGGGTCAGTGGCTGATGAAATAAAAGATAGGTTTGACAGAAGGACGTTTGTTGTTAAAGTGAGTCATCACACACCCAAACACAGAATCTTTTTATAATTTAGTATTTTTATTTATGTATTCACTATGATAATAATAATAAAACTTTTTTTTCTTATTATTTGCAGTAGTATCAGTAATAGTATTAGTAACAGTGGGAGCAGTAGCAGTGGTAGAGGAAGAGATAGAAGCCTGGAAAGTAAACAGAATGCTCCCCACTGCATCATCCTCAGTATATTCTCTGTGGACCCACTCAGAGCTCAGACTGAACAATGCTGGAGGAGCATGTAGGAGAATGAGGACATCACATAGCACCAATGTACCATTGGTGGAGAAATTGAAAACAAAAGCCTTGCAGATGAAGAACCCGAATAGAGCTGAAACCTTTTCTTTGAATGAGTCAATTACAAAAATTGTTTTCGGTTTTATGCAGTTGTACAACATGCCTCAGTTTAAATTTAGCATGAGCAGAAAGATGGGAGATAAGTAGAGGAGAAGAAGCCCAGAATTAAATATATTTGGGATTACAATACACAAAAGAGAAGCAAACATACTGTATAGCAAACTAAACCAAACTAGCTTACCCTAATTCTTTATTGTTCAAAGATTATTTCTGCGTGGATTTAAATCAGTCTTTACTATTAGGGCAAGAAGCAGATGTATTAAGCTGAATCCTCATGCACAAACTGGAGTAAACACCCGAGTTAGAAAAATGCCACAGATGGAACAGTCCAGTTGCTCTGAGTGGCTTTATGCACACATCTTTTGTAATATGAGAGAGAAAACTGAATCCTGTTTTTACTATGTTTGCATGTGCATTTAAAGGAATGACGTATTGGTGGAATTCATTTTCAGCTTAGAATGTCAGGATGAGCTGGTTTGAATCTAATTATTTTGGCATCAAAGGGATACTTTCCAAAGTGCACTGATAAAAATCTTTAGATTACCCCCCTGTCATACTCCCCTGTCAGGGAGGACAAACGTTGAGTTTATTCTCTCTCTTGATCCAGTTGACAGCATTTGTTTCAAAACACACATGACCTTTTTATTCTCATTATTAGAGTAAAGCTTCCTGTTTCTTAGGATTAACAAAATTATTATTATTTGTTAAATGGCAGAATAATAAGAGAGAAATTGTTTTTAGAGTGTTTTATTACTTTATTTAGAGGACTACATACAATAATGTTACTGTGCTTTTAAACAATTTGAGAAGCCCAGATGATGATGTGATAGCTTTCTAAGATAGGTTAACTCACAACATTTGAGTTAACTGGAGGCACAACTGCATTTGTGTTTGTGTTTGTATTTTAAGGCAACTCCTCAAACAAATTGCTTCTCTGAGTGACATCATGGGAAAATCTAAAGAAATCAGGCAGGATTTGAGTAAGACAGTTGTGGACCCCTTCAAATTCTAGATTACAGTCTTGTAAATGCATTCAGGAACAAAGACCTTACGTTTAGGAGACATGTAGGGCTCGTACCAAAACAGATGCCACAATAAGGAAACAACATTGTGTGGAAATATTGAAACAGCTCAAGATATCAGCTCAGAAGTTAAAGCTTGGGCATGAAAGGATATTCCAGATGACCAACAGTGACCCTAACCATTCTACCAAATTGGTCGCTTAGGGTTATTTAAAGACAACAAAGTGAATGTTTTGGAGTGGTCATCATAAAGTCCAGATTTCAGATCCTCAGAACATTTGTGGAAAGAGCTGAAAACATATGTGGAAGAATGGGACAAAATTCCTGCAAACTATTGTGAGAAGCTTATGAAAGGAAACCCAGATTGCAGCCTTGAGATTGTCTAAAATGTAATGTTCTGTTTATAATGCTGTGCATTTAAATATAGGTGGGAATACACTACCGGCCAAAGGTTTTAGACACACTTTCTCATTTAATGGTTTTCCTTATTTTTATGACTATTTACATTGTACACAGATTCTCACTGAAGGCATCAAAACTGTAAATGAACACATATGGAATTATGGAGCAAACGAAAAACTGCTAAAGAACTTGAAACATGTCTTGTATTTTAGATTCTTAAATTCAATTCAATTCAAAATTCAAAAATACTTTATTAATCCCAGAGGGAAATTAAATGTTGTTGTAGCTCATATTATGAAAGTTTCCTCAAAGAGCCATTGTAGATGCTGATGGCTGTGGGCAGGAAGGATCTCCTGTAGCGCTCCGTCTTACAGCAGATCTGAAGAAGCCTCTGACTGAAGACACTCTGTTGTTGTAGGACAGTCTCATGAAGAGGATGCTCAGGGTTCTCCATAATGTTCTTCATTTTATGAAGAATCCTTCTTTGCACAATGATCTCCAGAGGAATCCCTAGAACAGAGCCAGCATTCTTTATTAGCTTCTTGGCTCTGATGCTGCTACCCCAGCAGATGATGGCAGAAGAGATCACGCTATCAACAACAGACTTATAGAAGATCTGCAGCATCTTGCTGCAAATACTGAAGGACCTAAGCTTCCTCAAGAAGTACATTCTACTCTGTCCCTACTTGTAGACGGCTTCACAGTTGCATCTCCACTCCAATCTGTTGTCCAAGTGAACACCAATGAATTTATACTTCTCCAACATCTCCACTTCTTCTCCCATTATGGAAATAGTGTTTAAACTATTTCTGTTTCTCTTAAAATCTACAATCATCTCCTTTGTTTTCTTCACGTTCAAGATGTAAGTAGCTGCCCTTTGGTGTGATGACTGAAATATTAACCTCTGGCCGTCTCTCAATGAACCTCTGGGAAGTTCTTTCAAAACTCTTTGGGAAACTATTTCAGGTGACCACCTCGTGAAGCTCATGGAGAGAATGCCAGGAGGGCAAATCATTAATCAAAGCAAAGGGTGGCTATTTTGAAGAATCTAAGATTTAAAATTTTAAACATAAAAAAAGTGTGAAATAAAATAGAGTTATTTCACACTTTTTGTTTACTATATAATTCCATTTGTGTTCATTCACAGTTTTGTTGACTTTGGTGAGAAGCTACAATGTTAATAGTCATGAAAATAAAGAGTCCCATTAAGTGAGAGAGTGTATCTGAAACTTTTGGTCTGTAGTGTATTTCTCTTAAAGTTCATGATCGTTTGAGCAGCACTGGTTACCACAATGGCTCTCTCACCAGGAAAAACTAAGTTCCTGCAGATTATGGTACTAGTACTGTCATGATTTGAAACCTTAATTTGGCCTAAAAACAGAAAACACTGACGACCAAGAATTATGGTTCAGGTGAGATTATATTGTTTAACAGTTAAATTTGTAATTGTTTTAGCTTTAGCTGTAAAACTGCAAACTCTGAAGGGAGTGAGATCGAGGTAATGTGGTTCAGAAGTAAGTGGATGAATGGGAACTATTCAGTTATACCTGGGTTGTATCAGTTACCAGTGCAAGGGAGGGAGCTGAGGATCCCAAGGTGTTTTAGGAGGATGATTGAGTGGTTCTCAGGATTTCCTGGGCTTAGGCTTGTTAGAATTAGCTTACTGTGGATGAGGTCAGACAAGCAGCTGAGTTATTGTAAGTGGAACCAAACTGAAGAACCAGTGGATGACCCTTTTTGTAAGAGGTAAACCATTCATGACTCTAAGTTGATGGCGATCTGACTATGACAGAGGCTTAAAACTCTGATCATTTATCGTGTCAAGACAGTGGGTGAGATCCACGGTGGTTCTATAAGTCTGGGGGACATAGAAATACGAGGTTAGTAACGTATATGCACTGAGAGATTAATTACCTGGAGGTTGAGGTTATCGTGACCAGTGCTGACAATCTGGCATTGAGTGAAAGCTTGTTGGTTCCTGTTAAGAAGGGGTTTTCCTGGGCACGGCGCTGATAGTGTAGGGGTTAAGCGCGCACCCATGTACGGAGGCTACAGTCCTCAAAGCAGCTGTCCTGGGTTCGAGTCCTGGACCTGGTGACATCTGCTGAATGTCTCCCCCTCTCTCTACCCCTCTTTCCTGTCTGCTTAATGTCAAAAAATAAAAATAAAAGGCCACTAGTGCCAAAAAAAAAAAAGAAGGGGTTTTCCTCATCAGCATAGGGAGCTAAATCAAGGATTCACATAAAAAATGTTTTGCTTTATGTATAAATTCCTTTTTTAATGTTTTTTCTTCCACAGTTTTTTAACATGATGTAGCAAGATACTATAAGGTACTAGATTTTGTTAACAGTACCACAATGAATGAATGGATAATTCCAAGGCTACAGCTAAAGTTACTTCACTGGTATACAGACTGAGAATGGCCTTTATTATACAGCAATTAAATGTGAAAAGATGAGACAATTCAACATTTCACCTGTCGAACCTCTCATCTCACCCCTCTGGGAAAGATCTCACCTCGCTCATTCCAGGCTTGTTTCAACACAATGGAAAGAGGCACATCTTCTGTGTTACAGTTAATTAACACTTTGCAGGGCTGAAACATGCTATAGTCAAGTGCCTGTGTTGCATTAACATCCGCCATTAAAAAAAGAAAAATAATAAAAATGGAGTTCTGAGAGCAGGTTTTTAGTCTATCATTAAGTCAGCTAAAACAGGACTCAATGCAAGTTATAAGAAGTAACTGGTGAAAAGTAGAAAGAGGGCGTCTGTTGCTCGGAATCTGGCAGGTCAGCTTTACTTTTATGGAAAAACAGTTTTAGTTCTTAGGGAACACATCTATGCATGCCTTCTTTAAAAGAATTAGATGGACTCAGAAACATTCCTAGCAATAATGAGCAAAAACTTCCCAGACGTTTAAAACAATTCGGAGCATACTGCTAAGAAAACATATTCAGCCAAGTCCAGGCACTCCACAGTCCTGTGGGCTGGGTCAGAACTGACACACTCTTATGGTGAGCCGGACAGGCTGCCTCCCCTGATACTTGGTGTAATAGCCCCTACATTGCCCACACTGACAGCTGCAGCTGTGGTCTCCCTTCTTGGGTTCAACATTAATAACACTTGACATGCTCACACACTATAAGCATCCCAGCAAGGTTTTGCATGAAGGCTTCACATAGGGGATCAGTAGGCTATCAAGATGGCAAGTGATGCAATTTAACTTGACAAAATATGACCTCAGTGAGATTGCCTTTGCTCTTTTGAGTCTTCTGTCTGCATTCATACACAATCAAAATTCACTCATTGTTTTTATTGGCATTTTAAACTCTGTATCCAGAGATACAGGATTATATGGCTTCTTTTAAAGCTGCACTCTTTGATTTTGTTGTAATGTATCTATAGATGGGGTTCCATTTTCTTTATTGCTAGGAAACAGGTTAAAAAAGAACAACAGTAAATGTTACATATCTACTACTGAATCTTTGCTCTGAAAACACTAGTGTGGTAATATCTTAGAGCTGATTGTTGCTTTTGCTTCAGGAGGATTTGCTGTCACTAAACTATATTGTTGCTTATATATTCGCTTTTATTTATTGGCAATCAAACAAACAATCTACCGGTGAAATTCTCTCAAGTCTGACTCTTTAACAGAGCCTTTCCAAGGGGAAATTTGAAAGGGAAAATTTGGACCTCAAAGATTACGTTGCCAAGCAGTAAACACCTCTCAACACTAGTAGTGGTTTTCAACTTAGGTGATATTGTCTTATCTGGGGAGGCTGTCTTTGTGTGTGTGTGTGTGTGTGTGTGTGTGTGTGTGTGTGTGTGTGTGTGTGTGTGTGTGTGTGTGTGTGTGTTCCTGTCTTGGCATCACAGTGAGAACCATTTTCCCGATTTCACCATCAAATTGAGGACCGTTTGTACCAAAGTGAGGACATTTTGCTGGTCCTCACGACCTATTTTGCTAACGGTTAGGTTTAGGACTAAGGTATGAATTGACTTTACAGCAGGGGCTGGCTGTCATGTGCGACATACCAGCTGCTCATCAGATGTATCAGGAGGCAGTTTAATATGAGTGGCAGAAACCACACTTCTTTCTATCCTTCCTTCCTATAATGCAAGTTACCAAACACTCATGGTCTCTGTGTTTCCTAGATGCTGGTCATTGGACTGCTCCCACTGGCGCTGATCTGGAGCTGTGTGCTCCTCCTGAAAGGCTTCCACGCCTTGCTTTCTTGTTTATTGGAGCAGCAGCTTATCTACAGCTGAGAGGAAGCAGTTAGATAAGCTACTTAGGAGTCCAGCTCTGTCCCAGGATGCCCCCTTCGAGCCAGTGCATGAGGTGGGAGACAGAGTTCTTCTGTCTCTCACCTCATGCATGAATAACATGACTTTTGGACAATGTCTCCTACCTCCGGAACTGGAGAGCTCAGCAAAGACTGCTGCATCCTAGGTGCACAACGGAGCATTATCACAGGTCCTTCCTCCCAGCAGTGCTCCCAATAAACTTGTGTTTACAGACCTGCTGTTTTTGCAGTTTTTCTATTTTTTGTAAATGTTTTTATACACAATTACACATTTTGTACTTTTCAAGATCACACTACTCTGTTGCACATTTCATCGAATCTGAGTATGCTATTTTTAAAAACTGTACAGTATTTCTTCTTAATTTATATTTTTTCCTTACTAAGTAGTGTCTAATTCTTTTTGGTTTTCAAACGTTTTTTACATTCTTTATATCTGTATGCTTCCATTTTCCTATCGCTTTGTTCTTGTTACACCTGAATTTCCCCACCGTGGGACTATAAAGGATATTATTAGTATATTTCCTTTGCTTGTTCCTCTCTGAAGATCTGTCCAATCTCTTGGCCACTTCTCCGAGAGTCTCCTTGCTGATTCCTCATCTGGGCTCAGCTGTTGTTTAGAATGTTTTCTACTCGTAAATGATCCCTCCTGCTATAGAATAAAGGATTTCTATTGATTGTTGACCAACAACAACAATGTTTTCTCTAAGTTCAATATCAATAAGTTTAATTATTGGCATTGTGTTTACATGCTATATAGACAGAACAAGGATTTACTTTTTCCAAAAAGCTCTTCCATTTTGGCTACATTTTAATTTAATAAATAATGACTCCCCTCCTTGAACTGCCACCTTAATGTGGTAGAGGGGTTTGAGTGCTCAAATGATCCTAGAGGCTATGTTGTCTGGGGCTTAAATACTCCTGGTAGGGTCTCCCATGGCAAACAGGCTCTAGGTGACGTGTCAGACAAAGAGCAGTTCAAGACACCCTCATGAGGACAATTACATCGAGGCACGTGAGGCCTGGAGCCAGGCCAGGCCTGGGGTCAGCACTCGTCGGAGAGCGCCTGGTGACTGGGTTGCTCCTAGCGGGACCTGGCCAGGCCAAGCCCGAACGAGAGACGCGAGGCCTTCCCCCAGTGGGCCCTCCACCTGCAGGGGAAACCGTGAGGGACCAGTGCAAAGGGGATTGGGCAGCAGACAAAGGTGGAGACCTCGACGGCCCGATCTCCGGATGTTTAGACTGGCTCTAGGGACGTGGAATGTCACCTCGCTGGGGGGGAAGGAACCTGAGCTTGTGCGGGAGGTCAAGAGATATCGACTAGAAATAGTCGGGCTCACTTCCACACACAGCGTGGGCTCTGGAACCCATCTCCTTGAGAGGAGATGAGTTCCATCCGCCTCTCTCCGTGGGCTGAGAGAGGCGGCAGTCTGGGGTGGGTTTGCTTTTTGCCCCCGATCTCAGTCATCTCGTGTTGGGGTTTACCCCAGTGGATGAGAGTGGTAGTGCGGAGTACCCGGCCTTCTTGGCGTCCCTGTCAGGGGTGCTGGATAGTGCCCCCTGCGGGGACTCCATTATTCTGCTGGGGGACTTCAACGCCCACGTGGGAAACGACAGTGACACCTGGAGAGGCGTGATCGGGAGGAATGGCCTCCCCGATCTGAATCTGAGTGGTGTTTTGTTATTGAACTTCTGTGCTAGTCACAGATTGTCCATAATGAACACCATGTTCAAGCATAAGGGTGTCCATCAGTGCACTTGGCACCAGGACACCCTAGGCAGGAGGTCGATGATCAACTTTGTTGTCGTGTCATCAGACCTTCAGCCGCATGTTTTGGACACGCGGGTGAAGAGAGGGGCTGAGCTGTCCACTGATCATCACCCAGGCTGAAGTCACTGAGGTGGTTAAAAAGCTCCGCAGTGACAGGGCTTCGGGGGTGGATAAGATCCACCCTGAGTACCTCAAGTCGCTGGATGTTGTGGGGCTGTCATGGTTGACATGCCTCTTCAATATTGCGTGGTGGTTGGAGACAGTGCGGTCGGGGACAGTGCCTCTGGACCTGGAGAAGGCATTCGAAGGGAAGCCCCGTGGGGGTGCTCCAGGAGTATGGAATCGGGGGCCCTTTATTAGGGGCCATCCGGTCTCTGTACAAGCGGAGCAGGAGTTTGCTCTACATTGCCGGCACTAAGTCGGACCTGTTCCCGGTGCATGTTGGACTCCAGCAGGGCTAGCATTTGTCACCGGTCCTTTTTATAACTTTTATGGACAGGATTTCTAGGCGCAGCCAAGGGCTGGAGGGGGTCTGGTTTGGGGACGAGTGGATTTCGTCTCTTTTTTCTGCAGATGACGTGGTCCTGCTGACCCCTCTAGCCTAGACCTACAGCATGCACTGGGGCGGTTCGCAGACGAGTGTGAAGCGGCTGGGATGAAGATCAGCTCCTCCAAGTCCGAGGCCATGGTTCTCGACCGGAAAAGGGTGGCTTGTCCTCTTCAGGTTGGAGGGGAGTTCCTGCCTCAAGTGGAGGAGTTCAAGTATCTCAGGGTCTTGTTCACGAGTGATGGAAGAATGGAGCGGGAAATCAACAAATGGATCGGTGCGGCTGCCGCAGTAATGGGGGTGCTGTGCTGATCCGTTGGGGTAAGAAGAGAGCTGAGCCGAAAAGCGAAGCTCTCGATTTACCGGTCTGTCTACGTTCCTATCCTCAACTATGGCCATGCACTTTGGGTCATGACCGAAAGAATGATATCACGGATACAAGCGGCTGAAATGAGCTTCCTCCGTAGGGTGACCGGGCACTCCCTTAGAGATAGCATGAGGAGCTCGGTCATCCGGGAGGGGCTCGGAGTAGAGCCGCTGCTCCTCCACATCGATAGGAGCCAGTTGAGGTAGCTCGGGCATCTATACCGGATGCCTCCTGGACGCCTTCCTCGGGAAGTGCTCCAGGCACGTCCCACCGGGAGGAGGCCCAGGGGACGGCCCAGGACACGCTGGAGGGACTATGTCTCTCGGCTGGCCTGGGAACGCCTTGGGCTCCCCCCGGAGGAGCTGGAGGAGGTGTCTAGAGAGAGGGATGTCCGGGTGTCTCTGCTGAGTCTGCTGCGCCCGCGACCCGGTCCCGGATAAAGCGGAAGACGACAAGTATGAGTAAATAATGACTGTGGGATCTGTTGTATGTTTTTGTACCTTCAAGGTAACATTTATTACATTTTAGAGCCTGAAAAATACCAGGTCATTTTTATTTTAGCCTTATACAAAATAACTCTCTAGAATTGAAAGCTTGCTCCTCCTTTGATCCAAAATAATATTTCAAGTTCAATTTATTTAAATGGTAAATGGTCTGAACTTATATAGCGCTTTTCCAGTCATACAGACCGCTCAAAGTGCTTTACACTAGAGCCACATTCACCCAATCGCACTCACTAACGCTCACACATTCATACACCGATACGCAGATCGGTAGGCAACTTGAGGTTAGGTGCTTTGCCCAGGGGCACATCAACATCTGGCAGGAGAAAGCTGGAGGTAGGAGCAACACAGATGGATAATTGTAGACAATGTCATCTGAAGGAACTCAATTACTGCAACTAAGTAAGTAAACTTTTTTCTATAGCACCTATCACGGATAAAAAGCACAAAGTGCCTTACAAAAAATCTAACAAAAACAGTAAATAAAAAATCAAAAGAAAATATGAAACAGCATACATGTAACAACATACTGCTCATAAATGCTTTTTTAAAAGAATCAACAGAATTAAGACAGCACAAAGATGGAGGCAACACCTGCCACAATCTGGGAGCCATAGCTCCAAAGGATTTATCTCCTCTGGTCTTAAAATGTGTTTGTGGAACCATCACTAGCCTTTGACTGGAAGATCTCAGACTGTGAAAAGAAGTGTAGGGCTCAGGAAGGCCAGAGATATAGGTTGGGGCTTGACCACTATTGTGCAATTATGATTGTTGGCTCTTAGAAACTATTGATAATGCTAATTAATAATTATTAATAAAGTTCAAATATACAGTTGGAATTAGACTAATAAATCAGGGCACCACCTGATCAGGAATCATTAGTTCAACAACATTTGGTCTGTCAAGTGTTTTCCAATTAATACAGCCCAATATGACGTGATACTTTGAAACAATAGATGAAAGAGGTCATTTGAGCACTGGCATTTGGTAACAGCAAGCTCTGCACACACATGGAATAAACACAGAAAAAGTCTCTCTAAAATATAAGCATGTATTAACAAAAACAGTTCCACTCTAATTAAAACTATTTCAATTAATAAACCTTTTAACTAGGCTAGAAACAATTCAACTAAAACTACCAAGCAAATGAATGAATAAGGAAAACTATTGAACAAAATACAAATAAAGGAAAAAGTGAACCAATAAAAAATGATGCAATGATATCACAGTTTAGTGTGAATTATTGATGTTTGAGGTCAGACTAGTTTTAAAACTAGTCTCAATGCAAAATCAGAAGGGTAAGTAAAACATCATTTTAAGAAAATTATATTTTTAAAAATGATTTGTGGAATTGGAAATCGATAATCTCTTTCCACAATTGATTCTTAATGTTGTTTTAAACAGCCATCATTATTTTAGCAAAATTATATGTTAGGAAATATTATTTGCTGAATTATAAATCAATAACCTCTTGGACAACTGTTCCTAATGTTGTTAACTAGCATGGAGAGGAACCTCTGTGGACTCTCACAAGATGGTGACGAGACATAAATATTTGACCTTCTTGGCAGTAGCATTAGCAGTTAGTGGTTTTAGCTAACAAAGAAAAGCCTTTTGCTTATTCACCACTCAGTCACATGTATGCCTACCTATTAATGTGCGTATGAGCGCTGATGGCCGGTTATGGTTAATCTGTTTTTAAACCACTCATTGAAGTAAAGTTTGTCATAACTTTGACATACAATTGAAGGCTCAATTGCTGTTAGCGTTAGCTCAGCAGTTAGCCTGCTAGCACATTTAGAACCATAAACAAAAGCAAACACCAAGTACTTAGGTTGTTTTATTCTAAACAAATTTATCTGACCAGACAGCCTCCTATGTGGACCGTTTTAATGAACAGGAGTGAAGAAATTCCAAAGGGCATTGGTCTGTGAAGCGAAGGTGGCGGCTAAGACTGACCGTTCAGTTGCATGGCGGGTTGCTCGCTCTAGCCGCTTGGGGTACCTCTGCATGGGCTGGCACACAGCAGGCAGGAGGGGCTGCAGTTCCTACTCCGTCTTCTCTCAGGGCAATAGAAAGGAAGCCACTAATTGACATCTTTTTGGAGAATCTGTAATGCCTTTAGATTATTTCCTGCAATAGCTCAGAATGTAGCTATTATTCCATAGAAGCTTTCATGACAGGCAGGAGCAAAACTAATTTAGGGTTAATTAGTCAGTGTTTACATTGCTGGGCTTTGTAGAGAAAGTTTAATCTGCAATGATTTGGTGGTTTGTTATCAATCCTACAATGTGAAGATAATCTCTGATAAAAGATTAGTGAGCCAGGGAAAAGCCCTAACCCTGAGGTTTAGTTTGACAGAAAAGGCCAATACACCATGGGGTGGCATGATTTCAGTTTCTCAGTGGTAATGCAAGTAGTTGTCACAGAGGCAATAACAGATACTACTAAAATAGTTTATCAAAGTGGACAACTTTAAATGTTCAGCTGGCTTAAAAAAATGGTAGAGCTGAATATTATCGGCATAGAAATGATAAGACACATCAGGAAATTGCCTGATTATTTGGCATAGGGGGAAAATGTACAAAATAAAGATAGATTCCAAGACTGAGACCTTTGGCACCCCTTGTGGCAGGCTCTGCGTCTGACATGATCTGATTTTCAAAAACACTGAAAGATTTGCCAAAGGGATAAGAGTTAAACCCCTCTATAGCTACACCTGATAGATCGACTACATCTCGGTGTAGGATCTCAGCTCCTCTCCTCCTGGTTGGTTCTGGCAGCTCGTTATCAGCAGCTGCAACTCATCTCCTGATGAGCTCACGGGGCTTCTTAAGGCAGCTGCTGGTACAGGCCTTTGCTGGAACATAACCTCTGTTATGTGGACTGCCTGTCTGCCTACCTGCCCGGCTACCTACCTACCTGCCTGTCTACCTGTCGACCTGCCTATCTGCCAATCTGCCTACCTGCCTGCCTGCACCTGGTAATATTCCCTCCTAAGGACTGCACTGTAAATATACTCACCATCAGCACTCTCTCCTTGGATTCTTGGATTCCGGCCTCCTCCCCTGGTTCCTGGACTACTCCAACTTAGTTTCCTAGGCAAGCCTACCCTAGAAATAAACCTCACTTACCGTCTATATCTTGTGTGTTGAGTTTGTTTTCATCCTCTGGTTTGTTCTACTTTGACTACCTAAGTGATTCATGATACTCAGAGCCTTTTAATCCAAACAATGTGATCTACGGTCTTAAAAGCAGATGTAACATCAAACAGAACTATTACAGTTGATGCTCCAAAATCAACTGACATCAAAATGTCACTATTGTATTGTATTGTATTGTATTGGTTTATTTGTCACATGGAGGTTAACACACAGTCAACAATGCAATGAAATGCTTGGGGAAAGAAAAACCGTTCACCTCACTATAAAAACAAAAGTACCAATGGCGTGCAATACAAAAAGTACACATCGTGCAGCAGCATTAAGCTAATAAAGTGTCACAAATGTGGTTTCAGTTAAAAGCCTTCAGATGATTCAAAATTCTGCAGCAAGAGTTCTGATGAAAATTAAAAAGAGAGATCATATTTCTTCTATTTTAGCTTCCCTAAATTGGCTCCCTGTTAAATCCAGAATATAATTTAAAATTCTCCTCCTCACATATAAAGCCCTTAATGATCTAGCTCCATCATACATCAGAGATCTGATTGTTCCATATTCCCAACAGAGCACTTTGTTCTCAGACTGCAGGTTCACTGGTGGTTCCTAGAGTCTCTAGAAGTAGAATGGGAGGCAGATCCTTTAGTTATCAGGCTCCTCTCCTGTGGAACCAGCTCCCAGTTTAAGTCCGTGAGGCAGACACCCTGTCTACTTTTAAGGCTAGGCTTAAAACTTTCCTTTTTGATAAAGCTTATAGTTAGAGTGGCTTAGGTTATCCTGAGCTATCTCTGTAGTTATGCTGCTACAGGCTTAGGCTGCTGGGGGACATAATGACCACTTTCACCCTCTTCGCTACATTCTCACACTACTCTCCAATTTTGCATTATTTGCTGCTATTTCAGCTTTTAACTTTATGTTCTCTCTCTTTTCTCTTCCTAGAAGCTACACCTGGCCTGACTCTGTGTCTACCTGTGACACCCTACTGGAGGGGGGCACCATCCAAGCTTCTGCTGGCAACATCTTAATGCTCACCCTCTAGCGATTATCCACTTGGCCCTGTCTTTCAGTGTTTAACCCTTTCTCTCTCCTAGACATAGCTACTGACTAAGCTTTGACTGTGACTAACTCTATGTGCTCTCTTTCAGACTCTAATCATGAAAACTGACTCAGAGTTTATCTGTTCTTTCTTTCTAGAGGAAATGACTAAAGGAGCTACATCCATTAACATTTACTTTTCCTTCCCATGGAAAGTACTCCTAGATCAGTGCTTCTGTGTTCTTTTTGTGTCTCTGCTCTGTTCTCTCAAAGCCCCAGTCGGTCGTGGCAGATGGCCGCTCACACTGAGCCTGCTTCTGCTGGAGGTTTCTTCCTGTTAAAAGGGAGTTTTTCCTCTCCACTGTCACTACATGCATTCTCAGTATGAGGGAATGCAGCAAAGTCAACGCCAGTGACTGTCCACTGTCTGACTGCACTGTTCAATGGTTACGATTAATTGGAATGTATGGACCTGACTCTGTGAAGAGCCTTGAGACAACATGTGTTGTGAATTGGCGCTATATAAATAAACTGAATTGAAAACTGAATTGGTTTGGTGCAGTATTATTGCCCAGAGTTCAGTAGTCTGACAGCTTGTGGATAATAACTGCTCCCAGTGATGAGCTCTGCCGTTCGCACCATCTGTAGTGTCTCTGACGGGTACAGTTCCTGTACCACACTGTGCCCGTCATTTGAGCACTATTGAGAGCCCGTCAGCAGGCTCTCAATAGTGCACCTGTAGAAGTTTGTGATGCTGTTGTTCATACCGAACTTCCTCAGCCTTCTCAGGAAGTAGAGCCTGCGTCTGGCTTTCTTGACCACAGTGTCTGCAGATACTGTCCAGGATAAGTCCTCAGTGATGTAAATGCCGAGGAACTTCTGCTGACCTGCTCCACCTCAGCATTGTTACTATAGATGGGGGAATGCTGGCCTCCAAGTTGTCTCCTAAAGTCCACTATCATCTCCTTGGCTTTGCTGATGTTCAGAGAGAGGTTATATTCCTGACTCCAGCTGGTCAGTGATTTCACCTCATTCCTGTAGGCACTCTCGTCATTGTCTGTAACGAGGCCCAAGATGGTGGTGTTGTGAGAAAACGTGAGGATAATGTTTGAGGCGTGCCTGGCAGTACAGTCTTACCTGAAGAGTGAGGAGAGGTCTGGACTGAGAACACATCCCAGGAGGTGCAATTCATGATGACAGATGTAAGTGCTATGGGCTGAAAGTCATCAGGACGGGTAGCTGCAGGGATCTTAGGAATGGGGACAACAGTGGAGGTCTTGAGAGTGGTGGGCACAATAGACAGGCTCAAAGACAGGTTAAAGATGTTACTAAACACCTTGGCGAGTTGATCAGCGCACACTCTCAGCACCCGTCTTGGGATGCCGCCAGGCTCTGGTGCCGTACGAGGGTTAATGTTCTTGAACGCCCGTCTCACTGTAGCCTATCTATGTTGAGTGTAGTGTCCTCAGTATCCACGTGTGGTCTAGTGATGGATGTGGTGTTGTCAAACTGAGCTTAGAAGATGTTAAGCTCATTTGGAAAAGATGCACTGGACAGTTCCACAGACCTGTTCCTCCCACTGTAGTCTGTGATGCATTGCAGTCCATGCGTCTCGGGGGCGTTGCTCTGTTGGGCAGACTCAACACTCTCCCTGTAAGTGCAGATGGAGGCTATTGGCACAACATTCTCAATGGACTTTCCTATATAACCTATGACCGCATATGTGTCCTCATAAATGTTCCTTCAGCTGAGTCTGCAGACATCTGCCAATCTGTTGTTTCAAAGAGGTCCTGTAGGGCTTCATCAGCTGCCTTGTCCCACTTGAAAATGTCCCTTTGAACCGGTTTTACCTGTTTGAGCCTTTGTTTGTACGCAGGCAGCAGCCAAATTATGTTCCGCTTTATAAAAGTCAGGGCAGTGGTGGGATTTGTAGCTGTGTTTGAATAGGGATGTAACAGTAGTCCAGGGTCTGGTCCCCCTTGTTGGGAACAAATATGTGCTGGTAGTATTTTGGCAAAACTGCTTTCATGTTGGCTCGTTTAAAGCCAGCCTGAGGTGGGACGTACACTACCGTGAGGATCGCTAAGCTGACTTTCTCTGGGCAGATAGAAACATTGAGTAAAGTCGTTTCTGTGGAGTGGAGCGTATGAAAGCCAGACTGAAATTTTTTTAAGTTTTAATGTTTTTCCATGAAAGAAATTAGCTGTTCTCCCACTACCTTTATAAGAAGCATAGACAGAAAAGAGATTTTTGAGATGGATCTGTAATTTTTAAGCTGCACTGGCTCTACATGACACTTGTTCAATAATGGCTCAACAACAGCATGCTTGCAAGAACTACAAACGACATCTGTTAAAAGTGAAGTATTACAAATTTCTATAAGACAAGGGCCAGACAAGGTAGTAGTAGATGAGAGTGTTGCCAGACAGCAGACAAGAGGACATGAAAGTAGTGGGTGTCAGAGAGAAAAATGCAGAGGATGAGGTTAGATACAGACATATGACTCGCTGTGGCGACCCTCTGAAATGGAAAAGCTGACAGCATTTGGAAATCAAGGTTGGCTATGTTAGCTGACTGTACATCTCTGTACTTTTACGTTGGATCATTGTTTAGTTAAGTGCTGTTTTTTTGAGCAACACAACATCCATCTCAGTATATAAAATTATGTTTGCAGAGACAGTGGGTTGTTTTAACTTTCCTGATAAGCCGAGACTCATTCTTCAGCAGGTATTGTTCCTACAAGGCAAGGAAATTGTAAAAGTGACCAATTAAAGCAGCAAAAAAATCACTTACCTCTTTTACTGACATAAAATGTATGAGCCTAAATCTAAACATGAAGATCTGTTGGTTTGAGCAAAAATGAAAAGAGAGACGCTGCAGAGCGCAAATGACTAAACTACTGCGGAGATACCAGAGAGAAGACTTTTCGAGGGAAGACCTGGGAGTGCAGATGGGATAACTGTATGAAGCCTACACTTTAATATACCCATATTTATATTATTGTACCGTTTGGATAAGTACCTTTCCCACAACTGTTGCTTTGTTAGGATTGCAACTGAGTCATATTATCATTATCCTTCTGCTCTTCTTTTTCAAGAGCTATAGATTCTAACTATGTATAACATTAACAAATTCAAATTTTTATTTTTGTCCACGAGATTCATTAAGGTCAAGGGAATATAGCAATGCATCTCAGTCAAATTGGCAGATTCATTCCAATTCAACTTGCCAGACTTCAGCAATCTGGAATAATTTCCTAAATATCAGTTCAGCAGAGATCTGTTCTCAATCCAACACAGCGGAGCTAAATTTTGGAATGAGTTCTCCGGGTCATTCCAGCGCATGATTACTTTCAGTGTCGGTGTCTCTCAGAATAGTGTGTCAGCTGTGCTGTCCCAAGTTACAAACGTCATGGCAAAATACCCAGCGTCAGTGCAAAACTTCTTCATCCTTAGAAGAAACTGTGTTTTTTTTTTCAAAGCTGAGAGTTTGGGAATATAGAGATGGCTGGCTTTTTGGTAGTTTCATTATATTATTAATTTAACCTATAATTTGTGAAAATGATTCATGTTAATGTCAAATATATGCTATTCAAATGTTTAGGTTATAGTGCATACCCTCTTCACCCTTTCTTCTTGACCCCTGTGCCCAACCCAACCACTGGGCAGAACAGCAGTATAATGTGGCTTGCATCAGAACGAGGAGCATCGTGGAGAGCTCCTTCGGTGTTCTAAAGTTGGTTCTGTTGCCTGGATTACACTGGAGGTGCGTTCTTATACAGCACAGAAAAGTTGTGCAGACTGTATTTGTCTGCTGCACCATGATTAGCAAATTTTATTTTGTGGCATGTTTGGAGACAAACAAAATGGAACTCTAACAGCCACCTAAGAACAAAAAACAGTCATTTAGAATCACTTCTTCCACAGTGGGTGGCAGGGAAGCAGTCTATGGGCAGGAGGCGGGGTACACCCTGGACAGGTCACCAGTCCATCGCTGGGCAACACTCAAGCATGCAAACACTCATTCAAACCTAAGGGCAATTTAGAGAGATCAATTAAACTAACAGTCATGTTTTTGGATTGTGGAAGGAAGCCGGAGTACCTGGAGAGAACCCACGCATGAACGGGGAGAACATGCAAACTTCATGCAGAAAGACTCCCAGGCAGGAGTTGAACCGAGAACCTTCTTGCTGCTTAGCAACAGTTCTACCAACTGTGCCAACGTGCCGCCAGAACAAAAACCATGGATGAGAAATGTAAAAGATGATCTTTGGGGCATTCAATGTGTCTCTCTTGTCATTTCTTCAAAATAATGTTCTTATTTGGGGCTTTGTGTTTCCGCAGTGCACTCTCCTCCTTGTCATTCCCCGGCGGCACAGTTGAAGGACCACTAGTGCCACTGAATGATCTTCTGACTGCTGCTAGGGGATTGGCAGTCACTGTCAGCTCAGACACAGCACTGACCAACTGCTACTTGTGGGCTACGATGGTCCGGGTGCCACGGCAGAGTGCGTCCAAACAAGGGACAAGGAACAAAGAACATGGGGACACTGATCAGAGATGCAGCCAAGAGACTCATGGTGACTCTGGATGAACTGCAGAGATTGACAGCTTAGGTGGGGGAATCTGTCCACAGGACAACTATTAGTCGTGCACTGCACAAATGTGGTCTTTATGGAAGAGTGGCAAGAAGAAAGCCATTGTTAAAAGAAAACCGTAAGCAGTCCCGTTTGCAGTTTGCCAGAAGCCATGTTGGGGACACAGCAAACATGTGGAAGGAAGTGTTTTGGTCAGACGAGACCAAAATTGAACTTTTTGGCTAAAATCCAAAACGCTATATGTGACATAGAATTAACTCTGCACGTCACTCTGAACACACCATGCCTACTGTCAAAAATGGTGGTGGCAGCATCATGCTCTGGGGATGCTTCTCTTCAGCAGGGACAGGGAAGGTGGTCAGAGTTGATGGGAAGATGGATGGAGCCGAATACAGGGCAATACTGGAAGAAAACCTGTTGGAGTCTGCAGAAGACTTGAGACTGGGGCGGAGGTTCACCTTCCAGCAGGACATCGACCCTAAACATAAAGCCAGGGCTACAATGGAATGGTTTAAAACAAAACATATTCATGTGTTAGAATGGCCCAGTCAAAGTCCAGACCTAAACCCAATTGAGAATCTGTGGGAAGATGTTGGAGCCTGGGAGCGGAGATGTGGAGCTGCTTAAATGAGGTGAGTTTGATCCAGGGATTTGATGAGTCCAGCAAGAGGTGGAGGTTCTTGGGTGGCGGATACGGTGCCAGGTTATTTCCAGCGAGTTTGATGTGATCCGAAAAGAAGGTAAGTTCAGCACCAGGTGAGGATCTTGGATGGTGTGCACGGTGGAGGGTGAGCAGGGATCGTTTAGTCGAAGAGGCCGAGGGAACGAGGAGCCATGAAGATGCCAGCTGGAGCTTTGTCCGGAGAACTCAACTTGAAGGTTTGTAGGTGCCTCAGAACCAAAGAAGAAACTGGAACTGGATCCAGGATTCTGGAACAACCTGAGGAGGAGCACACACGAAGGTAAGAAGGTCTTTTCTTTTTAAGCAAAGAATCAAGAGCATCAGGAGGCTAGAGTTTTACCACTATAGGTTAACACTCAGGCATCGAAGTGCAGACAGCAGGCTCCTCTTATACTCATCATTGATGAGGCTCAATGCGATGCAGCTGTGACTGTTTCACCCCCACCGTGCTCTGGTGTCATCTAGAGGTCAAGCATGGTAAGCAGCAGGCAGAACAAAGACAAAATTTCCAAGACCAGGACATCATCCCCCCCTCAATGGCCGCAGCCTGGCGGCCCAGAAGAAGTGGATGGGAGAGAAGAATGGTAATCAGAGATTAATGAAGGATCACAGATAAAAGAAAGGGGCACCCAAGAACAGTCATACGGACCATAGCCCACCCAGTCGACGAGGTACTGCCACCCACGACCCTGCTGATGGTAATCCACAATTCATCAGACCGAATAGAGGGGTGCCCCTGAAAGTCCCATGCGGGTGGAAGAGGTTTTTGGTTGGAGGGCAAAAAGTGCTGGTCAAGACAGGTTTAATCTGTGACATATGGAATGTGGGATGGATGCGAAAACTAGGGGGTAAGCAGAGACGGACTGCTGTGGGCTGACAAGAGACTCGATTTCATAGAGACCAATGAAGCGTGACAGAGAGGGAGTTCAGGCGTTTTGCTGACTGGAGAGAAGCCAGATTCTTGTGATTGGTCCAGACTAGCACAGGATGTTCTGCGCCCTCACACCATTGTCACCACTCCTCCAGAGCCTGTTTTATGGCCAACAGTTCTCTGTCTCCCACATCGTAGTTACATTCAGGGTTGGACAATCTACGGGAGAAAAAGGCACAAGGGTGAAGTTTCAACAAAGAAGCGTCAACCTCGAGGGTGGATTGTTTTGCTGGATCTGGGTGGACTAGGATGGGGGCTTGAGAGAACTTTTCATTCAAAGTTATGAAAGCGGACTTGGCTTCCTTTGTCCATTTGAATGGGGCATTGGTGGAGGTGGGTGCTGTTGATGGTGGTAGTCAGGTATCTGGAACTGGCCAATCAATTACAGCCTTGATTTTGTCTGGATCAGAGCGAACCTGCCCACCCTCAAAGATGTAGCCTAAAAAGGTTACTGAAGGCTTGTGAAATTCACACTTCTCCGCTTTGACAAAAAGTCTGTTCTCTAGAAGACGTTGAAGGACTAGATGGACGTGACGGTGGTGCTCACAGATGTTCTTCCTTTTGTTTGGTTTCAGTTTTGTTCCAGCAGACACTGTTCTTTTCTATAGATGAAGTTTCTACCACTTTCTGTATCCATGACCATTCTGAGCCATCATCCATTTACCTGGATTGTCTCAGTACCTTCAGGATCTACAGCATGCACAAACTCATCTGAAATAAATCAGATGCATCCTGTACTGTTCTCACTAATTTACCTGGGTTCATATTTTCTTTCTCATTCCTTTCTGTTGCTGCGTTTACATTACAAATGTGCTCAAAACTTTGTCAATATTCTGCTAATGTCGAAAAAACAATTCGACAATTGTGGTGTTTTCATTAAATAAGAAATGCAATTGATTCTCAGTAGATTTGCGAAAATCTTTTGCGTAGGCACTACTATACAATGCAACAGAGTGGCTCTCCTCACCAAATCTCGTACATTAATAGTTCCACTGGCAACTCTGAAGAAGCTGTAAGAGTCCTCCCAAAGGCTATACTCTGAAAAAATCCAACGCTCCAAGGTTCAGCGGGGCTGGTGGGGCCAGTTGAGCGTAGCTGAATCCTGGTGCCGCATGGGCGCCAGCTTGCTGCTGACCATTATTCGACATAGCTTTCTCCCAGTAGTCCTTCCTTGCCTCTGGGTTCTTGGCAAACTGTCTCCTCATCACCAACTGTTGTGTTCTTTAAAGGTCCAGTCATTTAATTCAGTTTTTATGCTTATTTATCAGAATCAGAATCAGCTTTATTGCCAAGTTCGTGCATACAAACAAGGAATTTGACTCCGGTACACTTTGCTCTTTTGTTCTGTTTTTGCCTTATAGAATATACAAATTTACAATTTACAATGTACAATATACACATATATAATAAAAAGGTGCCTTTGCAACATCTGTATGCTGTTGTTTTGTACTCTATTGAATGTTCATCAGAGAAACAGCCTGGGGGAAGAAACTGTCTCTGTGGCGGCTGGTTTTAGTAAACAGTGCTCTGTAGCGCCACCTGATGGTAAAACTCCAAACAGTTTATGTGCAGGGTGTGTGGGGTCTGCAGAGATTTTGGCAGCTATTTTCTTGACCCTAGACCTGTATAAGTCCTGGATGGAGGGAAGGTCAGCTCTGATTATTCTCTCTGCAGACCTGATTATTCGTTGCAGTCTGGACCTGTCCTGTTTTGTGGATGAACCAAACCACACTGAGATGGATGAAGACAGGGCAGACTGAATGATGGCAGTGTAGAAGATGACCAACAGCTCCTGTGGAAGGTTGAACTTCTTGAGTTGCCTCAGGAAGTACAGTCTCTGCTGGGCCTTCTTTCAAACAGTGTCTATGTGTGAACACCATCTCAGGTCCTCAGAGATGGTGGTTCCTAGGAACCTGAAGTGGTCCACAGCTGATACGGTGTTGTTGAGGATGGTGAGGGGGGTGTATGGGTGTGGTGTTCTCCGAAAGTCCACCACCATTTCCACAGTCTTGAGTGAGTTGAGTTCAAGGTAGTTCTGACCGCACCAGTGTACCAGCTGATCCACCTCCTGTCTGTATGCAGACTCATCACCGTCCTCGATCAGACCAATGACAGTGGTGTCGTCTGCAAACTTCAGGAGTTTCACGGACGAGTCCGATGAGGTGCAGTCATTTGTGTACAGAGAGAAGAGGAGTGGGGATAGAACACACCCCTGGGGGGCACCAGTACTTATTGATCTGGATCGGGAGAAGATGCTCCCCAGTCTCACCTGCTGCTGTCGGTCCGTCAGGAAGCTGTTGATCCACTGACTGGTGGAGGCTGGGATGTTGAGCTGTGTGAGCTTCTGGTAGAGGATGTCTGGTATGATAGTGTTGAAGGCCGAGCTGAAGTCTGGCGTACGTCCCTGGGTGGTCGAGGTGTCGCAGGATGAAGTGTAGACCTAAGTTAACAGCATCATCTGCTGACCTGTTTGCTCGGTAAGCAAATTGCACATGTTCAGTTCCTTTTCTGTCTGCAATGTCTGTCTCATCTCTTCTCGCTTTCTGGCTTCTCGCAAAAGCACAGTAATATCAGCCAAACTACTGTCTATTTACAATTGTCTTTCTCTGTTATTCAGTAACACTTATCGTCTCTTAGACAGTATCATGAACTCCAAATTGTTTTAGTTGTATTCATAATTAGACTGATTTTCAGTATATCCTGGCTCTGTGGCTGAAGGAGAAATACCTTTCAAAAGAGCCTACAGCATATGCTGATAGAACAAAATGCCAAGTCACTTGGGAGACCCCTATAAGGACAACCCTATTATAAAACCACTTAAACTCACAGATCAACAAACGTACACATTTTAAGAAGACAAAAGAGCCCAGAATAACTAACAGCCAAAACAAACCAAGGCAGCATCTGTGAAGTTTGAAAAAAATCAGTTACATGTGTCTTGAAGATAATTTCTTTAAGTTTTTAAATACAATTGTTTATGCAGTTTACACGATTGTCTGACATTTTGTCTTGATATAAAATGCAATGTTAGGCTATTGTCAAATGTGAAACTTCCAGCTTCCTTTTTACTTGCCTGGTCAGTCCAGACTGTCAGTTTCCTAGTGCAGCATGTGGGGATGGTGTGTTACAGGGCAATTCAATTTGAATATCTATTATACTGCAGCTCAATTTATTTCTTGTCATTTGTGTTTCTGCCATCTAGTTTATCATCTTATTTTTCTCAGGAATTCCATTTTCTTATATTTCCCCCTTTGAAATTGCTTTTCAAAGGAGTCAGAGGTAATGCCCTTTTTCTCAGCACCATTAAGGATCTGCTCAGATTTTGCTAGGTGCTCTACAAGTTATTCTTAACTGCTTATTCTTTTTAGCACTTTGTCGTGACTAATTTTCTATGAACAAACTCCAAACCAGCCTTGATGTTCTGCACTGCCCACTCTCTCAGGCACCATCTGAGGTAATTTGAGCACAAGGCTGTAAGCTTGTTACTGGTTACATTTTGGAATTTTTTTAAGTTGAAACCAAACATTATGTTTGATGGCTTAAATTTTTTTATGGAAATAAAATAAAATGGGAGGGGCACAAATTTGGCTGTTATCATCCCTTGCAAAACAAGAAACAGGACTTCGGTGCACTATGTCAAATCACAGGAAAAGATATTTGGGAACAAACTATGTGCCACAGTTCACAGTTTTCTTCTTTGTGTACTAGGACATGTTCTTAAAAAGATCCCAGTTTCTTATCAAAAAAGAAAAATCCAACCTTTTTAGGGATTTTTTTCATTTAAAGGACATATTTCTTTAATACAGAAGAGAAAAAGTCCCATGTTGAGAAACAATTGCTTTTAATAAAATCATCAAAATCCCTGCTGCTAATATTTTGTACAGCCCCCTTTTGCCAATTGATCATTGCTTAGTCTTAACTAATATTGAACTGGATCAAATTAAATACAATGACATTTGTGTGCATGATAAAATGTGAAGATTAAGGAGTATTTTGCAAGTCACTCTACTGTATATCAAAAATTAGTGCAGAACATATCAAAACCCATATTTGTATTACCTACATCCTTACACAATTATAACTTCATGTTTGATTTGGTTAAAGTAACCAAATCAAACATGGCAGAAAAAATTAATACTTTGTGTTGTACCTTACATTTTTCATTACAGGAAGAGTTAAATTTTTCTTTATAACCTACTGATCTGATCTTTCCAATATACTTGTTTTCATCCCTTTCTGCTTAATTTGTTTGTCATATAATTTATTTGAATTTATTTGTTGTGTTTCACCAAACCTTTTTCTCTATTGGTTAATTTATGTCAGTCAAGTTCATTTTGCCATCCTTCCACTTTATTGGTTAAACTACAGACACTTGCATCTGATTGGATGAAAGAAGTAGATCCCTTTTCCTCATGCTGACTGACGTAGATTCTACAGGTCCTTCTCATTTTTCAGCACGACATGGCACCCGCTCACAGTGCCAAAACCACTGGTAAATGGTTTACTGACCATGGTATCACTGTGCTCAATCGGCCTGCCAACTCTCCTGACCTGAACCCCATAGAGAATCTGTGGGATATTGTGAAGAGAACGTTGAGAGACTCAAGACCCAACACTCTGGATGAGCTAAAGGCCGCTATTGAAGCATCCTGGGCCTCCATAAGACCTCAGCAGAACCACAGGCTGATTGCCTCCATGCCACGCCGCATTGAAGCAGTCATTTCTGCCAAAGGATTCCCGACCAAGTATTGAGTGCATAACTGTACATGATTATTTGAAGGTTGACATTTTTTGTATTAAAAACACTTTTCTTTTATTGGTCGGATGAAATATGCTAATTTTGTGAGATAGGAATTTTGGGTTTTCATGAGCTGTATGCCAAAATCATCCGTATTAAGACAATAAAAGACCTGAAATATTTCAGTTAGTGTGCAATGAATCTAAAATATATGAATGTTAAATTTTCATCATGACATTATGGAAAATAATGAACTTTATCACAATATGCTCATATTTTGAGAAGGACCTGTATTTTGTATAGGCTTCGCCCTTTAAGGCTAACACTGCTGTGTTTATCATTTCACAGCAGTACTGACAACCTCACTCCCAATTTACACAGCATGTGTCTCTGCTCCATTCTGCCAAAGAACAAAGTCTGCAGTAATTTAGTATAGTATAATATATAGGCTGGTTGGACAACTGTCCTGTTCCTCCTTCAAAGCACCATCAGCTGACGATGGCGGGACTGCCGTGGCCAGTGTCAGTGAGAGAGGAGCTCCATGGCTCCTGAAGCCTTCCACTTTGGTCCATCAGCCTCTTCCTCTTCCTCTCAGTTCTTCGCCGGGCAGCAATATACGGCTCAGAAGTTCCCCAGGAGCCGTCAGCAGACGTCGTTCTAGACCAATCAGCCATGGAAGCGCGGAGGAGATAGCCCAGAAAATGTTTTTGAAATAAAACAAAGACAAATCTAAGGTGGTTCAAGAAACTCAGGAATTCAAAAATTAAAATACTTGCTCAAATAAAACAAAATGTATTTTTTAATTTAGCAAAAAATCCCCCCCTCCATAGAGTTATTTTGGTAAACAAGTACTCTCTACTGAGAAAATAGTATGTTGTGGCTGTTACCAGGACTAATGGAGTGATGGCCAGATGAAGACATTGATGTATTGCGTTCATTTGTCAGTTGACTGCGGTTCTTGTTCAGGCCTTTAATTTTGTTTTGTTTTTTCTATAAGTAGGCAAACAGGAAATGGGTTAGAGAGGGGGAAGACATGCGGCAAACGTTACCGGGCCGGGACTGGAACCTGGCACAGCCACGTCGAGGACAAAGGCCACTGTACACTGGTTCCACATTCTACCGCTGCGCCATGTTGTGATTATGAATATGAATATATTATTTAATATTCGTTCATTCGTTCGTCGTCTTCCGCTTATCCAGGACCGGGTCGCGGGGGCAGCAGACTCAGCAGAGACGCCCAGACGTCCCTCTCTCCAGACACCTCCTCCAGCTCCTCCAGGGGGAGCCCAAGGCATTCCCAGGCCAGCCGAGAGACATAGTCCCTCCAGCGTGTCCTGGGCCGTCCCCTGGGCCTCCTCCCGGTGGGACGTGCCTGGAACACCTCCCAAGGAAGGCGTCCAGGAGGCATCCGGTATAGATGCCCGAGCCACCTCAACTGGCTCCTCTCGATGTGGAGGAGCGGCGGCTCTACTCCGAGCCCCTCCCGGATGGCCGAGCTCCTCACCCTATCTCTAAGGGGGTGCCCGGCCACCCTACGGAGGAAGCTCATTTCAGCCGCTTGTATCCGTGATCTTGTTCTTTCGGTCATGACCCAAAGTTCATGGCCATAGGTGAGGGTAGGAACGTAGACCGACCAGTAAATTGAGAGCTTTGCTTTTCGGCTCAGCTCTCTCTTCACCACAATGGACCGGCACAGCGCCCCCATTACTGTGGCAGCCGCACCGATCCGTCTGTCGATCTCCCGCTCCATTCTTCCCTCACTCGTGAACAAGACCCCGAGATACTTAAACTCCTCCACTTGAGGCAGGAACTCCCCTCCAACCACCCTTTTCCGGTCGAGTACCATGGCCTCGGACTTGGAGGAGCTGATCCTCATCCCAGCCGCTTCACACTCGGCTGCGAACCGCCACAGCGCGGTTGAATATTGGTTCTTATTGAATATTTAATATTCAATGTTAATAATTTAATATTTTATTAAATAATATTTCGGTCTGTTAAGGGTTGTCCTGTGAATACCAGCCCAATAAGGCGATGGTATTAGGACAAAATAGAAAGGGATGAGCCAAGCTCTGACATTATTGAACAGCAACACTCTGCACACACACTGAATGAATTCACACAATTTCTTAAGATACAAGAATTTATTAACAAAAATAAGTCAACTCAAAGTCAAACATATTTCAATCAACAAACTCTTTACTATTCTAAAACAATCCAACTAAACTACCAAGCAGAATTAAAGAATTACGAAGACTAATGGACTATGTACAATATAAACAAGTTGATTAAAGATGATTGGAAATCATGACCAAAAAGAGTGATGCAACATTACCATGCTATGTTTATGTTTGAGAACCAAGGATTATCTTGAAGAATCTGGAAGTGAAGTTAAGTTAGTTTTGGAACTAACTTAGGCAACAATCAGCAAACGTTTAGACAACCATTCACAATGCAAGATCAGATAAAATATTATTTTAATAAAATAATGTTTTAAAGAATGATCTGCTGAATAAAACCAACCTTCTGGATGACTAATTCTCAACGGTGTCTCATTAGGTGCCTTTATTTAGTAAAATAATATTTAAAGAAATATTATTAAGGAAATAGAAAAATATTTAAGGAAATATTTTAAATAAGAACCAAATCTTTGAGAAATGGGGCTTAATGGTGTTTAATTAGTTATCAAGTTTAGAAAAATAATATTTAGGGAAATATTATTTCCTAGCTTGAAAACTAACAACCTTTTACCTTTGGGTAAATGATCTTTAGTAGGCAAGCACGTGTTCTTAGCTGTTAGCGGTTGGAGCTAACAAAAGAAGCTTATAGCTTATCATCAGAATCAAACACCTACCTTTAAAATACCGTTAATAAAAGGGGTAAAATGCATAAGCACGTTATGGCCGATCTTCTGTTTAAAATCACTCTTTAAATAAAGTTTGTCTTAACTTTAAAAACAGAAACACAGAACACAAACTGAGCACATGTGCTGAGCAGATAATCTGCTAGCACTAAGATGGCTGAGTTTTCAACACAACAAAACCAAAAATGTTTAGATTATTTCATTCTAAACTACTTCTCTCTGCCCAAAACACAACCTCTTACGTGAACCGTGCTGAGGAAAAGTTGTCCGGGCGACAAAGTTTAGGAAAGCATCCACAGTGAACAAAGGGTTAACTTGCAGCTAACCTCCGTAGCTGTGGGGTGGGGCGGCTCGTTCTGCCGGGCCGTCCAAATTGCACGTTACTGCTGTAGCCACGGTGATGTGGTCCCGTTGTCCTTCCTTCAGACCGGGAAAAACTGCTGCACTCGGCGTTGTAAAGACAGGGTCTCTG
Source organism: Girardinichthys multiradiatus (assembly GCF_021462225.1). Lineage (NCBI taxonomy): Eukaryota > Metazoa > Chordata > Actinopteri > Cyprinodontiformes > Goodeidae > Girardinichthys > Girardinichthys multiradiatus. The sequence continues at coordinate 3,590,262 of NC_061806.1, read as the reverse complement.
CTGAGAACTCTCTGGAACACAGTTTGCTTCTATAGACCTCAGAGAGAAAGTCAAGCAACGCTTGTACCTTAATACCCCTGGTCATGAATTAATCCCAGATACACCATCAGCAGTTCATTCCTACTAAACTTAGTGCATATGATCGCGTGATCGTATGACACTCTTGGATCCAGTTTGAAGAGTTATGTCTGTTTGCCTGCAAAGAGACATTAGCGCCCTGTGTCCCTCCGTCCAGTTCCTCTGGGGACCTGCGTGGAAGAGGTCAGCTTGTTGCAAAAGTGGGGGTTTTATTCGGACAGTGATGTCACGGGAAGTCTGCTGTTATTCCCTGTCCCTGGCTGTGCTGGAAGTAGGTTAATGCAATTTATTTTGAAAGTTCCAGAAAAGATCTTACTGGCCTTTCCTTTTGGACCCATGGCTGTGGTCCCAACAGCCATGAGCTGCACCCACAGTCTCTTTGAGGGCAATGTTTTCCTTGAGGTCAGTTAACTCATTTTGCAGTGAAGCAGCTGTTGCCCAAGGGAAGATTTGCTGTGTGTCTGCAGAGAACCGTCTCACCTTCATAACCAGAATGGGACTGTAAATGCACAGGACAACTTATTTTCCTAACAAGTCAAAGCATATTTCAGCTTCTCCACAAATTCAACATGATGCAGATGATCTCCCATTACTTTGGTCTGTTAAATAACTTTTGGGAAGTGGAGCTGTTCCTCCTGTGAATAAAAAGTAAAAAAAAGATTAAGAAGATTTGCTTAAAAACATTGATTGGATAATATGTGTAGTAGAAAATATTTAACAGCCGACCTATAGGTCACTTTTGAAGACCTCCGGTTTTCTCTGGAAAGAACACATTGCTGATATCAGTTCACACACTGTGTTTTTGTTCCCTTGTAACTTCCGATTTAGGTCATTGAAATGAGATGTTATATCAAACAAACATGTCACAGCTTGTATCTTTTTTGGATTTTACAGGAATTCCAATACCTTTTTTGCTTTGGCACTGTTGATCTGACAGAAACACTCATTCTTACTGGCTGAAAAGTGCTCCAGGACCTTGCCTCCTGCCTTTGCTCAGATGGCTGACCAAAGGCAGGAGTAAGTCATTAAATGCTGCATTGACTTCCATCAGGAATGTTCTCAGTAAGTGATGCTGCAGTGCAGATGATGTTCTCAAGAAGTTAATGAGTTTCATAATTCCTGCCATAATTTCAGAGTACACTTCTCTGAGACTTGCACAAAAGACAGACTGGTGAATTATGCAGTGATAAGATATGAGGTGAAAGTGGTGAACTTTTAGGTGTTGCACTAATCCTTTTTCTTTCCCCATCATAGTTGGAGCTCCACTAGCAACCGACAACATTCTTCACATTAATCTCTTTCTTATTCAGCATTTCCAGTTTTGTGTTAGAAATGTGCTCCCTCTTGTTTTTCCAAAGAGATTTGCCATGTCCAATACACCTTCAACACACTCCTTTGTCTCGTCATGATACCTCAAAAAACTATCAACTGAGCATTAATGGTGGTGTCTGTCGACTTATCCACAGCGAGGAAAATGCACTCTGCATTCTTATTCCATCACAAAGCTGTTTAAACAGATTGCCAGCTAGCATTTCAGTGCGCCTTGTTGCTGTGAAATCTGAGAGGGGGATTTGCTTAATTTTAGCTGTCATTATCTCCTTTTCTTTTCCTTTAAACATGGTGTCCATAACGTCAGTCAGATGTTCTTTTATAAATTCAGCATCAAAGAATGGCTTCTTGTGCTTACCGAAGACCCACGGCACTCTGAGTGAGCACTCATTTATTTCTTGTTGTTGTGTCATAGAGGTAACAAGAACTTTGCTTGTTGCTTCATCTGATGATATCAGCCCCTTGATTTTTGGTTTTCTTCCTTCTAACACTTGAGGAAAGGCCCTTTTAAAATTCCTATGTTTGATTTCATAATGCTATAACTTTCTTACTTTAACTGTTTTTAGCAGTTCTTTATTATTTTATGCAACATTTAGTCAGTTGTACTGTTAGTGTTGTAAGACTGCTGTTACAGTTTCTAGCAATAAGAATGAAAACAAGCAGGAAACTAGAACGCTACAACTCGGACATGATGTAAATTCAGACATCCCAGTTCCAACCTCCGAGGTTAATGGAACACAGCATATGTTGAGTGAAAGTTAGCATGGTAGGTCTTGGCTAGAGGGGACCAGCAGGACCACGTCATCTGCAAAATGAAGAGACAAAATCCACTGGTCCCCAAACCAGACCCTCTCCGGCCCTTGGCTGCACCTAGAAATCCTGTCCATAAAAGTTATAAACAGGACCGGTGACAAAGGGCAGCCCTGCTGGAGTCCAACACGCACCGGGAACAGGTCCGACTTAGTACCGGCAATACGGACCAAACTCCTGCTCCACTTGTACAGAGACCGGATGGCCCCTAATATAGGGCCCCCAACTCCATACTACTGGAGCACCCCCAACAGGGCACCACGTGAGATACCGTTGAATAAGACATTCATAAGACTCCAGGTCCACAAAACACATGTGGACTGGTTGGGCAAACTCCAATGAACCCTCGAGTACTCTGCAGAGGGTGTAGAGCTGGTCCAGTGTACCACGGCCGGGACGAAAACCGCACTGCTCCTCCTGAAGCTGAGGTTCGCACTGCTTCCCCCTCCTGAGGTGCCAGATGGTTTGCCAGAATCACTTCGAGGCCAACCGGTAGTCCTTCTCATGGCCTCACCAAACTCCTCCCAGGCCCAAGTTTTTGCCTCTGCCACAGCCCGGGCTGCAGCATGCTTGGCGTCACGGTATCCGTCACCCACCTCAGGAGTCCCACAATCCAACCACAGCCAATAGGAATTCTTCTTCCGCTTGACAGCATCCTTTAGTGTCGGTGTCCACCACCAGGTTCGGGGATTGCCACCACGACAGGCACCGCAGACCTTACGACCACAGCTATGGGCGGCAGCAACGACAATAGACACAGAGAACAAGGTCCACACGAACTCCATGTCTCCAACCTCCCCCGGAATCTGGTCAAAGCTCTCCCGGAGGTGGGAGTTTAATACATCCCTGGCCGAGGGCTCCGCCAGACCCTCACTATACGCTTGGGCCTGCCAAGTCTGTATGGCTTTATCCTCTTTCAGCGGATCCAACTCACCACCAGTTGGTGATCAGTGGACAGTGCCATGTGCACTGATGAACACTGTTATGCTTGAACATGGTGTTCATTATGGACAATCCGTGACTAGCACAGAAGTCCAATAATGAAACACCACTCAGATCGGGGGAGGCCATTCCTCCCAATCACACCTTTCCAGGTGTCACTGTCGTTTCCCATGTGGGCATTGAAGTCCCCCAGCAGAATAACGGAGTGCCCGGGAGGGGCACTTTGCAGCACCCCCCAACAAAGACACCACCCAGAGCCTGTCTGCCATGGGAAACCCTACCAGGGACATTTAAGCCCCTCTGGGATCATTTGAGCACTCAAACCCTCCACCACGTAATAAGGTGGCGGTTCAAGAAGGGGGATTGATGAGTACCAAAATATACTAACAAAACAATATAATAACAAAACTGACTGAATATATCAGCTTTACCAATTACCAATAACAGTAAATATTCCATCAGGGATCAAGCTCCGATATGCCAATGGTCAATACTATAGCACACATTTCTAACGTTAGTGCAGTGTCTATATAGCTGCTTAGCTGTATTGCTGTAGTTATATAAGGATCTGCCCTCACCTGCTGACCATGCTGTCATCTTACTGCATCAACAGTCTGGTCTGATGTGCACCAGCTGAAAATCTAAAATTAAAAGCCCACACTGCAGGACTAAAATCCTACCTCCTTCACTGTAGAAAAAGAAACCAAACATGATAAACTTCATTGATAGGAATAAAACGGTTAAGATCTTATTTCATTAATTTAAGACATTTGCAACATCATTTCTGATTTTTATCTTTAGCACTGTCTAAATAAAGGTGCTGAGCAGCTTTACTTAGACTGTAAATAAAACTGTCTGCATTGCAACCAGATATATATGTTTTTCAGTTAGGATAGGGGCTTTAGTGGGCTGGGGTGTGAGTGCACAGGTGGGGTAGAATAGAGTCTAGCATTAGGGGGGGGGTTTAAGGGATTTGACCATTGATAAGTATCTAGAGTCGTTACAGCCTCCTAATAAAGGCCATGTACCTCAAGAAAATTGTGGTCATCAATTAGGTGGTTCCATATGTACTGCCTATTGGTTTGTTTAGTGGAGGATTGGCTTCGCAACAATTTTTTCATAGCCACAACATAGGCAAAAATCCATAATAAGTTAAATATTGTCTTTTATTGGATAATTACATAATAGGTGTATTACTAGATAATACATTTACAGCTTACAGTAAAGGTAAACTGCAATCTACATCTAGCTAGTCAAGGCGTGAGAACGCAGCTTACTGAAGTACGTAGGTCACAGCGCTGAGTGCTGCTCCCAGTTCACAATCAACTGATCAGCTCACGGTCTTGGCAGACTACTTTCCAGAATATTATTACAATACATGTAGATGAACATTATTTATTTACCTGTCACACAATGTGCACTGCACACTCGGGCGTGAGTGAGGTTCAAGCCGTCCAAATCTGCCCTGGATATCCGATTCAGCTACAGTAGTCGACATTGTGAACTCAGTCTTTTTCTTTTCTCACACTGATTTTCTATCACAGCTGGCAGACAATAGAATGAACGTTGGTCTTTACCACCACGTGCAGCACAACCCACAATTAAGCAAGTTCTCCCAATAGTTAAATGAATGGTATGGAGTTTTGCTTCACTGATCACGCTAAAACAATGAAAACAGGCTGCAGCTGCCACCCAAGATGGCGATCACGAAGTGCGTTCACTTGACCGCGATGTCATGTGAGAACCCCCCATTACTTTGGACAGAAATGCAAATTTAGAACAAATACGCAAAGAGACAAATATTTTTTCATTGCAATGTAATTTTTCAACAAATAAAAAAAATGTTTACTCATTTTAAAATAATCTGAACTAAATCCTTCAGTGATTGTGAGACGTTTGTGGCTTGTAATGTAAAGAATCACTTTTCATGATCCACTGATATGAATAATGGTTGGAGTGACAAAGTTTTCAAGAGCAGTTAGTATCTATCAAACATTCTCAGTCTTTAGTGTTATTGATGAAATTAGCTTTTACCCAGCTGCAGTATGGCTACACAAAATGCATCAGCTGGCTTCAATAATGGACCCAGCAGAGGAATGAAGGCCATCAAGCATGTGCCACAGAGTGAGAAGAGACGCTCTATTTTTAGAACGTGGTGATGAGCGGTTCTCCCAGTGGGACAGGGTGATATCAAAGGGATATCACCCTGACTGTTGCCATGGCGATCGTAATTCAGCTTGGATTTCTCCTAATTAGAGAGGCAGGAATGCACAAAACAAGAAAAGCAAGAGTAACAGGAACAAAAGTCATCATTCCAGCACCACGAATCAATAGTTCCTGCCTAGATGGAGTGCTGTGGATATGGAGAGGTAGAACAGGGCCACTTCAGTCTCAGATGACACAATGAGAGGGAACATGTGGAATGACAATACTAAAGCAAAGCTACAGTAAAATGCTTATCTTTCATACTTTTATTTTAATGTCTTAGTATCTCATGGAGAATTAATTTGAAACCAGTGTAGAGGAATGCACATGGTAGATGGCCTTTGAATGGATACCTAAGCAGAAAAATATTCTTCAATTAAATGCCAGGCTTTCCTTTATATCCTGTTTCCATGTTTCCATTTATCTGCGTCAGGTTAGTCCTTTTTTGGAAGATAAATGAATAATTTCAAGATAAATGAATAATTGATCTATTCATTTGCTGCCAGTGACATCCAGAGCAGTTAATAGAAAATAATCTCTAAAAATGGGTCTGGAAAGATAATCCCCAGTGCAGTGATCCATCATATGAGGCTGTTTTTATATAATGCTGTTAAATTCAGAGACTGTAGCACTATCCATCAAATACAGAAAAAAAAGTCCAAGAGGTCTCTCAGAGCTGACAAATAACTTATATGTTCAAGGTTCATTTGAATTTGGCTTAATGTAGAGCTCGCACAATGCATTAAAGTTCAGATTTTATTAATTGGGTTCTGCAAAGACCTTTTAGGCAGTTAATACCTTAAAGTCGTGGTTAGAAAGAGAACTCAACCTCTTTCAGTTCTTGGGTTATTAACATATACAGCCATTTACAAAAGGACACTCAATGAATTCAGTCTTTTTTTTAAGGAAATTGCATATTGATTCCTATTGTTAACACCAATGACTAACCTTGTTTCAAATTTCTTTTCAAATGAAGTTTTTTAACTAAAGTTTGTCCCATTCCTGACTTTCAGCTGAAATACAGGGGTTGGACAATGAAACTGAAACACCTGGTTTTAGGCCACAATAATTCATTAGTATGGTGTAGGGCCTCCTTTTGCGGCCAATACAGCGTCAATTCGTCTTGGGAATGACATATACAAGTCCTGCACAGTGGTCAGAGGGATTTTAAGCCATTCTTCTTGCAGGATAGTGGCCAGATCACTACGTGATACTGGTGGAGGAAAACGTTTCCTGACTCGCTCCTCCAAAACACCCCGAAGTGGCTCAATAATATTTAGATCTGGTGACTGTGCAGGCCATGGGAGATGTTCAACTTCACTTTCATGTTCATCAAACCAATCTTTCACCAGTCTTGCTGTGTGTATTGGTGCATTGTCATCCTGATACACGGCACCGCCTTCAGGATACAATGTTTGAACCATTGGATTCACATGGTTCTCAAGAATGGTTCGGTAGTCCTTGGCAGTGACGCGCCCATCTAGCACAAGTATTGGGCCAAGGGAATGCCATGATAAGGCAGCCCAAACCATCACTGATCCACCCCCATGCTTCACTCTGGGCATGCAACAGTCTGGGTGGTACGCTTCTTTGGGGCTTCTCCACACCGTAACTCTCCCGGATGTGGGGAAAACAGTAAAGGTTGACTCATCAGAGAACAATACATGTTTCACATTGTCCACAGCCCAAGATTTGTGCTCCTTGCACCATTGAAACCGACGTTTGGCATTGGCATGAGTGACCAAAGGTTTCGCTATAGCAGCCCGGCCGTGTATATTGACCCTGTGGAGCTCCCGACGGACAGTTCTGGTGGAAACAGGAGAGTTGAGGTGCACATTTAATTCTGCCGTGATTTGGGCAGCCGTGGTTTTATGTTTTTTGGATACAATCCGGGTTAGCACCCGGACATCCCTTTCAGACAGCTTCCTCTTGCGTCCACAGTTAATCCTATTGGATGTGGTTGGTCCTTCTTGGTGGTATGCTGACATTACCCTGGATACCGTGGCTCTTGATACATCACAAAGACTTGCTGTCTTGGTCACAGATGCGCCAGCAAGACGTGCACCAACAATTTGTCCTCTTTTGAACTCTGGTATGTCACCCATAATGTTGTGTGCATTTCAATATTTTGAGCAAAACTGTGCTCATACCCTGCTAATTGAACCTTCACACTCTGCTCTTACTGGTGCAATGTGCAATCAATGAAGACTGGCTACCAGGCTGGTCCAATTTAGCCATGAAACCTCCCACACTAAAATGACAGGTGTTTCAGTTTCATTGTCCAACCACTGTATGTTTGAGGGGTTTCTTGCAAGATTAGCCCAATTCAAGTCAACCCACAGCATCTCAGTGAGATCAAGATCTGGGCTTTGAGTAGGCCCAGGAGTTCCCCTTAATGCTCAGCCAGTTCATGTTGGATTCACATGTAGGATTTGAGTCATTGTTATGTTGCAGGGTCCAGTTCTGCTCCAGCTTTCATTTGTTACAGATAGTCTCACGTTTTCTTCAAGCACCCACAGATACACGATAGAAATTATGATGGATTCAATGATGGTGAGCTGACCAAGTCATGCTGCAGTAAATCATCCCCAAACCATGACACCTCTACTTCCATGCTTTAAAGTTGGTGTGAGGTTATTTTCCTGGAATGCTGAACTTGGTTTATGTCAGACATGTCCTCTGTTCTGGTGCCTAAATAATTAAGTTTTAGGCTCATCTGTCCAAAGAACATTATTCTAGAAGGTTTGGTCTTTGTCTCTCTGACAAGCTTTAGTCTGACCTTCATGTTTTCCTTAGAGTGCAAAGCCTTTCTCCTTTCATACCTTCCATTAAGATTAAACTAGTTTAGTCTCAACTTGTTCATATCAACAGTAGCAAAAACCTTCTGTAGGTTGATGCCATTTTAAGGTTATTTTTAGGATTTCTTTCAGCATATTGTGGTCTGTTTCTAAGGTGAACTTTCTTGGAAGTCCAGACCAGGACAGGTTGGCAGTTGTTTTAAATGTCCCCCACTTGTAAAGTAATTGCTTTCCAGTGGAACAATTGCAGTCAAATTCTTTTGAGACCTTTTTAAATTTCTTACTTCATCCTTAATCCTACTTCATCTATTTGATTTATATATATATATATATATATATATATATATATATATATATATATATATATATATATATATATATTTATATATGTATATAAAACCTGTCCGCATTTCAGTTTACTGTGATATTCTTGTATAAAGAGGTTTGATTTGGTAAAACATCAAAACCAAATTGGAGAAAAAAAGGTGGAGAAAACCAAACTGATCAGAGGAGCAGACCCTGCTGGTGGAGGAGCAGAGAGGAGTGTTAAAAGGTAGATTTGGCTTTGGGATCATGGTGCGAACTAACAGGCATTCCCAAGAAGATCAACGCATCTTTCCCTCTGCTTTGACGCACCACCCTGGAATGTGAATGTGAGCAGCTCTGGTACCTGCTGCAATCAGAAGCTAAAGAGGAGATTGCAGCACACCAGATAACTTCTCCACCGACGGGGGAGCGTTGGAGATGACCATTTAGGCTTAGGCTGCTGACATCATCATTTACAATGCAGCAAATACCTATTCATCTCATTTACATTTTCATGTATATAGTGCTTAGGTTATTGTACTTTGTCTTACCTATTTATGTATATATAATGTATTTTTTGAGTTTTTCCCATTTCTGCCTATTTTTTTTTTTTAAAGCATTTTACAATCTGTAAATATTTAATAATACTAATTCTGTACTATCTTGTCTGTAATTTTGTTTACCTTTTAATTCATGGTTATTTTTTTTTGTTGTATTTTTTTTATCCTTCCTAATATTACCTTACTAGCGGTACATCTTTAATCTGTCCTGCCACTGAAACTATTTAATTTCCCCCTAGAGGGATGATAAAGTTTATCTTATCTCTATATTAATATTAAGTGTATGATTGTTAGAGACGTTTTTGTGTTAATTTATTCGACTGTTTAGGGCAGGAGTGAGGAACCTTTTCTCTCCCAGGGCCCATTTCAATTTTCAAAAAGTCATCTGAGGGCCACACTCAAATTCGTTCGTTTGTCGTCTTCCGCTTATCCAGGACCGGGTCGCGGGGGCAGCAGACTCAGCAGAGATGCCCAGACGTCCCTCTCTCCAGACACCTCCTCCAGTTCCTCCAGGGGGAGCCCAAGGCGTTCCCAGGCCAGCCGAGAGACATAGTCCCTCCAGCGTGTCCTGGGCCGTCCCCTGGGCCTCCTCCCGGTGGGACGTGCCTGGAACACCTCCTGAGGAAGGCGTCCAGGAGGCATCTGGTATAGATGCCCGAGCCACCTCAACTGGCTCCTCTCGATGTGGAGGAGCAGCGGCTCTACTCTGAGCCCCTCCCAGATGGCCAAGCTCCTCACCCTATCTCTAAGGGAGTGCCCGGCCACCCTATGGAGGAAGCTCATTTCAGCGCTTGTATCCGTAATCTCGTTCTTTCGGTCATGACCCAAAGTTCATGGCCATAGGTGAGGGTAGGAACGTAGACCGACCACTTGAGGCAGGAACTCCCCTCCAACCTGAAGAGGACAAGCCACCCTTTTCCGGTCGAGTACCATGGCTTCGGACTTGGGGAGCTGATCCTCATCCCAGCCGCTTCACACTCGGCTGCGAACCGCCACAGCGCATGCTGTAGGTCTTGGCTAGAGGGAGCCAGCAGGACCACGTCATCCGCAAAAAGAAGAGACGAAATCCACTGGTCCCCAAACCAGACCCCCTCCGGCCCTTGGCTGCGTCTAGAAATCCTGTCCATAAAAGTTATGAACAGGACCGGCGACAAAGGGCAGCCCTGCCGGAGTCCAACATGCACTGGGAACAGATCCGACTTAGTGCCGGCAATGCGGACCAAACTCCTGCTCCGCTCGTACAGGGACCGGATGGCCCCTAATAAAGGGCCCCCGATTCCATACTCCTGGAGCACCCCCCACAGGGCATCACGAGGGACACAGTCGAATGCCTTCTCCAGGTCCACAAAACACATGTGAACCGGTTGGGCAAACTCCCATGAACCCTCGAGCACCCTGTAGAGGGTATAGAGCTGGTCCAGTGTTCCACGGCTGGGACGAAAACCACACTGTTCCTCCTGAAGCCGAGGTTCGACTATCGGTCGGACTCTCCTCTCCAATACCCTGGCGTAGGCCTTACCACGGAGGCTGAGGAGTGTGATCCCCTTGTAGTTGGAACACACCCTCCGGTCCCCCTTCTTATAAAGGGGGACCACCACCCCAGTCTGCCAGTCCAGAGGCACTGTCCCCGACCGCCACGCAATGTTGAAGAGGCGTGTCAACCATGAAAGCCCTACAACATCCAGAGACTTGAGGTACTCAGGGCGGATCTCATCCACCCCCGAAGCCTTGCCACCGCGGAGCTTTTTAACCACCTCGGTGACTTCAGCCTGGGTGATGAAAGAGTCCAACCCCGAGTCACCAGCCTCTGTTTCCACCACGGAATGCGTGATGGCAGGATTGAGGAGATCCTCAAAGTACTCCTTCCACCGCCCGATAATGTCCTCAGTCGAGGTCAGCAGTCTCCTGCCCCCACTATAAACAGTGTTGGCAAAGCACTGCTTCCCCCTCCTGAGGCGCCGGACGGTTTGCCAGAATCGCTTCGAGGCCAACCGGTAGTCCTTCTCCATGGCCTCACCGAACTCTTCCCAGGCCCGGGTTTTTGCCTCTGCCACAGCCCAGGCCGCAGCACGCTTGGCCTCACGGTACCCGTCAGCCGCCTCAGGAGTCCCACAAGCCAACCACAGCCGATAGGACTCCTTCTTCAGCTTAACAGCATCCCTTACTGCCAGTGTCCACCACCGGGTTCTGGGATTGCCGCCACGACAGACACCGCAGACCTTACGGCCGCAGCTATGGGCAGCAGCATCGACAATAGATGCGGAGAACATGGTCCACTCGGACTCTATGTCTCCAACATCCCCCGGGATCTGGTCGAAGCTCTCCCGGAGGTGGGAGTTGAATACATCCCTGGCCGAGGGCTCCGCCAGGCGTTCCCAGCAGACCCTCACTATGCGCTTGGGCCTGCCAAGTCTGTCTGGCTTTCTCCTCCTCTAGCGGATCCAACTCACCACCAGGTGATGATCAGTGGACAGCTCAGCCCCTCTCTTCACCCGAGTGTCCAAAACATGCGGCCGAAGGTCTGATGATACGACAACAAAGTCGATCATCGACCTCCTGCCTAGGGTGTCCTGGTGCCAAGTCCACTGATGGACACCCTTATGCTTGAACATGGTGTTCGTTATTGACAATCCGTGACTAGCACAGAAGTCCAATAACAAAACACCACTCGGATTCAGATCGGGGAGGCCATTCCTCCCGATCACGCCTCTCCAGGTGTCACTGTCGTTCCCCACGTGGGCGTTGAAGTCCCCCAGCAGAATAATGGAGTCCCCGGGAGGGGCACTATCCAGCACCCCCGACAGGGATGCCAAGAAGGCCGGGTACTCTGCACTACCACTCGGCACGTAGGCTGAAATGATAGTCAGAGACCTCTCCCCAACCCGAAGGCGCAGGGATACGACCCTCTCATCCACTGGGGTAAACCCCAATACGAGACGGCTGAGCTGGGGGGCAACAAGCAAACCCACACCAGCCCGCCGCCACTCCCCGTGGGCCACTCCAGAGTAGAAGAGAGTCCAACCCCTCTCAAGGAGATGGGTTCCAGAGCCCACGCTGTGCGTGGAGGCGAGCCCGACACACTCAAATTGTTAAGCCTATTAATGCAACAATCATAGATTCATAAAACCATAGTTTTAGTTGCTGCATATTTATTTTTGCAAACATTTGAACATTTCAGGTTTTTTTGTTTTCTTTTACATTTGGTTTCTTTCAAAATACAAAATAGTGTTATAGAATACCACCCAAATAAAACTGAGGCATGTACAGTTGATTGTACAAATTACAAATATTTCTCAGACTTACATCAACAAGAAGTAAATCTTTTTTCTAATAAAACCAGTTAAGATGCTTTGAAAGCCATAAAATAAGCATAATGGTGTTCTGTTTGACAATTGCCTCATTAAACATACTCACCTAATGTGATGGCTGAAACTACTTCTCCTTAGCTAGGCGTCCGATATCTGCTGGAAGACATGTTGATGCCACACGCAGCTGATTTTCCAGATTGGAGGCAGTACGTTTTGAGCTTTCAGTCTTGACTTTTTGCCAGAGTCAATTTAGAGAAGAACTGCTCACAGCGGTATGTTGTCCCAAACAGTGATACAAACTTGAGTGCATGTCTCCTCAGGTTTGGAAAATCCTCAACACTGACATACAGTTTGTAGAAGTCCAGCAAAGGAAGGTTGTTGTATTTGGCTTTGAGCTCATTGTTGCTTTGAAGCTCAATGATCTCCAGTTGGAGGTTGTCTGGCACATCAGATGGTTCCACATTAAATGGCTTCTGTTTAATTTCCACATCATGAAATTGTTCATCAAAGGCCTGGATTAGTTTTGCATACTCACCAGCATATTCACTTGTTATAGCAGGTTTTTGCTTTTGCAGAGAAGGAAAGTGCACAGTGTTACCACTTTCCAGCTGATTTTGCCACAGTCTTAACTTTCCTTCAAATGTCTTCACATGTGAAAGCAGAGAACTTAGAAGCTGGTTGGAGCCTTGCAGCTTGATGTTCAGCTCTGACAGGTGCTTGGTCATGTCTATCATGAAGGCCAGATCACAGAGCCAGTGCTCATCACTGAGCTCCACTGCAGGTTTCCCCTTTATCTCCATGTACTGTTTAACTTCTTCCCACAGACAATAAAATCGTTCAAGCATATTTGCACAACTCAGCCATCATACTTCACAATGGTACACTAGATCTCCATACTCTGACTCCAGCTCCATGAGCAGCTCCCTGAACCAATGACTATTTACCCCTCTACTTTTAATGAAGTTTACAATGGAGACGGCAATTTTCATTATATTGATCATCTTCAGGGAATGTGCACACAGACTCTCTTGATGCACGAGGCACTGACATATAATTAAATCACCAGGATAGAGACCAATGCGGCTAATTTAATTTTTCATTAATGCAGTCAATCCCTTTTTCGCACCAACCACTGGTGCATTAGCCCAATCCTCGTCACTAATTATGACAGAAAGTTCCCGCTCCAATGTGTCCTTCAGTTTATGCAGCGGGGCTGAAGAAACATATACCGACATTTTGGACAATACACTATTGACACCCTGACATTTCCTTGAAATAACAGTTTTTATCTGACAAGGCTTTCACATCATTGCCCAAAATTGTTCTATGCAGGATGTAATGTCTTAATTGCAAGTAACGAAAGACGTCCCGCCTGGGCATGTCATATTTCTTAGATAATTGTGCAAATGACATTAGTGCAGTATTAGAAAAAACATCCTTCAGCATTATAATGCCCTTGTTACACCATACATTGAAAGTTCTATCTGTCAAACCAGGCAGAAATTCAGGATTACTCATTATAGTAATGAAAGGGGATGTGATCTGAGACCTCCCTTCCAGACGACATACTAATCGCCAGACCTTTAGTGTATTAAGTGTAACATAGCTGCTACAGCTCAGCCTTATATCTTTAGGTTTATTGAAAAACAGTAAACATTTTAAATCGTACTTTGACATAGTATTTTCAATGTCCAAGCAAATAGAATGTGAATGGTCTGTAATCCAGTCATGTGTGTATTTAAGGTGACAGCTCAATTGATACACTGTTTGGCAAGTCCAGACCACCCTCATGGCCTTGCAACTACAATGTAGTCATCTTAAGTTTGGGTCTACGTTTGCTCCATATGAAAGAGCTCAGCCAATCACTGATATTTTTAATGACCTTTTTTGAAAACACAGTAGGGATCATCCTTATTGGGTATAACAAGCGGGGCAATATATTCATCTTAATGAGTGATATACGACCAAGCTATGATATGGGCAAGGAATTCCACCTTTCCAAATCATGCCCAATCTTGTCAAAGATTATAAAATCTAATCAAAATGTGGGGTACTAAACGTACATAAGTATCAAAACCCTGACGGTGACCATCTGAAAGGTAATGGAGGCTGAAATACGGGGACCGACTTTAGAGTCCGGAGTGGCATGGCCTCCGACATGCCCGGGTTTACCTTGTACCCTGAAAACCTACTTAATGAATCAATGACCTCTGTCAATGCTGGAAGCGATGTTTGAGAGTTTGAAATAAACATTACAACATCATCTGCATATAAGCATATCTTATGATGTTTGTCGTTATGCAACAGGCCATGGATAGAGGATGTGGCCCTTATTGCCTCTGCCAATGGCTCAATAGCAAGAACGAACAGGAGTGGAGACAAAGGGCAACCCTGTTGTACCCCACGATGTAATGGAAAAGTGTCTGATCGAATCCCATTTGTTAAGACAGATGATAGAGGACAGTTATACAGCACCCTGATCTACTGCACAAAGTTATCACCCAGACCAAATTTGTTTAGAGAGTAAAACAAATAGTCCAATTCGATGCGGTCAAAGGCTTTCACTGCATCCAAGGAAAGCACTAAGCCACGTGATGCCAGAAAGCCTGAATAATATTTAGGAGGTGCCCAGCATTATTCCCAGAATTACGGCCCTGTTTGAAGCCTGTTTGGTCTTCCCTAACAATGTAAGGCAGACGTTTTTCAAGACGGGTATCTAACACTTTCAAAAGCATTTTCCTGTCTACATTCAATAATGCTATAGGTGTCAGGATCTGGAGTCATCTGCTGCCTGCTACTAACACCATTCCAACACAAGGTGCCGTCAGCAGGAGAGTGCCTGAGACAAGTTTGGCGCATTGATTCATCAGCTGGGAGGCATACAGAGGATGGATTGCCAGCACTTCATTGCCTGAGTGTTTTGCCCTCCGTGGTAATCTTTTGGCCAGCTCTGAAAACCTTTGTTTGTCTTTTTATGTTTTTCCCATTGCTCAGAGTGCATTAGTGCTCGGTTTCCCCTGGCTTCATTGTCATAATCCCCATATTAATTGGGTGGATTTACGTATAGAGGCTTGGTCTGAGGGATGTCTCAGCTCTTGTTTACAGTCTGCCGTCTGCCCTAGTACTCCTGTGGAGGAGGATAAGGAGGAGGAGCTCCCAGATTTGACTAGGGTGCCCTCCGAGTACCACGACCTCAAACAGGTATTTAGTAAGTCTCGGGCTCTGTCTCTGCCGCCTCATCGACCTTACGACTGCGCCATTAACCTCCTCCCAGGCGCTCCGTTGCCCTCCAGCCGGCTCTATAGTAGCTCTGGTCCGGAAAGACGGGAAATGGAGAGGTATATTGCTGAGTCTTTGGCTGCTGGGATTATCCGCCCTTCCTCATCTCCGCTAGGGACAGGCTTCTTTTTTGTGGGTAAGAAGGATGGTAGCTTCCCTCCTTGCATAGATTCCAGAGGCTTGAACGCTATTACTGTAAAGAATAAATACCCCCTTCCGTTGTTAGCTTCTGCTTTTGAACCCATACACGGCACCACTATTTTCTCTAAACTGGACCTCAGAAATGCCTACCACCTAGTACGAATCCGCCAGGGAGACGAGTGGAAGACGGCGTTCAAAACCCCCCTGGGGCATTTTGAATATTTAGTTATGCCTTTCGGCTTAAGCAATGCCCTCGTCAACAACATTTTGAGAGACTTTTTGAACATTTTTGTGTTTGTATACCTGGACGACCACGTTCGGCTGGTCCTACAGCACCTTCACGAGAACAGACTGTTCGTCAAAGTAGAGAAGTGCGACTTTCATCAGTCGGCCGTCAGTTTCCTGGGATTTGTGTTGGAGGAGGGACAGGTTCGCGCTGACCCAGGGAAGGTTCGAGCAGTGGTGGACTCCCGGAAGAAGTTGCAGCAGTTCCTGGGGTTCGCCAACTTCCACCAAAGGTTCATAAGGAATTACAGCCAAGTGGCAGCCCCCTGACTGCGCTGACCTCCACCAAGATGACCTTCAGCTGGGGATCGGAGGCCGAGACCGCCTTCACCCGGTTAAAGAGGCTGTTCTCCCAAGCGCCTGTTCTGATCCATCCTGACTCAACTAAGCAGTTCATGCTGGAGGTTGACACCTCGGACATCGGGGTGGGAGCGGTCCTCTCTCAGCTTTCGGACCAGGATGGGAGGCTTCACCCCTGCGCCTTCTTCTCTCGTCGGCTGACCCCTGCCGAACAGAATTACCAGGTTGGAGACAGGGAGCTGCTGGCCATCAAACTGGCACTGGAGGAGTAGAGGCATTAGTTGGAGGGCGCCAAACACCCTGTGCTGGTCTGGAAAGACCATAAGAACTTGTCTTACATCCAGTTAGCTAAGCGTCTTAATGCACGCCAATCACGTTGGTCACTTTTTTTTCCCCGTTTTAATCTGTCTATTTCTTTTAGACCAGGATCCAAGAACCTCAAGCCTGACGCTCTGTCCCACCAGTTCTGGCCTGAGGACTCAGAAAAACAGGCCGAGCCCATTCTGGGAGGCATAAAGAGGATGGATTGCCAGCACTTCGTTGCCTGAGTGTTTTGCCCTCCGTGGTAATCTTCTGGCCAGCTCTGAAAACCTTTGTTCCTTGCAAATTGCTGTGAAAGTAATGGTTGAAGATTTTGCTGAAAAGACATTGACTTCCTCCTGTTACCTGTTCCAGGTGCGATCTCTGGCTGACCTGTTCCAGACCTCCGTCTGTGGTGCGGACTCCTTCCTGGATTTGAACTGAACCTGGCAGTCTGTGCTCCTCTCCTGACGCGATTCCTCTCCCTGGCAGGTTCCACTATTTCCCCGGTAAGAAACGTTAACCGTCAGGCCATATTCTGAGGTTCAGTCTCTAACCTTTTTACCTATTGTGTTTTACAGTGACGGAGATTAGGCTCGCCGCTTCCCGTTAGTGCCTGACTGAGCTTTCAATAAACTCCTCTAACTGATCTTGTTCTCTGAGTGTCTCTGCATGCGGGTTAAGTTGGCAATTAAAATCATGACAATAGGTCTGTATGAGGAGCAGAGTTCAGAGTTCTTTCCTTTTTTCAGAATGAGAGGGATGTTTGCTTCCCTTTGTGTTTGAGGCAAAATATTTTGTCTGAAAGAGTCATTAAACATATCCAGCAACAGGTCCGCTAACAATTCAGTAAATTCTTTATAATAGTCGGAAGTAAACCCGTCAGGTCAAGGAGCCTTTTCATTCTTTAACTTTTTGATGGCGCCTGCAACCTCCTTTCTTGAAGTAAGTGCATTGAGAGTGGTTTGTTGCTCTGCTGACAAAGTAGGCAATCTGATATGTGAGAAAAAATCCTCCATCAGGCTGTGTGCATTTACTGGCTGTTCAGACAGGTATAGTTTGTGATACAATTTTTTAAAAATGCCATTTATTTGAATATTATCTTGCACCGTGCCGCCTCTGTCAATGCATATAGCTGCAATTGAATGTGAATCTGTGCTTTTTTTTGTAAGGTATGCCAAGTACCTTATCTATTGCCATGTTTAAAACGTTTCTGTCTAACAAATTTAAGTTTAGTCTTCTCTTGCTGTGTAAGTATTAAGGGTGGATTTACCTGTTGAAATTTGCCTTAACAACATAGAGGATGGGGACTCCATATAGGCTTTCTCTTTAGTTTTAAGCTCAGTTCTAAGCATTTCTTGTTTTATAAGCTTTTGCTTTCTTTTCTTAGCAGAATATGCAATTATTATGCCCCTAGTGTATGCCTTACTGGTTTCCTACTGTAAACAACATTCTTTTGTAGACTCAGAGTTGACAGAAAAGAAAGTTATTAAATTACCTTTAAAATAAGACAGAAATGGGCATGGCGCTGATGGTGTAGGGGTGAAAGCACGCGACCATATACAGAGGCTACAGTCCTCGAATGGCAGCTGTCCCAGGTTCGAGTCCTGGACCCAGCGACATTTACCGAATGTCTCCCCCTCTCTCTACCCCTCTTTCCTGTGTACCTACTGTCAAAAAATGGAAAACATAAAGGCCACTGGTGCTGAAAAAATATCTTTAAAATAAGACAGAAATGTATGATCTTTCAAAATTATATTATTCAGCCTCCATTGCCTAACCCTTTAAGTCAGATATCAAGTATCGCAGAAGCTATTAATATGCTGCCAATTGAACAAGACAAGACTAGATTTAGAGAGTGTCCTGGTAGAAAGAAAGAGTCAATTATTCTATGACAGGTATGGGGCTCAGAGAAAAATGTATAGCCTTTACCTGTGGGGTTCAGCCAGTCATTTTCTATGCCGCTTCTTCCATAATGGGTCGCGGGGAAGCTGGTGCCTATCTCCAGCACTCTAGGGGCAAGAGGCGAGGTACACCCTGGACAGGTCGCCAGTCCATTGCAGGGCAACACACAAAAAACTAAGCACACAATCATTCACACACCTTAGGGCAATTTAGAGAGACCAATTAACCTGACAAGCATTTCTTTGGAGGAAGCTGGAGTACCCGGTGAGAACCCACGCATGCACGGGGAGAACATGCAAACTCCACGCAGAAAGACCCCTGAGTCGAACCCAGGACCTTCTTGCTGCAAGGCAACAGTGCTACCAACTGCACCACCATGCAGCCCACTGTGGGGTTCAGTGTCCTCTAAACATCTAGCAACCCTAAGTCCTTACACACAGCAGTCAAAGACTTAGCTTGATTAGATAGAGGCACAGTCTTATGTGGGAGTTGGTCTACACGTCGATCTAAAATACAATTAAAATCTCCACCCACCACAACGATATCTGATTGGATCTCTGAAAATTTTAGAAAAACCTTGGTAATAAAATCTGAAGAGTGGGCAGGTGGGTAATAAACGTTAGGTATAAAGTTTACAGTTTCTTGTATATTACCTTTGATAATAACATATCGATCCCTGTTGTCACTAAAACATTCTAACATCACAAATGTAATGCCCCCTCTCCCCAAAACGGCCACCCCTCTACTACTTGAGGTAAATGAGGAGAAAAACACCTGATTAAAACCACCTCGTAACTCTAAATTCCCTACGTCATCCAAATGTGTTTCTTGCAGGAAAGCTTTATCAAGATGTATTATGTCTCTTCCCAGGCTTTTAGACCCCTTTTACATTCCATGTACAAAAACGAAGTTTGTTAGATGCCATTCAACGCATCATTCAATTGACTGACACATATTCCCCAAAACGAATCTGAGTCTGAGCCTAACTGAACAAGACCGGTATGTACACAAACTGCCAAACAAGCAAACACAAACAAAAACATCAATTGCACAGTAATCACACAAATGAAATAAAAGGAAAATGGGATTGTCCCCACAGTCGTACTTACAGGAGACTTCAAACTCGTTCCATGCTCACTACCTGCCCTGAAACCTCACCAACAACAGCCCATGTCCCAGAAAAATATGTATATCCGTAAATAAAAATGTCAATAGGACTGCAGTTCACCTCCTTCCAGCGGTCCAGCATACAAACCACAAGCACATATCTGAGTCCGCCCCTGGGGATAAATAATCCACCATATGGTAAAGAGTTAACGTTCCATCCTGGAGTCAGAAAAGCAAAACAAACTTATAGAGCCATTGTAATAGTTATAAAATCCGTCAAAAGAGAATCACAGTCATTTAGCAACGGTATCATCAGGCGATGTTTTGTTCCAAAGAGCTCACAAATGACGAAGCTTCCCCAGGCGAATAAAATCTCCACTGCTTCCTATCCACTGCCACCTGCAAAGTTGTTGGGTAGATCAGCAAGTAATCCACATTTATTTTCCTTTCATACCATCAAACGCTCCGCAGAGGTGCTGCAGAATAATCATTGAAGGAGATCCTTGGATTCTCGTGTGCGGAGCCCTTTTGACCTTGCTGATGGGACCCAATGCACCGGGCAGCCTCCATCACGTGGTATTTATCTGTGAAATTATGGAACTTTATGATGAGAGGTCTTGGATGATGATTGGGATCTAGTCTTGGCGCTAGTGATCGATGACCCCCGTCTAGTTTCAAGCGACCCATAGTTGTCTCCAGCTGCAAATGCTGAGAAATCCACCCTTCAAAGAATTTCACAGGATCAGATCCCTTCGTACCCTTTGGCACGTGATCACCCGAACACTGCACCTGTGGCCCCGGTTATCCAAGTCGTCTATGCACTCCAGCATACGTTTAATTTGCTTCTCCATGTCAGCAATCTTTGCCTCAGAATCAGTGGCCACAGTATCAACATCACCAATCCGTTGTTCCGCTTCTTCTACTCTAGCATCCACTGCTATCATCTGAGCCGTTTGCTTGTTTATGGCCTCCAGGACTGTGGCGATCTTAACATCAAACACCCTTGTGAGGTTTTCGGTCAGTGCTGCTAGCACTCGCACAATGCTGGGTTCCATAGCACCTTAGGCAGACGTAGAAACTTCAGATGTAGCATTTAGCACTCTGCTTCTCCTCATTCACATCAGATGTAGCGTTAGCATTTGCTGCTTCTCATTCACTTCGAATGCATCGTTAGCATTAAGCCCCTCCTTGTACTGTTGGGGTGTCACGTTAGCCCCTAGCCCCTCAATATCCTCGGAACCAGCATCTGAGCACCTCTCCGCTCTCATTGGCTGTAGCGTTAGCAATTAGCTCTTCACCTTCATCATTGATTGTAGCCTTCCTCAACAGATTTCTCTTAGGCCTGGGCATACTTTTTGGTGTTCTTGATAAAATAATTATCCAGACTCATTGAAAATGGTATAGTTTGACAATACGGAAAAGGGATAGTTGCAAGTAAAACTACAAAATCTACTCTGTGGCAGTGTAACTTCTACGTTGCCATCGTCATTCTCTTCCTCGGTACTCTTAACATTTGATCACCTCAGGAGCTCTCTTAAGGCTTGAGATGCTTTGTGAATAACTTTTATCATACTGAGGGAAAATTCATAAGAAAAATCTTAAACTTTTAGAAATTCTAAGATTATTCTTAAACTGACCTTACTAGGAGCTACTTTTAGTCTTAGAATTCTTCTTGAATATATGTCCTGGTGTTTAAGGAGAACAAACCATCCAAAATGCGGAGAAAAGATGTTGTCATTATGTTTACCAGATGTGAAACCCTGTGTGTCTCTTAGCCATTTTAACTGGGAATAAATATGTTCTTCAAAAATGCTTTTGTTAAAAAAATATGTTTTGGAGATTGTTTTATAAGGTTTTTTATTCTATTTCAGTTGTTTGGTTAAAGTACTTGAAACTCTTAGAGTTGTTAAAATTTATATTCAATACCCATATGTGCAAATATGTTGAAAAACACAGGCTTTTACTGTGTATCCTCGTTTTTGCATACCACTGTATATGGTCGAGGTCCTCGTGTACGAAGCGTATTTATGCACAAAAACCTTACGGCACAATGCTACGCACAACTTGGCATGTACAAAAACAACTAAACAACTAAAACTTACCTAAATCCACTGAAATGACTCCATAAAGCTTTATTTAATTCATGAAGCATCAAACCTGATGCTTTTTCCTGATGTTTGAGCTTTTATGGTTAAAACATGTGCGATGAAACTGAATCACTTTCAACCAGAGCTTTTCAGAGGGAGCTGACTGACAGGTTGGGTATTTAACAGTCATCCCTCCTTCGTATGTTGCTCAGATAAAGAAAGTACCCCTAAACTGTAGTTCTCATTTGCAGCGAGGAGCCGGTTTCTGCATATATATATATACTGTATGTATATGTGTGTGTGTCTGTGTTGCCACACCACCTTCTATAGTTAAATGTGTTCCCTCAACTATAGAACAAAGTAAACTTAAAAATATTTCTGTTTAAATTCAAACATTTCTGGGCTAGGCTATGTTCTTAAACATTATGTCCACTGGGATTTTAAAGAAGTTCCACATATCCACAATATATGCTCTTTGAAAAAAAAAAAAAACAACCTCTGGAATGTCCTTACTTTCTTATCAGCAGAATAATTAGAACTGAAATGTCATGCAAATTCTGAAGAACAGCTTTTTGGAGAACTACCAGTGGACAGTTTACACCATTAGCTTCATTGAAATTCTGACAGACCAACTTTTGCTCCCCAATTAACCCTCTTCTCTCAGCTGCTCTCATAATTCCTTTCTTTTCTCATCTGTAAATACTGTATGAAAAAGCTGATGCTGGCTCACAGGAATACACGAGGAAAGCGATTCATTATAGAAGGCACCATTTTCAGATCAGGATATTATTAATATCTGTGAGCACAAATTCCTTTAGGCAGAAAACAACAGACTTTTCTTATCAGAGCAGGGTACTTAGGTAATTATCAAACTTACAGTTTTTCCACATTTTTTGACTCATCAATGAACACAAACTAAAACATTTAAAGCCTCAGTCCTTTATCACAGTGGACAAGGGAGTGGAGACATACTCTGTACAACATGATGGAAGATGGCGTATGTTTATGTTTCTTTTTAGCAACATTTAAAATGTCTTTTTTAGATTTCCTACTGTGATAAATGCCAGCTATTCTTGATTCTTAATATGGAGACAGAGGAAATGTCACGCCTGGTGTGAGACTACCATCAATAAAAACAAGGTTTTACTAATATTTTTAAGAAAGGATAAAATAATTACAGGGAAAGCATTTTAAACTCTTTAGCATCTTATGCCAATGATTTATGCAGTTACCATTACTAAAACTGTAGTGTGTAGTGCAATAATAGGTTTAAATTTGGTTATTTAGTATTTAGTCAAACAACTTTCCATCTGTCAAGTATTGTCCTATGAATACCTGCCCATATTCAATTCAATTCAATTCAAAAATACTTTATTAATCCCAAAGGGAAATTAAATGTTGTTGTAGCTCATATTATGAAGGTTTCCTCAAAGAGCCGTTGTAGATGCTGATGGCTGTGGGCAGGAAGGATCTCCTGTAGTGCTCCGTCTTACAGCAGATCTGACGAAGCCTCTGACTGAAGACACTCTGTTGTTGTAGGACAGTCTCATGAAGAGGATGCTCAGGGTTCTCCATAATGTTCTTCATTTTATGAAGAATACGTATTTCCATAATGATCTACAGAGGTTCCAGAGGAGTCCCCAGAACAGAGCAAGCCTATTTTATCAGCTTGGTGAGCTTTTTTAAGTCCCTGGCTCTGATGCTTCCCCAGCAGATGATGGCAGAAGAGATCACATTCTCCAAAACAGACTTATAGAAGATATGCAGCATCTTGCTGCAAACACCAAAGGACCTAAGCTTCCTCAAGAAGTACAGTCTGCTCTGTCCCTTCTTGTAGATGGCTTCACAGTTGCATCTCTACTCTAGTCTGTTGTCCAGGTGAACACCGAGGTATTTATACTCCTCCACCACCTCCACTTCTTCTCCCATGATAGAAATAGTTTTTGACTTATTCCTGTTTCTCTTAAAATCTACAATCATCTCTTTTGTTTTAGTCACGTTCAAAATTAGATGATTGTTTCCACACCATGCCACAAAGCGGTCCACCACCTTCCTGTACTCAGCTTCTTGTCCATCTTTGATCCACCCCACAACTGCAGAATCATCCGAGTATTTTTGCAGATGACAGGAGTCTGTCTTGTACTGGAAGTCTGAGGTGTACAGAGTGAAAAGGAATGGTGAGAGTACAGTCCCCTGTGGTGCTCCTGTGCTGCTGACTACCTGGTTAGACTCACAACCCTTCAGTCTCACAAACTGTGGTCTGTTTGTCAGGTAGTCTTTGATCCAGGAGATTGTTGTGGCCTCCACCTGAGTCTTCTGGATTTTCTGACAAAGAAAATCAGGTTGGATTGTATTAAATGCACTTGAGAAATCAAAGAACATGATCCTCACAGTGCTACTGGCTTTGTCCAGATGACAGTGGGTTTGTTGAAGCAGGTGTATGATGGCATCTTCAACTCCAACTCCACAGCGATAAGCAAACTGAAGGGGGTCCTGATGGTTTACTGTTTGCTTACTCAGGTGGGCCAACAGGAGTCTCTCTAGGACCTTCATGATGTGAGATGTTAGGGCAACAGGTCTATAGTCATTGAGGACTGATGGGTGAGTTTTCTTTGGTACCGGAACAAGACAGGAGGTCTTCCACAACACCGGAACCTTCTTCTGGGCCAGGCTAAGGTTGAAGAGGTGCTGCAGAATCCCACAGAGCTGCTCTGCACAGGCCTTCAAGACTCTAGGGCTGACATGATCTGGACCTGCAGCCTTATTCCGATTCAGTCTCTCCAGTTGTCTCTTCATCTGACGTCTTGAGACACACAGGTGGAAGGGGAAGCAAAGGAAGCATCAGCATCTTCTGATGTGGTTGAAGGCAAACATGTAGAAGCAGAAGGGTCTAGGGCTGAGGTGGAAGATAAAAAATGTGAGGTGTTACTGGACAGCTGTGGGTCCTGTGGGTCAAAGGAAGGTGGAATGTCTGTTTGGCTGTGAGCAGGAGAGGAGGATGCAAAGCTTGTTTCTGAACTGAACCTATTGAAGAATGTGTTCAGTTCATTGGTTCTGTCCAGACCTCCATCGGTCTGATCATCCTTCTGCTTGAAGCCTGTGATCTTCTTCATCCCTGTCCACACATCTCTGATATTGTTTTGCTGGAGCTTGCTCTCCAGCTTCTTCTTGTACACCTCCTTGCTGTCTTTTATCTTGACTTTAAGTTGCTTCTGTAAACTCCTCAATAATTCTCTGTCTCCCTCTCTGAAGGATCTTTTTTTCTTGTTAAGCAGATCCTTCAGGTCACTGGTGATCCAAGGTTTGTTATTGGGGAAGCATCTCACGGTTCTGGTGGGGATGATGTTATCCACACAGAAGTTTATATAGTCGGTTACACACTCGGTCATGGCATTGATGTCCTCTCCATGTGGCTGGCACAGTGCGTCCCAGTCTGTAGCCTCAAAGCAACCTTGCAGAGCTTCTTCAGCTTCCTGTGACAATTTTCTCACAGTCTTCTTTATTACAGGTTGTCTCTGAACAAGGGGCTTATATTTCGAGCAGAGAAAAACAAGTTGGTGATCTGATTTGCCTAGAGGAGGTCTTGCTGTAGAGATGTGAGTCCTTGACATTTGCATAAAACAAATCCAATGTTTTGTTTTCTCTGGTAGAGCAGCTGACAAACTGTTGAAATGTTGGAAGTGTAGCAGAGAATGAAGCATGGTTAAAATCACCAGAAATTGCCACAAAAGCATTGGGGTTTTGTGTCTGTAGCTTAGCAACAACTGAGCTGATGGCATCACATGCATTGTCGGCAACATCGGAAGGTGGAACGTAAACTGTTGCCAAAATAACACTGGTGAACTCTCTGGGTAAATAATATGGATGAAAACTTACTGCCAACAGTTCAATATCTGGACTGCAGAGATGACACTTCACAGTTACATGTCCTGGATTACACCATCAGTTGTTCACAAGTACTGCCAGTCCACCTCCTTTACATTTGCCGCTCCTCTTTAAATCTCTGTCTGCTCGTATGGTTAAAAATCCCGGCAGAGAGACGCTGGAGTCGGGGATATGATCCTGCAGCCATGTCTCAGTAAAACACATAATACTGCATGCCCGGTACTCTGGCTGGGTCCTTTGTAGGGCTTGGAGTTCATCCAACTTGTTTCCCAACGATCTCACATTGCCCATCATAATCGACGGAAGAGATGGTTTGAACTTCCTCCTTCTCTCTCTTCTCTTAGCTCCTGCTCTGCATCCACGGCATCTCCTTTTCAACTCATCAGGGATTAGGGGTTGTAGTTGAAGTATTATTTGAGCTATTAATCAGCTGCTCCCGGTTGTAAGAAACAACCCCGTTGCCATGGCATGGCATGGTATCAGAATAATAGATGAAAGAGGTAATTCAAGCTCTCAAACATCAAGCCCCTGAGCTTCTGGCTGGCAAAGATGGCAGCATAACATTGGCTGAATTACCGAAAAATGCCGGGGGCTGAGATGGGGGCCCTAGTAAGGGACTGAGGATCAAAAGGAAAGGTATCAACCTTGAAGATATAGACCACGAGGAGGAGAACTGTCAGGCCAAGCAGGCAGAGACAATTTCATTAGCCTCCATGTACGAAATTATAAATTACACAGTGATTTAAGATTATGTCTGAGTTGGAAAACAAGATTTCCCAGCAGCTGAGCAGTTCCCAAGATCGCTTTTAAATGGATATTAAACAGAAACTCGGCGAAATACAAGCAAAATTTAACCAGACAATGAACGAAGCTATGGGGAAAATGGAGGCTTCTTCACAGCGACTCAATAAGCCTGAGCAGCGGATTGAGGAGGTGGAGACATTTGGAGTGGAGATGAGGGAGTTATTGGCTCAGCTACAAAAATCACACTTGGAGTTGAGATTGAAGGTCATCGAACTTGAAGGGCACTCACGCTGTAATAATACTTGGATTTATGGCATTAAGTAAGGGGTTGAGGGAACGTCCATGATTAACTTTGCGAAAGATTTTCTCAAAAACGAATTGGCTCAGAGTATGGGCTTTACTGAGCTTGGCATCAAACGCACACACAGAGCTTTAGGTTCTAGATCTGATGAGAACGCTACCCCAAGATCAATAGTTGAGGTTTTTGAAATACACCACTAAAGAGAAGATTATCAACGTGGTGTGGAAAAAAAATATTATTGTGGACGGGGAGAGGATATTTTTCGACTACGTTTACGCAGCTGGTGTGTTAGACAAAAGGAGTGAATATCTGCCGATAAAGAATCTTGAAGAAAAAGGAAGTCAGGTTTCACACACCCATGACAAACATTTGTGTCTTTGTGTATTTTGGGACAGTAATGTATGACAGCGCTGACCAAGCCACTGTGGATCTACGTGTGAAGGGCTTCCTAATCCCACTGTCAGCGGGAAAGCAGAGTGAGGGAGCGCAGTTAACTTTCTCCTGGGAGCTCTTAAGGGAGAAGAGGTGTGAAGACCGGGACGGATACAGGCAGCGGATCAAAGACGTGCTCGGGGGTTTCACAGATTAGCCAAGATCACCGCGGATTGCGCAGAGGTAGATCCGTCACCATCCACTTTGATGTAAAAAACTCTCAATATACTCCTCATAACAGGAGAGGTGTGTTAAGTATAATCTTGAGACATTAATCCCACTTAAACAGGTTTGAACAGGTGTGCACTATAGTTTTTTGATCATTTGTTTCAATATGTTATTCCCTGAGATATTTTATTATATTTTGGAGGGTTTTATTGGACCTACCCCAAATTACGTACTGCATTAGGTAGTCAGTCAACAGTTTTCAGAGGTCAGAGACATTTTTAGGGGACCCTGCCACTTAGTGGTTGGGTTTACCTCCCTACCCCAGGGTTACGGGATAACGTCTATGATGGAAGCCTATTTTTTTTGTCATTATTGTTCAGTGTACAGTTCCGTGCACTTTTCTGTGTTTATTAGTTATTGTTTAGTTTTTGGGGGATTTCAGATGCTGTATTTGGTGACCTTTAATTGTCTATGCTTAATAAACAATATAGAGTTGTCACACTTAATGTTAATGGGCCAACAAGCCCCATTAAAAGAGGTAAATTGTTATCAAAGGCAAAAATGGAAAGACGAAACCCACTCAAGTAGCCAACAACATGAAAAGTTAAAGAACATGGGCTTTAAAAATACCTATTAATATCCTCTTTTCTTAAAAGAATCAATCTTCCAACTCTCTCAGAAGAGGAGACACTGGAAATGACCCGACCTATAACTTCACAGGAACTTTCAAATGTTATTAAAAACCTTAAAAACAACAAATCCCGGGGGACAGGCGGCCTGCCAGGGGTGTTTTACAAAACATTCAGAGAGGAACTAACGCCAGTATTATGTAAGGTATTTAACTATGCACTAAAGACTGGGGACCCTCCTAAAACATGGTCTGAAGCCATTATATCTGTAATACATAAAGAAGGTAAGGACCCAACTATATGTGAGGGCTATAGACCTGTGAGCTTACTATGCAATGACTTAAAAATTCTAACATTCTCCTCCGGGAGGAGGGAATGCTGCAAGTCACTCACTGGATGCAATCTGCTGGGTTTCCTTAGATAGAAAAACTTTTTATCCAATTTGAATAAAAAGCTAACTCCAACTGCACTGTTCAATTGTTAGGATTAAGTGGAATATATGTACCTGACTGTTGTGAAGTGCCTTGAGACAACATGTGTTGTGAATTGGCGCTATATAAATAAAACTGAATTGAATTGAATTGAATTAACAAGTATTTCAACCTGGAAAGACTCACATAACGGAGAAACAACAAGAAGACGGTTAAAGAATTTATTAATGAAAGATTATTTATTTGGCGCTCGGACCCCTGAGGGAGATGTAAACGCTGAGGATGAAGTAGGTTTGAATAAACATCTTAGGATTATGATTAGGTACGTCTTCCCCCACTGGGATCCGATCCTGGTGGTGGCGTAGGCCTTGGTATGGAAGGAGTTGGGAGCCCATGGTGGAAAAGGGGTGGAGGAGGGTCGAAGCACAGCAGAAGAACGGTGTTTTCCATGCAGAGGGTCTTTAAAAGTGATGCCCTGGGAGATAATTGGCTGAGGAGGAGTGCGGACCTGCCGTTGATTGGAGCAGCCAGTGAGGAGTGATTGGACGTGGCGGGGGTGGTGAGTCTTCCATGTTGAATTTTCGTTTAAACTCCATTTCAACCAGGAAAGACTCGCATAAAGGAGAAACAACAAGAAGACGGTTAAAGAATTTATTAATGAAAGATTATTTATTTGGCGCTCTGACCCCTGAGGGAGACGTAAATGCTGAGGATGAAGTAGGTTTGAATAAACATCTTAGGATTATGATTAGGTACGTCTTCCCCCAAAAGGGCAGAGGCCAGGCTGAGGCTAAACTGAAGGAGATTAGTTATTGATTATCTGAGATGAGCAGGGAGTAAAACACAGACCAAAATTTTATAATGATTAGTCTCGAATGGGCTTACCCTGAGTTATGACTGATGATGCGTGAATGGCCGATGCCAGGTCGGGTGAAGATGGGCTGCACCTGGCTGTGTCAAGGTGGTTAGATGAATGCCTGACAAGGCTTAGGATTGAGATGCTTGCCAAGGCATGTTTGTAAATGCCCGCCAATGGCGTGTGAGAGCCCAACAGCTGCATGAAACGCCTGCCAATTGCGATTGAGCCCCTGGTGAGGCAGCTAAAATGGCTGCCCCGATTCGAAATGAGTTTGTGCCGTTTGATGGCGAATTTAGCATGACATGAAAGGGGCAGGATGGACCGTTAAAACGAGCAATGAAGATAAAACCAAGGACCTTTCTTTTAGAATGTTTAAGATAAATTTTAAAATAATCGGGATAGAACTTTGGATGAGGAGTAGTTAGGACTCTAGCAGAATCAGATGAGCTTGATGGGGTAGTAAATTCCCCCACTCTAAGGAAGCTATAAAAGTTAAAGCCAGGCACTGGAAAGAAGAAATTTTAAGTGAGATGAAGAAGGGCCTGAACGGAGCACTAGGAGAAGAACTTTTAAGATGGGAGGAGTGATAAGTCTCCTTGGATCAGGCTCAGGAATGCTATGATTTCAGAGACCTTAGAGTAAAAGTTTAATGGAATGATTTGAGAAAAGGCTTGGAATGGGTTTGAAAAGTGGCCCTTAGAAGAGAAGTTAATGTCGGCTAATAAACTCTTAAAGTAAGGGAGTTTGAAATGCCGGACATCGAAGCAATAAGTAATAAAAGCTAGGAAGGTAGGAATGCAAATGTAAAGAGGAGTATTATGAGCGATGCAAAAGTTTGAAAAAGTTTGCTAAGCGAAGGAATCAGACTTGAGCGGAGGGAGCCAAGCCTGAATTACAATAATAATTAGCTGATTGGAATAGAGGAATGAGGGATGAATTAGTCGGGTATCAGGTCTTCAAGGTGGTATCTGGCATGATTGACTTAGAAGAGGAGCGGCCTTTATTTACTTCGACTACGGCTGCATTGTCGCATAAAGCGGCTATGCGTTTCTTCCATTAGTTGCCCCAGGCGCAGCATGCAATAGAGATGGAGATTATCTCATAAAGGCTGATGGTTCGGACTGGGGAAAGAAAGTGGCCAGATGGCAGCGAACCATGGACCCTGAAGAAATCCCCCAAAACGCACGGACGAAGCTGCGTCCATGCAAAACTGAATGAAATCTGCTGACGTGACCGCGTCATCACAAAGGAAAGATTTACCATTCCGGTTCTGCAGAACAGAAGACCAGAAAAACAGGTCAGAGTGGCAAACTCATCTAAAGAAACCAAATCTAGCAGAAAGGGGACGGAATTAACCAGATTCAGAAGGCAAGAAATAAAGGAGCGACCTGGTGAATTAAGCGCATTGCATTATACAATGTTTTGAGATGTATTTGAGGAGAAGTTAATGTGTAATGAGAGAAAAGGCTCAGAGTGGGTTCAGAAAGATGATTTTTTTCTTCTTTTGAAAATTGATGCCTGCAGCAAAAGAGCTGCGGCTGTAGGGGGGCTTAAAACAATGAAGTTCAAGCAATGAGTGATGAAACTAGGACTGAATATAAACCAATGCTCAAAATTTCTCAAAGTTTGCCAAGCGAAGAAATAAGGTTTGAAAGTAGAAAGAGGTAGACCTGAGAAACAGAAGTGTTTGGCAAATTGTGAAAGACGAAGGAGAGAGGAATAATCAGAGTAGGGTAAAAGTAGGCTGATGGACAGAGACGGCGGAAGACCTGAAAATTTAAAATGAGACAGGGCATGAAGACTGGATTAGAAACTTGGAACACTGGACTGGCAGAAATGATGGAGTTATTGTCACAAAGTGACATTTTTGGACTCTGTTTGTGGCTTTGTGTTTGTTTACCTTTTGCTTAGATGTTTCTATTTTGGTTTTTGTATCATGTTTTCTTTTCTCATTCTTCCGCCTCCTAGTGTTTACTTCTTAAGTTCTTTTATGGTTGTTTTCTTATTACTCTGTATGGTTTATTGTTATTATTGGAATTATTATAGTTCTTGGTCTTCGCTGGATTCTCTAGTTTTATTTCTCTTTAGTATATTTGTGTTTAATTGTGTTTTATTTGTTCCTTTGCACTCTTCTTGTTTACTAGTTTATTTTCTGTTTCCTTTCCAGTTAATTCAGTCAGTGTAGTTAGGTTTGTTTACTTTTGTATTCAGGTTTTCTTTATGGGTTCTTTGTTTGTTCTCAGGTTGTTATTGTTGTTCCTATGTTCCCTCTAGTTTCTCTGTTTACTTTAGTCATGATTATTCTAGTTTTCTTATTCCCCATTTGATTATTTATCTTTGTCTATAGGTTTGATTGGTCTGTGTTTCTGTTTATTAGTTACTTTGCCCATGCTCAGTCTTTGTATTTGTTTCACCTATTCTTTCTACCTCCCTGCCTCCTTGTCACACCTGTTCCCTGTTTTCACTGATTACCTGCCCTTTGTTTTCCTTCAGTATATTAGTTGGTTTTTTGTCATTGTTGGTTGCTGGTTCCTTGTGTTTGTCATACCCCGTTCTCAACCTACGTATTTGTGCTGCCCAGCTCTTGTCTGCACTTTGGTCCGCCCGCAAACCACAACGTGACAGAAGGAACCAGGCACCAGGACCAAGCAGACAAAGCTCAGGAGCTGAAGAAATGGGTGCAACAGCAAGAAGCGGAATTAAGGAAGATGCATGGCGAAGAGATGGATTTGTTTTTACACAAGCATTAGGTGAGCTATATTGTAGTTTGATCCATGACAAAAAGTATATCCAAATTTATGTAAGGTAGCAAATAGAAAGTTTCAGGAAAACTTGTCAAAAGCCTTCTCTGCATCTAATAAAACAATTAAACCACTATGTTGGACGTTACAATAGTCAAACAATTCATGATTGGAGAGAGTATCATGGTTGCCTGAATTTCTGTGATCACCTGTTGGAAGGTGAGAGCCAGCAGTGGCCAGAACGTTTAGGAGAATTATGCAGGGAAGCCATGGTGTCCTGGAATTTTGCC
Organism: Girardinichthys multiradiatus; assembly: GCF_021462225.1. Lineage (NCBI taxonomy): Eukaryota > Metazoa > Chordata > Actinopteri > Cyprinodontiformes > Goodeidae > Girardinichthys > Girardinichthys multiradiatus. Next base: position 3,558,042 of record NC_061806.1, on the reverse strand, counting down.
ATTACTTTTACATACTTTTGAGTGCCTCATGGAGTTCACTTGCTGCTAACTGTAATTCCAGAACTTTTTTTATTTTATTTAGGAAGATTGATTTGAATAAAAAATGCATCCATAGTCCCTTTGTTTTGTTTTTTGGCTTGTAGAAAGCCCCAGGCTTTGGAAAGCCCAGGTCACATTTCAATACAACTTTACTCAGGTAATTTTACTTTCCCAGGGTTTTACTTTCACAGCTAAATGCTCCTACTCTGGTATAGTTCTTTCCAGCTTTCAGGTTGTGTGCCCTGAGGCATGGCGCCAGCAATTTCAGTAATGGCAGAGGTTGCTATACAAATTAATCCTTTTTATACCATTAATTTGTCTAACTGCAGGTACCAGAAAATAAAACTGAATATTTTTCGCTGGAAGACACTTTAAGTCATTGTAGGTAATAATTATAAACTGTTTCATCAAAGTTTTGTAAGAAATATTTCATGCAGTGCTGATGATCAGAGCACTTTAAATTGTCCATGTACATACTAATCTTTTCATGTAAGCCTAACTTAGTGGAGTGAGAACTCATGTTTATTTCTCTCATATAGATTTATTTATCTAATATTTAAAAATGTTCATAGTTTATGCAGACAGGCCAGCAGGAGGAGAGACCACAGTTCTATTTTCCATAAATTACACCCGGAACCCAAATATCCCTAACTTTTTGTAAGTAGTGTATGACGAATTATCTCAGTGTCACAAGTTTCAGGTCATTGCTAAAATGACATAAGGTTTGTTTGGACTTCAGACCCATTTGAAGGAAAATGTCTATCAAAGAAAATGCTCTGAAAACACAGAAGGACATCTTTTTGTGAATATGTCATTACAGCTAAGTGTCTGTTTGAAAAGATCTAGTAGGAGTATTGAAGATGTTTTAAGGACAACAATTAAGACTCTATGGAAGCTCAGCATTATCAATGTTTTAATTTTCCTTCTAAGATAAACAGTGCAAGAACTGTCAATTTGGTTGTTTTTTTTTCAAGAAAGCTGTATTGGACTATAGCTGCTTAAAAAAGACTTTTGCAATAAATAAAAATACAAACTTAAAAAGTTAGTAATGAAACCAAATCCTCTAAGGATTCTAGTGCAGTTGTTTTTCATCGTTGATTTGGAACATGCCCTTGATCCCTCCTACAGATCAACAAAAAAAGAGAGAGAACATGTGTGGAATTTACTGTGAGCTGGTACCATCTAGTGGTGCCAGGGAGAGACATACACAGAGCTCAGTATTTCAGTTGCTACATCATTTTGAAGGAGAATTTCATACAAAACTACCAAAGTGTAAAGCTGCCGCCCATATCACATTATGTGAAAACTTCATTGATATAAAAGATATACTTCTCATGTTGAAACAATATCATGTTTTTATGCACTGTTCAAAAAAATAAAAGGAACACTCAAATAACACATCCTAGATCTGAATGAATGAAATATTCTCATTGAATACTATGTTCTTTACAAAGTTGAATGTGCTGACAACAAAAATCAGCAATGGAAATTGAATTTATTAACCAATGGAGGCCTGGATTTGAAGTCACACACAAAATTAAAGTGGAAAAACACGCATATTGACATTTGATTGTCAATCAGTGTTGCTTCCTAAGTGGACAGTTTGATTTCACAGAAGTTTGATTTACTTGGAGTTATATTGTGTTGTTATTGTTATTTTTTTGAGCAGTGTATATATATATATATATATATATACAGTACAGACCAAAAGTTTGGACACACCTCATTCAAAGAGTTTTCTTTATTTTCATGACTATGAATATTGTAGCTTCACATTGAAGGCATCAAAACTATGAATTAACACATGTGGAATTATATACTGAACAAAAAAGTGTGAAACAACTGAAAATATGTCTTATATTCTAGGTTCTTCAAAGTAGCCACCTTTGGCTTTGATTACTGCTCCGCACACTCTTGGCATTCTGTTGATGAGCTTCAAGAGGTAGTCACCTGAAATGGTTTCACTTCACAGGTGTGCCCTGTCAGGTTTAATAAGTGGGATTTCAAGCCTTATAAATGGCAAAGAGGACTGGGCGGCGGACGAAGGTGGAGATCTTGGCGGCCCGATTCCCAGATGCTTAGGCTGGCTCTAGGAACGTGGAATGTCACCTCGCTGGGGTGGAAGAAGCCTGAGCTTGTTGGGGAGGTCGAGAGATATCGACTAGAAAAAGTCAGGCTCACCTCCACGCACAGCGTAGGCTCTGGAACCCATCTCCTCGAGAGAGGCTGGACTCTCTTCTACTCTGGAGTAGCCCATGAGGAGAGGCGGCGGGGTTGGGTCGGTTTGCTTTTTGCCCCCCAGCTCAGCCGTCTCATGTTGGGGTTTACCCCAGTGGATGAGAGGGTCGCATCCCTGCGCCTTCGGGTTGGGGATAGGTCTCTGACTGTCGTTTCCGCCTACGAGCTGAGCGGTAGTTCAGAGTACCCGGCCTTCTTGGCATCCCTGTCGGGAGTGCTGGATGGTGCCCCTCCCGGGGACTCCATTATTCTGCTGGGGGACTTTAACGCCCACGTGGGAAACGACAGTGACACCTGGAGAGGCGTGATTGGGAGGAATGGCCTCCCCGATCTGAATCCAAGTGGTGTTTTTTATTATTGGACTTCTGTGCTAGTCATGCATTGTCCATAATGAACACCATGTTTAAGCATAAGGGTGTCCATCAGTGCACTTGGCACCACGACACCCTAGGCAGGAGGTCGATGATCAACTTTGTTGTCGTGTCATCAGACCTTCGGCCGCATGTTTTGAACACTTGGGTGAAGAGAGGGGCTGAGCTGTCCACTGATCATCACCTGGTGGTGAGTTGGATCCGCTGGAGGAGGAGAAAGCCAGACAGACTTGGCAGGCCCAAGTGCATAGTGAGGGTCTGCTGGGAACATCTCGCAGAGCCCCGGGCCAGGGATGTATTCAACTCCCACTTCCGGGAGAGCTTTGACCAGATTCTGGGAGATGTTGGAGACATAGTGTCCAAGTGGACCATGCTCTCCCCATCTATTGTGGCCTGTAGCTGCAGCCGTAAGGTCTGCGTTGCCTGTCGCGGCAGCAATCCCCGAACCCGGTGGTGGACACCGGCAGTAAGGGACGCTGTCAAGCTGAAGAAGGAGCCCTATCGGCCGTCGTTGGCTTGTGGGACTCCTGCTGAAGCAACAACCTAATATAGCAATGTTTTTTTCTTTGACAAAAAAGCATATATCACCTACTGGTGTTACTGAGGGGTCATAGGGTGGAACACAGGCTGGTTTCTCAGCACTCCTTAATAAAGTAAGGATACCAGAGGGAACAGCATTCATAACTATGTCAAATTCTTTTGGGGTTACAGAGATACCAAATGTTTGCAGGAACTCAGAGAAATTAAGTAAATTCCTATCACTGAGTAGCTAAGTTACTAGAATTATATTTTTGTTAAATCATGAGTTCAAAAAATTATTTATTTTTGTATTTGATGTGTTTATTGTTCCAAATGAAATTGATGTTTCATTTGTTTATGAAAATTTGATAACCAAATGGGAAGTTTCTCTATTTTCTAATCACATAGAGGTAAATATTCAAAGCTTCCAATGGTAACTTCATACCCAAATGCATAAAGTTCCACATAGACGTAGGGTTATGAAAAAAACTGCTTTATCTAGTTATTTTAAAGGTATTATTAAGGGTAGTAAAGTCAAAAACGTTTAGATCAGAAGTAAAAGTGTTCATAACAGATGTTTCCTCACATAATACGTTTTGTTTTTTCATATAAAATTGAATAGTAATTGATCAATGGCAGTACAGATTTCTTTGTTGACCGATGGGGAGGATAGCTGCATATGAGAGGCGAGACAATCCTTCTGCCTTTGATAATAGTATTCCTCTTTTCAGTGATCAGTTTCTTTGAAGCCATTGGTTAAGTTTTTTTCCTTCATTTTTTTTTCAGAGTCTCTATCTGATTTTTCATTATTGTAATCCGAAGGTAAGTTAGTTTTTGATTGGTATGTTGTAAATCATAATATTGTTGCAATCTTTCAGAGGAAATAGCTCACGTTTCTTCAGGTTTTAGCAGAGTCAAGAAGTTACAGTGAATACCTCTATTGATCATGTAGCAATGGGAACTTGGGTGACATTTTTAGCAAAATGTGGTGTCATCAGCCAATTGACAAATTGTAATTTATTTTAAAGATACATTTTATTGGGCTATCTTTTATATGAGTGAAAAGTAGTTGCATACACATTATGAATAAATCAGGAGATACTGGGCAAGCCTCTCAGATGCCCCAATGAAATTCAAATCTTGTTTTTTTTAGTCAAATGGAACTGTTACCTTTGGAGTACATAGTTTAACAATTTAGGCCATTTAGTATGGAAGCAAAGATCTTGTAGTCAGGGTTAAGCAAAGAATGGGTTGTCATTTTAAGGGGAGTTGCACATCAATAACTAGTGTCAACAAATAGGATGTCTTTTTTTAAGTTTTTATGATGCATGTTATCAGGTCCTGTATTAGTGTCTGAGGTAGAGTTTCTCATTCTATGCTCTTTAGAATTAACTCAAGTATAAAAGGAGCCAAGTCTTCTTCAGGTGTCTAATAAAATTCTGCGGATATAAAGGCCATCGGTTCTGGGAGATTTGTTAGTTCTGAGATGCTAAATTGCATAGGTGACCTCCTGTAAAGTTAATTGTAATGTCACACATTTCTTAGGTTTCAAGGAATTTGAGCAAAATTACTCAGAGCACTGAAAAACAAATATGCTGATTGATGACAGTATTTGGTTTTACAAAGATTGTTATGAAACTGGAGTAGAAATTCATAATTCTGTTAACTCACTATTAATATTGATTCATTGAATTAAGCATGCTCTCCATTATGTTTTTCTAGGTTAAAAGGGTGAATTTTGCTCTCTGGCTTCAATCTTATAAAAACTTCTTTTAGCCTTATATAGATAGATTTCAGTCAGTCAGTCAGTCATTTTCTACCACTTATTCCATAGTGGGTCGCGGGGGAGCTGGTGCCTATCTCCAGCAGTCTATGGGCAAGAGGCAGGGTACACCCTGGACAGGCTGCCAGTCCATCGCAGGGACTGATAGATAGATTTCAATTAATTAAATTTGTCCAGAGATAAAATCTAAACGTTCATTGTCGGACATTTCAGCAGGGTCCTTCTGAGACAATGAGATCATATTAGAGACTACGCTCTCTTCTTCAAGTCTCTGATTTTTAGTGAAGGAGCTGCCATAGTTCCTCAAATACTGGGCAGTTTCAATTTCAAAATTCCCAGTTCCTACCAATGACATCTTGAGATTATACTCTATTTCAGAATTCTGCTATTATCCTTTTTATGCCTTATTTAGCTGTTTAATGTTTCAGTGGGGAGCAATTAGGTTTCTGATAAGCATTTCTACATACCTTAGTAGAGGCTGAATGAAGGGATGAATATAGCAACTGCACTATGGTCAGCTAATGATGCTGTCATAATATTAGCTGAAGTTTTATCAACGTTTAGATAATGAGAAATCAACCAAAAGTCTATATGTCATTTCCTGGTGGTACTTCTGTTACTCTATGTATAAGTATTTGTCACAGTCTGTTGTTCAACCTGCCTGTTACTAACATTCTCTCACCCTAAGAGGCGCTGGAGATGCAGACCGGAGTGTTGACAGGTGTACGTCGTTGCGTCATCAGCTGGAGGGCTATATTTGAGGGTGGTTCACTGGCTTTTCTACGCCTGAGTGTTTGCCTACCATGGTAGTGTTTACCTGGCCATTATCTGCTGAATTCTGGAAGCTCCACTTGTTTTTTTGAGCCTTGATTAATTATCCGTCTTGTTTCCTTCGTCATAGGCTGTTCACGCCAAGCTGGGGTTTTCCTCCTGAACCCACCTCCTGTCAAGACTGGAACCTGCTGCTGCCCTTGCGAGTCCTCCAGCTGGAGGCGCAACCTGTCCACCACTTGTTACCTGGAACATCAGATCGCTCCAATCGTTCCGTGCAGGCACTACCACAGACTTGAACCGGTTTCTCCCCCTGGAGGATCGATCGCCTTCCGGAAAGTGAGCATAGGTCTTTGTTTGAATATTCCAATCTGTTCCTCCGCTCACCTCTGTTCTTCTTTTGCAGTCTGTCTCCTGATCGCTCTGCCCACCTCGTTCCTGAGTTGAAAAGAAATAAAAGAAAAACTTAATTTACTCTTCTCTGTCTGAGTGTTCTCTGCATGTGGGTCAAGTCGTCCTTAAAAACTATGACAGTATTAGTGTTCAAATCAATTTAATTCAAAAATACTTTATTAATCCCAAAGGGAAATAAAATGTTGTTGTAGTTCATTTTATGCAGGTTTAGATGCTGTGGGCAGGAAGGATCTCCTGTAGTGGTCTGTCTTACAGCAGATCTGAAGAAGCCTCTGACTGAAGACTATGTTGTACGACAGTCTCATGAAGAGGATGCTCAGGGTTCTCCATAATGTTCTTCATTTTATGAAGAATCCTCCTTGGCACATTGATCTCCAGAGGTTATGGGAGTCCCCATAACAGAGCCAGCCTTTTTCATCAACTAGTTAAGCTTTTCTACGTTTTGCTGGAGCTTGCTCTCCAGTTTCTTCTTGTACACCTACTTGTTGTCACTGATCTTGACTTTAAGTTGCTTATTTATACTCCCCAACAATTCCCTGTCTCCCTCTCTGTTTTTTTATTTTTCTTGCAGGGCTTCTTCGGCTTCCTATGACCATCTTCTCACAGAAAAACAAGATTGGGATCTGATTTGCCTAGAGGAGATCTTGTTTTAGAGTTATATGAGTCCTTGACATTTTCTCTGGTAGAACAGCTGACAAATTGTTGAAACACTGGAAGTGTAGCAGAAAGTGAAGCATGGTTAAAATCACCAGATATCGCCACAAATGCATTGGGGGGTGTGTGTCTGTAGCTTAGCAACAACTGAGCTGATGACATGTAGTGTCGGCAACAGCTAAAGGTGGAACGTAAACAGTTGCCAAAATAACACTGCTGAACTCTCTAGGTAAATAATATGGATGAAAGCTTACTGCCAACAGTTAAATATCTGGACTGCAGAGACAACACTTTACAGTAACATGTCCTGGATTACATCATATATTGTTCACAAGTACTGCTAGTCCACCTCCTTTGCGTTTGCCACTCCTCTTTGAATCTCTGTCCGCTTGTATGGTCAGAAAGCCTGGCAGACAGATGCTGGAGTCAGTGATATGATCCTGTAGCCATGTCTAGGTGAAACATAATACTGCATTCCCAATACTCTGGCTGGGTCCTTTGTAGGGCTTGGAGTTCATCCAACACGCGTGTGGCTTTGTTTACAAGTTATAATTCACTTGCAAAAAGCACAATGTGAAAGCGCACCTCACCAAAGAAAAAAACCTAAAGTCCATTTTTGATCCAGACCAAACAGGCGGACCAAAGGACTTTGCTAATACTACAGTATAAAGTCTTTTAAAATATAATAATGGTTCCACGTAACCGTCACTATTTTAATTCCTGCTTGCTTGCAGTTCCAACCATGCTGAGTCGTGCTGAAAATGTAACCTCAAAAGACTGTTGATCAATGATTGGGTAGGGGCCTAAGTCCCTACCCAATCCCTAGTCACAGCATAAATATTCTAATTAATATCTTCAACTGTTAAATCGTTGTATGCTGGGGTTATTTTCTATATGACCACTATACCAAGCTAGTATTAGGTAGTATTAGCTTACCCTCACACGTCCTCTAGCTCATACCACTCAATGACTTCTCTCTCTGTCCAGTACTTACAAGCTCCAGAGTGCTTTGTATTGCTTCCCGCAGCATTCTTTGGCTCTTTTTTCACTCTGACATAAGCTATGAACCAAGCAGAAGGTCCTCCATGTAGTTGTGTTTGTGTCACATACAGATCTCAAAACATTACGTTTTTGGACTGTGGGGCCGCCTTGCTATTGACAATCCTGCCTACATTGAGATGGTACTCAACTGTAATGGAAAACAAACCGTACCAAATAGAGTAGAACTGACCCGAGACGAACCGCACTGAGTAGGTACTAATGGAAATGGGGCAACATACTATCAAATAAACAATCAGTACTTCTACAGTTTTACTGAAAAAAATTATGAATCATGTAAAATTTTTATAATGCTGTCCATTTGAATATATACATTTTGTACTTCCAGTGGTGTCTTTGTAGAAACTTGGTGCTAAAGTTTTTTGTTTGGAATCAGATCAATCTGAAGCACAGGTGAGCAGGATTACTTGTGAGCTGCTCAAATTGAGCAGGGAAATGAACAGGAGTGTAAAATGTGTTTTAGAGTGGTGACACCAGCAGAATGTTCAGAACCATGAGCCCGCCACAGCGCTCATTAGCCCACTGATATTTTGGCAAACAAAAATAATGCTTTGTGCTTAATATTATTTCTTAACCCCCTGGCATCGCTAGGAATGATGAACAATGGCATATTAACAATAGGGAACAGAACAGCACAACTTATCGCTAACGAATGCAGGCTTGCAAACGGTGCAGATTGCAGGAGTTGTAGCCATAGATCTCAGGCTGACGAGAAAAATCTTGTGCTTAACCAGGTGCTTCTTCAGATTAGAAGTTTTCCCACCACTGGCCGTGCACTTTGTGTCACAGATATTGCAGAGAGCATAATCTGCATTGCATTTTGAAAAGTGGAGCCATACTTTCGAGCTATGCTTCGAGCCGGTACCAGCAGCTACTCATGTCATTACGTTCTTGAAGCACAAGATGCGCTTGTCACTGCGCTTAGGTACCGAAAACATTGCACCGTTTGATTTGTATGTATGTACATTTGTATGTAATACATTGTACCATATGAAATGATCCATCTTCTGAGAACAATAAAAGGTTTGAGAACAACCTTCATTCTAAACAGTGTTCCCCTAAATTGCCAGAGAAAAAGCGCCCCACCAGACCAAGAACCCTAATAGTGGGCAACACAGCTGTGGATGGGATTAAAAACTTCTGCAACAGGAAAAACACAGAAGTTATCATTGGTACCAGTAATGTGGTGTCCGATATCTCAGAGAATATTCTTGCAATCACAGAAAAGCGCCCGTCTCTAGAAAACCTTATTAAACACTGTGGAGCCATGGATGACGTGGCTAAGAAAAAATCAGAAGGATTGAAGGAGGATTTCTCTCGTCTTCTGAATATTGTTGGAGGTCTCAATATCAAGGTGTTTCTCAGCAGACCTTCCAGACTTCTGATGATTAATAAGTGGTTGAAAAAAACATGTGCCACCACACCTGTGAACTTCATCGACAACTTTAATATTTTTTGGGAAAAAAGACTCTTCAAGCAAGATGGTTTCTGTTTGAACAAGCCGGGAGCCAGACGTCTCACATCTAATCTCTTCTATTCAGTAAATAATCCGCCAGCAGCAGCAGAGAACATGGAGTATCAACAACAACGATAACGCTGCCTCCAACAGCTCCAACAGAAACAATCAGCCAGTTGGCTGAGAAAGAGGTCATCACAAAAGGTCTCCCCGTCGAAATCCACAGGAGAAGTGGACCCCTCCATTATACCCCCATCCCCCCAAACCCATACCCAGACCGACACCCCCGGTAAACCCCCCTCACCCCAGACCCCGACCCAGACCGCACATAACTCTCCCATCTCCCCACTGAGCCCGCTTTTTGCTTTACTGGATTCTGATAACATGAAAGGAGCTCTTAAAATCGGGACCCAAATGGCTCTGACATCTTCTCCATTCAACACCCCCCATGGCCCTGCTACTAAACCAACATCTTCCAAATGCCGCAGGCCACCACCTCCTAATCAGGACCTTCAAATAATTTATCTGTGATACAGTCTGGGCCCCAGTGGTAACTCTATCAGAAATGATCATGTCCAGGAAAGACTTGGGCCCCTAATAGGAGATAGTTGTAAAATCTCTGTGCTTATATGTGACAGAAAGAACAAAACCAAAAGGATAAGAGACAGTAATAAACAATCAACAAAAGCCATAAACTGTCAGGTACAACCAGACACAGAGTTAATATCAGCAACTATGTCATTTAAACTGGTTTTATTGAACATTAGATCTCTGTCAGGAAAATAATTTTTTATCAATGACTTCATTACTGACCACGATCTTGATGTTCTGTTTTTAACAGAAACATGGTTACATGAATTTAATGAAGCTCCCATTCTGATAGAGTCGACGCCTCCGAAGTACAATTTTCTTTGTGAGAGCAGACAGCAAAGAAAAGGTGGAGGGGTGACCACTTTGTTTAAGAGATTTATTAGAGTGTAAAAAAGTATTTCTGGACAAATTTGACTCTTTTGAATATTTGGCTCTCCGGGTAAAGAGCCCGGTCCGAACCATGTTCTTGAATATTTACAGGCCTCCTAAGTCCAAAACAAACTTTATCAGTGATTTTAATGAGATTTCATCTGTGATATGTGTTGACTATGATTGTTTAATTATTGTGGGAGACTTCAACATTCACATGGACAATCCTGAAGACAGAAGTACAATAGATCTATGTGACACTCTTAGAAATTTTGGTTTGACTCAACGTGTTAAACAGCAAACGCACAAACAGGGACATATTTTGGACTTGATCATCACTAAGGGTCTAAACATTTCCAAGGTGTCTGTAACTGATGTTGCTCTATCTGACCACTTTTCTGTTATTTTTGAAAGCATCATCTGCAATGACTCAGTTTGCCAAAGAGACATGATAAGAAAACGCATCTTTAAGGACGGTGCTGCTGAAACCTTTAACCAGATTTACTCTTCTACCTCCACTTTGCCCTGTATCACTGTAGATGAGCTGGTAGATAACTTTCATTCTAAAATCTCGGACATCATTGATTCAATTGCTCCAATTAAAGTGAAAGTCGTTTCTGGGAAGAAAATGTCTCCATGGAGAAGTGCTCCACCAGTCAGAAGTGAAAAAAATGAGTGTCGAAAAGCTGAACGCAGGTGGAGAAAGACTGGACTCCAGGTTTACTATATTATCTATAAAGAGAGACTATACAGATATAACCTACAACTGAAAAATGCAAGGGAATCTTTCTTTTCTGAGATCATCAGCAAAAACATTAACAATGCTCGTGCATTATTTACCACGGTCGACAGGTTAACAAACCCTCCTGTAACTGTAGCATCTGAACTCCACTCTACCAGGACCTGCAATGAATTTGTTAAATTATTTACTGAAAAAACCCAAAAGATCAGAGGGGCAGTCAGCACATCCACATCAACTCCAGTACCAATGTTGTCTCCAACTGGAACTGATTTTGACAAAATTTCCCAATTTCACCAAATAAACTACAAAAACTTAGAAGAAATCGTACAGCAACTAAGCTCTTCTTCCTGCTGTCTCGATCTTTTACCCACAGCTTTCCTTAAGAAAGCTTTGCCTGTAATAACATCTGATTTAACACAAATAATAAACACGTCCCTTTTGTCAAGTGTTTTCCCCAAGGCCCTAAAAACAGCAATTATCAAACCTCTATTGAAAAAGAGCAACTTGGACAAGCTGCTTCTACAGAATTACAGGCCTATATCAAACCTCCCCTTCATCAGTAAGATTATTAAAAAGCTGTGTTTCAACAGTTAAACAACTTCCTAACAACAACCAACCGCTTCGATGTCTTCCAGTCAGGCTTCCTGCTCACCACAGTACAGAGACTGCTCTTGTCAAGGTGTTCAATGACATCCGTATAAATGCAGACTGTGGAAGAACCACAGTGCTGGTATTATCGGACCTTAGTGCAGCATTCGACACTGTTGATCACTCCATTTTATTAGAGCGCCTGGAAAACTGGGTCAGCCTTTCTGGTACAGCACTCAACTGGTTTAAATCCTACTTGAAGTACAGGGACTTTTTGTGTCAGTAGGTAACTTTACATCAGATAACACAAAGATCTCATGTGGCGTTCCCCAAGGGTCCATCTTAGGGCCCCTTCTATTCAATACCTACAAGCTCCCCCTAACTCAGATTTTAATAAACAACAACGTAAGTTATCATAACTATGCAGATGACACACAGCTATACGTTATGTCACCAGGTGACTATGAACCCATTCAAGTGCCAGGTAAATGCTTAGAAGAAATCAATGCATGGATGGGCCTACATTTTCTTCAGCTGAATCAAAACAAAACTGAAGTAATAATCTTTGGACCAAAGGAAGAGTGTTTAAAAGTTAGCACACAGCTTCAGTTAATACAGCTAGAAACCACCAATCAGGCTCAAAACCTGGGTGTAGTGATGGACTCAGACCTGAACCTTCAGAGGCACATAAAGACAGTAACTAGGTCGGCCTTCTATCACCTAAAGAACATCTCCAGGATTAAAGGACTAATGTCTCAGCAGGACCTTGAAAATCTAATTCATGCGTTCATCTTTAGTCGAATTGATTACTCTAACGGTGTCTTCACAGGTCTGCCTAAAAAGTGGATCAGACAGCTGCAGTTGATCCAGAACTGTGCTGCCCACGTCCTCACTAGAACTAAGACAGTGGAGCACATCACCCCGGTTCTAAAGTCCCTACACTGGCTCCCTGTAGCTCAGAGAATAGAGTTTAAAATACTTCTGTTAGTCTATAAATCACCGAATGGTTTAGCACCAAAATACATTACAGACTTGTTGTCAGTGTATCAACCAGCTAGACCTCTCAGGTCTTCTGGCTCAAATCTACTCTGCATACCCAGAACCAGAACCAAACACAGAGAAGCAGATTTTAGTTCTTATGCTCCACTAATCTGGAATAAACTGCCAGAAAACTGTAAAAGCGCCAAAACCCTAAGTTGCTTTAAATCAAGATTACAAACTTATTTGTTTAGAGTGGCCTTTGACTGGGACATCTAGGCATGATTAGTTGCATTTTCAGTCCAATTTTCCTTTCATTTTATTGTCCATCATTCTATTCTTTTTTTTTATTTTACTTTTTTAAATTACCTGTTGTTTGATTTTATCATTTGATTTGTTTTTCTGTGTCTGTATCTGTATTTATTTGCTGTGATTGTATTGTAATTGTATGTACAGCGCTTTGAGTGTCTCGTTGCTGAAAAGCGCTATATAAATAAACTTACCTTACCTAAATCGGAGTTTCTTGGGTTTGGGAGGAGTTTGTGACACAATTGGTCAGATTGAATATTTTGGGTGAGGTTTGAAGAAGCCGTGATGGTCGGATTGAATCACTTTTTTTCCCAGTAAACATCCGCTAACTTAGCCAAAAAGCTATGCAAAATACTTTTTTTTATTATTTGGATTTTATTAGGCTATGCACACACACTTCGACTGAGATGCTATCACACAGCAAGGCGATAAGCGACAAGACTGTCAACAAACAGTACTCACACCAGCAGCTGTTTAAATTTCTCTTTATTAAATTATCTGCAAAAATGTTTCTTCCAGTTGAGACAAATAGCAAAACTTAAGCCAGTTTTGTGGAAGTTTGACCTGGAGAAAATAATTCATTCTTTTATCTCAACTCATCTCAAATACTGCAATGTCCTTTAGGCTGGGGTCAGTCAGGCATCCCTTTCATGTCTTCAGCTTGTTGAAAATGCTGCTTCCCATCTTTAACTAGTCCACACAGACATGAGTATATTTTACCGATTCTGTCCTCTCTCCATTGGCTCCCTGTGCACTACAGAAATCATTTTAAAATCCTGATGTTCGCTTATAAATGCCTAAATTATCTTGCTCTTCTGTAACTCTCAGAGTGGCTCCAGCATAATCTTCCCTCACAAGCCCTTAGATCAGCCCACCAGTCATTTTAGTTGTCCCAAAGACTAGGTGGAAACTTAAAAACCAAAAACGTCTGTCAAATAGCAAAGCTCGATGTCCTTTAAGTCATTTCTAAAAACACACCTTTTCCCAAAGGCCCAGTGTGAGTCAAAATACCCCAGTAATGGCTCTATTCTTATAAATATTTTCCTCTTTGTTTTTATGTCTTTCATCTTATTTTTGTACGGACCATTAGATGAACATGTTTTTAAATGTGCTTTATAAATCTCAAAGGACCTTTATTTAATCAGGTAAAGCCTCACTGAGATTAGAAATCTCAATGAATTGGACTAGGACTTTGTCTTATATTAAAATTTTTTTGATGATCTGTGATAAATGATCTGATGATAAATGTAGCAAAAAAGCAAAAACAAGAAATCTGCTAAGGGCAAATACATTTTCACAGCACAGAGAAATCATATCCAAAAGGAACCAGTGGTAGGTAATGGCTCGAATGTTGGCAGCCCACTCGGATCTCAGATGAAGGACAGAAGATGTCATCACCCAGCCAGATCCAAAACCCCACTTGAAAGTTTAAAACAGTAAATAAATATATGTTGTTTCCCATATACCACTGTCCAAAACCAGCCATGGTCTTGCAAGAGCTACTAGAGACTTACTGTTCACTTGCAATTCTTCAAATAAATTGATACTGTAACAAGCAAAAAACAAAAACCAGAGAGCAAATTGTACCAGTCAAATTCCTTGTTTGTATGTACGAACTTGGCAATAAAGCTGATTCTGATTTTGAGATATTCCCAGGTTCTAATGCCCAAATTTACATCTCAGACCCCACAGCCCCAATTACCATGTTTGAAAAAGAATAACAAGGTATACCTTATATTAAAGCTTTTTCTTTCAAGAAAAGATCCAATCTAGAGTAACACTGGTGATATAGACTAGACTAAAGTTGCAACATTCAGTCATATTTTACAGTGTCATAATAGCAGAAAACCAAACAGTATAACTTTACAGACATATCAAAAGTAATGGACACCATAGGAGGATTGATGATGATCGTACGCTTCCAATAGGTAAAATTATCAGGCAGCATGGGATGTATTTTCACTGTTATGCTGATGATACTCAGCTTTATTTATCCATAACTTCCTGATGAGCCCAACCAGTTATAGACTACGAGCATGTCTTAAAGACATAAAAACTTGGACCATGAGCCCTTCTATATTCAGACAAGACATAAGTTGTCGTCTTTGGACCGGAATCTTTAAAAAAGAAACTGCTTAGTAAATCAATCAATCATTTGTGTTTTTTTGACCAGGACATGTCATTTAAATCCCATATTAAGCAAGTTTCCAGAATTTCCTTCTTTCACCTCCGGAACATTTCCAAAATTAGAAATATTCTATCCAGGAGTGACGCTGAAAAACTAGTCCATGCATTTGTTACTTCAAGGCTGGACTATTGTAATTCTTTACTATCAGGATGTCCACAAAATGCAGTTAAAAGCCTTCAGCTGATCCAAAAAACGATGCAGCAACTGTTCTGATGAAAATTAAAAAGAGACATTGGATTTCTTCTATTTTAGCTTTATTTCATCTGCTCCCTGTTAAATCCAGAATACAATTTAAAATTCTCCTCATCACATATAAAGCCCTTAATGATCTAGCTCCATCAGACATCAGAGATCTGATTGTTCCATATGTTCCTAACAGAGCACTTTGTTCTAAGACTGCAGGTTTACTGGTGGTTCCTAGAGTCTCTAGAAGTAGAATGGGAGACAGATCCTTTAGTTATCAGGCTCCTCTCCTCTGGAACCAGCTCCCAGTTTTAGTCCGTGAGGCAGACACCCTGTCTACTTTTAAGGCTAGGCTTAAAACTTTCCTTTTTGATAAAGCTTATAGTTAGAGTGGCTTAGGTTATCCTGAGGTATCTCTGTAGTTATGCTGCTATAGGCTTAGGCTGCTGGAGGACATAATGACCACTTTCACTCTCTTCGTTACATTCTCATACTACTCTCCAATGTTCCGTTATTTGCTGTTATTTCAGCTTTTAACTCTATGTTCTCTCTCTATTTTTTCTCTTTCTAGAAGCAACATCTGACCTGGCTCTGTGTTTGGCTGTGGCACCTTCCTGGAGGGAGACATCGGCTGAGCTGCTGTTGCCAACAACTTAATGCTCACCCTATACAAATGATACACCTGGCCCTGTCTTTCAGTGTTTAACCCTGTCCCTCCTAGACATAGCTACTGGCTGAGCTTCTACTAAGACTGTATGTGCTCTCTTTCACACTCTAGAGTTAAAAACTGGCTCAGAGTTCATCTGCTTAGCTGTCTTTCTCTCTTAGATTAAGCCACTAAAGGAGCTATAACCATTAATGTTTTGCTTTTCTTTCCTATAGAAAGTACTCCTGGATCATTGCTTCTTTGTTCTCTTTGTGTCTCTGCTCTGTTATCTCAAACCTCCAGTCGGTTGTGGCAGATGGCCGCTCACATTGAGCCTGGTTCTGGTTCTGATGGAGGTTTCTTCCTGTTAAAAGGGAGTTTTTCCTCTCCACTGTCGCTACATGCATGCTCAGTATGAGGGATTACTGCAAAGTCAACGCCAGTGACTGTCCACTGTCTCTACATGCTCATCCAGGAGGAGTGAATGCTGCAAGTCACTGACTTGATGCAATCTGCTGGGTTTCCTTAGATAGAAAAATGTTTAACCAATTTGAATAATAAACTGAATCTGACTGCACTATATGATAGTTAAGATGAATTGTAATGTATGTACCCGACTTGAAATCTGTACGATTCGATTAAATTGACTTTGTAAAGTGCCTTTAGACGAGATGTGTTGTGAATTGGCGCTATATAAATAAAACTGAATTGAATTGAATTCAATGATCTGAGCTTGTTTTGCAGCCACAGTACGCGGACACCTTGGTTTTACTGAGTCAACCACGAACTCCTCTGTAAATATTCTGGAGTCAAATTTTTTTTACTTAAATACGGTCATGAACAAGATAACATTCTCTAACACAGCAGCACATCTACAACAAAAATGTTGGAAAAGGAAATAATCAGGGTCATGGAACAGTCAGACCTCAACAGGAATAAAAAGTTTAGGGGGTACACTTTTAGAGCTTTGCATTAACAAATCCTCTCAAACACCAGTGAACTTGTTGGCACTTTTTAAAACAATCCCATAAAGAAGTATTACTTGGTGATGAATCACTCTGATGGGGATGGTGATGAATACTGGGCTACCTTAGAACACAACAGATGTGGAACTATATTACATTTGAGGCAAAAGTCAAGAATTAGGTCAGTCTAGCATGAGAAACTGCTGAGACATAATGACGCATTGGTCCCACCAAATCCAAATGAGTTTGTGAGAGCGACCCGTCGGCCCTGAGCTCTCCATGGTTGTGCTGTGCAGGGAACATAATTTAGGTTGAACTCTGGCTCAGTACGGTCAAGGTTGAGGGTTGGGGGCAGCACCCCATGGTAGCAAGCCAAAGCAGTAAATGCTGCCTCTAGAGCCCCGGATGCCCCAAGCAGATGTCCTGTGGCTCCCTTGGTAGAAGAAACAGCCAGCTTGTCAGTGCTGTGCTGGAAGAGCCTCTTAATGGCTGCATTTTCTGCGGCATCACCCAAAGGCGTGGACGTGGCATGAGCATTGACATATGTGACATCTGTCGGTGAGACCGCAGCATCTCTGAGGGCTGCAGACATACTCCTGTTGAAACATCAGGCAGATAGTTAAATATGTCAAAGTTGATCACAATTTTGTCTTACATTTCTTTCATTTGCTACCAGAAATCTGATTTTCTAGTTGATTCATGATTCTCAGCTCATACTTTATAATTTAAAGCCCCAACTCTTTGCCTGCACCAGTATTGTTTAAAGTACAAAATACATTAGCTGAGTAATTGCAAAGACAGACAAACTCTGAACTAAGGCCTCATCCACATGGAGACGGGCTTAGGTGAATTCGCACGGGTATTTGGTCACCTAGGCGTCGTGTCCACACGGATTCAGCATTTTGGGAGAAAAAGAACGATGATTTTTGAAGACGGGTCCTAGAATGAAAACATTTCAAAGCGCCAGTTTCGTGTTTCTGTGTATACATACAAAAAGTGTATTTTCTGAAACATTGAAGTCGTAGCTCCGCCTCTCTCTGTCACCCATGTTGCTGTGTTTACCCTGCATGAGTTGTCTGCATGTCTGGCATTTTTGTTGCCTGCTTCTGCTGTGTTTCTGTGGCAGTGTCGCAGTGCCACCAATGGGCCTAGCATACACACTACAGCATTTTCAGTGGTGCTGTGCGCTCGTGTGGTTATCGTCTTCTTGTGGATTAGGCCTAAGTTCTTACAAATTTCTCCAACCATCTCCTATATACCTCCTGGCATGTGCAAATAAAGTCAGACAATGTATTTTAAGAAGTCTTTTTACACATCCACTATACCCCAAGATTGCCACATTTTTGCATTCCATTGACAGTACTGGAAAAAAGGTGCAACCTAAAATTATTCAAATCTTACCCAGATTATAAACACAAGTATTCCCCCCAAAAATGAAACACAACAGACAAGCTCTGTGTTGAGAAACTAAGTGCACCCCATACATAGCCAGATTATGGAAAAACCTTTTGTGTGGCTTTATTAGTTTCTCACATCACTGTGGAGGAATGTTGGCCCCTTATCTTTACAGCATTATTCTAACTTCATTGAGGTTTATGAGCAAGCAGCTTTGTGGTGCTCTCTAAAGGTACCAGCCCACCCCATCACTGTCAGGCTTGGGTCTGGAATTTGATTGGGTCATTGCAACACCTAATTGTTTTCCACTCCTTTTGTTAGACATTTGTTGCTTTTCAAAGCATTGCAGTCTGAGCTTTTGGTATTATGCGATCACACTAATAGGAAGATTGGCGACTGTCTTGTGTGTTTTCCATTTTTGAATAGTCTTTCTCTTACCGGGAGGAAGAACTTCGTTTTTTTTAAATAGCCCTAAAAGCTTTCCCACACTGATGGGCAGCAACCCTTCTGTCTTTACATCTTGGCATTTTGTTTTTAAACACCACTGTGCTTCAGACCAACAAACTGGCTCAACTGCTTAAATAGATGTGGTCATAAATGTGATTATCAACTATTAACTGCTTTTGATTGATTAACAGAATATGGCTGCTAGCCATAGTATGTGTATACTTATTTTTTCCTCACAGCCTATTTTAGCTTCATCTGTCATTAATAATGAATGTCTGGCATTTCTTTTACACTTGATGTTAGATTTTAAAAATGTAAGAATCTGGTAATTTGATTTGTAAAACACTAGAACTAACTAAAAGGAGGCTCTACTTTCTTTCTGCCATGACTGTATTAGCCTTCCAGCCAAAATCAGTAAAATGAAAGGCAAAGAGTGAAATGTTCTGCAAGTACTTCTAGATTCCATAAATGATCTCCTCCTTATTTCCATGACTGTCTGCTAAACCAGTAACCATCATGTTACTCATGCTACTTTGGTGTTCAAATGTAGTTGTGTGCCTGCACCTTGTCACTACTTCACGTAGCCCTATGAGACATTTTCTAACTTTTTCTTTCTCATCTTTTTTTTCCTTAACTTCTTCTACACAAATGCACTGCTCTTAGGTTACATCCTCTCTTCCTGCTTTTGGTATGCTGGCCCACCATGCATTTACATTACAAGCAAACCACTGCGGGGCCTGGATAAACTGGGCCAAGACCAGCAGTTATAACCATGCCAGGGTAAGGTTCTCTGGTCCCTTTCAGGGTCTGGGATGGGTTCACACCGGCATGATCCGCTCTGGAAACTGGACTCTGGCACGGTACAAAATGCATATTTGTGCATCATCTGCCTTCCCCATCTCTAACTGCAGAGTTGCAGTAATGTGGCTAGCATCCCTAATAAAAATGACCTTTCTGGATGCAAAATGCTCATTATCTTGAACATACACTCTTGAACAAGCACTTTTGAACTCTCCACTTCAAAACATAGTGGTGGCTGGATAATGCTGTGGGATTCCTTTGATTAGAATGGTTCGCTAACACCAATGCATGGCACTCTCTTTTATTTGGAAAAGAAAAATCATGCAATCATATCATTTTCCTTCAACCTCAGAATTATGCTTTAGTAGTTGTTGATATAGATTCAACTAGTTTATCAGGGTTTATCAATACACTTTTGTTTCAGTGTTAAGCAAAGAAATACAAAAACCTGTCTGAGTCACCTGAATGCTCCATCCCCGTCTACAGTGGGTGCAGTAATGTGACTAGCATCCCCTGAAAGCCCATATCCCAGGACCTCCGCGTAGATCCTGGCCCCCCTTGTCAATGCATGACCCAGCTCCTCTACCAGGATCACAGCGGCTCCCTCTCCCATCACAAACCCGTCTCTGTCTGGATGGAAAGGTCTGGAGGCAAGCGGAGGGTTGTCGTTCCATTTGGTGGCGAGTGCGCGGGCCCTGGCAAAGCCGGCTATTGACAATGGCCCAACGCAGGATTCTGTTCCACCTGTAACCATAGCAACAGCATCCCCGTGTATGATGAACCTGGCCGCATCACCTATGGCGTGAGCGCCGGTGGTGCAGGCCGTGGACACAGCGTGGTTTGGACCCATCAGTCTGTGTTTGATGCTGATGTGCCCCGCGGCCATGTTTACAAGGATGCGGGGCACAAAGTAGGGACTAATTCTGTTGTAGCCCTTTTCTCTGAAAGCAGCAGAGGTGCGAGCAATTTCATCCAGTGACACCATCCCCATGCCAACAGCCACCCCCGTCTTAAGATGCTCCTCTGGGGATTTGGGGCACCACCCTGAGTCCTCAAGAGCCAGTTGAGCAGCTCCAAGGGCCATCACGGTGGCTGAGGACATGCTGTTCATTTCCCCACGTGTTGCAAATGTTTCCTCGTTAAACTGACCCTCACCAGTCCCTCTGGGTACAACAGCTGCCACTTTACAGGGTACAGTCTTGTACTCCTCAGGGTCCAGGGCGACAATCCCACTCTGGCCCCTGATGAGGCGGTCCCACGCCAGAACGGTGCCTGTGCCCAGGGGACACACCAGTCCTATTCCTGTAATAACAACCCTCCTCCTCCTCAAAGACTGCTGTCCACACGTGGGGTGCTGGTAGGGTTGGTTAGAACAAAAGGCGGCTTTTTGAAGCAGCGTTCTTCTGTAATATTGAGTCAGTTGGAGTTTCCTCCAAGAGGACAGAAATAAAGTTGACATTTTAATGTTTCCCACAACTGAACCGGCTGTTCGGAAAAAAACGAAAGTAGCTAGCCTAAAGGCTAATAGGGGATTGTTTTTTTTAGCTTGTTTTAGGTACTATCAGCAAACGCCATCTCATTAATAACAAAACATACAGCGCCTTATTACCTTTATTTGTGAAACGTAAAATGTATACGCATATAAAAAAAATTAGAAACGGATTAACCCAATATCCAATTTGTGCAGTTTTGAAGGTCCTTATATTTAGTTTGGCAGTTTGTGGGGCACATTCCTCAAGGACCCCAGGCGTAAGCATTTTAGCTTTCATTTGAAAGTAGCAGCAGCTACATCTTCCTCCAGATCGTTTAAAACAAAATGACTCTGTCTCCAGCGGTCACAACACTGTGTGAGAACTCCAATGAGGTCTTCCTGGACGCGGCGAAGTTGCTGCTTACATATGCGGACAACATTATAAGGTACTGGAAACAAGTCAGTGTAATGTTTCACGGTCCGGTGGGATTTTTCTGCTAACTTCCTGCTTTCTTTCATCGATTTGAATAAAAAACAAACAAAACAAATAGATCTCTTACCTTCCGATATCTGCTTTAAACAGGGTTCGTTGGCGCCGCTTTGGAGAAATCAATACACATTTCTATGTGAAATCTTCACACAGCGAGAGGGATTTCTGTGTACGTGAAATCATTAGGGAACAGTTTAGAAATAGTTCTGTCTTTTCCTACCTGTTCCGAAAACACCCGAAACAAAACGGCTAAATAATGCTACCTCAGGACAAACACGGCTGGGTGCATTTCATGGAAGAACAAGGTCTTTTTCTTTTGGATGATGAATTCTTCATAAAGGCTTGAGTATACTCAGCTTTGGCATGAATGTCAATAATCTGGCAATTTAATGATTTCTTTAAGCCATTTTGCTCATACATAATCATACACACCCACTAATATTGGTTGAATGTCTTCTGGTAAGTTACACCTCATATAACAAGTCGTCAACAAGCTTCTGCCATAATACTAGCTGAGTATTTGACCTCTCTTTGTGTCAGAATTGGTACAATTTGTTCAATTGATTCCTTTTCTCACACAAATCTGACCTTTAACATAGTTTATGTACGATTCAGGTCAAGGCTTCGAGGAAAGCCATTCCAGATGATTGTTAGTCTGTTGTATCCATTCCATAACCAGCTTTGACGTGTTTGAAATCATTGTGCTGTTGAAACACCCAAATGTGTCAAACTGTTGATCCAGCAGCAACATGCTCGTCACTTAGTTCAGTGTTAGGTTTGACAACCTTGCCTTGATGCCTCCTAATTGACACCACCTATTTCAGTGGAGCTCGAAGGTGTTTGTTGTGGTACAGGTACATTTTAATTGGTTAGCACCCCCTCAGCTCAAGGAGACGTAAAAGTAGCTTCACTCTGGACCATGGCTGGGCAACTCCATTCCTCAAGCGCCAGCGTCCTGCAGCTTTTAGATGTGTCCTTGGTCCAACAGACCTGAATCAAATGGCTCAATTACCTTCTCATTATGCAGTCAAGTTCTGCACAGGCCTGGTAATGAGGCATACATTTGATTCAGGTGTGTTGGACCAAGGACACATCTAAAAGGTCCAGGACAAAGGTCCAGGACAAAGGTCCTCGAAAACTGGAGTTGGCCATCCCTGCTCTGGACAGTCACACTAGTGTTTCAACAGGTTCTAGTTCATAGTGGGCTTGAGCTTTTATGGTTCATAAGTGGTTCCTGAACATCTTGATTTATTTTCCCATTTGGAGCAATGTGGTCTTAACTGCCCTGGTAACTGAGGGGCTCAGGTAAGCATAGGTAATTCTCTCTTTAAAAGTCTCAAAGGTTTTTACTTGGACCAGAATCATTCCTATCCTACTAAACGGTCCCCTGACTTGCTTGATTAAGAAAGTTTAATATCCCATTTTCATAACCACATGGAAAACACGTGGGATCTTAAAGTTTATTACAGTTTTATTGTCTGTCAGAGTTTAAAATCTGGTTGTTTTCTTACTTTTCATTTAATGAGTAAAAAAGCCCAAGTGATGAGCTTTTGGACCCAGTGGTTCTTTTAGCTGATTTCTTCCTGTTATTAAAAACTCACCTCACCCTCTTCTTAAAAGCATTTGTAATAACTGTTGTTGAATTTAGTGTATCCAGTGTGATCAAAATGTGTTTACTGAATAGAAAAGAAATTCCCCCATCTTATTTTTTATGTCGCTGTCAACAGGTACCCCAATGAAGAAAAGTACAGGTCTATCCGCATTGGCAATCCCACTTTCTCCACCAAGCTGCTGCCAGTCAAAGGAGCTGTGGAATGTCTCTTTGAGATGGGATTTGAGGAGGTAAATAAACAAACGGCTTTCATGTGGTGTAGTTCATTTAGAGCTGCTGCTCCTCTGTGGTTCGTTTTATTTAACTGTAATTAAACCTCACCGTTTGCAGGCCGAGACCCACTTGGTCTTTCCTCAGTCTGCATCAGTGGAACAGCTGAAGCTCATCAGGGAATCTATTGCTGCGGAGCGGGACCTGAGGATGCGTGGGGGATGTCCCGTCCAACCTGCTTCTCAGCCGGTTGTGGCCACAGCGTCAGCACCAGAGAGCTCTGCTGCTGCTTCCAGCCCACCAGCAGCTCCAGCAGCCCCATCAACCCAACAGCCGTCATCCAAGGTAGATGTTCTCTCAGAGATTGTTGCCTTTTTTAGGAGTGAAGACTGTACATCTTTCCCTCTGTAAATCATTTTGTTTATTCTCTACGTTCTGTGTTTTTTCCTCCGTTTTCTTTGGGTTCCACTGTCGAACCGAAATGACTTTAGCTTGTTCTTATAATCAAGCATGAGCATAGCATACTGTTGTTGAGACTCCTCCAAGGCCACCATCGGTCAGGCCTCTGTAGAGCATTCTGGTTGGTCCTACCGGATCATTACACAGTGAGACCTGCTATCACAGCCATTTGTTTCAGCAGCAACACGGATGTGTTTTGGAAAGTGTAGCTTCAGTGTTTTTGTGAATATAATAACATATAATATAATTGCAGGGGAAACACTTGCCTGATCCAATCCTGAATATCGACTCGGGGTCCAATCAAGGGATTTCTGAATGATGTACTAGAATTATTCCTCATATCCTCATACCTGTGAGCCCCACTGTCAGTGGGTTTATATCGGCGCCACCTGATACAAACACGCTGCTGTGTTGTGGTGGAACAGGTCAACTGATGCTGCCAACATGTCTGCGGTTTGCAAGAAGGCTGCTACTAACATTTAATTGACTGACTCCACTTAGCCCGGCTCTGCTTCGCTTGGTGAGCGTTTTCATCACTGGTTTTTCTGCACTGGTACCTAGTTTTTTTGCTCCTGATCAGGAACGATCCGGGCTGAGTACGGGCTACATGTGACATGAACAGACTGCCATTCACTGATTGGCCATGGGACCAAGAGAAATGAGAAGGTTTTTCCAGAGATAGTGCAGGGAAAGATTCATAACCCCTGGGCCTTGTTTTAGCCGTGTAGCCTAAAGTAGAACCATTGGAAAAGGAGCAATGATGCTGTGGAGAAAACAGTTTTAATTTTTGTTGAAAATGTTTAAGAAATAAAAACAAAATATGTTCATAAGAATTATATGTAGATAGAGTGATTTCAACCTATTATTGTGATTGATGTCACTGTTTAGGACAACTATTTGGGCAGGGCTGTTTTAATAGCTAAAGTGAAAGCAGTTCAGGTACAACTTGCAGCTCTGCCACTTTGAGTGTTTTCCAAGGTGGAAGTGATCAGGCCAACAACCAATTACAAGTTCATCAAGTTAACTCTCAAAGTAAAGTGAAGTAACCCACTTGAAGAGTGGAGATGTTTCAAAGGAACCGCAGTCAGGCAAAGGATTACAGAACTGGTGCTGAATGTTGCGCTCTGAATGACCAGCCCACCACTGTGGTGGAGAATAGAGGGTTTGTTGGACCTTTGGAGCTGCTGGAGCCACAGTATGCCCTCCCTTCAAAACACTGCAGAGTTGACTAAACTGTTTGAATAGTTCATCATCACCTCCAGGGTTGGGTGTCTCATCTGACAGCTGCTGACTTTACCACAGACATTTGGACTTTGAGGTATTCCTGATGTTACTGCTTAGCCTTGGTGTTACATGAAGGAATCCCCTATTGCTAGGGACACACTACACTGTTTCTGCCTGATTTTACCCACGATTCCCAGTCAGGGGAAGTCAGCATCAGTCTGTAGTAGCTGTGGTCAGTCAGCAGGGTGAGTTGGCAAAAGAATCTGTTGGTATAAGAGGAGGTGAAGACTGGATTCTGGAGGGACTGGTCTCCAACCCAACTGCAAACTTGTGTTGCTGACAGCTAATGAGAAAGAAGCAGAGACACGACAATAGCTGTGAGGCGATTTTCCTATAACTTTATGTAGCAGCCCCCCTTTATGTATTTCTTTTAGTTCACCACCAATCAACTGGATAGCCGTGAAAGCTAAAAACACCCATTAAAAACACATGACTTACAGGGGTTGGACAATGAAAGTGAAACACTTGGTTTCTTACAACCGGGAGCAGCTGATTAATATCTCAAAAGCTCAAATAATACTTCAGCTACAACCCCAAATCCCTGATGAGTTGAAAAGGAGACGCCGTGGATGCAGAGCAGGAGCTAAGAGAAGAGAGAGAAGAGAGAGAAGGAGGAAGTTCAAACCATCTCTTCCGTCGATTTTGATGGGCAATGTGAGATCATTGGGAAACAAGTTGGATGAACTCCAAGCCCTACAAAGGACCCAGCCAGAGTACTGGGCATGCAGTATTATGTGTTTTACTGAGACATGGCTGCAGGATCATATCCCCGACTCCAGCGTCTCTCTGCCGGGCTTTTTAACCATACGAGCAGACAGAGATTTAAAGAGGAGCGGCAAATGTAATGGAAGTGGACTGGCAGTACTTGTGAACAACTGATGGTGTAATCCAGGACATGTTACTGTGAAGTGTCATCTCTGCAGTCCAGATATTGAACTGTTGGCAGTAAGTTTTCGTCCATATTATTTACCCAGAGAGTTCACCAGTGTTATTTTGGTAACAGTTTACGTTCCACCTTCCTCTGTTGCTGACACTGCATGTGATGCCATCAGCTCAGTTATTGCTAAGCTACAGACACAAAACCCCAATGCTTTTGTGGCAATTTCTGGTGATTTTAACCATGCTTCACTCTCTGCTACACTTCCAACGTTTCAACAATTTGTCAGCTGCTCTACCAGAGAAAACAAAACGTTGGATTTGTTTTATGCAAATGTCAAGGACTCATACATCTCTACAGCAAGACCTCCTCTAGGCAAATCAGATCACAATCTTGTTTTTCTCTGCTCGAAATATAAGCCCCTTGTTCAGAGACAACCTGTAATAAAGAGGACTGTGAGAAAATGGTCACAGGAAGCTGAAGAAGCTCTGCAAGGTTGCTTTGAGGCTACAGACTGGGACGCACTGTGCCAGCCACATGGAGAGGACATCAATGCCATGACCGAGTGTGTAACCGACTATATAAACTTCTGTGTGGATAACATCATCCCCACCAGAACCGTGAGATGGTTCCCCAATAACAAACCTTGGATCACCAGTGACCTGAAGGACCTGCTTAACAAGAAAAAAAGAGCCTTCAGAGAGGGAGACAGAGAATTATTGAGGATTATACAGAAGCAACTTAAAGTCAAGATAAGAGACAGCAAGGAGGTGTACAAGAAGAACCTGGAGAGCAAGCTCCAGCAAAACAATATCAGAGATGTGTGGACAGGGATGAAGAAGATCACAGGCTTCAAGCAGAAAGAAGATCAGACCGATGGAGGTCTGGACAGAGCCAATGAACTGAACACATTCTTCAATAGGTTCAGTTCAGAAACCAGCTTCGCATCCTCCTCTCCTGCTCACAGCCAAACAGACATTCCATCTTCCTTTGACCCACAGGACCCACAGCTGTCCAGTAACACCTCACATTTTTTATCTTCCACCTCAGCCCTAGACCCTTCTGCTTCTACATGTTTGCCTTCAACCATATCAGAAGATGCTGATGCTTCCTTTGCTTCCCCCTTCCACCTGTGTGTCTCAAGAAGTCAGGTTAAGAGACAACTGGAGAGACTGAATAGGAATAAGGCTGCAGGTCCAGATCATGTCAGCCCTAGAGTCCTGAAGGCCTGTGCAGAGCAGCTCTGTGGGATTCTGCAGCACCTCTTCAACCTTAGCCTGGCCCAGAAGAAGGTTCCGGTGTTGTGGAAGACCTCCTGTCTTGTTCCGGTACCAAAGAAAACTCACCCATCAGTCCTCAATGACTATAGACCTGTTGCCCTGACATCTCACATCATGAAGGTCCTAGAGAGACTCCTGTTGGCCCACCTGAGTAAGCAAACAGTAAAGCATCAGGACCCCCTTCAGTTTGCTTATCGCTGTGGAGTTGGAGTTGAAGATGCCATCATACACCTGCTTCAACAAACCCACTGTCATCTGGACAAAGCCAGCAGCACTGTGAGGATCATGTTCTTTGATTTCTCCAGTGCATTTAATACAATCCAACCTGATTTGCTTTGTCAGAAACTCCAGAAGACTCAGGTGGAGGCCTCAACAATCTCCTGGATCAAAGACTACCTGACAAACAGACCACAGTTTGTGAGACTGAAGGGTTGTGAGTCTAACCAGGTAGTCAGCAGCACAGGAGCACCACAGGGGACTGTACTCTCACCATTCCTTTTCACTCTGTACACCTCAGACTTCCAGTACAAGACAGACTCCTGTCATCTGCAGAAATACTCGGATGATTCTGCAGTTGTGGGGTGGATCAGAGATGGACAAGAAGCTGAGTACAGGAAGGTGGTGGACCGCTTTGTGGCATGGTGTGGAAACAATCATCTCATTTTGAACGTGACTAAAACAAAGGAGATGATTGTAGATTTTAAGAGAAACAAGAATAAGTCAAAAACTATTTCTATCATGGGAGAAGAAGTGGAGGTGGTGGAGGAGTATAAATACCTCGGTGTTCACCTGGACAACAGACTAGAGTGGAGATGCAACTGTGAAGCCATCTACATGAAAGGACAGAGCAGACTGTACTTCTTGAGGAAGCTTAGGTCCTTTGGTGTTTGCAGCAAGATGCTGCATATCTTCTATAAGTCTGTTGTGGAAAGTGTGATCTCTTCTACCATCATCTGCTGGGGAAGCAGCATCAGAGCCAGGGACTTAAAAAGGTTCAACAAGCTGATAAAGAAGTCTGCCTCTGTTCTGGGGACTCCTCTGGAACCTCTGGAGGCCATTGTGGAAAGAAGGATTCTTCATAAAATGAAGAACATTATGAAGAACCCTGAGCATCCTCTTCATGAGACTGTCCTACAACAACAGAGTGTCTTCAGTCAGAGGCTTCTTCAGATCTGCTGTAAGACAGGAGATCCTTCCTGCCCACAGCCATCAGCATCTACAACGGCTCTTTGAGGAAACCTTCATAATATGAGCTATAACAACATTTAATTTCCCTTTGGGATTAATAAAGTATTTTTGAATTGAATTTTGAATTTACACCACAATAATTTATTAGTATGGTGTAGGGCCTCCTTTTGCGGCCAATACAGCGTCAATTTGTCTTGGGAATGACATATACAAGACCTGCACAGTGGTCAGAGGGATTTTAAGCCATTCTTCTTGCAGGATAGTGGCCAGGTCACTACGTGATACTGGTGGAGGAAAACGTTTCCTGACTCGCTCCTCCAAAACACCCCAAAGTGGCTCAATAATATTTAGATCTGGTGACTGTGCAGGCCATGGGAGATGTTCAACTTCACTTTCATGTTCATCAAACCAATCTTTCACCAGTCTTGCTGTGTGTATTGGTGCATTGTCATCCTGGTACACAGCACCGCCTTCAGGATACAATGTTTGAACCATTGGATGCACATGATCCTCAAGAATGGTTCGGTAGTCCTTGGCAGTGATGCGCCCATCTAGCACAAGTATTGGGCCAAGGGAATGCCATATGGCAGCCCAAACCATCACTGATCCACCCCCATGCTTCACTCTGGGCATGCAACAGTCTGGGTGGTACGCTTCTTTGGGGCTTCTCCACACCGTAACTCTCCCGGATGTGGGGAAAACCGTAAAGGTGGACTCATCAGAGAACAATACATGTTTCACATTGTCCACAGCCCAAGATTTGCGCTCCTTGCACCATTGAAACCGATGTTTGGCATTGGCATGAGTGACCAAAGGTTTGGCTATAGCAGCCCGGCCGTGTATATTGACCCTGTGGAGCTCCCGACGGACAGTTCTGGTGGAAACAGGAGAGTTGAGGTGCACATTTAATTCTGCCGTGATTTGGGCAGCCGTGGTTTTATGTTTTTTGGATACAATCCGGGTTAGCACCCGAACATCCCTTTCAGACAGCTTCCTCTTGCGCCACAGTTAATCCTATTGGATGTGGTTCGTCCTTCTTGGTTCGTATGCTGACATTACCCTTGATACCGTGGCTCTTGATACATCACAAAGACTTGCTGTCTTGGTCACAGATGCGCCAGCAAGACGTGCACCAACAATTTGTCCTCTTTTGAACTCTGGTATGTCACCCATAATGTTGTGTGCATTTCTATATTTTGAGCAAAACTGTGCTCTTACCCTGCTAATTGAACCTTCACACTCTGCTCTTACTGGTGCAATGTGCAATCGATGAAGACTGGCTACCAGGCTGGTCCAATTTAGCCATGAAACCTCCCACACTAAAATGACAGGTGTTTCAGTTTCATTGTCCAACCCCTGTATATAAGCAAACACAGGCTTTATAATATGGATAAAATACAACAAAAAAACATACCTTGCTGCTTTCACCAGGGGATGCAATTCATAAAAACCTGATGTCATAAGACAGGCGTCACGGTTAGAGAATAAAGCCATCAGTGAGTGCGCTGCCACTAATCCAATCACTGCCAGCTTTTATAAGGCCCACCCCTCCTGGATATGACATCACAAGGCACAAAACTACACCCACAAATTGCATCAATGCAAACAGATAAACACACTTATGAATAATTTGCACAACTTAAATGCAGTCCAACTGATTCAACAAAGCTTGAATTTACTTAAATTTACGGTTTATTCATAAATATGAAACATTCTGAAAATAAATGCAAAACAGCACTGGTGTCAAAATAAGGTGAGTTCTTTTCATGTAATCCATGCAACATATAGCAAACTTCTAATATTTGACTATAGAACAAATGTAATAATGAATATCCCTAAGTGTGATCCGTGAAGTGTATATTGAAGGCACACAGTTGAAACAGTGCAAGCCTGATCTGGAGTTCTGGAGCTGGTGAAGTAAAGAGGCTTGTAATGAACGAAGTATAATCTGTAAAAAGCTAAAAAATAACTGATGAAAATGTATGGTAACATGTAAAGGTTAGAAAAGAAGCAGATTAGGAAACAGTGTGGGCGGTTCGGAACTTGCCATGACTGAAAAGCAGCTGAGTGGTTTTGGAACTTTGAAACAGAGAAACAGAAAAACGTAGAAGACCGGATCAGTGCATTGAGCAATCTGAAGGTCGTCAGTATAACCAAAAAAGGACATGAAATAAGGTACATTTCCTGGACTATAAAGACAGTGAGTGAGTGTAGAAACGGGGTTGTATACCTCGCAGAAGATCAGTGAACAAGATCGGAGAGAGGCTACAGGTGAGGATCAACCCGATGCCATTGAAGGACTGTGTCTCAAATTTAAGGATCTGATTTCATCTAAAGCCTTTTTTACCCAGACAACAGAAGTGAACTTGATCGGTGGCCAGCTGATTGCTCTAAGATCCAGGCTTCAGCAAGTCCTGAATCTAACTTATTTAGGCCTCTGGATTCATCCAAACTCTCCCAATTAAAGAAACCATTACCTCCAGATTGAAACTGCAACCAAGAACTGGTTTAATCATTGAAAGTTCGGAACATCAGTATTTGTCACTTAAAGGAAGAAACCCGAGGGTCAAGTCCTATATCCTTCAAGAAATCACTCGTTGTTACCAGAAGAAAACATTTGGTCTATGGAAGAATCTCCGTCTTCAAAGCCTCTCAAAACTCACTAGTTTCAGCTTCAGGGAAAGACAGGTTGAGTTGATTAATTTGTTTTTATTATTGTTGGAATAATCAGTATTGCTGAATTTAAGCTGTTACTTGCTCCTGCCAAAGCGCTACTAATTAAAGAAAGCATATAAAATTCTAGTTAAGTTGTGGACTTTCAATTATTTAAGTCACAGTACTGTTGGTTTTTCATTGGTGGTAAAAAGTCTTGTTGTTTGGTCCTAATATATTATAGGATGTTTTTAACGGTTGCCTTAGTCAAATAAGTTAAAACAGCGTCCTTGAAGCTCGTGCCGAGCTACTAAAATTATCCTAGTCCATATACCAAGTGCCAGTTGTAAAATAGGGAATGAGCAGCCGTGAACAAAAGTAACTGTGCAAGGTGAGGATGACCGCGAAGGGCTACTCGGTCACCCGGGCCTCCAGTTGAAGAAGGGCGAGACTTTTGGATGAAGGCTGTCAGGGGCTAGGTGAGTCATTTCCCAACACCAGCTTAAACAGAACTTTCAGTAAGCCTGTTGGTTTAGGGAAGTCCGGACCCGTTGGATGGAGAGCTGGTTTGAGCAATACCTCTAAGGAAAGGGAAGTAGTTGGGAGGGGTTAGCTCATCGGACAACGAAACTGGGCAAAATACAAATTGTCAAACTGGTTTCAGCTGTTCTGATAAGTTCTGCAGGTTGTGGTCCCTCAGCAGGTCCAGCTGTTCCGTCTTTGAGTTGTGAAACCGAAACCAGACGGTCAGAGAGAACACTGAGTCTTGTCAGAATCTGTGACCACTGTCAAAGTGGTGCAGTGCTAAAAGAAACCATGACTGCTGAGAGGAGGATAGTTGGTCATTTTAAGCTAATGTAGAGCAGCTGAATTACCAGTCATACAAACATTGGTTTTAACAACATTATTGTATTTATGGTCATCGAGTGCAAACCTATGCTTTAAGACTGCAGTATCAGTACAAAGATGATTCACTTTCTGACAAATATCATTTTTTACTGTAGTTTTGGCCCAGAATGATCTGAACCTCATTTTGATAAATTCATACAATCAGTTGAGATGAAGCTGAAATTGCTAAACCGTTACGTCCAAATAAGAGCTTCAAGTAATAACATTTGTTTAGGTAGTGAAACACCAGCTCCCAGATGTATTGTAACTCTCTGGTTACATATTAGCTAATTAAACCCTGGGCTCCCTATGTGTTTTATTCATAAATGGTAGGATGTGTGGCTTAAGCTAAGCTTTATGGAGTCTGGAAATGATCCACTGATGGGCAAAAAAATGATTCCATTCAGCTGTATTCTATGGTAGAGCTGCTGGTTGTGTATTCATTTGGAGGCTGACCTCTGACTTGGAAGGACCTTCAGATAAAATAAGGCTAAACATACTCTGTCTGCATAAGAGGGCAAATATAGTATTGTTAGCCTGTTACTTTGAAATGCTGTTAAGTAAAAGTGAAAAGGCAGTTTTGACTGTCGTTTTTAAGATTCTGATGCGTTTTGTCTGTCAGGAGAGCAGCATGGGTTTGTTTGTGACTCTTCAGTCCAACTTCCAACATGTGCTGCAGTACGAAAGCCTTGAGCTGCAGCTAAAAGCCAGAAGCACCATCCCTCACCAAGAGCTGTCCGCCGCTGCTCAACATAAGCTGAAGGAGCTGGAAGAGGC
The DNA here is from genome assembly GCF_021462225.1 of Girardinichthys multiradiatus. Taxonomy (NCBI): domain Eukaryota; kingdom Metazoa; phylum Chordata; class Actinopteri; order Cyprinodontiformes; family Goodeidae; genus Girardinichthys; species Girardinichthys multiradiatus. Next base: position 3,525,348 of record NC_061806.1, on the reverse strand, counting down.
TGACCCAGGTGAGATCCCGCTCACTCTGTCACACCTGTGCGGTTACCTAACCTGCTCACACATCAGATCAGAGAATCTGAGGAAACTCATCTTATTGTCCTGTGTGTAGAATGTAAACTGGGAATAGAAGAGTGTTTGGTGCTGGAGCTGCTCAGGTGGTTCAAACAGGACTTCTTCTCCTGGGTGGACTGTTTGCCCTGCAGCCGGTGTGGAGGTCCTACCAAACACGGTCAGGGTCTCAGTCCCACTGCTGAGGAACTCCGCTGGGAAGCTCAGCGAGTGGAGAACCACTACTGTCAGAGCTGCCGGCTCTCCACCAGATTCCCTAGGTTGGTGGTGATGGGGGGGGGGGGACAAGTTGGATATAAGCAGTTATGTAAATAAATTGTCATCCTCTCACTGATACACATGCTATTAATAGCATTTATTTTATTGTAGCTGTATTTTAACGCTGTAGATCGAACAACAGAGAACATATGTGTTATTCTATGAATTATCAGAAATATTTGATATAAACATGGTTTCATTTGTCAGCTATTCTTTCTTGCATCTCTTTGCAATAACAGATTTGCATACTCTTCATTCCTGCTAGCATTTTTATGAGTATTCTCTACGGTTAAGAAAGCATCAATAACAAAAAGCAACCTCATCATCATCTGTTACAATATTCTTTGTTAAACTTGAAAATGATTACATTACCTTATTACTTGTAGCTTTTGGTGTTGATTTCTTTTATTATGGTATACTTTAGGTATAACAATCCTGAGAAACTTTTAGAAACCAGAAGGGGGCGCTGTGGAGAGTGGGCCAACTGTTTTACTTTGTGCTGCAGAGCTCTGGGTCTTGAGGCCAGGTACATATGGGACAGTACAGGTATGTCCATGTCCACTAGATCTTACATCAGTAACATCTTATACAATATCATTCTGCTGAGTGTCACATTTCTCTGTATTCTTACTGCATTTCTATCAGAAAACTGGCTTTTAGTGAGCAAAACCTGGACTTTCAGATTCACTTAGAATGTTCACTGGACTGCATCATGCACAGGGATGGGTACCTTTCACATTCAAACCAACAAGGTATCGATACCCAGTACCTGGGAATCGATACCGGTACCGGTTTTATGTGGTAATAAATGTTAATTTGTTAAATAATAAAATATTATAAAAAATCTTGTGCTTAACCAGGTGCTTCCTCAGATTAGAGATATTCCCGCTGCTGGCTTTGCACTTCGTGTCTCAAATATTGCAGCGAGCGTAATCTGCATCACATTTTGAAAAGTGGAGCCATATTTTTGAGTGCTTTTTACACATCAGCCATGTTTTGTTGACTTTACCAGCGGCTACTGAAGTCATTACACTGTTCTGCGTGCAATGCTGTGTTCATGTCTGGCATGGAAAATCGGCCACTCTTCCACTCCCTCAGTGTCACACTGATGCATTTAGATACCGAAACATGGTACCGTTTGACTTTACGTGAATAGATAGTTGGGAGTACTGAAATAATTCAATCGGTACCTATAAAAGTATCGGATTTAGTACCCATCCCTAATCATGCAAAGGTTTTTGTAGTAGGAATGTCCTGCAGTTTGTTCCTGCTTGGTCTGCAGTCACACCTCCATCCTCATTGATATGCATATAAATCTAGTGTTTGTCTTGTTGCAGACCATGTGTGGACAGAGATCTACTCTGTGTCTCAGCATCGCTGGCTGCACTGTGACTCGTGTGAGAACGTCTGTGATAAGCCGCTGCTGTACGAGGTCGGCTGGGGAAAGAAACTGGCCTACGTTCTGGCTTTCTCCAAGGACCAGGTCAGACCAGTGCATAAATAGCAACTTCTGCTTCTGGCATTACCTTAGCCTGATCAGAGCTGATCCTCTATCGTCCAAGATATTTCCTCTTTCCAGCTTCTGGTGTCACCTCTAAAGTTAACAAACTGGTTTTAATGGAAAAACACACGAGGGTGAAAGGGGTTTCTTTTTGAGGAAGTCTACAGATTGTTGTAAAAAGCTCAGAATTTATAGCTGCTGCCAGTCCATATTGAAAGCATTCAGTTGAGGTGTATCTGATCAGGGAGGAGGAGACTGCAGGGAAGAGCCAGAACTCACAGGAGGCACCATGGATCCCTTTAGGCCTGGACACACCTCAAGATGAGGAGATGGAAGGTGTCGCTTAATGTTAAGGTTTCCCCTCCAGCGTCTGTTACCCATGCAACCCCAAACGCTGATGGATGGATTGGAGGGGTGGCAGGATGCTCTCAGGAAAATAAGAGCATGTAAATTTACATTTTACTAATGTACATCTGTGTTATTATTCCCTCCTAGGTGTTTCTTTGTGTATTATTAGACCTGCCCTGATTCTGATCTCTGGTGTTTGTAAAGCTTCGACCTCCCGATACAGAGTTCAGCCAAAACAAATTCTCTTTAAGAAACAGGATAAAAGAAGCTTTTAGAAGAATGTTGAAACAGTATTTTGAATAATGAATATATATCATGGTAGTTGCTTACACCATGAAACCATAGAGCTGTTTTTAAATGCAGTAAAGAGACACATTTTGGGTTTAAAAAAAGTGTTTTTTTTCTACAGGTGGTTGATGTAACATGGAGGTATTCCTGCAAACATCCAGAGGTCTTGTCGAGGAGAACCAGGGTCCAGGAGGCTTGGCTGCTACACACTATAAATGGGCTCAATGCTGCTGTGAGTTCTAACTCTTTTTAATCTGCTTTTTGGGATTAACTGATGTGGTGGAAGTGTTCTTTAAACCTAAGAGCTTGCATTCGGTTTCCAACCATGAAGAGACAGCAGTCCCTGAGTCCAGACAGGAAGAGAGAACTGACAGAGAGGCTGCTTGTTGAGCTGGTGGAGTTCATTTCTCCAAAAAACCCCAAATCTGGAGAACTGGGCGGCCGCAACTCCGGTTCTTTGGCCTGGAGGATGGCACGGGGGGAAACCAGAGCGGCTGATACAAAGGCGACCACACAGGTACAGTAAATGACATATGGATTAATGTTGGTGTTCTTCAGAAGTTGGACTGAGGGTGCTTTTTTTTTTTGGTCCGTGTGTTTCTTTCAGGCTGAAGCTTTTGTGTTTATTCCGACTGAGGAAGAAAAGAAAGCCAAGTTGCTACACGTGCACTACAGTGCCCCCAAGGACCAATACTGCCGGGTGTCTAGCTCCTCTGAAATAATTCCAAACTGGGATCAGTGTGTGTGGACAAAGGAGTCCGTCTTCAGGAAAGTGGAGGATGATTGGAAGATGGTGCGTTTATTATTCTTGGATTCGCCAAAGAAAATATATGCTTGATTTTCAGTAAATGTTCAAACCTTTTGGTGAGAGATTTGAAATAATTGCGTTATCTTTTTGTTGTATTTGTTTGGCCTGTTAAGTGTCACAATTTCAGACTATTAAAATTATATAATTTTATTATGCTATCAACGGTAAAGGCGTGTTAAGCTCTCCTATATTCAGGCAAGACTTTGTATAACTTTTTTTTTAAACTTTTTAATGGTTCGAGGTGTAATGTTGAAGTAATAGTTGAATATTGGTACACTTAAATTTACATGTCAGTACTTAGTGGTTACAGGAAAAAACAACAGGTTTGGGTTCATGGAACCTACTGGCACTAGGGACAAGAAATCAGCTAAATAATGGCGTGTTGCCCTTATACTCAAGTCAGATTTTTTTGAGTTACCTGTCTGAAATGCAACACTTCTTAGCACTTCTTACAGGTTGTATCTCATTAAACCTAAGGTCTAAGCAACATGCAGTATATGGCTGTGATTGTGGTTGATTGACTTTCTCTCTTCAGGTTTACATCACACGGACAGAAGGCTCTTCTGTGGGAAAAATCAGCTGGAAGTTTGACTTTGCTCCAGCTGGATTTAAGATCGGTTCTGTTTCCATCATGGCCAGTAGCCACACGTTCCACTCTGGGAAAGTCTGTTGGAGCTTGCAGTCTGGGCAGATAACAACTGAGTTTTCTGGCGGTATATCTATGTCCTATACATCTATGTGCTATACTTTAAGGAGAATCAAGATATTGTATTATCTGATTTTTGTCTGACCTTTATGTTCTGTTTTTGAACCCACAGATGGGAGGCTACAGTCATTTCCCAGTCTGTCTGGGTCTTCAGAGCTAATTGTAGCAGCAGAGCTTAGCGGAGGAGAGGGGGAAACCTCATGGCAACACTCTCAGTTATTCAGACAAGGCTTGAATGGTCAAGAGTCGTCATTTGAAGTCATCATCCAACTACAAGATTTATAACCTTTGTTTTGACTTTAAATGTGACATTTTTTCACTATGAATTGTCCTGGTTGGTTTGGAGCTAAATGAATTAGTATCTGTAGATTAACATTGTCAGAGAGAACAGTGCAATATTTAAACTGGCATGTGGCCTGGGAAGAGATGAACAGATGGATGGGTTTTCTTATACCTCTTAAATATTTTTCAATATACTTTGGTTTGGGGCATTAACTCATGAAATAAGTACAAATGTAATCATAAGCCATACAGTTTTGGAATATTTTCTGCCAGTTTTGAAATATATTTACAAACTGTGTAAGGAGAACCCTGTCACAGCCTCTGTAGATTTCCTTTTAGGAATAAAATAGTCTTTTTTGATGTTTTTTGTAATTATTTACATCACATCATGCTGACGCAGAGTTCTAATTGCAAAAATACTGTGGTACAGTAAAAAAAAAAATTTAAGGCTGTTTTCATCGATGTAGTTTAATGACAATATAAAACTCTCATAGTTTATCGAAGTTTTTTCCCAAAGTTTTTTTCTTTTTTTTTTTTTCCGCATAAATCGAGTAAAAATCTTTAGAAACATAAGCTGAGCTTTTTGCCGCCATCTTGTGTTCAGAAAAGAGCAAGGTGAACAATAAGCAAACAGTTCCTATTGGTCAGAATACCGGTCCCTTTGAAAAATCTAGCATCTGATTGGTTAGTTTCCTTGCAAGACGATTTGTAGTGTGTTGCAGATGGCGGAGCCGGACATCGGGCGCTGTTGTTAGCTAACATGCGTTTTTATTATTAAATGGAACAAATATTTAATGAACTGTTTTGCAGAGGGTTTCAGTTAAATTAATATTTTACTTCTTACCGCTTGTTTGTGAAATTTGACCCCTATTTAACTCGTTTATTTTGTACAGTATTTATTAAGCGTTCAGGTCGGTTAGCATCTTTGTTGAAAGTTTAGGCCTACGGTGACACCGCTGGTCGATTTTAACAATAGCTGCGATACGCTGCCCTCCTTTGCTTATTTTGATTCATTCCTTGGATCGTGTTGAAGCTGCAGAAGAAAGGAATATGGGCGATAAACAGGTTTATGTATCTTTTAGCATGTAAGACGCTTGCAAAGTTGACGGGCTTTCAATTTGACTGGAGCTGAAGACATTTTGTGAGCTGCATCATAAACAAATTAAGGATCACAAAGGAAGATGTCCAACGGCGCCGCTGGAAACGGGGGACTATCTTGGCTGGTAAGTTAGTTTAGAATATAGCCAACATACAAACTTTAATATTTTAGATATTTTGTGTTTTTTATGCTTACATGTTCTTAAAGTACTTTACCCAAAGCTGGGTCGGTCATAGCTGTGAACTGCGTTTAAATGGCCCAACCAGTCCGTAGGGTTGTCCCACTTGCCCCAGCCGGCTTCTGCCTCTGTTTAAAGGTATGACCTGGACCCCATAGACCGGGGCCGAATAACAATACCCTGGGTGGGTTTTGGCCAAGCCAAGCACAAACATAACCCGAGGTAGTGAGGACAACCTACGAGGATGTAGTTAGGTTCCGATTCTCTACTTGAGTAAAAGGATTTTTCATTCCCTTCGGGACTCCGGATTGTATTTGAGTCGTAGGTCAGCATTTAAACCAAGTTTACACTGATGGAAGGTTCTTTCAAATGTAGTTTGCGTTTTGTGATCATTTTAGTTTTTTTTAGAAAACGTTAACAAGAGCAATATTTCTTTGGCATTAAGACCACATTAAATAAAGTCCTGTCTGAAAGTCTTATGCTTGTCAAACATGAACTGGATAATTGTAAAATAAGGATGGGGTCTTTAAAGAGCTATTTGTGAAACTATAGAGTACCTCCATACCTTTACTGTATGTAATAAAAATAAGGGGCAGTAAGCACTGTGGCCTTGCAACAAGAAGGTCCTCGGTTTAAATCCCTGCCTGGGGTCTTTATGCGTGGAATTTGCATGTTCTCAAGGTGCATGTCTGGGTGCTCTCCAGGTACTCCTGCTTCCTCCTATAGCCCAAAAACATGACTGTTATGTTTATTGGTGTCTTGAAATTGTCTTTATGTATGAGTGTGTCTGCGTGGTTGTTTGTCCTGTGTGTCCATGTATTGCCCTGTGGGGCGGACAACCTGTTAATGGTAGTAGTAGCTCCTTTAGTGGCTTCATTTAGGAAATAAACACAGCTAAGCAGATAAGCTCTGAGCCAGTTTTCAAGTCCATAGGATGAAACAGAGCACCAATAGTTCTGTCTAGGAGAGAAACAGAGCCAAGTCTATCATCTGTAGAAGGAAAATATTATGCTGCGTTCCATTAACCTCAGAAGTCAGAACTGTAATGTCTGAGTTTACTTCATCTCCGAGTTGTAGCGTTCCAGTTTTCCTGCTTGTTTTCGTTCGCATTGCTAGCAACTGTAACAGTAGTCTTACAGTGATAACATATTTCGTGCATATAAACAGTGTTGAAACGTCTTGTCTTATAAACAACCCCCAGATGTAGCTTCTAAAAAGAGAAAAAACCGAGAGAACATAGAGTTAAAAGCTGAAATAACAGCAAATGACTCAAAACTGGAGAGTAGTATGAGAATGCAGCAGAGAGAGTAAAAGTCAGCATTATGTCCTCCAGCAGCCTAAGCCTTTTAATATAGGATTCAAATGACATGTCCTGGTCAAAAATAACACCAATGTTTTTTACTTTATTACCAGAGATCAATATAATGTGGTCCACATTAATTGATTGACTAAGCAGTTTATTTTTCAAAGACTCTGGTCCAAAGATGACAACTTCTGCTTTGTCTAAATTTGAAGCAGAAAATTTAAAGTCATCCAAGTTTTTATATCTTCAAGACATGCTTGTAGTCTATCTACCTGGTTGGGTTCATCAGGATTTATGGATAAGTAAAGCTGAGTATCATCAGCGTAACAGTAAAAATGTATCCCATGCTGCCTGATAATAACTGGCGGGAAGCATATATTTAGTGAACTGGCCCAAGTACTGAACCCTGTGGTACTCCACAATAACCCTGGAGTTTAAAGATGATTTATCATTTACATGAACAAATTGGAATCTGTCAGACAGATAAGATTTAAACCAGCCTAGCGCTGTTCCCCTGATCCCTACAGCATATTCCAGCCTTTTTAAGAGAATATTATAGTCGACTGTATCAAATGCAGCACTGAGATCTAACAGAACCAGTACAGACACTAGTCCATTATCTGAGGCCATAAGAATATCATTAGTGACTTTCACTGGTGCTGTTTCAGTGCTATGATGAGCTCTGAAACCTGACTGAAACTCTTCAAACAGGTCATTACTGTGGAAATATTCACACATTTGATTAGCAACTATTTTCTCAAGAATTTTAGATGAAAACGGAAGATTGGATATACACTCACCAGCCACTTTATTAGGTACACTTGTCCAACTGCATGTTAACGCAAATTTCTAATCAACCAATCACATGGCAGCAACTCAATGCATTTAGGCTTGTAGACATGGTCAAGACGATCTGCTGCATCTCAAACGAGCATCAGAAAGGGGAAGAAAAGGGATTTAAGTAACTTTGAATGTGGCATGGTTGTTTGTGCCAGACGTGCTGGTCTGAGTATTTCATAAACTGCTGATCTACTGGGATTTTCACGCACTACCATCTCTATGGTTTACAGAGAATGGTCCGAAAAAGAGCCCCTTAGTACCAATTGAGCATCGTGTCAATGCCACAGCCTACCTGAGTATTGTTGCTGACCATGTCCATCCCTTTATGACCACAGTGTACCCATCTTCTGATGGTTACTTCCAGCAGGATAACACGCCATATCATAAAGAACGAATCATCTCAGACTGATTTCTTGAACATGACAATAAGTTCACTGGACTCAAATGATCTCCACAGTCACCAGATCTCAATCCAATAGAGCACCTTTAGGATGTGGTGGAACGGGAGATTCTCATCATGGATGTGCAGCCGACGAATCTGCAGCATCTGTGTGATGCTATCATGTCAATATGGACCAAACTCTGAGGAATGTTTCCAGTACCTTGTTGAATCTATGCCACCAAGGATTAAGGCAGTTCTGAAGGTAAAATGGGGTCCAACCCAGTACTAGCGAGGCGTGCCTAATAAAGTGGCCGGTGAGTGTAGGTCTGTAATTTAGTAAATCATCTCGATGAAGTGAAGGTTTCTTAAGTAAAGGTTAAATTACAGCTACCTTAAAAGCCTGTGGTTCTGATCCATTTACTAAAGATAGATTAATCAAATCTAGAATGGGGCCGGTAATCGAAAGGGAACACTTCCTTAAATAATTTGGTTGGGATTGGGTCTAACATACGAGTTGGAGGTTAAGATGGAGCTAATACAGAAGCTTGCACAGAACTATGACTCATATGACTGACGTTTAGCAACTGTACTAAAAAGAAAACTAGAATATTTGTATTCACTTCCATTAATGATGAGAAATAAGCTGTTTTAGTTTGGCTAAGTGTCTTTTTATAACTTTATATTTTTACAGACCAGGAGTCCTTTAGCTGGTTAGAGCACCATTTTCTCTTCAGTTTCCTACTGTTGTGCTTTAAAATAAGCACCTCTGAATTAAACCAGGGAGCCGGCCTCCTATAAATAATTACCTTTCAAGAAGACTACATTGTCTAATGCCCTACGCAGTGAGGAAGTAACACTATGAACAAGAACATCACTTTTTGAAAGAGAAGAGCCTAAATTACTGCTCCTGACCAAGTGTCAGTTCAGTTAGATGATGAATGGAATGAAAGGGAGTAAACCTGTAACGGTTGTATGATCAATGATTTTTGTGTGAATGAATGAGGCAGAGAGTTTCTATAGCTGTTCAGGTCACCAATCAGCATGCCTGTTATTCATCTTTTATAAGATTAAGTAGGCTTACACCTTTGGAAAATCCGTTTTTCTGTGGATAAAAACGTTATGTATTCCGCCACGCCCCTCACTGTTTTCATCACAAGTTACAGACTAATGCTTGGAACAATCCCATCAATCCATTGTCTTTACCTGCTTAGCTCTGCATCATCGCAGGGGGACTGGTGTAAGAGGCGGGAGATACCCTGGACAGGAAGTCAGTCCATCACAGGGCAACAAAGCACACACACGCACACACACACTCCTAAGGGCAATTTAACAGGCACCAATTAATCGGCCATGCATGTTTTTGGACTCTGGAAGCAGGAGTACCTGGGAAGAACCCTTGCATGTACATGGAGAACATGCAGACCTCATATAGAGAGACCTTGTTCAGGATTTTAACTCAAGGCAACAGTACTAACAACTACGCTACTGTGCAGCAACTTGAAAAAGCTTATTTCTTTAGTGATCACCTGGAGATGCTTGGAGATGTTATATTCTACCCCTATGCTAGCTTGTTCTTCTGTTTTAGAAATGTATACAATATACATTTAATTACTTTGTGTACTGATGGCAGAAACAACTGTCTTAAACAGGAGGCTACTAATGGAAAAGGTGACATTGGAAAGATGGAAGGAGGAAAGAAAGACAAGGCAAGCTCCAAGCTGTCTGTGGAGCGAGTCTACCAGAAGAAGACTCCTCTAGAGCACATCCTTCTGCGTCCAGACACATATGTTGGTTCCCTGGAGCCTGTCACTCAGGTAAGCTGGTGATACACTGCTTTTTTACTGACTCTCAGAATTATCTCTTAGTTCACCAAAATACCTATAGTAATTCCCAAAGACCAGAGTCTGTTACTTCAGTCAGCACTAACCAATAGGGAGACGCCTTGCATGGTTCCTCCTTAGGCCCCGCTCAGGATGTTCTCAGCACTGAAAATTCCTGTTTTTTGTATTTAAATAACTTTCTGTTTGATTAAATAATAAAAAGACAAATTTTCCTCCATAGTAGATCACCCAAATAATGACCACTTCATTCAATTCAATTCACCTGAAATAGTTACAACCTATAACAGCGTAGAGAACTTTTACAGAACCTTTAGACCGGCTTCCAGTCACATCTGGACACTGTTAATATCTCAGCTATGCTTTGGAGCAGCCTATAAACCTATTGGTCTGAAGATGATGAATTCCTCCGGCCATTGTCCAAAATGATTTGGTGCTGCCACCAGAAGAGTTGTGTGTTTTCTGTGACCTCCAATGCTGTCGATGTTTGAACTCTTTCAGCCAATGTGGGTCTTTGATGAAGATGTTGGAATGAACCAGAGGGAAATCACTTATGTTCCTGGGCTGTATAAAATCTTTGATGAAATTCTTGGTAAGTGGACCTGACCTGATTATTTGTTGCTCAGGGTTATCCTCCCAAACTGAAATGTTAGCCCACATATATGTAGTCTGTCACGTGTGTGTTGGCAGCATTTGGAACGTCTGAGCTCATCTCTGTTGGCCTGACTACAGACTAGACTGTAACAATATGAAAATTGTATTTATTAATATTATTATGGTTAAAATGTGTTACACATACACAAAAAATATTAAAGGCTAAAAGTCACTCACAAAGAGTAAAGCCAGCTGCAAAAATGTATTTGTCAACAAAATTATTATTATTATGTTTGTTATTTTGCTGTCTCAGTCCATCTGCTGTTTTGATGCTTTCAATTAAGTAGTCATCAAACAGTTTTAGACATAAACCTCATATAGTTCATCAGTCCTGTAGAGTTCAGGTATATCTTTTATTTGAATCATCAAATTTAAATATTGTGAAAAAGGTTAATATGTTTGTCCCTCAAATCTTGTCATTTTAAATATTATTGCTTACAGATAATAAAATCCAAAAATAGAACATCTCAAAATGTTAGAATATTGTGAAAAAATTCACACCCTAATCAGAATCAGCTTTATTGCCAAGTTCGTACATATAAACAAGGAATTTGACTCCGGTACACTTTGCTCTCTGGTTTTTGTTTTTTGCATTAAAGAATATACAATATACAAATATACACATATATAAAGAAAAAGGTGCATTTGCAACATCTGTATGCTGCAAATCAACTAATAAACTGAAAACACATGTTTCATAGGCTTCTTAATCAGAGGTGTCCAAAGTAGCTTTTCTCAGATGAAAGTAATGTTTCATTTGGAAATCAAGGTCCAAGAGTCTGGAGGAAGAGTGGAGAGGCACAGAATCCACGTTGCTTCAAGTCCAGTCTCTCTTTACGGAGATGCTGATTTTATTTTCCAGCAGGACTTGGTACCGGCCCACACTGCCAAATGTACCAAAAGCTGGTTCACTGACCATGGTGTTACTGTGATTGGCCAGCAGACTGGCCTGACCTGAACCCCATAGAGAATCTATGGAGTCTGGTCAAGAGGAAGATGAGAGACACACGACCCAACAATGCAGATGACCTTAAGGCAGCTATCAGAGCCACCTGGGGTCAGATTTGATTTAAGCTATGAAAAGCTCTCTCCCATTCTCAGCAGCTGTTGATGCTGCTACCGTGGGAGGAGTTACCTTTCAGCACCAGTGACCCTGTCATTGACTCCACAGTGGAAACGCTTAACAAAGCGGTCAGGTTAAATGAAAGTTCTGGGGAAAAATCCCAGGTCTTGGAAAGTCATGGTGTCACACTACGCCTGAATATCAACACAGCGATGTGGTTGTTGTCATGTGGTTGAATAAACAGCACTTAAACAGTGATAAGAAAACGTGGATTTTTACAGTACAAAGTCTAAACTAGTCCTTAAACTAGCTGGGAGCCCTCAGGCTGGTACATAATAGAAACTCATGAGATTGTGATGGGATTGGTAAATGGTACCAATATCATCCCTGTTTTCTTCCCTCCCCTTTTTCTCATTCTTCTGTCATCACGATGCCTCCAACTCTCTGTGACTTGAAGCATCTTGGGCCCCATCCTCTGTGTCAGGTGTAGCCATCTGATGCAGTCATTTTCATCCAAAAGGCTAAATCTACTTGTTGTCCTTCATGGATTCCTGATATTTAGAATATAGTAGCCAACAAACATAACATTGCATTCCAAACATTCTTTTGCTTTATTTATTTTACACACACTGACCCTGTGATGGGGGTATATATTTGGAGCCCTACACAGGACTTAACTAATCAATGTTATATTACCCCTTATGGAAAGGACCAAATAATGCATCCTGTCTGGAGTTGTGCATTAATGCATGAACTTGTGTTTTTTAGCAGGTTTCAGACCAATATTTCAGTCTTAAACAGCTGATTACTTGCAGTGAATACAGTTGACTGACTGTGTTGTTCTCAGCGCTCTTTGACTGTAAAAGCTTGATGTTTTATTCCTCTGACAGTCAATGCAGCAGACAACAAACAAAGGGACAAGAACATGACATCCATCAAGGTCAACATTGACCCGTGAGTATAGTCAGTACTTATTTTTATTAATACATACTGCTTTGCCGACATGAGTGTGAAAACGAGGGTGATATTTGGGCAGCGCTGTTTGTTGCAGGAAAAATGTTTTGCTCCTCGGGGTTCTGACATCTGTCAGTCAGCTGTGATGGCTTGGCTTGGCCAATAACTGTAATAACAGTCACTGCATGGCCTGACAGGTGTTTCAACATCTCGCTGTCTCTTCAGCTGCCAGCTAAATAATCTTATTGATCCTGTCTCGCTCTGCTCTGCTGCTCATGTGGTTACAAAGAGATGATCAAACGTCTTTGCCTGCCTGGTGGCTGCGCACACTTCCATGTGCCAGAGAAGATTGTTTTTATAAAAACAACACGTTTTCCTTTTTATAGTAATAAAATCTTTAGCCAGAGACATTATGAAACAGTTATAAAAAAGATCTGATCCCTAATTACTCAGCTTTCCACATTGGCCCTGCAGCCATGAGCTGGTTTTATCGAACAGAGCGTGTTTTTTTTGTTTTACCGTAAAACAAAATACAGGCAATCGTACAAAAGTGCAGGATATCCATTTGATATTGCTTCAAAAATGCATATATATGTATAGTTTTATTCTCATGCAATAAATAGTTGTTGTCTATGGAGTAAAAGTTTATGAGATCTGACCCAGGTTCCAGCGTCTTTCTTTGGGATCCGTATTAGCATCTGACTTCTGAAAATCAACTATACATTTTTTTGCAGCTCGCTGAATAAACCTCAGAGCTTTATGTTATGTTTATGTTTATGGTAACGGTTCCAGAGGATTATATTGAAAAGCAAAACTCTGCAATGGATCATTGATAATGTAAATAGGATTTGATTTTTATTCTGCCTTCATCAGTGACTCTAACACCATCTGCATCTGGAACAATGGGAAAGGCATTCCTGTGGTAGAGCATAAGGATGAGAAGATGTATGTTCCAGCACTCATCTTTGGCCATCTGCTCACCTCCAGCAACTATGATGATGAAGAAAAGAAGGTCACAGGTAAGAACTGCTCACCAGAAGATCAGTCAGTTGTTCCAGTTCATTCCTTGTTTTAAACAAGCCGTTTAATTCATTAGTCAGTTCATCCAGATCTCTACAAAAACACTTCAAACATCCAAGACCATTCTGAACATTCTTTGTATAAATACTTTGTTAAATGTACAAACCAGTTCAAGGTAACTTTATTGATAACCGTAGATAGATTTGTTTTGCAGCTGTTCAAAACATTCATACATTCTATGAAATAGAACAGAGCTCAAAGTGCTCCGAGTATCAAACCAGGACACAGAAGAAAAGAGCAAGACTTCAAATAGGAGAAATACATATGGCAGAAATTAAATCAGTGGGTAAAAACCCATCATACCAAAATAATCTAGACTTTATCAAATAAAATCCAGTCAGAGTAGCAGGATCATTTCAGCTTGTTCAGTTTGGGAACCAAGTTGTTTTCGACATGTTGGGACTAAGGCTACGTTCACACTGCAGGTCTTAATGCTCAATTCCGATTTTTGTTTTGCACGGTCGTTCACATTTCCAAATATATGTGACTTGTAGTGACCTCCTGTGTGAACGCATTCATACAACTCAAGTGTCTCACGTGCGCAGTAGACGACGCAATGACGTCACAATGTGGCGAGCGAGCTTCGTGTTTGCGGAAGTAAATAAATGTTGGACTATATCTTGCGAGTTTTAAGTTGTTTTCCAACTGGAGCCAGAACATTAGCAAGCATGTCCGCCACGGTTGTTGCTTTTTTTTCCCGCTTCTGTGTAGCAGGACCCAGAATAGTGACGTTTGTCGAGTATCAATGACGTACAGCTCGGATGAATGCGACCTGGTCGTACACACACAGGTCGCATTTGAAAAGATCAGATACATATCGGATTTAGGACCACATATCTAAGTGGCCTGGGTCGCATTTGATAAAATCGGATCTGTGTTGTTCATACTGTCACGAAAGGTTTGGATACAGGTTGCATACGGGCAAAAAAAATCGGATTTGGGCCACTTCAAGCTGCAGTGTGAACGTAGCCTAAGAATCTTCCTCCAGAGGTCTGGAGGCGGGGAAACACTGTCTTGTAACCTGCAGTAGATTGAGGTCACCACCAGGTGTGTCTCTGGAGTACTGAATTCTGGCCTCACGAGCGACACCGGTGACTTCACCTGCACACAACAGGTTGTCCAGCTGACTTATCAGGAAACCCAGGCTAACCAATTAGAGTCCATCTTTGTTGAACAGAGCCGGAGCATTTGATGCAAAAGTTACGATGCATTTAAACAGTAAAAATAAAATCAAACGGATTAAATTGCTAAAAATCAAAGAAGGAAAACGCCACACTACACGCCCGTTGCTGGTCTCTACATGTGCATGTGCCCAAATGCATCCCATCAGTCCAGTTACAATTGAGCATTTCTACATGATTGGGATCAGCTTCGTCCACATTGTTTTCGGGTTGAAAATGACACTTCTTCCATGTGCTTGGCTGGAAGAAGTATAATATAGACCTTGCACATAATTTAGTTGATCTAGTAGCTCTTAGCTTTCCCTTTATGTTCCGGTCTGTTCTTGGATATCCCAGCATGCAGTTGAAACACTAGTCATTAACCTAAAGGAAAGCAGGTGATAAACCTTTTTTGGAGGTTTTGTCTACACAGAGTTAATTAGAACCGTATTGACATGGACCAGTATGGGCCCCCTGACTGGTCTGCATCTCTACAGCTCTACATGCAACAAACCACAACACACTATGTATTCTTGCATCTTTCTGTCAGAATAAGCATTTGGAGCTACAGCAGGTCATCTGTTGTACATGATGAGACTTCCAAATGTATGGTCTAACCATGTTTTCACTGAATTTAAAGTAAAAGGGTCTTTGTGTACAATAGAGGCCGATGAAAGCAGATCTGTTTTTATCCTGTAGCTTTGCCCCATTTTGTTTTTGTCTCTCTTATTGCATGTACTGGATTTTTGTAGAACTTCAGGTTTCGTTCAGTTCAGCCTTTCTGACTCTTCTGATTTGTGTCTAGGTGGAAGGAATGGGTACGGTGCTAAACTCTGCAACATCTTCAGTACTAAGTTCACAGTGGAAACTGCCTGCAAGGAGTACAGACACAGTTTCAAACAGGTGAGCTGGATCTTCATGTCAGTAACCCTGGAGGGGAGGGATGCAAGGGACGAGAGAGCTTTGTTAACCCAGTCACTCTTTCTAAATATAAAATACACTGATAAAATCAGCAAATAAATCACAGACTCCAGCTTCAGCCTCTGCGCTCAAATGAGAGATGAGTTAAAATGATGTTGTTAAAGTATTATAGTACATACATTTTTTTTTTGCGACTGTTCTGAGATAGAGATTAAAGCAATCACAGGTGACCAGGACCATTGACAATTCACTGATTCACTGATCTGCTCAGATTTCACAGAGTTTTAATACTTCCTTTATCTAACTCACATTTTGATACAAGATCTTCCCCAGTGTGTTTTGCTGTGTGAGTGAAGTAACTGCTGTGTTTGTAGGCCTGTGATATGCTGTCAGACCTCAGGTAAGACCATTCTCATCACAGCTGCTGGTGTCACTGGGGGTTCTCCTTTCCACAGTGTGTGGGATGTGGACAAACTGCACATCATCAGCCACGGGTGTAGAGGAACTGTGCACATTGAAGCGTTTACAGTTTTAACATGCTGCGTTAGCAGAAACAGCACTTGTGTGTTACTGTGTGTGACACTCCTCAGACATGGCAGAACAATATGACCAAGACATCTGAGCCCAAGATCAAATTCTTTGACGGGGAAGACTTCACCTGTGTGACGTTCCAACCAGACCTAGCCAAGTTCAAGATGGAGAAACTGGACAAAGATATCGTAGCACTTCTCACCCGCAGAGCATATGATGTAGCCGGCTCCTGCAGAGGAGTTAAAGTCTCACTGAATGGCAAAAAGTTACTTGTGAGTCTCCCTCTCCACATCTTTATCTTGTATTTCATGTTCACAAGCAAAATAATCCTATTATTTCCATTTTCTTTCCTGAAGAATGACATGAAATAGTTTTTTCCAACTAATGGCTAAACAACCTACTTTGTCTGTGCTGTATCTGTTCTCTGGTTCATTAAAGGTTAATGGCTTCCGCAGCTATGTGGATTTATATGTAAAGGACAAACTGGATGAGACGGGCGTCCCCTTGAAGGTGATCAACGAAACAGTGAATGATCGATGGGAGGTCTGCCTCACCATGAGCGAGAAAGGATTCCAACAGATCAGCTTTGTAAACAGCATTGCCACAACAAAGGTATGTAGATCTCAGACTGAAAGCTGGAAAAAAAACAAAAAAGAGGTGTATTAACAGTGAGACTGTGTGTGTTTCAGGGCGGCAGACACATTGACTACGTGGTGGAGCAGATTGTGGCGAAGCTTATAGAAGTGGTGAAGAAGAAGAACAAGGCTGGAGTGTCAGTGAAACCCTTCCAGGTGGCTGACCAAAGAATTTAGGAAATTGAAGACTTCCTTTTTAAAACGGTCTAACCATCTTTCTCATGTGGGTCTCAGGTGAAGAACCACATCTGGGTTTTTGTGAATGCGCTGATCGAGAATCCAACTTTCGACTCCCAGACCAAGGAGAACATGACACTCCAGACCAAGAACTTTGGGTCCAAGTGTCCTCTGTCTGACAAGTTTATCAGAGCTGTGAGGACACTTTCCCTTTGTTTCAGTTCTACACACCTTTTATTTACTGTTTAGACCTGGAAGCAACTCCTTTTTGTCCCCCACAGGCCACCAACTGTGGGATTGTGGAGAGCATACTGAACTGGGTGAAGTTCAAAGCTCAGACACAGCTGAACAAGAAGTGTTCCTCTGTGAAATACAGCAAGATCAAAGGCATCCCCAAGCTGGATGACGCCAATGATGCAGGTGTGATTAATACAAAGATCAGCTGTAGTCTTTTCTAATTCACCAGCATTGCTTGACTTTGTCCTTTTCAAACCAAATCCCAAATCTGGAGCACTGACTGCAGAGCCAACCCTTTTTTACACCAGAACTTCATTAAAACTCTGTTAATCTCCACAGGATACTTCGTGTCTTTGTGTTTCATTTTTAGGTGGCAAACACTCCTCCGACTGCACTCTGATCCTCACTGAGGGAGACTCAGCCAAGTCTCTGGCTGTGTCCGGTCTGGGAGTCATCGGTCGGGATCGCTACGGAGTGTTCCCGCTGAGAGGGAAGATCCTGAATGTGCGAGAAGCAACTCACAAACAGGTGGGGGATCCAGTGGTGACATTTGTGAAATAAAATTCAGTGGGGGTGGATCAGAGTGATTTAGTTCTAGTTGTTAAACGCTAACATAGTGTGACAGTGGCCAACAAGTTGGGCAGAACCTTTTTATAGATATTTGTGGGTCTTTCTTTGTCATGTCAGCATTGTTGTGAATCTATCTGGACTACAAAGACAGAAGAGGGACAGCGCCGTAGAATCTAAATAAGGTTCTTGTTCTTAACGAACAACAGTTCAACAAATGTGGAAGTGATGCTTTAAGTCTGTGTCTCCAAGGGGTCATGTCTGACAGATAGTATCTGCTGCAGCTCAGGCATTGGCTACCATTCCAAAGATGCAGACTAGAACATCCTAAACTGTGAAATTAAAGAAAAACAGAAAAACTGTAAACAATATATTAAGAGGGTTATAAAATCTGATGTTTTCATCCACCTCTTCTGCCCTATGGAGACAGGAACAAACCAGGACACTGAACACAACAACAGCTAGATTTACTGAATGGAAACAACCAAGACACAGGGCAACGTCTAGGTTTACTGTATGATATGCAGTACATTGGATCACATTAGATACATTTAGCACTAATAACAAAGCCTGACCCAGCAAGAAACATTTCCTACAACTCGACCCTTTTGTTTTAAAAGAGTCCTCCTTTACTTGAGGATGTTTTATTTGACTGAATCCAGCATTCATTTCATCAAACTAGTTGTTGTGTTTCTACCTGGTAGCGTTATAAGCCTCTTTTTCTTGGAGTCATTTCTAAAAGCAACCAGCTCACAGTCAGATTAGATCTGGTCCAGAATGAACAGCATTAGAAGCTGGTTCCGGTGTCGTTGGTCCTTCTAGCACATTCTGAATAATACTTTTCTTCCATATTGTATAAAATGATATGCTCAACATAGTAGCAGGAGTCAGCAGTAGACTGGAAATCCAACAAAACAAGTTGCCAGGAAGGTTAAATGTAAAAACAGTCATATTAAATAGAAATGCATGCTTAGACAGGAATATTCAGAATGATGTTATGAGCATCTAACGTTTTCTTTCTGTTTACAGATAATGGAAAATGCCGAGATAAACAACATCATCAAAATAGTTGGGTTGCAGTATAAGAAGAGCTACGATGACCCAGAATCTCTCAGGACTCTGCGCTACGGCAGGATCATGATCATGACGGATCAGGTGACCTGCCTCATGGACTCACTGCTGCTGGAAGGTTAATATCAGCCCTGGAAGTAGCTAAAACATGTGTTGTCTTCTGATAGGATCAAGATGGCTCCCACATCAAAGGTCTGCTCATTAACTTCTTCCACCACAACTGGCCCTCCCTGCTGAAACACACATTCCTGGAGCAATTTATCACACCTATTGTGAAAGTAAGACGGTAACAGACATAAACATGCACTAATGCATTTACCTTTTGATTAGACCTGCTGATACGGCTGCGACATTTAGCCAAATGTACACTGTAGCTTTTGTTGTGTACTTCCGAGCCTGTTAACAGAACCCTGCTGCTGAATAACTGATTTCTGGTCTGCAGGCGACCAAAAACAAACAGGAGCTGGCCTTCTACAGCCTTCCAGAGTTTGAAGAGTGGAAGAAACAAACCGAGAATTTTAAAACCTGGCATATAAAGTACTACAAAGGTTTGTTACTTATATCTTTTATCTTCAATTAGAACATTTATTCATATGTTTTTTTAATTTCAATCTCCACCCCGTGCTTCAGGTTTGGGTACAAGCACAAGCAAAGAGGCAAAGGAGTACTTTGCAGACATGGAGAAGCATCGGATCACCTTCAGATATAACGGTGCTGAGGATGATGCTGCCATCACTCTGGTAAGTTCAGGAACAGGTTAACAACGGGTTATACCATTAAACCATTGTTTGGTACCACTGGGCTCTTTAAAAGCAGCACCTTTTTGCTATGAGCTAGTTGAACCTGTGGGGCGTGACTCTGTCTGTCCAGGCCTTCAGCAAGAAGAAGACGGACGACAGGAAGGAGTGGCTGACTAACTTCATGGAGGACAGACGTCAGAGGAGGATGCACGGCCTGCCAGAGGTTGGTAGCATCACTCAGCTGTTGTGGGAGAAAGTTCTATTAACTATATGGATAAAAACCCATCGGGTTTTAACTGTGTCTGATGAAGGTGGATATGTGTTTATTTGTTTGAAAAAACTAACTGGCTTTAACAATTATTAACTTTTTTCAGCAATACCTTTATGGAACTCAGGCCAAACATCTCTCATACAACGACTTCATCAACAAAGAGCTGATTCTGTTCTCCAACTCGGACAACGAGAGATCCATCCCATCCTTGGTCGATGGTTTGTAAATGTTCTGTCTCTGGGCTTTAAAATAATGTAAAACACACAGGATCATGCGTGTTCATCTGCACATATGTGCTTTTCCAGGCTTAAAACCGGGTCAGAGGAAGGTGCTGTTCACTTGCTTGAAGCGGAATGACAAGAGGGAAGTGAAGGTGGCTCAGCTGGCTGGTTCTGTGGCTGAGATGTCTGCCTACCATCATGGAGAGGTACAGTCAACAAGGATTATGCAGTGCCTTGCAACAGTACTCATAACCCTTCTTCACACTTTATTTCTGTACAACAACCAACTTTCATGTATTTTATTCAGATTTTAAGGCACAGACCTACTCAAAGGACTGCAGATCTATGAAGCAGAAGGAAAATGGGCCGTAGTTTTCAAAGTATGAGCACCTTCTTCCACATGTATCTGGTGGCCTGCAGTAAACTGTAGAGGAGGGGGTGAGCACCACCCTTAGATAATGTAGGGGAAAGCTGGCTTTCATCTTCTGGCTTTCCTTCACCAGATCTTTGCTTCTTGCCACTCTTCCTTAAAGATTCTCTTGCCTGGGATGTGGCTCACTGCAGCTCCTCCACAGCTTCTCTGATTAATGCGGCCTTTGCCTGGGCTGTCAGGTTATCTCGGTAGGTTTGCCATAATCTTGCCATGTTCAGATGACAGACTGACCAGCAGGGATCAGGAATATTATACATGCTTGAATGCATCCAGGTGTGGAAATGAGCAGCTCTGAATAGATAGGGAAATTTTAGACTTGGTTATTTGAATGTCATTGATGACTTGTTCATTAAAGACTTAAAAAGAGGAACTTGGAAGCATGTAAGTGTAGATTTTGTTTTAGAACCTAACTCTGCTTTCTCCACTACTTCCTCCCTGGCTGGGTTCCTTGATCTCCACGATGCTACTTGTTCTCTAACAAGCCTCTCAAGCCAGAATCCTGTTGCACGCAGGCAGACTTTATAGAATTATGCCCCTCAAGGTGGCAGCATGGTGGAGTAGCTCTACTTTCATTCTGATATATTCTTTCTAAAAACTTTAATTCCTCTTTTTGTGAATAAAAATTGTTTTATCCTCCTCAGTATTGGATACTGTGCAGCTGGAAGGATGTTTGCTGATAACATTCTCCTTTTGGACATTTTGTTATGATGTGTAACCATAGCAACACAGTGTTTTTTACAGCCAGGATCAGCTAATAGACATGTCAGAAGCTTAAATAATACCTCAACAACAGCTCCAAATCCCAGATGTGTTGAAAAGGAGGCTGTGGATGCAGAGCACAAGAAATACGTTCCATCAATTTTTGATGTGACATCGTTGCAAAACAAGCTGGATGATCTCCAAGCCCTTAGGAGTCTGCCAGAGTATCAGGAATGCAGTATCCTGTGTTTCACTGAGACGTGGCTGCAGGATAACATCCCAACTCTGTCCGTCTCTGGGGCTTTCTGACCATACGAGCAGACTGAGGTTTAAATAATCAGTGGTTAATTAAAGCTCAACAAGCTGATAAAAAAGGCTGGCTCTGTTCTCGGGACTTCTCTGGAGATCATTGTGTAAAGTAGGATTCTTCATAAAATGAAGAACATTATGGAGAACCCTGAGCATCCTCTTCATGAGACTGTCCTACAACAACAGTGTCTTCAGTCAGAGGCTTCTTCAGATCTGCTGTAAGACGGAGCGCTACAGGAGATCCTTCCTGCCCACAGCCATCAGCATCTACAACGGCTCTTTGAGGAAACCTTCATAATATGAGCTAGAACATTTAATTTCCCTTTGAGATTAATAAAGTATTTTTGAATTGAATTGAATCCTTGTACGGGGCTGCACGGTGGCGCAGTTGGTAGCACTGTTGCAGCCAGAAGGTCCTTGGTTCAACTCCTGGCAGGGGGTCTTTCTGCATAGAGTTTGCATGTTCTCCCCGTGCATGCATTGGTTTTCGCCGGGTACTCCAGCTTCCTCCCACAGTCCAAAAACATGGCTGCTAGGTTGATTGGTCTCTCTAAATTGCCCTTAGGTGTGAATGAGTGTGTGCTTGGTTGTTTGTCCTGTGTGTCTCTGTGTTGCCCTGCGATGGACTGGTGATCTGTCCTGGGTGAACCTCGCCTCTCACCCATAGACTGCTGGAAATAGGCTCCAGCTCCCCTGTGACCCACTATGGAAGAAACGTTATAGAAGATGAATGAAGGAATCCATGTAATAATTGAGTTCTGAATGCACACTTTGGAGATTTTTCTTTGTAAGTAATTTCATAATCAGTCACCTCTCCTTCCACTGCACAGTAATGCTCTACTTGTTGGTTTATTACAAACCCCTGATATAAAACATTGAAATTTGTGTAACGTTACAAAATTCTTCCTCTCAGTGATAAAATGTGAATCAGCTCTGCAGTAATAGTTGGAGTTTATTAACATGATGTTGTCAGAAGGCTTCTTATAGTCTTTGTGTTTAATTTGGGACAAATGAGCAAATAGAAAGTTACAAATATTTAACAGCAGTCAGTTCCCTGCTGAACTCTTGCTGTTTGTGCTCCTGATGCATTATCAGACTAACCTTTTAGTCATTTTAGATATGTTAATAATAATATGTTGGAGATGTTAAAGCAGCTTGAGATGACTCCTATCCATGCTTCTGCAGAAACATGAACATAAAAACATGAGCATGGGTCAGAACCTTTATTCTGTACTTTTGCTCACTAACTCGGCTTCATTTACTTCCTGTGTGTCTTGTAGCAAGCTCTCATGATGACCATAGTGAACTTAGCCCAGAACTTTGTGGGGAGCAACAATGTGAACATCCTGCAGCCTCTGGGTCAGTTCGGTACCCGCATCAATGGAGGCAAAGATGCTGCCAGCCCCCGTTACATCTTCACCATGCTTAGGTAACACAAAGAGAACAGAAATGTTTCAGTCTCATCTCATTTAAATGTCCTGTTGGTGTATTAAAGGCTGGTCCCACTGGTTAACCTTCTAGACTGGCTTATCTGTGGCTTTATTTGGCCTAACCACTGCTGAGTACTGCTCAATATACCACAAGTATATCATCATGGTAGTATATTAATGTTGCAGTGTGAACTTCAGTGTTTGCTAGCTCTGATTGCATGTCAGTAATATAGATGTCCACACTTGACACAGATGATGGTGGTCCGGGTGCTAAAGATAAGAGAGAGGGTTGGAAGCTTTGTAGTGGCAGATGTAAAATAGCAAGATTTAACTATAATGTTACCATTTCATGATTTCTTAATACGGTGCAACCCTGGTGTGGGTTCCTCTGAGAGATACCAGGGGCTTCTCTGTTTAAAGACTGACCCAAATACTGATGGAGACAACACGCTACAGTAAAGCTGCCTGGGTTTATTACGTTAGGAACAGTTCAGTCACAACATAGTTTATGTTGATGAGCAAATTAGTTTTTGATTTTATTCATGTTCTGAGAGAGACCAGAGATGTTGGTATTTCCCTGGTGTCATAATGATCGTTCTCCCTACAGCCCCCTCGCCAAGCTGCTGTTCCCAGCGATGGATTTCAATCTGCTCAAGTTCCTGTATGATGACAACCAGAAGGTGGAGCCAGAGTGGTACATTCCCATCATTCCCATGGTGCTGGTGAACGGAGCGGAGGGCATTGGGACAGGCTGGGCCTGCAAGATCCCAAACTACGATCCCAGGGAGATTGTTAACAACATCAACAGAATGCTCAACCACCAGGACCCCTTACCGATGGTAAACAAAGATACTGCATGTCTTCTCAGCCATGACGGCTGGTAGCACTCTGGTAACTAGGCCACAACCAGTACCTGGTCAGGTTCCAGCAAGACGACTACTTGAAACATACAGCCAGACATGCAATGGGATGATTTAGATCAAAGCAGATTTATGTTACAATGGCCTAGTTAAAGTCTGGACCAAAATCCAACTGAAAATCTGTGGCAAGACTTGGATATTGACCTTAACAAGATTACTCCATCCAATCAGCACTTTGACTTCCTTCTGGGGGTGTAATGGTTGTTCTGAAATGTGACTCCTATTTACCAGTCATCAACTCTATCTTAAACATTTCATTACATCACGACTCAAAGCATGGTTTTCAGAAACACGAGATCCACAGATGCACTTATTAAAAAAGGTCAGGAGGGATGTGGAAAATATTTATTTGGCCACTGGGTATGCTAATTATTGATGTATTTTATTGTTTATGAAAGAAATGTAAAAAAAATCCAAGCTAATTACGCTGCTGTGCATTTTACAACAGGTTTTTAGTTCATTTTTTTTGCCTAATGTTGCAGACTTCCAAAGCTCAGCTTAGGAGCTGCAGCTGGAACTCGCTCAGCTCCAACGATCAGAACCTGGTGTCGTGTAGAGGTTCCTCTGTTCTGGAAGCTTTGATGCATTAGAGGGCAATCTGTTTTTACAGTTACTGTTCTCGATGTAATGCTTGTATGTGTATGTTTCTTTGTTGTGTCTGAACCCAGCTTCCCAGTTACAAAAACTTCAAAGGGCTGCTCCATGAACTGGGCCACAACCAGTACCTGGTCAGTGGAGAAGTGTCAGTCATAGACAAGAACACCATCGAGATTACAGAGCTTCCTGTTCGGACATGGACTCAGGTACAGTTCAATGCTGTGTTCTGTAGATGGCTGGTTTGGGGGGCCTGTTCTGGATTTGTTTCTCACACCAGCAGCACCAGCAGCACCAGCAGCAGCATAACGTAGCGTAGAACATGTCTGATGTGTTGCTGACAGTAACTAGAGCTCGGCATGTGTGTATGCAGGCCTATAAGGAGTCTGTGCTGGAACCCATGCTTCAGGGAACTGACAAGACTCCAGCTCTCATCTCTGATTACAAGGAGTATCACACAGATGCCACGGTTAAGTTTGTGGTCCGCATGTCTGAGGAGAAGCTGGCTCAGGCCGAGGCAGTCGGCCTCCACAAGGTCTTCAAGCTGCAGTCCAGCCTCACCTGTAACTCCATGGTAACAAATAACATCAGTAATTTTACTGCCACTATTTTCTGCTATAAAATACAGATTATGCCCAACACTCTTATTAACTTTGTAAATTTCAGGTGCTCTTTGACCATATGGGGTGTCTAAAGAGGTATGATTCAGTCCAAGACATCCTCAAGGAGTTCTTTGAGCTTCGTCTGCACTACTACAAGCTGAGGAAAGACTGGTTACTGGGGAGCCTGGGGGCTGAGGCCTCCAAACTGTCCAACCAGGCCCGCTTTGTGCTGGAGAAAATCGAAGGAAAGATTTCAATTGGTGAGTGTTGCTGAACCCTTTAGAAGCACATTAACACGATTGTTTAAAACCTCAGCTCTGATGCTGGTCTTCTGTAAGGAGCTGATTTCTTTCCAAGTTCACTGATATCCTTTCTCAACAGAAAATAAATCCAAACGTGAACTCATCCGTATGCTGTTGCAGAAGGGCTTTGAATCGGACCCAGTAGTTGCTTGGTCCAAAGCTCAAGAAAAGGTACAACAGAACTGCACACAGCACACGCTATAGAGTGACAAGTTCATCTAGAAAACAGTTGTGATGCAAGGCAGTAGAACAAATGTTGAGTTGGATCTCGTTGCTGCATGATGGAATCTGGGACTTCCCTGATAGGCTCAGGAAGAAGACGCTCCTGATGGGCATGAGAGCGACAGCTCCGTGGATTCCGGCTCCACGTCGGGTCCAAACTTCAACTACATTCTTAACATGCCTCTCTGGTGCCTGACTAAGGAGAAGGTGGATGAGCTGCTCAAGCAGAGGGATCACAAGGTATTCTTCATTGTTGTTGTTTTCTGGACTTGTTTCCATCACCCTCCGCTCTTCTGTGCTCCTTCACCAGATTAGTTATGGCTGCAATGAGCTTCAAATTTTCAGAATGACACCTGTGCATAAGACAGTGTGTGAGATATTTGCTGACCCAATCAGTGTTTGTGCAGAGAGGTGAACTTAATGATCTGCAGAGGAAATCTCATGAGGATCTGTGGAAAGAGGACTTGGCTGTCTTCATTGAAGAGCTCGATGTAAGTTTGTGTTCGTTATTTTATCTCTTATTCTCAAACACAAACAGCAATATGGTACAAGGCTCTGGATCAATCCACACCTCGTTTCTGTTCATTGTTTTGAGATGTCATCAACACCTTTGTTTAAGAAAGTTCCCAGAAGAACTGTCAGACTTTTTTCACCACTGGCTGGATAAAATAATGTGGTTGGGTTATTTGTAGTCCTAACCATCAACGTGTTCTATAGATCCACAATGTTGATGTTGTGTTTACAGAGGCTCTTTGATCCAGGAATAAAATGATCAGATAAACTAAATGATTTGAGAAATGAGTGGTTAGTCCAACAAACGGTCACTCTTATTCATCTCTTATTTATACTCTGCTCTGCTCAGATGAGATTAAAATGGCACTTTTTAGCCTGCATACTTGGTGCAAAGTTCAGCAAGAACAGGAAAGCTTGTCAGTAATAATATGAAGATGCATGGAGCTAAATCCAAGACATTCCTGGAAGAGAACCTGTTAGAGGCTGCAGAAGACTGGGGTGGACTTTCACTTCCAGCAAGACGACTACTTGAAACATACAGCCAGACATGCAATGGGATGATTTAGATCAAAGCAGATTTATGTTACAATGGCCTAGTTAAAGTCTGGACCAAAATCCAACTGAAAATCTGTGGCAAGACTTGGATATTGACCTTAACAAGATTACTCCATCCAATCATGGCAGAACTTGACATGTTTTACAAAACGGAAGGGGCAAAAAGGTCAATCTTTTCATGAGAAACCTTGATAGACAAGCTTGCAGCTGTATTTGCAACAAAAGTCCCCTTTTCAGATTTTTATTAAGAATTTTGAAAAGCATCTTCTAATTTTCTTTCCATTTTGTAATTATGTATGACTTTGTGTTGGTTACAAAACATCCCCAGAAAGTTTGTGTTTCTAACATTAACAACATGGCAGACTGAGCACATCGTGTTCGTTCATTCCTTCAGTTTTCTTCACATGAAACTGTGAAGGCTCATGAATGGGAGAATTTAACTCCACAACATCCTGAGATCATCACTAAAATGTATTATTTATTCCAGTTTGTCCTCTCTGACTTCATGTAGCTGGATCAGCAATCAGAGATGTTTTAAATGTATAAGTACTTATTCCATGAACGTACTTATTACATTATCATGTAATCCCAACAGTTCTGGACACATCAGAGACATCAATTTCATGCTATCAAATATTGACATTTTCATGTAGCAAAACTGCATAAAATGAGGAATCCTATGCTGGTAAAAGTCACAGACGGTGTTCTGACCCATTCTGACAGATGGTAAACTGATTTTCACTACAAGCTACACAGCATGGATCCTGATCAGCTGAGTTGGAACAGTTTGTAATCAGCAGAAGTAATGATCGGCACTGATGCATGATTGAAAACATGGTAAATCTGTAAGGTTTAAACAATCAGCAACAAGGTGTTATCTGCTCCAGATCTTCACAGCTAGCTGCGTAGCACAGATACCTTTCACAAGAATCCATCAAGAAATACGTTTGATGGATTTAGTTTGGAGCTTTTTGAGTATCAGTCAGTGATGCTGATTCAGCATCAGTGTTCGGATTCTTCTCTCCCCCCTGCATCCTATAACCCAGCATGAGATGATGCCCGTTGGTCACCTTTCTGAAACCACATCTTTAGCAGCGCTAACAAGGATATAGGAAATAAAGCCACTTGTGTTGTGAAGCTCCTGCTCAGAACACCAGTTCACATGAAACTGAAGCATTAGAAAAGCCATTAATGAATTTGTTTTACTGAACACTTTAGTGTTGATGCTGAACTTTCTTTTTTCTGTCTGTTTTTCATTGGACAGAATGTTGAGACCCAGGAGAGGGAGGAACAGAATGCAGGGAAGGCCATCAAACTGGTGAAGGGGAAAGTAGGCAAACCTAAAGTGAAGAAGATGAACCTGGAGGAGACCATGCCGTCACCATTCGGCCGCAGAGTGGACCCTCCAACTCAGCCAATCAAATCCGATGCAGCCAAGAAGCTGACCAAGAAGAAGAAGGTAACTACTCAGGTGTTCTCTGTAGAAATCTAAACCTAAAAACATCCAGGATCCATGATGATCAGGAGTTGTTTTGTTCTCAGGGTGACTCAGATCCAGCTGTGAAGTTGGAGTTTGATGATGATGGTGAAGGAGGAACTGCAGAAAATTCTGTAGCCAAACCCAAAGCTCCACGGGTCAAGAAGGAGAAGAAAGAGCCGGGTCAGTACTCTTGAGTTTAACATGCTGCAGCTGATTTCAGATCTTTCACTGGTGTTTAAATCCCTGAACTCTGACGGTCAGCAGCCAGTCGGATAATCCTGTTTATTTTGCTTCAGGAGCTCCCAAAGTGAGGAAGCCTCCAGCACCTAAAGCACCTACTGCTAAGAAGGTGAAGAAGAGAAACCCCTGGTCTGACGATGAGTCCAAGTCAGACAGTGACCTGGAGGACAACGAACCTATCATTCCCAGAGAGACCAAGTCTCAGAGGGCATCAGGTAAAACAGCAGCAGGTTCTCAGAACATATTAAACACACCCCTCTAGTAAACATTTCCTGATACATGTGGAGATAACAGAACTGAAGACTATAGGATACAGAGCCGTACAAAAGTGTTTCCACTTTCCAATCATAAACCGCATAGGGCTGTGATGTGATAGTTCATAACATGTATTGTCTTTACTTTGATAGGTCCACTACCAATATCTCATACACGTGTCTTATAAAATATTGTAAATAACCCTAACATTGGAAATTCATGTACATTATTGAATGGGACGAACTATAATTAATGTTCTGTTCAGCTTAACATATATAACCAGTCATCTACAGCACAACTTTCACAGAGCTGTCCCATCATAAACCACAGAGATGGTCTCCTCTCTGAGCAACCTCTGGCCTTCAAAGAAACACAAATCCAAACCAAGCCGCCTGTGTGGCATCAAAGACGTGGAGCTGTGCTCAGCAGGGTCAGTACAGAGGTTAAGGGTGAGAAAAGTCCTCAAGTTGTGGCCTGTTTGGTTTTAATCTAAAGCAGAACTGCTGCTGTAGAAACTATACTTAGCTGAAGTCCAGTGGATTAAATTACACTCAGGTGGACTCTGTTTATTAATAAGGTGACCCCAGAAGTCCGTTGATCCCACTGATTGTATCTAAGGGTACCCAGAGCAAAGGAGGGCTGCTTCCAAATGGTGTCCACTGAGAACCTTTATCTGGAACACTGCCTGAGTCTCTGGGTTCTGTCTGCTTCATAATACATGAAAGCAACACTGGGCAACTTGTTATCATGACTTGTAGGATTTGATTTGAATTCTCACTAACAGTTTGTTTTCAATTTGCCACCGGCCAAAAACCAGCCTATTAGCTATTGCAGCTTCAGCTGTCTGTTGGTGCCATCTGATGCAACCCAAATGCAACTAAAACAATGAGAGTGCAGGCAGCAGCTTCCCTGGCAACAGTAATATGCTTTGACATTGATTCTGCTTTCATCTTCCAGCTTCCAAGCCAAAATACACATTTGACTTCTCAGAGGAGGAGGAGGAGGCAGATGAGGAGGAAAACGGCGACAATGATGTGGCCTCCTCCCCGGTGAGGTCAGTCAAAGATGACTTTGGTTTCTCAGACATCAAGGACCGCGACAGTGACCAAAATGAGGACGAAGAGGAAGAGGAAAACAACGAAGACTCCTACTCTTCACCCAACAAAAAGCCCATGTAAGATTTAGAAGACATAGCTGCTGTTGATGGATGGCACTAATTTCTGTTCACTTAAATACTGCATGCTTTATATCTCCTTATGTAGGTCTGTACCTGCAGCTGAAAAGAAAGAGAAACCCAGCATCTTCTCATCCAAGTCAGCCTTCTCTGAAAAGAGCAACGATAGTGGTGAGTATGCATGGAATCACTGTGGATTCATCAGAAGTTTCAGGCCAGAGGCTTTTAGTTGCTCCCATGGCTTGGAACAACTGAACTCTGGACAAGTTAAAAAAGACGATTCATGGAACGGTTTGAAAGAAACCGATAAGGTCATAAAAAGTTGCAGGAACGTGCTGACAAGGAGCTGCCTTTATATCCTGATTGTTTTGCAGATGTCTCCAGGTCGGACAGTGACGAAGACACCGGCCCGAAGTTCTCCACCTACTCCAGCAGCTCAGCGTTTGACAAAGTATCGCCAGCAAAGAAAGGTAATGTCTCAGATCAGCCAGCGAAGGGCGCTATAGTGCAGCATAGCAGCTGCCATGCAGCAGTGTACCAGGATTTAGTGCTCTGAGGATGCTGTGTAAATATTTGCTGGTTAGCCATCTTCACTCTGCGTGACCTGCAGTACTTTATGTCCTGGGTTCAGGTGCAGCTAAGAAGCCCTCTGATGCGGCTCCCAAACCTAAGAAACCACCAGCACCAAAAGCAAAGAAACCAGATAAGTCTATCTGGGACTCTGACTCTGACACCGGTGATACCAGCTCCAAGAAGCCAGCACCAGCCTTTAAAGGTACATTTTCTGTTAATATAAAATGAAAACATCACATTCCTGTCAGTGAGGGTTTGTCACCATTTGTGATTGCAGGTAAAGTTCGGGGGAGAAAGAGGAAGGGCTCTGGATCTGAAGATGAGTACAGTCCAATGAAAAAAGCTGCAAAACCTGTCGGCAAAGTGAGTGTCATCAGTGTTCGGCATGAATCTTATGGAGGCAGTATAATGACCGGGCTTCCAGAAGCTTACATGCACTGGACAGAAATGCACATATCTTCACTATCTGGCTGGTGTCTTAAAATGTTGCTTCAATAATTTCCACACAGTGTTGTTTCTTCATGATGCCATCTATTTTATGAAGTGCACCAGTCCCACCTGCAGCAAGACCCCCTTGCTGCATTATTCTGCCACCTCCGTACTTTATAGTTGAGATGGTTTGCAAGCTTTCCCCTTGTTCCTCTGAATGTAATGATGGAAAGTTTCATCAGACTGCAGGACATGTCTCCAAAACTGAAGGTCTTTGTCCATGAGAGCATTTACAGAATGAAATCTAGCTTTTTAACTTGCTTAAGGAGTTATGGCTTCTTCCTCTCTGAGTGACCTTTTAGCTCATGTTGGTACCGGACTTGTTTCACTGTGGGTAATGGCTCTCACCATCTTCAGCAGTACCTACCGCTGGCTCAGGTGGTAGAGGTTCGTCCTGTAACCGCTGGGTTGCCCTTTTAGTCACATTTATTGTTGGACGCTAAAAATAAAAGTTTGTCTGTGTTTTTATTCAGGATATGTAAACATCTGGTTTAAAAATAAAAACACAGAATGACCCATATAATATAATGTAGGAGTAGGTGACCACACAGTAACTGGAGATCTCCTCTAGTTATGCAGTTTTTAAATTCAAAATGTTTCCCTGTGCAGAAGCCTCAGAAACCTCCGTCCGAGGATGAGGATGAGGATGAAGAGGACGATGACAACAGCCTGAGCACTGCGATGGCTCCATCCCGCGACAGGCCGGGCCGTGCCAGGAAGGAGGTGAAGTACTACCATGATTCGGAAAACGAGGAAGATGATGACGACATGTTTGATTGAAGTCCCATCCAGATCCACTCCGCTTGTTTGGAAGATTCCTCCTCTTGTATTCCCTCAGACTTTTGTACATTTTCCTGTTTTATTTTTCCATTAATGGTGATGTTTGATTAAGTTTTAATGTGTAGGTGTTTTACACTTTTTATTAATATACATATACAGGTTTGTTTTTTTACGCTCATTGAAATGTTCTGTATTTGTCGGAAGCAGCTTTTAGGAATTTAGAGCGCTGTTCTTTAGCACATTTTAACTGTTAAGATACTATGTAACTTTTTGAACATGAAGTTGAAAGTAAAGAATAAAATGTTCACATTTCGTCTGACCGGTTTATTTTCCGACTGATGGAAGAAATGAGACAAAACCAGTTGACAGCCACTCAGTCTGAGATGTCTTCGTCTGCAGCAGTGATCTGGTTGGAAGAGTCACATTAGTGAGTCACACATGGATCCTCTCTGATACTTGTGAACAACGCTGCCATGCAGCTGGGAAACAGGAACATTCAGGTGCTGAAGTGTACAAGACCTCCTGCTGATCATAATGTTTGCACTCATTTTGTTGTCTCATCTGTTCTTTTCCAGCTCGCCTTAGTTGATCATTAGTGAGTTTTACCCATAAGGGCATCCCGAAAAAACATGCATGATCGTTGAGGTCGCCATAGTAACTAGAAACTGTAGGCTTCATCGCTTGCCTGTCGGTTGAGGAGTTGTTCATCCGGTGCTCAGCTTTTCTTTTTTAACTCCAATGTTTCTGGGAGTTCTGTTTGTGGAATTTTGATTCCTTTTTCAAGGATCAGGGGTTGGAAAAAGTCTGAAATTTGGTTTTAAATACTTTCCTTTTTTGTGCCTTTTCTCCATTTGTCCTCCTTGTATGTATTCCATATTTCAAGTCTGCCCACTAAAAATATTGGCCATTAAGTAATTTTGAAAAGTAGTGTTTTATCTTTTAAAACAAATGCACAGGAACTGGGAACTCTGGAAAAGTTTTACATGCAAAATACTCAGTAAGCAGGAATGACTGACACATAATGGAGCTCACAGGTCTTCTGGTGCCTCTTCCACTCACCAGATGTCTAAATAAAGAGTTCAAAGGATGGAAACCTCCACCCTTTAGTATCATTCAGCTTCAGTCATGTTGAAATGTTTCAGAGTTCTGTTCCAGTTCTAATATCAGTGTTTCCAAGGTGTACAGCTAACACCCTTTCACTGCTTTACTCTAACTGAGAAGCTCTCTTCTCAAAGCCACTTTATTTTCCTCATAATTACAGGACCAACCTTTTCAAATAATTGTTGGTGTTGGCTGCATTTCCCACTCAGACGCCAAGGATAATGTTCCATGTGGCTGGAAATTAATACAGTGGCTTGCAAAAGATTTCCCTTTAAAGCTTGAACGTTTTCATATTTTGTCAAAATACAGCCACCCACCTTTATTCATGAATTAATATTACAGACCAACACAAAGTAGGACATGTAAACTGAAAGGGAAATGATGAATAATTTCAACTTTTTTCAAGTATCTGAAAAGTGTGGCATGTGCATTTGGCCCCTCTCTGTCAATCCTTTGGAGGATCTTTTGGGGTGTGTCTCTACTAGTTTAGAACATCTATAGACTGACATTTCAGTCTCGACTTTGGACCCTTCTTTTTAGATTTTCTTTTTTTTGCAGCACTACTGGCCTTTATTTTTCCAGTAGTTTTTAAAAGTAGACATGAAATGGGAGTGGAGAGAGGACAGGAAGACGTGGCAATGTCGCCCAGGCTGGGACTCGAACCTTTCACGCTTAACCACCAGCGCTGCACGCCTTTGGAGCTTTCTAACATATAATTCTGCTTTCATCTGACCCATCCCATAGTATCTCTGGTTTAGGTTAGGTTTAGGGTGGTTGTTCTGCTGGAAGATGAACCTCCACCCCAGTCTCAAGTGTTCTGCAGCCTCTAGCAGGGTTTCTTCCTGGATTTATCTCCACCCATCTTCCTATCAACTCTGGCCAACTTCTCTCCCTGGTGAGGAAATTCATCACCACAGCATGAGGCTGCCGTCACCATGTTTCACCATAGGGATAGTGTGTTCAGGTTTAGTTCTCCATCACACAGTGTTTTGCACATTGGCCAGATAATTAGTGGACCAGATTTGTGGATGCAGATTCCTCTCGGCTGCTTCTTTAATTTAATGTTCTCCTTGCCGGCCTGTCAGCCATGCCTTGTAGGTGTCCGGATCAGGATGGATGTTCTTCAAAAACACAATGATTTATGGTTTGTAGGTCTGTGACAGGCATGCAGTTCAGTTTGTGACATTTCTGACATATTTGTTTGTCATTGGTCAATTTCTGTTTGCCTTCATTAGTATTAAAATAGTGTTTATTTCTCTGTACGTGTGCAAACCTCCAAAATCAGCAGCAGATCCATGGATGTTCCTCCACCTGGAGGTTTTCCACACTCGGAAACAAGAATTTAAAATAAATATATTTTATTACTTTGCAAGGACAGTTCATGGTAAAGTTAAACAGTATAAGAACATAAAAAGCATATGTTAATATACAAACACAGACAACATTTAATATGGAGGGCGGAACATGTAGAAGATCATGCCTTGGTTGGATTCACCCTGTAAGGTGGAAGCAGGTCTGACAGATCCCTGCTCCCTTCAGACCTCATGTGCATTAAGATATGAGCATCACGTCTTACAGTGGCAAAGACTGTACAACACTGCAGTCTTTGGGGAGGTTCTCCAAATCTGAACAGAAAATGACAACTGCAGACACTTTGGGATGTTTCCCAAGAACAGCCTGAAGAGTGACAGAAACACGGAGCTACTGTTAAAGACTGATGCTGAAGCACAGAGTCAAGACCACAGGCTCCTGTGCAGAGTTAGACCGATATGTGGTTCAGGTCCATGTTGGGTTTGTGGCCACAGCTGGAGCTCTGCTCAGTGACAGACTAGACAGTCAACTGAACAGTTTCTTATGGATGTACTTTGCTGTCTAGAGGTCCTTTAAAAACTTGGTCAAAGCCTTCTGGTGTGTGAGGTGTTTGCTAGTTATTTTCTGTAGGTAGGTGTTGCATCTCTGAACCATCACTGAAGCATCATAACTGCTGATGTCAGGAGATCTGAATGGTCTTAGGATGTGATGATGATGTGCAAGTGCATCTCAGTGCTCAATAGCATTGAAAAGTTGGTTTGTTTCACTATACACTATACTATATATGAAAGTTGGATAGTTTATTTAAAACAAACAAATTTCCATTTGAAATTCATAGTTTTCTTTGGATTGAATTAAGAATAATAGATTCCATACAAACTGATTGGTTTCATGTTTATTTCTGTTCATTTTTATAATTCTGGCTTACAGCTAATAAAAACCAAAACTATAGTTTCTCAGAAAATGAGAATATTACATGTGACCAATAAAAAGAATCCAGAAATATGGACCTGCTGAATCGTATGTCTATGTTCTGTACATTATCTGCTCTCAGTACTCGGTCGGCGCTCTTTTTGCATGAATCAATGCAGTGTGGCATGAAGGAGATACAAGCTCCAGCTGCAGCCCACACTCTGTGAATCTCCTCCAAACTCTTTGCTTAACAATCTTTTCAAGGGTGCAGTTATTTCTTTTACTGTGTAAACTACTGTGTACCGTTTTCTGCCATTTTCTCCTTCCGCTTTTTTCATTATGCCTGAATACAGTACTTTGTGAGCAAGCAGCTTCTAACCCTCCTTATTTTGATGCTCTACAAGGTGGACAACAGTCAGGTCAGCAGTCTTTCCTATGATGGTGTATGCAATAACATTTCAAATTAAAAGCCTGTTTTTTGGTCTTATGTGATATTCAAGTTTTGAGAAACAGAACTTTGGGGTTTCTTAATCAAAATGAACAGAAATACATGCTAAGGAACATATTACTCTATGTGTAATGAATCAGTGTAACATAATTGAACTGAATTAGTCAAATACATTTCTATTTTGATGGTATTGTGTGATTTTTGTGACCAGCCACCCACAACATTTAAACATTTTAACATCTACAGAATAATTTTTGATGAGAAGATGAAGCAAGTTTTTTTACATCCTGTTTTCATAACAACAGTGTGGAGTAGATGTCGGATGTACATTTTTCCTTTCCTGGCGACAGGAAAGAGTCACAGCTTCCTCCAGGGGCTATAAGTTCAATAAAAATGTTGCCATCAAAAACTCTTTGGCTGATAAATGGCAGATTTGCTGATGTGAAACCACATATCGGCCACACCTACAACTTCAGGTAACCTTCTTATCAAATAGCTGTCAGCTGATTGGGTTGATTGTTTGATGACAGCTAATTGACATCCTGGCTGAGGAACGAGGCAACAGTGTCACAAACAGAACATATCAGTTGTATTTAGTGTTGAGGTGACTTGGTTGGTCCATTTCTCCTATTCATGAGCTTCCCTCGTCATTGTCTAAAATATATTAGTTGATGAGCTGTGTTCAGATCAGCTCACCATGTTCCAGTGCCTTTGTTTTTCAATGAGTTTATGTTTCCAAGGACAAGTGAGCATCTTTTCCACAGAGCTGCCAATTGGAATGCAAAGCACACCGCATTTATATAACATCTCTGCAGTGAGCTACACAGTACAGTCTTATAGTTACAACATTCAGCAAAACAGAACGAGTAATTCAGCATGTGAAGTTGAGTCCTAAAGGAATCGGTCCCTGTTGTGTCCCAATGCCTCGGGGCTGGCGGAGCTTCAGGGGCGGCTGTGGACATTCTTCAGCTGTGAAAGTTCATCAGCTTACAGGAAAGAAAAACTAGCCAACACAAAAACCAACACATCTCCCTTAATCTCTCACCAGGAGAGCGAGACAGAGCGAGAGAGAATTTCCTCTCTTTCAAGGACATAAATGTAAGTTTTCCTTAACACTGCATATCATTCTTCTGAGACTCCGTGCTATTATTCACATTCAAACAAGCAAAAAACAAAAAGCTGAAACTGCTCTGGCTTCCCTTATGATATGTATTTCAAAGCCGGGATGGAATGCAGATGGATGTTTGTTATGTGCCTCAGAGACCCAGAACCTGTCGCTGCCTTAAAGAGTCGTATCACTTTGCTGCCTTAGATCAAATAGAAGAACTGGAACAACTCAGCAGAGCCGTCTATATAGGAGAGCAAATATGAAAAGATACGTAATATAGCTGATGTAAATCTAAAATGAGGCATCTGAGGTTCAGTCACTAAAACTGTCTTCCAACAGACAAAGTTAAAGAAGTTCAGATCTTCTGAAGTGGGGTTCTGTAGAGGTTATGAACAGTAAATATCTTACCTGCATTAGAAAATGCTTTTAGTGTTTTCACTTTGATGGAACAGGGGCTGGCTTGAACTTTTAGCCAACTAGAGGCATGAGAAAGTGCCCGAGTAGTCAGTTTGTTTCCTGGGTGTAACAGAGATGTCCCTCCTCTATCTGTTGCTATGCACTGCTGATCAGCTGGATGATTAAAGGCTGCTACACTTTTCCTTTGCATACTTGAATAAAAAAAAAACAGCTATTTGCAAATATTTACAGTTGCACAAAACACAGAAATTCATAACATGGCAACTAAAGAAGTGGCCATCGCTCCTATAAAGATACAGCTGTTTTAAAAGTACAGTTAGCAAGCTTCCAGTCTGCAAAGCACAATATATTATATTGTTTAAGCAGCACTAGGAAGTATTATTGCTTTTCTGTTTTCAATAAAACCGTTGTTTAGATGTTATATATCTTTGTTTTCAATTCTTGTGTTAATACCATGAAACTGTTGTTATCCAAAGTCTCCAAACTTTGAGAGTGGAAATAACCATCTAATGCAAACAGTGGCCTAACGGATTAGAAACTAGCTTTCACATACACTACCATCATATTTTGGAGATAGGAGTTGTTTTAAGAAGGCACTTATCTAATTGGCTCAGATCTGACTAGCTCTGTTTAGTGCTAAAGCTAATCTCTGTTTCATACAAGTGTAGATGCTAAGCTAACTATCATCTTCAGGTAAGATATTTACCAAACATCTTAATACAATC
Organism: Girardinichthys multiradiatus; assembly: GCF_021462225.1. Lineage (NCBI taxonomy): Eukaryota > Metazoa > Chordata > Actinopteri > Cyprinodontiformes > Goodeidae > Girardinichthys > Girardinichthys multiradiatus. Next base: position 3,487,574 of record NC_061806.1, on the reverse strand, counting down.
CCACTTCCCAAAATCTGACCAATCCCTTTAACCAGGAGTGACTTGATATCGATGTCACTATTGCAGAAATTGTAGCAAAAACACATGCTGCTTCATTGCAGTTCTCCAGTAAAAATTCTGTTTCAAACACTTTTCCTTCAGGAACACAGACATGAAAATGAGATTCAGTCATTGTACTGATGATGAAAAAGCATTGCTGGCTAATACATACATATTCACCTGTGCTGAGAGATTAATTAACATATCAGAGTGGATCGACTCATATTGAACTGCAAAAGAAAATAAGGCAGTGAATGGTCTGGGTCCTTCACAAAGACATAAAGTGTCTTTTTTTCTTGTGTTTTAGTATCACATGTGACCTTGGCTGTGGGGAAAAGGCAGCTCTCCATGATCATGTTTTAGTTTCAGAGGGACCATCATGTACCTCCATACCAGCTCAGCTGGATCAACCTTCCAAAGGGACTCAACTGAGTTTCTCTGGTGGGATACAGGGTCCTCTGGAATCTCCTGTTGCATCATTATGTAAAGCTTACACAGTCAGGTCAGAAGACCAAGGCAAACATCTGGAGTGGATTTACAGATCCTACCCCACAGTGTGCTTTCTGCATTAGAATACAATCATCCGGACCCATGAGGCTCGGTGTTCAATGTGTATTAAGGATTGCATTGCCCCCGTGTTTCACTGGTTGAAACAAGACACTTTATGAGGGAGAAGAAAGGTGGGATGCAGAGCTCTGTTCATAAGGCCACAACAGAGCTCATGAGCAGTCGATAGTACACTGTCGTTAGCAGTAGATATACACACTCATCAGGCCAGCATTCATTTTTGAAAATATAAAGCGGCTGTAGGCTGTTATTAGAACGCAGGAAAAATTCCAAACGGTTTGATTACTGTTAAGGCCAACCAGGCTTTTGGGTTGGATTAAGTTGGAACAATTATGTAAATTAAGTTCTACATTTCAGTTTGTTGCCATAAATAAAGAAAAAACTATGTTTTTTGAGATAACAGAATCATTGAGCCCTGATGAGACAGGCTATATCCTGGAGATGCACTGATAAATAGACCAGAAACAGATGATTTTCAGCTTGATCGGCTCTGATAACTCCGTCGGAAACTCTAAATGCCGATCTTTGTCCAACCAGAGGTAAGTGCTACCATGTTGGGCTAAGAACAACATTCCTTTGTATGGATGTTCATTCTTAGAGAAGACTAATATTTTCAGTTGGTTGTTTTATATTAAAGCCAACAGAAGCACAAGAAACTGAATAAAAAGGAAATAGTACCCTCCACGCTGAGACGTAGTAACATGTCTGCAGTTCATTTAGGCTGTGAGAGAGAGCAAGACTTTCAGCAGATAACAGGAAGGCTGAACCAAGTACAGGAAAGGCACTCTGTTTTATCTTCCTTAGCTTTTATGGAATATGTTGGATTTGGAAATGTTGGCAGAGGTAATCAATCTGCATTTTCTAGGGCAAGGGTCTACACCTCCAGCCTTTGCGTGCCACTGTCCTGCAACTTTTGGATGCATCCCTGCTCCAACACTCCTGAATCAGATGAATGGTTAATAACCAGGCCGGTGCAAAACCTGTTGACATACCAAGGAGGTTATTCACCCTTTTGATTCAAGTGTGTTAGAGCAGGGATGCATCCAAAAGTTGCAGGACATTGACACTGGGGGACTGGATTTGCAAAGCCCTGGTCTAGAGAAACAAACACAGATGCTTTTTTTTCTAATGCTAAACACAATAACTGTGTTAACTGCTATTAAATGCAAAAACATATCAATACAAATTCACTCAAAAAAGTCTTATGCTCCTATGTTATAGTTTAAAAGGACAGTTTGGAATTGTCTAAAATCTGTTTCAACAACTTAACAAAAACCAGACATGAGAAATCTCATTTCCCTTCAGAAATAGATGCTTCTGGGCTAACAACAAAAAATAAAGTGCAACAAATAAGTACAATTTTGACAAAGCTGAAGGACATCCTTTCATTTCAGTCAATTTTAGTGTCTCCTTTTCTGGGTTGTTTTGGATATTAAGGCTATCTGAATTTTCTGAAGAGACCACCCCCATGTGGGTATATTGTGAGTTAAGTCCAATCTGCTTGGTCAGATCTGTGCTGTTCATGTATCAACACACATAAGATGAAGGGATCTTGCCAGTCTGATGCGTGTGTAAGGCTCTGCTGTTGTGCTTCCCTCCTTGAGGAAACACCTGAACTGACTCAGCTGCAGAGATGGAGGGAAGCTTAGCATTCTGCCGTGTGGATTCACACTCATTCATGTACAACAAAGAGGTCACGTAAAGACAAAAGAGCAGTTTTAAATATACAAACATGTCAAATATTTGACTTCAGTAATGTCTATGTGCAATAACATTCTAGATATTTTTTAAAGAACTTAAAATTAGTTCTGCTTTACACCTTGAGTATCACCTTTAAAATTATATCCAACACCATGGAACAAGGACCACGAAATTCATCATAGAAACAGAGACCTGACCATACCATGGTATGTACAGTGTACGTATGCCAACAATACGATAGATGGACAGAGATGACAGAGAAACACAGAGAGAGAAACCATTATCAAACTCCCGTCATGCAGATACAAATTTACACAGGAGACCTGAGGAGAATCATCTGTGGTGGTCTGGAAGGGCCACGCCCATCCTTTTAAAGTCCTGGCCCCAGAGAAACCATGCCGAACAAGAGCTCAATTCAAACACAAAGCACTGATCCTTTGAAGCCTCCATGTTGTTTTCTTTTTAAGGAGAAAATCTTTCAGTAAACTGGACAGAAAAATAGAAGGATTTAAAGTCAATGTTACACCAAGCATAAGAGAAGGAACGAAGAGGTTATAGATGGTCAGCTCCTTGCTGACTGATCTTTTTGTGCAAAGGAATGTCTGAGAGAGTTTAAGAGACACCTGTTGGTGCCTCCTAGGGCTCGCTGCTGGGTGGAGTGGCCGCAGCCTCTTCAGGGTCCAAGGATTCTGGTGACTCTGGCGCAGCGGTGTCGTTGTCGGGGCTGTCCTTGGTGCTGGGGCTTGCCCCAGCTTCAGCTGAGCTGTTGTTGCTGTTGCTCTGACCATCTTGGCCCTCCGAGTTTTCCAGCATTTCCTGGATCAGAGGTGGCATGGAACCTGGAATCTCCATCTTTAGAGAGATAACCCGCTCAGCTCCTGAACAAACAATAAGAGAAAGGCCACTTTAGGACTTTAGGTATGAATTCAGCTATTTCTTTCAGAGGTTAGCGTGTGCTAAATGGCATTATACAATGTATTGAAAGTGGCTGAACTGCATTATAATTCCATTTCATTTGACCTCATGTTACTGAATGGGAATCCAGAAATGACTTTGCTGGTCTGTATTGGAAATAATTAGTAATAATATGATAATATGAAAAGAATGGGCCAGATGTGATTGGACCTGAATGTGAACATGTGTGTATTAGATAGATCCTATGTAAGTGAATTCTTGAGTAGAAGAGTTTTAGTGTCAGGACATTTGGACCTGGATTTGACTGGTCTTTGAACATTAAAGTTGTGGCAAAAAGTGTTTTTGTCAGATGTTTAATTGGTTACATAATAAGCATTTCACAAGTTTCAAAGACATTGTTTGAGAAATACATTCATCTTATGCAAAATATGAATATTTACAGAGTTGACCAGTCTTATTGTTCTGAAGTTTTCCCTGCCACAATGGATCTCAGCTTCTGGGCCAAATCCTGATTGATGCTGACTGATCTTTGTTTTGTCCGTATTTGCAGGTGGTCATATTCTTTTCTCCTATTTGAGGGATGAACCCCAGGTCAATGGGATTAAGACGTGGGGAGTCTCCTGGCCATGGACCTAAAGGCTTAGTGTTTTGTGGCATGGTTCTCCATCACCCTCGCTCATCACCAGACTGCTTCTGGATCACTGAGTAGCTCTTGGAGGATGTTTTGTTCTCACTCTTTATTCATGGCAGTGTTTGTAGGACGCACTGAGTGAGCCCACTCTGGTGGACAAAACAGCAACCCCAAACATTAATGATCTCAGGATGCTTTACTGCTGAGCTGACAAAAGGACTCCTTTTCTTCTTCAGGCGGTCCTTGTTTCAGATTCCCCAAAGGTCTGAGAGAGATCTATTGAAGAATCGTGTGTTCCAGAAATATAGCAGCTGTCTCACGTAAAACTTAAGCTAACAAATTTATTTCTTCAGCTTGTAACTATATTTAGAATAAATGTTTTTAAACAATTTAGTGCTTTAGCATCGGTAATGTTTACATGTCTGGTTATCATATTAGTGTTATTCATTGCCAAACCAAAATAATATTGGTTCAACATATCATCATTTATTGGACTGCCAAGCCCTTCCTGTGCAGCATATCTAGATCTTGTCTTTCCACAGTATGACTAAAGTAGATGTCTTTCCTACCTTTAGCACTGATGCTGCGCAGGTCTGTGATCTTCATCAGAGTTTTGGGGAACATGTGTGGTTTGCTAGGTCGGCGCTTTCTCACATAGATTTTCAGAGCTTCCAGCAGTGGCTCCTGGAGCTGGTCCACCTTGGAAGGCTCCTCCAGGTCCTGACGGTCTGTTACATAAATATCAATGGACACACAAATCCAGTGAGGCTGGAGACTAGCCTATGACAAGCCAAAGTCTATCACATATGCTATATCATAGTGTTAAAGGAAGAGGAGTTTATTTCAGATGATCTGTTTAAGAGGAGAGATTGCACTTCCTGGATGAATCAAGCTGGTGACCACCACAGGATGGTTGTAAGCATTACAGAAGACACTCAAAACATAATTTTTTTATTCATGGTCAGTGAACACCGGCACTAAGTGGACAATAGAGATGATACACTTATGTCTGTTTTTTGAGCAGAACATCTTGTAATGAATGTGGTGATGAATTCAACATGGGGCCCACTGTTACTGGATCCAGAGTTTAAAAAGTGAATTTCATCATGACTTAAAGGCTGATGGTCTTACCGGAGGTCCTTATGATCTATGAAAGAAAAATTGGATTACAAAGCAAAGCCTGGAGGTATTCAAAAAACTTTGTTTGACTTTAGACAAGGAAATTTTGGCCAGTTTCAAGTTTCTCCTTCCCGAAATGTTTGGCCCGTTCTTTCTGACAGAATTTGTGTAGCTGGTTATGTTTAGTTTTGTCAGGTTCCTGCAGGAACATAGCCACAAAACAAGATTTAACTGCATTCATGGTCATTTTAGTTTTTGTTTTATCATCCCACAGGACAATGTCTCCATTGATGAAGGTCTCTGTCCTCGTCTGCATTTACAAACTGTTTTCTGAGATTCACAAGCCCAATTAACTTCACCCTTAACACAAACAAGATATGTTAGCACAAAATCTCCTGTTAAACACCTAAAACAAGAGTCAAGAAATGCCTGTCTGTCTAACCTATAGTTTGACCGAATATAACTCATTTTATCCGGAAAACTAACTGAACTGACAAAATAAAATTTACATTTTGGATCCTGACTTCTAGTTAACTTAATTGCAACTCATTTGGTTCCTTTATTTTTATTTTGAGAAAACCCAGCTTTGAACTTTTACTAAATCTGAACTTTTTACACCACGGCTTTCTTCCATTTTAGTTCTTTTTGCTTCAGTTACTGTCAGCGTTCATCCGCCACTTAGTGTGGCACTCTATGAGAGTTAGAACATTGTGACTCATTAAGAAATTATTTGATATGTGTGATCACTATTCATGCTACATGGCTATTTACAATATCAACAAGTTGGTGACAAGTAAGGCGAGATGTAGCAGAGAAGGTCTGAAGAGAAATGCAAAAGGAAACAATATTTTCTATGAGCGTTTGTGCCTTTAAACTTTCAACCTCTTTCTGTCATGCTGGATTTGGAAATATTGGAAGCCTTTGTGATGCAGAATGCCAATATATTATACAGATAATACACAGAGAGACTGCAATAACAGTGCTCAAGGTGCTACTAACTAATATCAGATAAATAAATAAATTGAAATACAACTTCTAAAAGACAAATCCTGTTTAACTGTACAGCTTTGTCACAGTGACTCTTCTCCCTCTCATACTCAAACACAGGATGTCGCTTCTGCTGCCAGAATATTGACAAACCTTTCAGAGCAGAAGTGTTCTGAACATATAGAATTGTAAATCAAAGCATCTCTTACACAAATATTCACTCGTGCACAGATGCAAAGCCTTTTAAATCAAGGTCACATAAAAAAAAGCCCCATATCCTTTCATGATGCTGCATGGTGGTGCAGGGGTTAGCATGTTGCCTTGCACCAAGAAAGTCCTGGGTTCAACTCCCAGCCAGAGCCTTTCAACATGGAGTTTGCATATAAATTGTAAGTGGACTGAACTTATATAGCAGTGTTTTAGTCACATCAACCACTCACAGTGCTTTACACTAGAGCCCCATTCAGCCAAAGAACTGTGAGACAAGATCTTACTGATGTTACCGTCTTTATGAACATTTGAAGTCACAGAACATAAGCAGAAGTTACATGTAAGCTTAAAAACAACCATTTAAGAGTTATTTGTAGCTTACCACTGTCAGTGTGTGAATGTGTGTATGAATGGGTGGACAACTGAATGTAGTGTGAAACGCTTTGTGGTCTCTGGGGACTTGATAAAGCACTATACAGGTACAAGCCATTTACCATTTGGAGTGAACCCTTTTTATCCATCTCATGAACTGTCCAATAAACTGTTAGGAGGTCAATTTGTGTACTTCACGGAACATGGAGTACACAAGCTGGCCAGGAGGTGGCAGTGTGTACCCTAAAATCTGTAGCTGTTGGACCTGCTGTCAGACATCGTCGTCAGAGGTGTGGTTTTATTTTTCATGGATTATGCAAGAGCTTGTAATGTTTTCCCAAGCTCTGTGGACTCAGTAAAACCAAGCTGAACTGAGTGAGAACCCAGCAGTAAAGAAGGATGACCTCCTAACAAACTGACAGGTAGAAGGGAGAGAAAGAGGTATAATGAGTCACAAACAACATTTCAGTAAAACTTTGAATTTTAGTTTTCAATTTAATTCAATTCAGTTTTATTTATATAGCGCCAATTCACAACACATGTCAACATATCATACAGATTTCAAGTCAGGTACATAAATTGCAATTAATCAAACCTTATTTTGTGTGGTTGTATGAAAAACAATAACATACTTGAACATTAATGTATGTGCATCCTGACATGATGAAGGAATTCATGTACTGGTGTTCTTGCACAGACTCATTTCCTTTCAAAGTCAAATAGCCAAGTGATGCTGCAGTCACATACCTGTACATCCTCCCCATTTCCTCTTTCCTCTGAATAACACAGTCTCTCTTACAGCAGCTGATTTGAAACTGCTGTGGAGGTTAGCTTACTTTTATCGAAAACCTGTCTGCAGCCTTACTCAGTAATAAATGAAGGAATCAACATGGGCTTACTGAGTTAAACATAGGGCAGTAAAGCACTTTGAATGGGTAGTAAATTAGCTCATTCTTTCAAGATATACTCTAGACTGTTATTGTCCTCAATTCAGGTTTTGTTGAGCATATGATGCAATCAGGCTCCAGACTGTTTAAGGTCCACCTGAACTGAATTAATCTGACAGGTGGGATGAAGAAAGCACTCAACACCCAGCTCTTATAACAGACAGTCTGATTTAAATGTTATTTGGAAGACATTTCTCACCAAACTGGTTCCATTGTTTTGGAGTATCCATGCAAGTTTAAATGTAAAGAACCATTTACACACAGGATACTCAGTGCTTCACAGGCAGAATAAATGAACTGAGCTAAAACAAAAGACCCAATTCATCAAAAATGACTAGGGAAGCATCAAATAAACTTGTGACATGTTCAAGTAACAGAAATAAACATAAAAATGACAGAATTAAGCAAATAACAAGCTAGAACCTAACAGAACCGATGAAGCGAGCTGTAGTAAGCAAAAGTGTTTTCAATCCTTATTTAAAGGAACCAACAGCTTCTAAATATCTCAGGTATTCAGGGAGTTTGTTCCAGAACTGAGGAGTATGAAAACTAAATGCTGCCTCACCTTGTCAAGGTCTGGTGCACTGGGAACACTGCCTGAAAACGTTTCTGACCTGAAGGTTCTACATAGCTCATACCTGACCAGAAACTCTGAAATGTTTTCAGGCTTAAAGACCATTCATGGAGCCAGTGCAGTGATTTAAGGACTACTGTAATGAGCCATTTTCCTGGTGTTGGTCAGGACTCTGGCAGCAGCATTTTTTGCGTTGCTTTTGCAAATCAAAACATTTATATTCCTGTAACAAACCATTAAGCTACCAAAAAAGTTTAAAAATAGGCGTTAAGTGCAAATTGAGTTCTAGACTACAAACCTCCTGAGATGAGACAGATGGCACTAAGAAGGCCCGTCTCTGTGTCGTCCATCTCAATGGGCAGCAGCTGATTGGCAAAAGTAAACACCAAGTCGGTGAGAGGGCCGAAACCAGCGTTGTGCATCTGTGTCCGATTGAGGGTCAGTCCATCTGAAAAGGTCATGGTGTCCTGGTCAGGCGTGTACCTTGTACAGATGCGCAGGATCTGATGGTGAAGGACGGAAGGAACAGAAATATGGTCAGAACAAATTCGATGAACAGGAAACTGAAGGTGTAAAACAGATGAAGAGTCATTTAATCACAGGTTGGACACAAAAACACAGTTATTCTTGTCACGGATTTCAAAAAGTGAAACTCATATATTTCAACCTGGAAAGACTCAAAAAGGGAGAAGCAACGAGATAATGATTAGCAGGTTTATTAATGAAAATGATCTATTTGGCGCTCGGACCCTGGAGGAAGACGTGTAGTCTGAGGATGACGTGAGCTAGAAAGGCCATTTTAGGATTAGGTACGTCTTCCCCCCCAGGAATCCGATCCTGGTGGTGGAGTGGCCTGAAGACGTTTGTAAGGAATATGGGAGCCAGATGGTGGAGAAAGGGGAGGAGGAGGGTCGAAGCTCAGCAACGAGCAGTGTCTTCCATGATGAAGGTCTTTAAATATAATGTCTTGGGAGATGATTGGACGAGGAGAAGAGCAGACCCGTCTCTGATTGGAGTGTTATGGAGGAATAACCAGGTGGAGCGGAGGCAGTGAAGGTGTGTCTTCCATGTTGAATTTTCGTTAAAACTCCATTATATGCATTCATCACACAGAGTGCAATATTCCAAACCTTGATTTCTTGTAATTTTGATGACTATGGTGGCGCACAGATAACGAAAACTCCAAATTCAGGGTCTTAGCCAATAAGAACATTACAAAAAATCAATAAAATCAGAATCAGCTTTATTTGCCAGGTTGATGCACACATACAAGAAATTTGGGTTCAGAACCATTTGATCTCATTGAGGACATCCTATTCTATGGCACTATTGGTCTTCATTAATTGAGCTGACCGACAGTAAGCGGGGCGGAGAGATAGGAGAAGACATGCAGCAAAGGTCAACGAGCCAAGGCTCGAACCTGTGATGGCTGCATTAAGGATTTCAGTCTCTCTCTCTCTCTCTCTATATATATATATATATTTGCACACTGTTGAATTGTGGAAACTTCTCACTGGACCTCAAGCAATGTGGATTCTGTGCCTCTCCATTCTTCCTCCAGACTCTGGGACCTTGATTTCCAAATGAAATTTCATTTGAAAACAGGACTTTGGACCACTGAGCCACAGTCCAGTTCTTTTCTGCTTAGCCCAGGTAAGATGCTTCGGATGTCGTCTCTGGTTCAGGAGTAGCTTAACATTCAGCCCATGTGTAGGATTACAGGTCCTTCTCAAAATATTAGCATATTGTGATAAAGTTCATTATTTTCTATAATGTCATGATGAAAATTTAACATTCATATATTTTAGATTCATTGCACACTAACTGAAATATTTCAGGTCTTTTATTGTCTTAATACGGATGATTTTGGCATGCAGCTCATGAAAACCCAAAATTCCTATCTCACAAAATTAGCATATTTCATCCGACCAATAAAAGAAAAGTGTTTTTAATACAAAAAACGTCAACCTTCAAATAATCATGTACAGTTATGCCCTCAATACTTGGTCGGGAATCCTTTGGCAGAAATGACTGCTTCAATGCGGCGTGGCATGGAGGCAATCAGCCTGTGGCACTGCTGAGGTCTTATGGAGGCCCAGGATGCTTCGATAGCGGCCTTTAGCTCATCCAGAGTGTTGGGTCTTGAGTCTCTCAACGTTCTCTTCACAATATCCCACAGATTCTCTATGGGGTTCAGGTCAGGAGAGTTGGCAGGCCAATTGAGCACAGAGATACCATGGTCAGTAAACCATTTACCAGTGGTTTTGGCACTGTGAGCAGGTGCCAGGTCGTGCTGAAAAATGAAATCGTCATCTCCATAAAGCTTTTCAGCAGATGGAAGCATGAATTGCTCCAAAATCTCCTGATAGCTAGCTGCATTGACCCTGCCCTTGATAAAACACAGTGGACCAACACCAGCAGCTGACACGGCACCCCAGACCATCACTGACTATGGGTACTTGACACTGGACTTCTGGCATTTTGGCATTTCCTTCTCCCCAGTCTTCCTCCGGACTCTGGCACCTTGATTTCCGAATGACATGCAGAATTTGCTTTCATCCGAAAAAAGTACTTTGGACCACTGAGCAACAGTCCAGTGCTGCTTCTCTGTAGCCCTGGTCAGGCGCTTCTGCCGCTGTTTCTGGTTCAAACGTGGCTTGACCTGGGGAATGCGGCACCTGTAGCCCATTTCCTGCACACGCCTGTGCACGGTGGCTCTGGATGTTTCTACTCCAGACTCAGTCCACTGCTTCAGCAGGTCCCCCAAGGTCTGGAATCGGCCCTTCTCCACAATCTTCCTCAGGGTCCGGTCACCTCTTCTCGTTGTGCAGCGTTTTCTGCCACACTTTTTCCTTCCCACAGACTTCCCACTGAGGTGCCTTGATACAGCACTCTGGGAACAGCCTATTCGTTCAGAAATTTCTTTCTGTGTCTTACCCTCTTGCTTGAGGGTGTCAATAGTGGCCTTCTGGACAGCAGTCAGGTCGGCAGTCTTACCCATGATTGGGGTTTTGAGTGATGAACCAGGCTGGGAGTTTTAAAGGCCTCAGGAATCTTTTGCAGATGTTTAGAGTTAACTCGTTGATTCAGATGATTAGGTTCATAGCTCGTTTAGAGACCCTTTTAATGATATGCTAATTTTATGAGATAGGAATTTTGGGTTTTCATGAGCTGTATGCCAAAATCATCCGTATTAAGACAATAAAAGACCTGAAATATTTCAGTTAGTGTGCAATGAATCTAAAATATATGAATGTTAAATTTTCATCATTACATTATAGAAAATAATGAACTTTATCACAATATGCTAATATTTTGAGAAGGACCTGTAGTCTTTATGTAGTGGCTCTTGATGCACTGACTCCAGCCTCAGTCTCCTTGTGAAGTTCCCACAGGTTTTTGAATGGATTTTGCTAGGCAATCGTCGGTTATCCCTGTTGCTGGTGCACCTTTTCCTGCCAAACGTTTTCCTTCCACTCAACCTTCTATGAATATGCTTGGATATGACACTCTGTGAACAACTACCTTCTTTAACAATGACCTATAGTGGCTTACTCTCCTTGGGCTATGTACAATATAAACAAGTGAATCCAAGATGGTTGAAAACCATGACCAAAAGAGTGATGTGACATTTCCATGCAATATTATTTATGTTTGAGAGCCAAGGATTACCTTAAGGAGTTTGGAAATGAGGTTAAGTCAGTCTTGGAACTAACTGAGGTAATGATTGGTACCTTCAAGTGACTAATCATACTGCAACATCAGAAAAAAAATAATTTTAATAAAATGATATTTTAAAGAATGATCTGGCTGACTCAATGTGGTTTAGTTTGCTGGTTTTGTCTTGTACAATAATATTTGAGGAAATATTATTTTGAATAAGGACCAATAACCTTTCTGGGTAAATGATCTTTAGTGTTCTTTAATTAGTTATCACATTTAGTAAAATAATATATAGGGAAATATTATTTCCTAGATTGGAAACTAACAAGTTCCTGGGTAAATGGTCTTCAGCTGATTCATACAGTAGGCAAGCATGTGTTCTTAGCCATTGGCGGTTGGAGCAAACAAAAGAAGCTTATAGCTTGTCAACAGAATCAAACACATACCTTTAAAATACCATTAATAAAAGGGTTGAAATGCATAAGCTTGGACGGCGCGTTATGGCCGATCTTCTGTGTTTAAAATTATTCTTTGAATAAAGTTTGTCTTAACTTTAAAAACACAACACAGTACACAAAAAACTGAGCACATATGCTTAGCAGCTAATCTGCTAGCATTAAGATAGCTGAGTTTCTCAACACAAACAAAAACCAAACATCATGAAATGAACATTGATTAGGTTTTTTCATTCTAAACTAATCTTCTCTGCCCAAACACCACCTCATACGTGAACCGTGCAGAAGATAAGTTGTCCTGGGTGTTGAGGAAAAACATCCACGTGTGGGTAAACAAAGGGTTAGCTTGTAGCTAACCTTCATAGCTGTGGGTAATGGCATTAGTGCGCTGTGTCTCTTTCCAGCTCCACTGGGGACCTGTGTGGAAGAGGTCTGTTTGTTGGAAAGCAGGGTTTTTATTCAAAGAGTGACATCACGGGAAGTTTAATGTTACTCCTCCTGTTCCTGGGCTGAGTTAGGAGTAGGTTATTGTGATTTGTTTTACAAATTCCAGAAAAGATCAAACTTGCCTTTAAATTTTGTAATCTGTGGCTGGATCCAACAACACCATCAGTTTGCAATTTTAACTGTTTAACAGTATTCACATTTTTTGAGGCACAATAATTTGGGGAGAAACAAGGGCTTAAAACATTGCACTCTGTTATGAATCCTATATATTATGAATTTCACTGTCTAAAATGAGTCAAAAATATTGAACTTTTTTACGATATTTTAATTTTTGTTTAGCATTCCTAACTTTCTGACCTGGTGCCCATGGCTACATTCATTGATTGTAAAACAAGTTTTGAAAAGTGCTAACTGCACTCTGCGTAATTTCATTTTGAAATTCCTTATTATTTCAATACACAAGAGAAATTTATTTAAAGAGGCAATAATTACATCACATCAGATGATCTCTGACTCAGGTAATCAGTCACAAGAAGAGTAAACAACAAGAGATCATTGATAAAGAAGCTGCTTGTATCCAAACATTGTAAAGAAAAGCTAAGGGGACGGAAAATATGTAGTAGGAAAATCTGTACAAACAAAAGGTGATAAACACACTTTTTGTAGCTGCTATTGAGGGTCTGGTCAAACATCCTGCTAGCTTGTATAAATATGAAGTGGTCTTAGTTATTTTTTTTTTCAGTTTCTGCTCTTGTAAACATGAAAACATTACATTTATGTTATATTTTTTGTATGTCCTGAGTTCCTATATTCTTTTGCATCAACACATGGTGTAGTGTGTGGGTGGGATTAACAGACAAACACACTGAACTTCATGACACATATACCTTAACCCTATGCCTTAATTTTAAACATAAATCATTATAAATAGACAACTGAACAGTAAAGTTGCTTGACTTGGTAGCTTGGCTATACCTAAAGTCCTGACCTCTTTTAGCAACCATAAAATCACAGAGAACCAGAACATTGACCTTCCATTAACCCCTGGAGAATCATCTTGCACCGAATGTGTGTGCTTATGTGTATGTGTGTGTGCAGCTAATAATGCAGCTGATTGTGAACGTGGAGCCTACAGCAGCCTTTGAAGCTGTTTGAGTGGGCTGTCTCCGACAGTGAGTGGCAGGCGTGTCTGCAACATGAAACAGAATAAAACATGGTTACTGGCGGCGACTCTCACCGGCTGGCCAGGCTAGCTTTCAGACACACTTCAGCGCTGTCCCACACATATACATCCATACACATTGTGTTTGATCTGTCCTCTGATACGCCCTTACCAATAACAATAGCTACGTCCTTCACCATGGAAATGTGTTAGTGAGCAGATGATGATGGCTGAGCGACAGTCACAAAGTCATCACAGTCGGCCTTCAACTTCTCAACTCTGCATTCCTGGTAGTTCACTTCACCACTTCTCTGTCTCATCAGACAAGTAGGACCAGGTCAGTATTACCTCCCATCCATCTACATGGCGTTGCCAAGACAACTATACCAGGTAAAAAACATGCATATTTGGAATAATATCTTCTGTATGTGGTGCAAGCAGTTATAATCCAGACTTTTTCCATCTGCTTTGGTTTTCCAGTTATTAATAAAATGCTTTTTCATAAATAATTTATAGATTTAATTGTCAACCATTGGAAAAACTCTGGGTACAGAGAGCTGGTGGACTGCTTTGTGGCATGGTGTGAACACAATCATGAGTTCACCTGAGCAACATACTGGACTGAAGATGCAACAGTGAAGCCGTCTACAAGAAGGGACAGAGTAGACTGTACTTATTGCAGCAAGATGCTGCAATAACTCTTCTATAAGGCTGTTGTGGAGAATGTGATATGTTTTCCCCTCATCTGTTGTGGTAGCAGCATCAGAGCCAGTGACTAGGCTGGATCTGCTCTGGGAACTCCTATGGGGCGCCGAATATAAAAAAAAGCAAAACAAATTTCACTGTCACATTTCTTTGATTTAGTGTACTTTCTTTACATTTAATGAATTATTCTCGCATTTATTGGAAAGTGCTAACTATAAATGTTAAATTTATATCTAAATAATATATACCTATATTTATATGTTAAACCTATTTCTATATTGGATCTCTATATATAAATATTATATTTATATCTAAATCTAAATCTCGGACTTAAATCTTCAGAAGATATGCTAACTAACCACATCCCTTCAACGTCTCAACCTGTGGCCATCCCCCCAGCACAATTGGCCATGAATGAGAAGAACAGAGAGGTCAAAAGCTATGTTCTCAGCCCGTTCAATTTCCTCTGCTCGCAGCGAGGAAATTGAATGGGCTGCAGGCTGCATTGCAGGGTACACTTCCACATGCACCACCCTAAGCTATTTCGGTAAGTACAACATTTTTTTCACTTAACCTCTGTACATAAGTAAGTTCAGAAGGAATCTACTTTTAGTCAGCTAGCTATTAAATGTACCGTGGGATCAGTGTTGCAGGGATTTTCCTGCCGGCGATACACTGAACAGTGAGTGGGGGGGACATTAGCCATCATAGAGGCTCAGCTGAAATAACAGCTGTAAAATGCTTTGGCTTTAAGCAGTATAAAGATTTGGTTTTTAAACCCTACGTTAGTTCAGAAACGAAACATTCGGAATGAATGCCCCGAATAACAGAAGGCTAATGCTAGCACTGTTTAATGTTGCTGCAATTGCCTAGGTGCCACCGACAGACGGCGTGGTTAATTAGCATATCTTTTGAAGATTTAAATCCAGGATGGGTACCAACAGTTCAAGCGGCATGCGGCTTGGGTGGTTGCTGAGGCAAAAACTCGGGCATGGGAGGAATTCGAGGCGATTCTTGTCCACCATCCGGCATCTCAGGGGGGGAAGAGGTACACCACCAACACTGTTTACAGTGGGAAGGGTGTGCTGCTGACCTCAACTTGGGACGTTGTGGGTCGGTGGGCAGAGTATTTCAAAGATCTCCTCAATCCCACCACCACGTCTTCCACTGAGGAAGCGGAGCCTGGGGACCTTGGGGAGGGCTCTCCAATCTCTAGTGCTGAGGTCACCGAGGTGATTAAAAAGCTCCTTGGTTGTAAGGCCCCGGGGGTGGATGAGATTCGTCCGGAGTTCCTTAATGCTCTGGATGTTGTAGGGTTGTGTTGGCTAACGCGACTGCAGCATCGCGTGGACATCAGGGGCATTTCCACTGGATTGGCAGACCGGGGTGGTGGTCCCCCTGTTCAAAACAGGGGACCAAAGAGTGTGTTCCAACTATAGGGGAGTCACACTCTCAAGCCTCTCTGGTAATGTCTATTTGGGGGTTCTGGAGAGGAGGGTCCGTCGGATAGTCGAACCTCGGATTCAGACATAGCAGTCTGGTTTTCGTCCTGACCGTGGAACACTTGACCAGCTCTACATCCTCAGCAGGGTCCTGGAGGGTTCATAGGAGTTCGCCCAATCAGTCTACATGTGCTTTGTGGACTTGGAGAAGGCATTCGAGCGTGTCCCTCGGGGAATCCTGTGGGGGTACTCCGGGAGTATGGGGTACCAGGCCCTTTGATACGGGCTGTTAGGTCCCTGTATGACCGGTGAACTTGGTCCGCTATTAGGTCCCTGTATGACTGGTGAGCTTGGTCCGCATTGCTGGCATCGGACTCATTTCCGGTGAGGGTTGGACTCCGTCAAGGATGCCCTTTGTCACTGATTTTGTCCATAACTTTTATGGACAGAATTTCTAAGCGCAGCCAAGGTGTTGAGGGGATCCGTTTTGGTGGCCTTAGGATTGCGTCTCTGCTTTTTGTGGATGATGTGGTCCTATTGGCTTAATCAGCTTGTGATCTGCTGTCACTGGAGCAGTTCGCAGCCGAGTATGAAGCAGCTGGGATGAGAATTGGTTCCTCCAAGTTCAAGGCCATGGTCTTGAGCCGGAAAAGGGTAGAGTGCCTCCTCCGGGTCCGGGGGAGAGGTCCTGCCTCAAGTGGAGGAGTTCAAGTATCTTGGAGTCTTGTTCACCAATGAGGGAAAAATGGAGTGGGAGATCGATAGACGGATTGGTGCTGCGTCAGGCCACCCAACAACTTTATCCCCATGACCTGGAGAATCATTTGTTCTGCAGTTCTGCACGTTGATGCAGCCCGATCCCCGCCGCACCTGAGGATAGCTGCAACGTCCTTTGTTCATGTCCACCATGTGCCTGCACAGATCGGCCAAAATGCGCTGTCAACGCTCATGCATTTTAATCCTTGTATTAATGGTATTTTAAAGTACATATTTGACTTTAAAGAAGTGGTAAACAAGCCATAATCTTTCCTTTGTTAGTTACAACCGCTAATGGCTGATGCTAGCGCCAGTGAAGTCAAATGTTTATATACGACTCGTTGCTGTCTTATGAGTCCATAGACTTCCATTTTAGTAGTCTGTTACCCCATGTGACGGCTTGTTAATGTCAGACCTCTGTGTTGGTGTGCAGTTTGTGTGTGTGTTTTGTTTTCCACCCTCTGCACTAGAGCGGTCTCTGTCAGGTGTAGCGGATCAGGACCTGATTACAGGGCTTCTTAAGGAGCTGAGATCAGGAGGGAGACGTCAGCCCGTTGTTGCTACCAGCAACCTGACCGTGTTCTGCAGTTCTCTGCATTTTCTGAAACCTGAACTAACTAGTTTTTGTCCTGCCTTGCAGTTTTGCACATTCTGGTGACCGTTCCCTGATTCTCCAGCCCTGGCCTCCGTGTCATGCTCAGGTGAGTTATTGGAACAAGTCCTTGCTGCTCCAGCCATGAGTCTCCCTCCCTCCTCAGCTTCTGGCTAGCCCGCTCAGGATAACATCCCTTACGGGAAACCGTACTCCTGTTCACCTGCCTGTCCACCCTCCTACATGGGAACGCTCATGCTGAGGCATCAAGCCTCTCAAAGGGAAAGGAAAGAAACTACTACTGCTTGCCGCACACATCCTGCCGAACTCCTCCACAGTGAAGTACAAACTCCCCTCCAGTCAAACCTCAATCTCTCCAACCGTAAGTGTAAAACTAACCGTCCAGAAAATATGTCCTCCCTGTTGCCTTCCTTTCCAGTGAAGATCCTGTTACCTTGCTGCTGCTGTCTGGGTTCCTGTCCTGCTTAACCGTTGCATTATACAAATAAATCTGTTGAAACGCTGCCCTGGTCTCGTTGTTGTGCTCACCTCAGAGTTGAAAGAAACGCTCCATTATGAGAGAGCTGAGCCGAAAAGTGACGCTCTCGATTTACCAGTCGCTCTACGTTCCTACCCTCACCTATGGCTATAAACTTTGGGTCATGACCAAAAGAACGAGATCCCGGATACAAGCGGCTGACATGAGCTGGGCACTCCCTTAGAGATAGGGTGAGGGCCTCGGCCATCCGGGAGGAGCTCGGAGCAGAGCTACTGCTCCTCTACATTGAGAGGAGGCAGTTGAGGTGGCTCGGGCATCTATACCGGATGCCTCCTGGATGCCTTCCTCGGGAGGTGTTCCAGGCACGTCCCACCGGGAGGAGGCCCAGGGGACGGCCCAGGACTGTGACTCTCGGCTGTCCTGGGAATGCCTTGGACTCCCACCGGAGGAGCTGGAGGAGGTGTCTGGGCAGAGCGAAGTCTGGGCATCTCTACTTAGTCTGCTGCCCCCGCGACCCGGTCCCGGATGAAGCGTAAGACGGCGAGTACGAATACGAGTACGAGTACCAATTATTGTTCTTATTTAGTTCTACCAGTAATCTAACCTCATTTCCAGGTTCCTCAAGATAAACCTTGGTTCTCCAACATACATAACACTGAATGGTAATATTGCATCATTTTATTGGTCATGGCTTTTAACAATTTTTATTGATTCTCTTATTCCTACATTTGTATATAGTTCAATAATGTCTTTATTCCTTCATTTTACTTGATCGTTTTATTTGAATTGTTCTAGTATAGTAAAAGGTTTGTTAACTTAAATATGTTTAACTTTGAGTTGAATTATTTCTCTTAATAAATTCTTATTAAAATTTCTTTAAGAAATTGTGTGAATTTATTCCATGTGTGTGCAGAATTTGCTGTTCAGTAAGGCCAGAGCTTGACTCAGCCTTTTATTTATTGTCCTAATACCACCTCCATATTGGGCTGGTTTTAGCAGGATAAGACTTAACAGACAGAATGGTTATTTCATTAAATTGAACAAAGTTCAATACTTTTTTTACACACTGTGCACACATTTCCCAGGGATGGCAATAAATGGATACTGCATAAAAAATATATACTGTATATATTCAATAAATGTTTTTTAACAAAAGGGACTTAAGGCAGGTCCACATAAAAAAATAGCAAAGAATGCACAGTATATAAAATGGTTTCTTAATCTGGTGATCAAAATCCTTATACACATTTATACTTATACCCATACAACATTTCTTTAAATGTCTTGCCAGAATTCGAACATAATGAGTTATATGTTCAGATTCAAAACAATAAAAATGGCCCAACATTTAAGGCTCCTTTGACCTTTAAGGCTCAAAATGTTGAGCCTTAAAGGTCAAAAATGTAAAATACATAATTTTTCCCCTTCCTTCCTCTCTTTTCTGTGCCCCAAAATTCATCTAACTCTGGAAAACCACTACAGCATAGTATGCATGATAGAGAGGAGAGGAAGAGAAACAGCCATTTGCCTTATTCTATCTCATTACTGCAGCTGCGTTACTACAGCATATCGCTTCACTTAACAGCTGCTAAATGACAAACAATCACCCAGCAGCCTGCAGACATTTCCACATCTGTGCTCCATAAAGAACACACTATCATTAACAAACACAGAGCCAGTGACTGGTCATCATTAATAAAATAAGAAAAACACACACACTTACACACACACACAAACAAACCCGAACTGTTTTAAAGATAAAATCAGATTAGAACGAGAAAATGCTCATTCAGACATCTATTGTCCATCAAGGCTTGAATTGACAGACATGGTCAAGTAATCAGACGTTTCTGACTCACTGGTTAGCTAAGACGATCGCCCAATCAGGGTAGTTTAATAGGAACCAAGTAGAGTGATAAACCATGTTTCCTCTGAAGATCATAACCGCTAACTCAGCACATCACTTGAAGAAATGAAAAGATCATTTAATACTGAGAGAACGCAAGGACCCCAAATACTTGCAGTTTTCATCCAATTCACAAAACCTTATTAATCCAAATAATTCTATACAATACAGATGAGGTATGTGAGGTAATACATTTTAAACATACTAATATTGTTTTAAGTGAGTTTACCTTGTTTCGTAATAAAAAAATAATACTTTTCATAGTGAAATTTAGTGAATTAGTTTTGGTAATTTATTTTTAACCATGCTTATTCCAAAGCAATCAGACAAACGATACTTCTACAATGGTTTGTGTTGAGAAGCAATGAGATGTCATTATCTAACCTGTCTTGATTACTGTCTTAGTGTCTTAACTTTAACAAACTTTAGTTGTTTTCAAGATAACAGTGATTCAGAGCACAACCAAGTAAAAAACATATTTTTTATCATCTTAAAACAAATCCCATCCTACAAATTGTTAGCAGTTCATGCAAATGGCCCTTTATAAACAAATAACCTGCTGTAACATTTGCATTTCATAGTTATTTACATTGAAGACCTTGTTGGTCCATGCTCCAAGATCTAGATCAGATTTACTGGTGAGAGTGATGGAAACCGGCTAACAGAATTGTTGTTTTAAATAATCATTAAAGTCAGTTCCAATTCACTTCAGTCCAGTTTTTCTATATTGTGCCAATTCACAACACGTCTCCTGGCACTTTACAAAACAATGTCAATTCAATCCAATCATACAGACATATTCCAAGTCAAGTACATATATTCCAATTGATCCTCGCTTTCAAACAATGCAGTCAAGTTTAGTTTATTATTCAAACTGGTTAAATGTTGTCTAAGGAAACCCAGCAGATTGCAATAAGTCACTGACTTGCAGCATTCACTCGACCTAGATAAGCGGTAGCAACAGTGGAAAGGAAAACTCCCCTTTAAGCCCCAATTCCACACAGACCACAAATAACACAAATCACCAACAATGTCAAAATTTTAGGATTATTAGTTGAATTGTAATAAGTTCCTGAATTCATAGCTGAATAGTATTTTATTCTTATTGAGTTCCTGCATTTCTGGAATTCGTGGCAAATGTTTTGAGCTGTTCAAATTGTTGGTGGTGAAATCCCAAATCATCTCAGTTAATTCTTAAGAAATTCGTAGGTCATTCCTAGGTATCGTAACCGATTGCTAATTAAGTCTTAGGCAATCCTATGTATTCTTTAACTCAATCTGGGATTTGTAAAGCATTGTCTTGACCTCTCAGGGCCACTGTACCCTCTAAAACTGCCCAAATCCCTCTGACAGGTTTTGCCTTGCCTCATGCCACAGACAAATGGTTTGCTCTTTATTTAAGAGGAACAATCCTCCCATATCCCCCCATTTTTTCCCAGGTGATCAAGTGTTTGACTATTAGAGAATAAACCCACCACCTTGGGCTGAAAATTCAAGTCTCTACACAAAGTCTATGCATTTCCCCAAGTGTCCAATCAATTATTAGCTGAATAAACCAGAAAATGGGTTGGACTGCCCTCCTAGGTTTGTGGCAAGGAAGGCAAATCTTTCATCAGTGACTAAACATGTCAAGTATATCACATTAGAAATAACTAGATTTTAATGTCAGCCACAGTATAAATGCGAAGATAACAACAGCATTTGTATAAAGTAGTATGTCTCGTCACTGCTCTTTAACCAATCTCCATTTATAAGAGTGAAGATGCCATTCCATATTTTGGGATGAAACCCCCCGGAAAACAGGAAAGAAAAGAGCCACTTTCTTCCCTACTTAATTATCTCTTTGAACTGTTGCTTATTGTCTCTACATGCTCATCCGG
The DNA here is from genome assembly GCF_021462225.1 of Girardinichthys multiradiatus. Lineage (NCBI taxonomy): Eukaryota > Metazoa > Chordata > Actinopteri > Cyprinodontiformes > Goodeidae > Girardinichthys > Girardinichthys multiradiatus. The sequence goes on along the minus strand of NC_061806.1, from coordinate 3,466,005 downwards.
GAGGAGTGACTGCTGCAAGTCTGGATGCAACCTGCTGGGTTTCCTTAGACAGAAAAACTTTTTATCCAATTTGAATAAATAACTGAATCTGACTGCACTTTTCAATGGTTAGGATTAATTGGAATGTATGAACCTGACTTTGTGAAGTGCCTTGAGACGACATGTGTTGTGAATTGGCGCTATATAAATAAACTGAATTGAATTGAATTATTGAGCTATTTATATTCAAGAAATAAAATAAACCCACTTTATTTGGTTGATCATGTTCGAAACAGAAAACATCTATAACAAACAAGTGTTATATATCCTTTAGGAATAAAAGCTCCACCACGCACCAGTATGTCCAGGCAGGCGGCTTTCAGAAGTGTGATCTGATCAGCGATGGTCAGCCCTGTAAAGCCAGGCACTCGTTTGGCAAACTCCACGATCTTGATAATGCACTTGGTGGCCAGCTCGCTGAACTTGTCCCACAGGCCCAGGTCCAGCCTCACACGGTGGTCTGCACTCGAGTTCTGCAACACAAACAAACACAAGGAGTCAGGAAAGAAGCTGCTGCTTTGCTTCTGTGCAGACTGCTGCTAATGTTCTTCTCACTGCACCCTCTTCCTTCTGCTGTATGTCTCACACTAATATGCAGTCAATAGGTTCCATACTACCTGAGCTCTCAAAAACACTAAGCCAGGTGGCTGTGCCCTGCAGTAATGAGGATAACATTGTCAGTGGGTTGTGGTGGCAATGATGGGATATAGACACTTCATTGTGACAGGTAGCACTGAACAGGATGAAGCCAGGATTGTCATTAGAACATCTATGCAGTGCAGAATCTACACAAACACAGAAGTTGAACCAGGAAGGGGTGGAGCTGACAGAGCAACAGAGATGATGTGGAAAAAATGAGAAAAGGTGGAATCTAAATGTTCCAGGATATTACAGTGAGAGAAAAGCAGGGATGAAAGAAGAAAAGAAGGTAAGCCCATAAAGGATAATAGGGGGCAAAGGGCAAAGGAAAGTGTATTATTTGGCTTACAGAAATCTAAAATTCTTCTGGGTGCAAGCAAAGCTCTTAGTGACCAAGCTCTAGCAAGACCTCATTGTTCTGTATCGACCCAAAAGAGCATATCACTCAGCCTAAGGATCCAACAGCATAAAAAAGTATAGATGTAAAGATCTTTGCAGATTTGAACCACACCTCTGCTACACTATAAAATTTTTCCAAATTTTATTTTATTTTGGAATAATTTTATTATTTATTTATACTAAGAATAATTTTTATTATTTCTCCCCTGTAATCAATACAATATTATTCAGTTCTAATTAATTTCATTTTATTTGACTATTTTTCACTACAAACAATTTCATTCAGTATAATTCAAATTAATTTAATGTCCAATTCTGCTTGAATTAAACTGAATTCAGACAATTCAATTCAGTTCAATTCAGATCATTTGACTTTGATTTGATTCAATCTGATTTGACTTATTTGATTCATTTCAGTTCAGATAAATTTAAATATATCTCCAGGTTCATCCAATTCGAATCAATTTGATTAACCTAAACTGAACTGAGTGCATTTCCGTGCATTAGGTTCAATGCAGTTCAACTCAGTTCCAATTATTTCTTAGTATTCACACTCAAACGTTTTCACAGCTTGTCACATTACAACCAGATACATGGTTTTACAAGTTTTTATACAGAAAATAATCTGAAAATGTGGCATTCGTTCATATCCATGCTTCCTGAATAGAATGTTAAACCAGCTTATAGCTGCAGATGTCTAGGGTAGGTCTATCCAACTATTTTGCCCAATTGTCTTTTGCAAAACAGCCCAAACCCAATCAGAACTGATAGACAGCATTTTTAAATAGCAATTCAAACAGATTCTCAGTTGTATTTAGGTGTGGACTTTGACCTCAGCCATTCTAACACATTGTAACTCTGGCTGTATGTTTAGGGTCTTGTCCGGCTGGAAGGTGAACCTCACCCAGAGACTCTTTTGCATCTTCTAATAGGTTTTCTTTCAGGATTATTTAATCTTCCGCACAGCTCTCTTCCTGACCTGGCTGCTGTGTCTCTTGATCTTTATGATGCTGATAGTTTTCTAATGATCTCTAACAAAACTGATGCCAGAAACAGAACACCTGCAATAAATCACACACACCGGGATTACTACCTAAGTGACCACTAAAGGCCGGTAATTGTAGTGAAATTATTTCAGAACGGGGCTGAATACAAATGAATTACAAACATTTCACTTTTTTTCTCATGTCCTGTTATGACTATTCATGGCTTTATTAAATACAGGTTGCATCTGGAGTCAAAGTAGACAGGTTACATTAATGAAATACAAGTCCTTCTCAAAATATTAGCATATTGTGATAAAGTTCATTATTTTCCATAATGTCATGATGAAAATTTAACATTCATATATTTTAGATTCATTGCACACTAACTGAAATATTTCAGGTCTTTTATTGTCTTAATACGGATGATTTTGGCATACAGCTCATGAAAACCCAAAATTCCTATCTCACAAAATTAGCATATTTCATCCGACCAATAAAAGAAAAGTGTTTTTAATACAAAAAACATCAACCTTCAAATAATCATATACAGTTATGCACTCAATACTTGGTCGGGAATCCTTTGGCAGAAATGACTGCTTCAATGCGGCGTGGCATGGAGGCAATCAGCCTGTGGCACTGCTGAGGTCTTATGGAGGCCCAGGATGCTTCGATAGCGGCCTTTAGCTCATCCAGAGTGTTGGGTCTTGAGTCTCTCAACGTTCTCTTCACAATATCCCACAGATTCTCTATGGGGTTCAGGTCAGGAGAGTTGGCAGGCCAATTGAGTGATACCGTGGTCAGTAAACCATTTACCAGTGGTTTTGGCACTGTGAGCAGGTGCCAGGTCGTGCTGAAAAATGAAATCTTCATCTCCATAAAGCTTTTCAGCAGATGGAAGCATGAAGTGCTCCAAAATCTCCTGATAGCTAGCTGCATTGACCCTGCCCTTGATAAAACACAGTGGACCAACACCAGCAGCTGACACGGCACCCCAGACCATCACTGACTGTGGGTACTTGACACTGGACTTCTGGCATTTTGGCATTTCCTTCTCCCCAGTCTTCCTCCAAACTCTGGCACCTTGATTTCTGAATGACATGCAGAATTTGCTTTCATCCGAAAAAAGTACTTTGGACCACTGAGCAACAGTCCAGTGCTGCTTCTCTGTAGCCCAGGTCTGGGGAATGCGGCACCTGTAGCCCATTTCCTGCACACGCCTGTGCACGGTGGCTCTGGATGTTTCTACTCCAGACTCAGTCCACTGCTTCCGCAGGTCCCCCAAGGTCTGGAATCGGCCCTTCTCCACAATCTTCCTCAGGGTCCAGTCACCTCTTCTCGTTGTGCAGCGTTTTCTGCCACACTTTTTCCTTCCCACAGACTTCCCACTGAGGTGCCTTGATACAGCACTCTGGGAACAGCCTATTCATTCAGAAATTTCTTTCTGTGTCTTACCCTCTTGCTTGAGGGTGTCAATAGTGGCCTTCTGGACAGCAGTCAGGTCGGCAGTCTTACCCATGATTGGGGTTTTGAGTGATGAACCAGGCTGGGAGTTTTAAAGGCCTCAGGAATCTTTTGCAGGTGTTTAGAGTTAACTCGTTGATTCAGATGATTAGGTTCATAGCTCGTTTAGAGACCCTTTTAATAATATGCTAATTTTGTGAGATAGGAATTTTGGGTTTTCATGAGCTGTATGCCAAAATCATCCGTATTAAGACAATAAAAGACCTGAAATATTTCAGTTAGTGTGCAAGAAATCTAAAATATATGAATGTTAAATTTTCATCATGACATTATGGAAAATAATGAACTTTATCACAATATGCTAATATTTTGAGAAGGACCAGTATGAACCTGTGTTTGTGTGACTTTCAACCTTTGAAATTAAGTGCATAAGTGCTTGACTGTGAATGTGTATTTGTGTGTGTGTGTTAGTTTCTCATCTGGAATTGCAAATGTGTTACTAATGGGATTTAATTTAATTGTGTCTGCTCATTCAGCCTGGTAGAAATCTTGATGCCCAGGTACCTGACGGAGAGAGATAAATGTCAGAGAAGATAGGAAGAGCCTTTGATGTGTTCCAATTGATATAGATATTGTCTCTGGAAGAGATTAGGTTGCGATGTTTGAGAAAGAGCAACACATTATCAATATACACTGCTCAAAAAAAATAAAGGGAACACTTAAGCAACACAATATAACTCCAAGTGAATCAAACTTCTGTGAAATCAAACTGTCCACTTAGGAAACAACACTGATTGACAATCAATTTCACAAATGTAATAGACAACAGGGGGAAATCTTTGGAGATTAGCAAGACTCACTCAATAAAGGAGTGGTTCTGCAGGTGGGACCACAGACCACTTCTCAGTACCTCTGGCTGATGTTTTGGCCATTTTTGAATGATGGTGGTGCTTTCACACTCGTGGTAGCATGAGACGGACTCTACAACCCACACAAGTGGCTCAGGTAGTGCAGCTCATCCAGGATGGCACATCAATGCGAGCTGTGGCAAGAATGTTTGCTGTGTCTGTCAGCGTAGTGTCCAGAGCCTGGAGGCGCTACAAGGAGACAGACCAGTACACCAGGAGACGTAGAGGAGGCCGTAGGAGGGCAACAACCCAGCAGCAGGACCTCTACCTCCACCTTTGTGCAAGGAGGAACAGGAGGAGCACTGCCAGAGCCCTGCAAAATGACCTCCAGCAGGCCACAAATGTGCATGTGTCTGCACAAACGGTTAGAAACCGACTCCATGAGGATGGTATGAGGGCCCGACGTCCACAAATGGGGGTTGTGCTCACAGCCCAACACCGTGCAGGACGCTTGGCATTTACCAGAGAACACCAGGATTGGCAAATTCGCCACTGGCGCCCTGTGGTCTTCACAGATGAAAACAGGTTCACACTGAGCACATATGACAGACGTGACAGAGTCTGGAGACACCGTGGAGAGCGATCTGCTGCCTGCAACATCCTTCAGCATGACCGGTTTGGCAGTGGGTCAGTAATGGTGTGGGGTGACATTTCTTTGGAGGGCCTCATGACCCTCCATGTGCTCGCCAGAGGTAGCCTGACTGCCATTAGGTACCGAGATGAGATCCTCAGACCCCTTGTGAGACCATATGCTGGTGCGGTTGGCCCTGGGTTCCTCCTAATGCCGGACAATGCTAGACCTCATGTGGCTGGAGTGTGTCAGCAGTACCTGCAAGATGAAGACATTGAAGCTGTGGACTGGACCGCCCGTTCCCCAAGAATCCTGAATCCGATTGAGCACATCTGGGACATCATGTCTCCATCCATCCACCAACGTCACGTTGCACCACAGACTGTCCAGGAGTTGGGGGATGCTTTAGTCCAGGTCTGGGAGGAGATCCCTCAGGAGACCATCTGCCGTCTCATCAGGAGCATGCCCAGGCGTTGTAGGGAGGTCATACAGACACATGGAGGCCACACACAATACTGAGCCTCATTTTGACTTGTTTTAAGGACATTACATCAAAGTTGGATCAGCCTCTAGTGTGTTTTTCCACTTTAATTTTGTGTGATTCCAAATCCAGGCCTCCATTGGTTAATAAATGTGATTTCCATTGATGATTTTTGTGTGATTTTGTTGTCAGCATATTCAACTTTGTACAGAACAAAGTATTCAATGAGAATATTTCATTCATTCAGATCTAGGATGTGTTAAGAGTGTTCCCTTTCTTTTTTTTTTAGCAGTGTATAAACAACTTAAGGGGTTATATTGGCCATTTCATTCATTCAATTGAATGAATATGTTTTTTTGGATTAACTGCAGACACCAATGAGACAATAAAAATGGCAAATAAGGGGTAGAGTGACATTTTTAAAACCACATATCCTTTTTACTTTGTGGTGGTCATGAAATTAAATCACAGTAAATCCCACTATTATAAATAGCTTTTATTTTTTCAAATTTGACAACATTTGAAAATGTTCAAGGTTGCAATGAAGTTCTACTTTAATTAATTTAATTGCTGTCCAGTTTAATCGGCTTTTGCATTTGATTAGCATATTTGACTTCTGTAGGAAGTTTCTTCACAAAATTAAAAAGTAAGATGAATCCATGATGTTTCTAGATCCTAATGTAATTCCATCTCCCTGAGGCAGCTGCTGGACACTGTCACACACAGTTTCGCCATCAGAGAGATAGACACAATGGGAGATAAAGGGAGGCAGCAGACAGTTAAGAGGGAAAAAGATCATTAAGTATGATAGGGGTTAAGTGAGAGACACATTAGAGCTGTGTTTAAATCAAAGACAATGAGCTGCAGTCAACACAACAGCACTAGGACTGCACATTACACTGATTGACGTCCGATTTGATGGGAAGGGAGGAGGTGGAGATGCAATGTGTGTAAGAGAGTATTTTTTTCTCAATGGACATACGGTGAAGAACGTGACAGTGGCAGATATTAGAGCAACTTATCTTGTTGTGCCCTCTGGGTGAGAAGGGAAAGCACAATGAAAAAAGGGCGAGCGGGGCGGAACGAGGTGTTACCGTTAGATTTCTTTAAACCTCGTACACCCTCCTTTCCCCCACCCAGCAATCTCAGTCTATTACACCAGTTTCATAATTCAATAGAGGAAAACAAGAACATTACCAGGGAATCCTAATTTCATTTTAGTTCATTTATCCAAACAAATTAGACAAGTTGCTGGATTAAAAAAGTGTAGAAATAAGCACCAAGAGGTATATCAGCAGCCTCGAGTGCACACATGCAGAAAGGAAAAAGGCTGTTAAAGCAGCCAGCACCTGAGATGGATGGCAGCAGCGGACAATGGCTAATATTAGCAGGCCGAGGCGTGTACTGCACAGCGGCCACCGCCTCAAGCCTCCCCAGCCTCCTCGGCCTCCTCGCTGAGGACTAATGCTTTAGTTTGTCTTTGAAAGTGCCAGGCTCATTTTTCATCACCATCAGTGTCAGTGAAGGGTTTTTCATTGTGGAGCTATCTCTGCTAACCCAGCAGTGAACCCCTAAATCACCACAGACTAGGATTTGAATATTTCACCACATAATTGGAGCTTTAACCTAATCTATGAAAAAGCCAGAGCTCCTCCTCTGTTTCTGTTGAGGAGAAGTCAAAAGCTGCATCAGGATCCAATCCCTTGAAATAATGAGGAACTTCTCAACGCCTGAGAGCAAGCATAATTACCACTGATCCAGATTATAGCTTTATCTGAGGATTGACTGTCGCTCCAATAAACAACAAACACCAGATTATGTATCATCACTGGAAAGCAATATTTTTTTGTTTGTTTGACTATTTTCAGCCATGGAGTTTGGTTCAATGTGGGATGTTTAGGCGGTTAAATGAACAAATGTCTCACAAGAGAATAGTTAGGGCGGAGTAAAGAAGGGTTACAGCGATTAGGAGCATTGTGTTTGGATTGAAAAGGGGAAAATACGCCCAGATGAAGATGGAAGCTGGCTGTGTGCTGAGATGACAGCAGCCTCAGAGTGCAGCTGTTCACAGCAGAGAGCTAAAAGCTGCCGACTGCCCTACTTTAGCATCACATACACAGCTCTGTAATGAAACCTATTGTCACTGACTTAATGGGTCTCATGACTGCAATAAGAGACACATTATTACTCATTAGGGCTGCCACTGCATTTGATTATTTTCATATAAACATGTTTAGGATAGGGTTAGTGGGCCAACCCTAACCCGCTAAACCTAATGATTGACAGGTGTGTGAGATTTTTCACAAACTAACATTATCAGTCCCCAGACACCCCCCCACCTCACCCCACCAGAGAGCATGGTGTCAATCATGGCCCACAGATGTCAACTATAATCTATATGTAAGTCAGCTTAAAAACAAATGCATTAGACGCTGTCAGCTCTATCACAATGCTGCTGTGTCTGCGTATCAGTCAAAGCAGCTGCTCTCGACTGTCTATCCAGCTATCAGCCATCTTAGAGCTCGGAAATCTTTCCTGTCAAGGCGTAACAAGGTGTTCAGACAGTTACGCTCTGGGTAGGTTTCAGCAACATTTTTATGACCTCCATATTTTTTGCAGTTCTAACCAGCACAGAGCCATCCCTTAGGGAGGATAAGGAAAACAGAGCAGTTTCTGTATACAGTCTGCCGCTCATAGACAATGAGACCCTGATGTGTCCAACTGATGAGATCTTTCTATAAGACCCTGGTTTCCCCCTTGCTATCAGATCTGCCCATCATTCAGTGTGGGTAGTGGTGTTTGGCTGTTTCAGATCAGTGGAATATAAAGCAATCTCCAGCCTTGGTGAGCACTTTTGACATCCTTCTTCACTCTGTTGCATTTACAGAAGTTGATAATCATGCTAGTTGGATTTGATGCATCAGTCAAACTTTTCAAACTTGTTAAACGTTGAACAGCAGAGTGAGTGAGATGATGTGAAGGTGCTACATTTTGCTACAATGTTTCTTCATTGTTTGTTTCTCAGCAAGTTTTGAGTTTAAACAAATTTGAAATGAATGCACCACAGTGAGATGAACAAACCCTGACGTCAGGATGTGTACAGTCATATAATGATCCCTTCTACCATCCTTCCAGCACACTTGATGTCCAATCAATAACTAATACTAATGAACAAGAGGTTCTGTTGAGGATTTGTCTAGACAGTCAGAACTTTACATCTGGGGACTCAGGTTGCATTAAATGGGGATTTAGAGCACAGTGCAAGAGATTGGTTATCAATAAGCTGATTGCAAATTTGTCAGCCAGGACTAAAGAAGCACAATCCCCTGAGTCACATGGTGTACTGTAAATGAATGAAGAACACTCAAGTTCCCGTTGATCCAACAGTAAAGAGGTGAACACTCACCGTGGTGTATTTGCCAAGTTGGCAGAGGGAGGGGAAGGTCTCTTGATGGGCTTTACGGATCTTCTCAATGATGGTCTCTAGCTCGGCTGACAGCTCGTAACTTTCTGCCAATTCTGGCTTGGGGCTTTCCTTCTTCTTCTTATTCCGATCGTTTCGAACAGCTGAAGGAGAACAAATAACATTTTTCAGATTCTTGATTTTCTAATGACTACAGCTTACAAGGTGGCAACAGTAAAATGTCTAATCTGGGTTAATAATTTCAAAGTCAAGCACATCCAAGAAGTCGTATCAATAGAAGCTCAACAGAAGGAGTTTTTGTTATCAGTTATAACAATCTACACACCTACTATTTTTTTAGCTTGTGGACCTTTGTTACGATAATTCTAAAACTTACAAAAATTGGTGCTTCACATGCTGAGATTAATGAACAGAAATCAAAAATGAAGTCTGTAAAATCAACCTGTTCTAACTACATGTGAAGGCTGAGGCACACTGAGAAACCTATTACGAATACCATCCATTTTCTATACCTGCTTCTTCCATACAGGGTAACAGGGGAACTGGTGCCTATCTTTATCAGTCTACGAGCGAGAGGCAGGGTACACCTTGGACAGGTCACCAGTCCATCACAAGGCAACACAGAGACACACAGGACAAACAACCATGCAGACATCCATTCATACATAAGGCCATTTTAGAAAGACCAATTAACCTAACAGTCATGTTTATGGACTGTGGGAGGAAGCCAGAGTACCCGGAGAGAACCCACGCACGGGGGGAACATGCAAACTCCATGCAGAAAGACTGCCAACCGGGAGTCGAATTCAGGACCTTCTCGCTGCTACCAACTGTGCCACTGGCAGCTGTGATAGACACCAAAGAATCTTCCTCCTGTGTTTGCGGACCATAGTAAATTCAATAACTGGGCAGTCTAAAATATTTAGACTTTTAGCGACACTTTTTTTCTTTAGAAGAATAAGTTAAAAGGATGAATCATTTTATCACATTCTTCAGTTTGTACCAATAAATTAAAACGTCTACATCACATTGATTTAGAGTTAGCATTCTAAGGACCTGATCTTCAAAAGGTTTGTGTAAAAACAACACACAAACCTGTTTGTGTCTGCAAAGCTGATCTACAAACAAAGTACTAATCGTATGGCATGTGTAAAGTCAGCAGAATAGCGAGCGCAAACCTTTTAGCGTGTTTGCCTTCGTGAATATCCAAAATGTGATAATGACCCAAATGTGCACATTTTTGGCAGGGAGATATGCAAATATAATCCTTTACCATCCGCAACACGATTTATCAAACCTGAAACTGATTGCAGTGCAGTATATTCGTTTAGATTTAGCATGTTTGAAATGCAGTTACTAACTGGGACGCAATAATGCCTGCTGTCACCGTGGCCAGAAGGAAGCATAGATAGAATGAAAGATGACGAAGAGAGAGAATCTTCTGTACATGTGTCAACAGATTTGGATTGTCAAAAATAAAAATAATAAAAATAGATGAGAACAGAGGATTCTTTGTAGGATTATTTAAGCTCTGATTTGGAGCCAATCACAAACAGAAGCCATGACATACACTCATCAGCCACTTTATTAGGTACACCTTGCTAGTACCGGGTTGGACCCCCTTTTGCCTTCAGAACTGCCTTAATCCTTCGTGGCATAAATTCAACAAGGTACTGGAAACATTCCTCAGAGAGTTTGGTCCATATTGACATGATAGCATCACACAGATGCTGCAGATTTGTCGGCTGCACATCCATGATGCGAATCTCCCGTTCCACCACATCCTAAAGGTGTTCTATTGGATTGAGATCTGGTGACTGTGGAGGTCATTTGAGTCCAGTGAACTCATTGTCATGTTCAAGAAACCAGTCTGAGATGATTCGTGCTTTACATATCTATCTATAAAGATAGCCAACTCTTACAACAAACTACAGTGTATTTATAGGAGAATTAATCTTGTCAGAACAGAGGCTGCTGTGAATAGTGACGACATAAGTTTACTAACTGTAACAGTGCAGAAAAGCAGGAGCAGAATGGAACAGAAGAACAAAATCATCAACTGGACCATTTATAATGCAGCAGCGCGGCTACCCCTGCATGATTCAAGCAACACAACCTTTGTTACTATTTCCTCTTATTCTGCTGGGGCAGTAGCACCCAGCCAGTAGCACACACAATTTCCTCATTTAAATAGGGCAGTCTGCACCTCTTTTGCACCTAATATCCATTGCGCATGCCAGGGGCGTTTTTAGTGTCTCAAAACATTGGGGGCTTTAGCCCAAATCCAAAATATTTAAATTTCAATAAGACAATTTATAGGTAATTTAAAATTAAAATAATATAGGACATATTGTACCAGTTCTGTGTCTCGACTGGTTTTAGACTGAAAGTAAATTATTGTGAATCAAACAAAAAAGGTTTACAATAATTTTACTTTTTATTTTTGTTAAAAGCTGAATAAAGGACAAGGAGAAATAGAGTTTAGGACTGATGAAAAACCATTTTGCTGAAGCAAATAATGACACATTTTGAGGTATTTAGAAAATAACTTTATCAGAATTTTTTCTTAAACTCAGAGATGTTTACTATGGGCCAGATAAATGTGCTTCTTTTGTCATCTACATAAATGACCTTTTTAAACGTTACATTGTCATCAAAGTGTTCCACTCCTGAGGCTCCATTGTCTTTATTCTTATATTTCAAAAAAGGAAAGTGGTATAAAGTTGATTTTCCTAAATCTTAGTCAAAGGTAAAATCCTAAAACACATTTATTTCATTATGCCAAGAACTTTCGAAACATTTTATTAAAATTGTTCCTTCTTTTATGAACCTGTTCTCTTTATCGCCATCTTTTCGGCCCTTCATTCCACTTCTGAAGAAATTTGGCCTGCCAAAAATAATAAATGAAACATTTTTCAACACAGTCTTTTGTTCTGCACTGAGCATGTGAGACATTAGTGCAGTTCTTACTATTAAACACTGAGAGGAAAGAGTGTTAATTTGTGGTGTTTAAAATATAGCATAGAGCCTCATCCTGGACCTTATCAGTACTAATATTACAGTTATTAATAACTGCATACATATGGTATCCTTGTTTAATAAATTTAGTTTATATAATATTACATGTGTAATTCAGAAAAATTAAATAGTTAACTAATCAATGGTCCACCTGTGATTAATTGCTATGATTTATTTCTTAATTATCCTGCATCTTTAAAGCCAGAGCTGTATGTTTAGAATCAGCACAAAAGATATAAAAGAGAAGAGGGAGGCTTACTTTTATACTTTCTACTACGTCTTACTGGAACCAGGAGATATTTTCCTGGTTTATTGAGCAACACTTTGTTCTGTCTACATGTAGAACTGGACTATAAGACTGGCTGCAGCAATGAGATGCAATGTGATGATCTGAAGAACTTTTAATGTGTTCAGCTACGATAGGATTAAATGCTTTTATTTTGACTGAAGTAAAGGACCAGATATTTTCACATTATGATGCAAATCCGGCAAGAAGCTCACAGAGAAAGTTGCTGCTGTTTTCTATCACAGATCATTTAACATCACCTGTAGCTCAAGTGAAAGTCCCTCATCATGACCCTGAAGATGCTCATCAGAGTGAACCTCCACCTCATGTCTTGCTGGGTGAATACGTGATTAGCTGTAACTTACAATTAGCCCATTCTGAGTCAGCATTCAGGTTTAACCGCCATCTTCGTCTGGGTTATACTGCTCGGCGTCCACTTGTTCCTGAACACACACAGACCAGGCTCCCACTCTTCGGTTGGCTCCGTGGTTGCTCTGAAATGAGCCCAGTTTGAGGCACTCAGTGTAACTTTTCAGATAAAGAAGGAGGCAGGTCGACCTGGAGTGAACTGCTGTTCTAGACTTATCCAGAATGAAGTCCGTCTCTGGCTGTGCGCGTAGTTGCGCATTCGCGGCGCGAAAATAGGTATTTTTTGTCTTCTCCTTTTAACTCATCATCAGGTTAGGTGGAGCAGGAGGAGATTATATGGAACACAATTGAAACAATCTGATTGTTTTTAAATAAAAAGGTGAAGTCCAATACCATTTTGTGGCGGCATCTTTTTAATACTTGCAAATTTTTTCTATCAAGAAGTCCGGGGCTATTCAGACAAACATCTGCAGGTCTAGCTACGCGCCTGGCGCACGCAATCTTTGAAAGTCACACACTTATTGAACGTGCAACTCTTTTTTTTTTGAACAAGCAATTTGGCGCCCCCTATGTGGGATCTTTGAAAAACAGGCCCTAAATGTGAATCCTTCTTGAATTAGTCAGATTTCCTGTAGTTCTCAGTGGTGCTTTCATCAGATCTTTGTCAATTCTGTACCTGCTGTTTTTTTTTTGGCTACAAAGAGGACAATTGCAAGCCGGCACACAAATAAGTGGAAAGAACATGGCAGAACAACCAAAAAACTATGAAACTTTATGGCTTTAACTGTTCAGCTGTCAACACAGCTGATGAACCAAGTTACACCTTCCTTTAACCTTTCACAATAAGAGCCTCAAGCATATATACTTTGCTGAAATTTGAATGATATACAGCTAAAACCAGATTTTCACATAGATATTTACATCATGTATAAAAACACACAGAACCTTTCCTTTTCTTTGAATCCAGAAGTTTACATACACTGGGATGACTGCGCAGATCATGGCATTTTAAGCTTCTGATATGTTAATTCACAATTCTGAGTGATGTGGAGGTATACCTGTGGATGTATTTTAAAGCAACACCTCAAACATTCTGCTTTCTTGTGTGACATGGGAAAGTCTAATGAAAAGAGATCTCAGGACCTCAGAAATAGAACTGTGGACCTCCACAAGTCTGGTTCATCCATGTATATAAATCCCAGATGCCTGAAGGTTCTACATTCATCTGCTCAAGACCTGATCTCAGTCCCAGAAAAAATGTTTGAGCAGAGATGTTTGTTTGGGGAAGGTGGCCCACAAACCTGATCCATTTTCACCAGTTCTTGTTTCAGGAATATACCAAAATTCAAGCAAGCTATTGTGAGAAGCTTGTGAAAGGGAACCCAAATACATTTGAAATATTTGAGGAAATGGATGGAAACTTTAAAAGTTAAAGAAAGTAAAACATCTAGTTATTCTGCCCCCAGGTAACATGTCAGAAGCATCTTACCTGGGCTAGGGAGAAAAAGAACTGGACAAGTTGCTCAGTGGTCCAAAGTCCTGCTTTCAGATTAAGGTAAAGTTTGCATTTCATTTGGAAATCAAGGTTCCAGAGTCTGGAGGAAGAGTGGAGAGGCACAGAATCCACATTGCTTGAAATCCAGTGAGACGTTTCCATAGTCAGTGATGGTTTTGGGTGCCATGTCATCTGCTGGTTCTGGTCCACTGGGTTTTCTGAAGTCCATAGTCAACGCAGGCATCTACCAGGAAATTCGACAGCACTTCATGCTTCCTTCTGCTGACAAAGTTTATGGAGATGCTGATTTTGTTTCCTAGCAGGATTTGGTACCGGCCCATGCTGCCAAAGGTACCAAAAGCTGGTCCAATGACCACGGTGTCACTGACTGGCCAACAAACTGGCCTGATCTGAACCCCATAGAGAATCTATGGAGTCTTGAAGATGAGAGACACCAGATCCAACAATGAAGATGAGTTGAAGGCTGCTATCAAAGCCACCTTCCATTACACCTCAGCAGAACCACAGGCTGATCACTTCCCTGGCACGCCGCATTGATGCAGTAATTCATGCAAAATAGGCCCAACCAAGTATTATGTGCATCAAAATGAACATGCTTCTCAGAAGCCTGACATCTCTGTCAAAAAAATAATTTTTTTGATTGATCTCATGTAAAATTCTAATTTTGTGAGACACTGGATTTGGGATCTTGTTTGTAGAGTTCCTGGAGCCCTGTGCTTCATTAGATCTTTGAAGTCTTACTCAACACAGTACAATTATCATGATCAGCAGGAGCCTGCATAACAAGGGGATCTGGAGACAGACAATGTATTGGACCTATTGTCAAGTGATCAGTCTCCCAAAGGAACCTTTCTTATCTGATAATTCAACAGGTAATTCTTATGCCCTACTTTACAATAAAGTCCCTTTATTTATGGAATATAGTAGGCAAAGAATATTAATGTGCTTTTAGTTTTAGCTGGAGAATGGGTTTTCGTGGCATTCACTGTTCTTAATAAGCAGCCATTATCAGTCATTTTCTCCCGCTTCTTCCGTAATAGGTCACGGAGAAGCTGGTGCCTATCTCCAGCAGTCCACGGGAGAGAGGGGTACACCCTGGACAGGTCAACAATCCATCGCAGGGCAACACAGAGACACACAGGACAAACAACCATGCACACACTCATTCACACCTAAGGGCAATTTAGAGAAACCAAATAACCTAACAGTGTTTTGGACTGTGGGAGGAAGCCGGAGTATCCGGAGAGAAATGGGGACAACATGCAAAGTTCATGCAGAAAGATCCCCGGCCCAGGACCTTCTTGCTGCAAGGCAACAGTGCTACCAACTGTGCCACCATATAGCCCTATGATCTCATTATATGAAAGTAAATGTTGGACAGTGATTACTTTGTTGTAATAATGCTTCTAGATAATAAATACTGTAGGAAAGTTTATTCCTCATTAAAAGGTGCCACATACAGTATGTGAGAAAAATGTATTTATGGGTTGAGCAGCAAAGTTGAGTAAGCGATCGGTGGCTATACTGACTCTTGTTTGATGTTTACAACTGGACTGGATGATTAACATTAGAAAAAACAAGATATTTGCCAATTTAACCAATTATTAAATTAACAAACGGGCCTTAGTATTGTACACTGAACTGAACACAAACACAACCTGACACCTGAACATGCTGGTCACTAGATTGGTCAAATATGGCTGTGGGATGGCTTCCCATTCTTTAACCAGCATCTGTTGAAGGTCAGCCAGTATGGTTGTGTAAGTCACTTTAACATGAAAAGCAGGCCCTAAAGAAGATCCAACAAGTGTTATCTGGAACTCAAGTCAGGACTGCAGGCAGGCAAATCCATCCTCTCCACTCCTGAATTTAGTTGCAGTTATACTATTTTTGCATTTGTTCAAATACAGAGACAAGATTTTGTGCAAAACATGAACAACTCAATTAGAATTTGGGAGTAAAAGATATTTCAGATATCTGGAGTCAGAATCGATTTAAAAATATTTTTCAATCCATACCTGGCTGTGATTATTTCAAAGGATGTGATGTAGGGCAAGTGATGAGACAACTGAATCCCAAGCTCAGCTGTAATGTGGGCTTTTGGTGTCACTATGGGCTCAGTGAAGGGTTTGGTTATTGAAACAGGAGAGTAGTGGGCCTCTGTTGTGCTGCAGAGAAAAGCTGCTATCGCTGAATGAAGTCAGGGAAGACAGTAAAGCAGAGATTGAGACTGCAGAAAGAAACGCCCTGCACCAACTCTCTACTGCATATACAGGACATTATATTGCCAAATGTTTTTATCTGTCTAGTTTTACACGAACTTTGATGACATCCTATTCTTATTCTATAAGGTCAATTACCTTAACTTAACTTTACCTATTCTGTAAACAATTTCCACAAGGTTTAGGAGTTTGTTCATTGTTAGATGAGAAAACCAGAACTAATTCATCCCAAAGGTGTTCAAGAAGGTTGAGTTTAGGGCTCTCTTCAGTCCAGTCAGGTTTCTCCACACCAGACTTTATACATCTGCAGCCATGGAAGTGATTGGAACACCAGAATTCATTGATGTGGTGATGTGACCCAATATTTTTGGGAATATAGTGTAGGTATGTAACAACTGTTGCCCAATTTCTTCTCAAAAATCTGAAACATCAGTGAAAAAAGCTTTTCAGTTTATTGCAGCTATAAATAACAGGAAAAGAAAAGCTGTAGATAAAAAATACATTGTTAAAGCTGCATTGAATAGGTGGTTTAGAGTTTTTTGAGTTAGGGTTCTATTTGGAGGTTAATATCTTATTCTATTTCAATTCAATAAAAAAAATACTTTATTATCCCAAAGGGAAATTAAATGTTATGTAGCTCATATTTTACAGGTTTTCTTCATATCTAACTCTGTTAGGATTGTCATTATAAGATGATTGAAATCAGCTTTGGTCTTGCCCACTTTGGACTACGCATTAGCTCAGCCTCTGGGAAAAATGTACTTTATTTAACAAAATATAGATACAAACAGAGTGATTTACCCCAGGTGTGATATAAACTGCTCATAAACTCCCAACAGAATTCCACTTCAAAAACCTGCAATTATATCCTTTAACTTTTAGAAGGGCACTAGGGCAAACATTAACCTCTAGATTTCTACAGTGTAACTGTACAATCAGATCATGAGATGAGAGAAAACATGATGGGTCCATGAGAACAGGACAAGATTTAAGTAATATTTTGGTGGAAAATAAAAATCCTCATCCTTTTATTGTTTTTGCAAATAGCAGAAATCTTTCACAAATCACAAAACGTGTTTTAAAGAATCTAATTTGACTGGTCATATTATGTTTTTTTCATGCTTGTCTCATGATAAGATGATCCTAATACCAAAAATGCATTGAAAATGCACAATTTGGTATTAGTTAGAATAAAGGTTTAATAACCTTTATTAAACTGTTTATTTTAAAGACTCGTTTTTCACATGACAACCGGATAGACAGAGTTCACATTGATCAGAAATATTTTGATGTTTTTGTTCCTGCAAGTTTTCTAGTTAGAATTGAAATATGTCAAATTATATTTCTTTTTAAGGGTAGAAAACACAATTACACATCTGAATGTCTGCTGCTAGAAAAAAATATTGCTCTCACTTTAATTAGACGTTCTTTGGGTGAACATCAAGAAATAATTTAACATTCCAAATTTCTAACAAGTCTTTAAATATACAAAGTACAGACACAGACCCAACAATTGTGTCAACAAAACAGCTGATGGCTATAAAATATTTGTAATTTATGATCTTCTGATTTTTTCTTCCAATATGCAAAGACACATCTTTTGATTTTTATTTTGCTTCATCTCTTATCATGGTAAGAGATCCTCAAATCAGCCAAAACCAACAGACGTGGCAGGTAAACACACTATTCCACAAATTATGAATAAGATATATCTTGCAGTTTTTATCAAGACAACACACAATAATCCTACTTCATGCACAGGGCAAATGGTACTGAATAATGCAGAAATCAGGATGTTCCACAGTTTGTGGATACAAGTGTTTGGGTGTCACTTGTCATGGTGTAGTAACAAAATGTGACTGGCAAGAGGGTTGCAGTGTTAACACAAGCTGGCGAGCCACAAGATGTGATTTAGGAAGACAGCAGCTAGGTAAATCCATCTCACCCCCACCCTAGGCAATCAGTCACCACTGCTCTATGAGCAAATTACTATGAGTATGAGCAGATACATCCATATGATGCATTGAACAATAGGTCATGAAAATATATAGCTTTTTAACACCATTTACAGGCTACAGAGAGAAGCCATGGAATATCATGCCTAATGTAGAGCCTGTGATCACTGTTCTTGGCTTCCACATGGAAAATATGTCTTTTTTTCTTCATATTTGGCTACTTAAATATTAGGTTTATCAAAGGTTTGAAAAGTAAATGTTGCCAATAGAAAGCTTTCAGACTTATCAGGCATCTTTATTGAGATGTCTTACCTTCTTACAAGATATCTTGTGACATCAGAGCTGCAATCATTCAATAAATGAGAATAACATGTTTTTCCATTATGTGGTGTTATGTTTTTGTTTGAGGTAAAGCAAGACCATAAAATCTTTTTAGAATCTAGTTCAGGGCACTGCAACCTGGAAGGACAAAAGGACACTGTTTTTCTTTGGTCTTTTATGTTATTTGGCTGAAAACCAAAGGCTTTATTTCTTTTTGTGGGCAGTTTTAGTCATTTCATTTTCTGTAAATATTTAAGAGAACTCAGTGAGTCTTGTAATTTCAGGAAAGTGCATTTCTTCCCATAATGATCAAACAAATTGCACATAGTATACATTTATAAAACTAAATAAGTGATCTTTTTCAGAAGGGCCCCAGAAGGGCTTATTGAGGTCATTAACCTCTGATCTAGTTTAATTCATTTGTTCATATAAAACTGACCTGTATGCATTTAACATATAGCTGGGATTTGAAAACTGATTTAGAGTCAAACACAGCTGCTGGTTGTAAAATGAAAGCCAACAAGTGTTTGACTGTACTGATCCATGTGTACAGTCTAAAACAGTGTTTGGTACATCAGCAGGAATGCAACATTATTTGTATCAATAATCTTTAGTGACAATCACCTTAAAACACAGATCATCCTGTTTTCACCATCTTAACAAACCCTGAATGACCACATCCCTCCCTCCTTGATGCTTCCCTTACAAAAACTAAAGAACCAAACACTGGCTGGAGAACCTATGGAGATCCTTCATTGACCTAGATCTAGGTCACACATTTAATATACAGAGTTGCACAACTACTTCTGTTTACCTATTTGAAATCAGAACAAAAGACAAAGAAGGAAAAAGGATGATTAAAGGTTGCAAACCTTTGTTGCACATAGAAAAATCTGATGATAAGAAGTAGGTTACAAAAGCAAGTATTTCATTTCCTCAAATATTAGGCAGAGATAATGCTTGCTCTTTTTTTAGAAATTATGTTGTTTCTTGTTTATATCATTTTTTATTAATCATAGTTGGTTTTTTGTTTGAGATGCATCTTTGATGTTAAAGCATATATAGGCATAAAGGCCAATACATGCTCCACAAATACAGAAAATACAGAGAAATTGTTCTCTCTCCCAGGCATCTGGGCACAGCGTCTTTCTTGTGTGGTGTCTGAGAAATTTAAAGTGGGTATATGGCAGTGGGAGAGACCTACAAAGAGTTCTGCACTTTAGTTCCTGTTAAGTATGCAATGCCCTTTCCAACAGGAACTTTGTTCTTGTTCTAAAATAACAAATTTATCTCTTCTTGCAGAATATGTATTGGCTTTCAGTGTGTCAGTGTGTTTTTGACCTGTCGCCTCCTGCTTAGAGAAAGCTGACATCACACACACTCATAGAAATGACAACTTTGTCTTCTGTTTAAATAAAATGTAAATATGGTTCTATTCAGGTGTTGTTGAAGTCAGTTGGTTACCCTGGATTACATTTATTGGTATCAGAGTAAAGGGTGCTGAATAGAAATACACACACACACACACACAAACACACACACACATATATATGCATACATATACAGTATAAATACATATATATGTGTGTGTGTGTGTGTGTGTATGTATGTAGAGTAGGGGGTCCTTGCTCCATCCATTCATCAGCTTGGGGGCCCTAGACTGAAAAACGTCGTAGGCCCTTGTGTTAAACTATTTCAACAATATAATTTAATCAGATCATTTGAAATTATGTTTTTTATAGCTGTCTGTGGGAAAATAAATCCTTCATTCAGAGTAATATTTTAAGGTGTTGAATGGTTTATTAAAAAGCAACCACAGTCCATTTGGATAATTCATTTTTAAGATTTTTAAGAAACATGGTGCTGCTGTGTGTTTTGCTTTTGCATCTCTTAAAAGATAATAAAACATAAAAGGAGAATCAATTTTAAAATAACAAATCATTTAACTATTTTTATTTGCATTGTATTAAAAATATGGCAATTCAATCAATCAAGCCCTTTTTATAATTACGTACTAAGCAGTGTTTTGCCATTTTGATGATTATCAATTTGGTGATGTTGGAAGGCCTCTTTGCCATTACCCTTATCTTTAGCTCCCTCCACAGACTCTCTATCAGAGACTTTGGCTGGACTGCCCCAAAATGTTAATATTAGTTCCAGTCAGAAAAAAACCTCTAGTTTAGTTTTGCTGGTTAAAACCGTTTAATTTTGCAATGAAGGAGGAGTCTACTGACCTATCGGTCCTATTCTACAGGGGAAATGCTGAAGGTAAGAAAGTTTAAGTGAAATTAAGTGAAATAAGCTCTGGGAAAAATGTTCTGGGTCTCGTTGAAATGTTCATTTTAATGTACTTATATAATATCCACTTATCTTGTCTTTGTTGAAATAAAACCAGATTTGAGTTGCAAACAGCATGAGTCCTGCACCAAGCATGTGATTTTAGCTGGAAACTGACAACTGAAAGATGTTGCTGCCATTGTGTTTTCTACAACCCAGCCTCTGTGCCAGGTTCTGAGCCAGAGCTGTGAATGGGAGAGTTTCAGGTGTTTATGGAGTGCTCTCAACGATGTTACACCAGGGGAAGAAGGGTCATTGACTGGAGTTCAGACAAGCTGTTAAATATTTTTCTCAGCAATGCCCACCAACATAAAGTTATCACTCAGTTTTCTAGGAGTCTCTTCTCTGTTTTTTTCAGTAAGCAATGTTGCTTTCTGTCTTTTGTTAATCTATTTGTTGCAGTTTTTATGGCTGACTTTAACCCTACTGGAACAGCTTACTGTTTCCTTTCCTCCCTCTCTCCATGGTGCATGGCTAGTGGTTGTTCTGAGAAGCTGCCGGCAGCCATTTGCGTGCTGCCAAGCTCTGCACAGCGCAAATAAACAGATGCAGTGGTAAATAAACACCATCTATCTGGAGTGGTGGGGCACCTGGGCTGCTTGCCACAGCACTTAACATGGCAGCTTACCAACAGTTACCAGGTGGGTGTCGAGGAATGACAATAATTCCTTGCTGCCAGCACTGTGTTGAGATTAAGCTCAATGGTACTTTAGGGGGAAGCAGGGTAGGGGGAAGACACCACCTTATAACCTACAACAGAGAACATATACCATAGCAACTGAAAATGTGTAAGACTGAGAGACACTGAAAAATGTGAAAAGCGTATGATTATACTGTGAAGTGGCCCCAACTTTCATTATGTGGAAGCAATATGCAGTCTTTCACAGTAAGCCCACTCCCACAGCTATTAGTGAGTACATCTGCTGTAAGAGACCATCACCCTCTGCTCCGCTGAAGCTCTGATATAGCAGCAAACAAACATCTAAATCAAGTTTCAGTTTTTGTCATTATTTATATTACTCCTTGGCTTTGCATTAAACAGTACCTGTCAAAGTGTCATTCACTCTTGACCTAAGAACAACTAGACTATTGAAAAGTAAGAATCAGTATGATATTAAACAATTACTCATTAAGATAAAAAATAACAATGTATTTATTGCGGCTGAAAACCAGCTTTGAAACAAGAAGTCCTCCCTTAAAAGAACTAAATACTAAGTATTTCACAAATATAGGCTATTATACAGATTCAAGACGGTGGTGTGGGTGGCAGCCTTGGGGGCTTTGCTCTCTAATACGTTCTGTGTTTTTTCGGTTTTTTTTAGCTTTTTGTCAACATTCTCTGGTCACTTTCATCAGAGAGGAACTCCTAAACATCAAAACAGTCATCTATAGGCATGATTTTTTTTTTTTGCTTTAGCACTGATAACTTTCTGCTTTTTCTCATTCCAGCATAAAAACAGATACCAAAACCGTCTAAGCCTGTGGTTAGGACTATTAGGAAGTGGACTGAAAAGTCACATCAGGAGCTACAGGCCTGCTCTTAAAGCTGCAGCCTCTGATCTAAACCAATTCACTGACACTGTGACATCATACATCAGTTTTTGTGAGGACCTGTGTGTGCAGATCAAGACCTTTTGCACATACAACAACAGTAAACCATGGTTCTCTTCACATCTGTATAAGCTAACCAGGAACTAATTGTTTATTTCTGGATCCTGCAGTTCCATGTCGTCTTCCCAGTGCTGCACCTGTAAGGTTATTTATATTCAGTATAAAACTATCTAACCACTATGTCCCTGCCACTGTCCTGTCAGTGTTTGGGTCCATTATAATCAGAAAACATGACAGAGGAATCCAGCCACAGCAAAGAACTTTTTACTCTATTCGACTAACGCTCTGAGGTCTTTGTATGAATGGGATCCTTGCTGGAGTACAACGCTGATGTTTAATCCGCCTGAGAGTGGTCCTGGTCATACAACTATTCTACTTCTTGTCATTGCAGGCAACCTTTTTGGCTCCACCTTCAGCCTAAATGTTCTTGTGCTGCAGAGTTTAAAACCAATTTTTCTTATACAAGGTTTAAAACACACTGTTATGTCTGAGCACAGAACATAACAACATAAAGCGAATCTGACAAATTCACATCTGTAGCATCTGCTATTGGTATGTCAAAATGGCCACAGAAGATGTTGCTTAACAAGAACTGGTTATTTTAGAGGAGGTGCTACATTTTGAAGTTCACATAAACACATTGCTCATATAAACAGGAAGGCTAAATGGAATATATCAAAGCTGTTTTATCCTTTCAAGCCATTTAGAGAGAATATAGAGAAGGTATTGATCTGCATTGTCTATAATTGTCTAGAGGAATATACACAAAAACCAATGTTTATACAATGTTAACCGCGCTGACTGCAATAATTGCTATTATAAGTTGGAAATCCAGTTTTTTGTTTTTTTAAATATCAATACATTTCTGTTTTACACTAACTGATTTCTCAAACAGCACTGTGACAATCTCTGGTCCTAATATGAATATTTAATGATCGCTCATATGAGAATGGCAAAATAAATATTTTGAACTCGTTTTTTGTCAGAAGTAGAAAAGTCACGGCCAGCTGAAATTGGCATTGGCATGTCAAAGTTTTACAAAAACATTAAATCGGAAATTGTCCACCGGATTCTGATTGGCCGCCCTCCATCAGTCATCATCCTAAAAAGAAGAACAATGAAGGGATTGTTTGTAACCCTTGTGCAGCCTTACAGTTGTGTCTGGAAAACACAGAACACAGACTGTGTTTGAAATTTTACAAAGTTTGCCAAGGATCACAAAAAACCTGCTCTTGAGGTAATCTCCTATTTTTCATAAAAAACTATTGAATGAAAAAAGGCCCTGAAGTGGCAATCCAGTTGGTGTTGATCTTCTACAGCAGTCAAGGAGAAAAGTCCCCTTTCTCATCAGTGGCCCTGTGGGAGTTTAGCCTGAGGATATCAAGATATCTTTTCTATGATACCTCCACTGAGGTGTGAAACAGCATAAATGAAAGGAGTGACACCCCCTACCAGGACTAATGAAGCATGAAGTAGGCCTGAGCTATAAATGCTGATGCAATCAAAGGATACCAATAACCTGTGAAATGCAAACTGTTGTCACTGTGCCATTTTCTTAATAGATGTCAATATAGTTAAGGAAACAAAGCTGGCAGGAAACTGACACATTCAAAGTTCCAAGAAATGTATCAAAAATATATATTACCATTGTGGATTTAGTTTATAAGCAGGCATATAAGATTTTGTGTAATTGTAGATTTTTTTAAAACAAACTATACGAAGTAGAAAGTTGTAGAATCATCAAGAAGGACGGCCCCTTGTCATTGTACTCTGGTGCACATGCAAACCAGCGATAGGGTTTGTAAATGATTTGACTTGCTCATCTTAATGGCAGAAGTGGAGGCATCACAGGTGGAACTACAGTGTTGAATCATTTGACAGTGACTCAAAATGGTGAAGGTCACCAGGATTCCTTGCAGACACTTACAGAGCAATACAGCTGCTAACAGAATAGCATTTTTGTGCTTTCACAAGCAGAATAAAAGTTTCATTAATCTAAATCCTTTTCCTGTGTAGATTGTTTCATGTTTGGCTAGTAAAACTATTTCTTAATATGAAATTGAGATTATCAGTGAAGCCCAGAGTCTGCTTAAAAGATATAATACCCCATTATTTTAGCTCAGGAAGTAGAAGTAAACCAAACTTGGTTAAGACAACGGGGCAGCTCAAGAGCTACTTCCACAGCGCTACTTTGACAAATGAAACAATCTTGTTACCCCTAGCAATTTTAGGGGTAATAAGATTACCCCTAAAAATATTAGAGGGCTATCATAAATCATTGATTAATAACTTTGTATTAGTTTTCAGAGCCCTCTAACATGCCAATTTTAAACCTTGAAACACATACTAACATATACTAACATCATTGTGTTGTTTTCTGTCTGAAACAGGTTCAAATGAAAAGTTTAGTCATTTAGGAGCTTATCAGGTGGATGGTTATTGAATTGCAATTTGTGGTCTTTAGGTCCCATAACAACCAAAAGATTAGATTGTTTGTAACAATTATTGATGTCAACTTGTTAAATGTCAACAGAGTAAGTCTTCCTTCATTTTGAGCCACTTAGTTTTGTTAGTTCTCCTTATCTATTGCTTTCACATACAAAAGTCAGTGTTGGGTCATCCAGTTTGGTGGGATGGACGACTGGGCTGCGCAGCTTGACATGAGCCGCAGCGACGGGCGTCGGACCTCAGACGTCATTAGAACTTATAAAAAGCTGAAGAAAACAAACTTCTAGCTGCCATCTCCAAGTCATGGTTTACAAGGTCTGAAGGGGGAATCTCTGGAGAAATGGAAGCTTTCTCTTCAGACCTATGACCCAACTTCAAGCCAGTGAAGACAGAAGAAATCGACCTCAAAGTAATTTCGTTCTGATTGGGCAGGGTGAGGCATAGTTAAGGTGAATTAGGATCACCATTAGTTAATCCAAGGTATTAACTTGTTGCATGCAATATTAATTGAAGTGTTTTATGCTGAACTGTTTTGATTTACTGTCAGAATACTGTGGAAGTGCAACGAGCGGTTGCGCTCCAGTTGGAATGCGTTCGTCCTACTGATTGTCAATCAGCCAGGAGTTAAAACTGAAATCTGGGAGTTTTTCACGAGGTCCAGACTGCAGCCTGGCCACTCTATTGTTCGTTCCATCATTTTCTTACCCTTGGGGTTTCATGACCCTTTGTCCAAGATTTGGAATATCAGCTGCTAGTGACTAAGGGGCATGGCCCTACCGTTCTACCAGCTAATAGCAGCGATCGAGGAACACACACGCTGAGAAAGGCTTCACAGCGTAGTGGTTTTTGATCATCTTTCTAAGTTAATCCAAATTGTTGTGTTATTCTCATGTATCCACATACTGCTGGTTTGATCTCCATCTACCTTCCATCACATATCCTTATTTTTGATTATTAGTGTACACCCTTTCGTAGAATAGTGCATGCTTAGTTAGGTGAACGTTGTTGGACCAGAATAGTTTGATTGTAAGAGTACTATTAGTTTAATAAATTTCCATATAGAAACAGCATTTGTGTTTATTTTGTGTCAGAGTTATTATCTGTCACGAGAAGGTTAAAATTCCACTATTCGGTGAAATGGTTGATAACACGGAGACATTTGCCGTGGTTTTGGTTAATAATTATTAATGATAATTAACTAATTGTAATTTATTTCTTCTAATTATGATTTTTAACTATAATGTGTGACAAATATTTATAATCAATAAGCATAAACCTTACATCAGTGATTTATTAACCGGCTATGTAAAGCCTGGCAGCAGAAAGTTGAAACTCTAAATGTATCGCTGCTTCAAATAACTGGAAATGACAGAATATTCAGCATCTAGCTTTGCAAAGTTTAATGTTTAATCTATGATGGATCCAACTTTATTTCATATAATAATCTGTTTATCTATTTATCACTTCCTCATTGTCATTAGATGAACACAAAAATTAAATTAAATTCTAAAATAATTATAATATTCCTAATTAAATATCTGACAGATTAAATTACTGGTCCATTTTTTATTGATGGAAAGGAACAAAGTCACTCCAAATGCTATCTGATAGAAACCTCTGTCAGGTTGATGATGATTTAGAGAAGTATATTGTGTACATTAGGTCTGCTCAAGTTGCATGTGGAGTCTGTTTGCTGCTGGTTTTGCACATGCCTTATTTGTAGGGGATGTCTCTACAAATTAGTATTGAGGGGGTGTTTTAATACTAAGATTAATGTGTGTTGTGTGCCCTATGAACATTGCATCTGGATATGTTGGTAGTCAGGCTTCAAAATAAGAACATTTTGATGGCGCCGCAGATGGTTGCCTCGGCGTGTTGGTGCGCATTGTTTTGTTTTGTTTTTTGCTTTAAAACGGTCTTCTGTGATGGTACCCGGAGCTCTCTCACCAGAGAAGAACTCATGAACATCAGGGCTACTACACCAGAGGAGTTATTTCCAACTTTTCTGCCTACTGCTCTGGAATTTTTGGACATTCTGGTCAAAGGTGCGCTCACCTTTGTTCACGCGGTGAAATGCCGGAAGAGAGGGAAACGGGCTGGGGTGCTGGTACGACTTCGCCAGCGTGGACTACGAACACCATTACCTGGAATATTTCTCTCTAACGTGCGCTCACTTCCCAACAAAATTGAGGAACTACAACTGCTGTTGGGGAAAAACAGGGACTTTTTTTTTCGGCAGTTTTGTGCTTCACGGAGACGTGGCTGTGTGGATTAATACCAGACTCTGCGCTGCAGCTGGCAGGATTCCAGCTCTACAGAGCGGACAGAGACACGGAACTCTCCGGCAAAGCGAAAGGTGGAGGAATCTGTTTTTACCTCAACAGTGGTTGGTGCAACGACGTGACAGTGATTCAGCAGCACTGTTCTCCAGACCTGGAATCCTTCATCATAAACTGTAAGCCTTTCTATTCCCCCCGTGAGTTCGCTTCGTTCATCCTGGTTGGTGTTTACATCCTGCCGCAAGCTAACATGCAGGTCGCACAGCGCATGATCGCCGACCAGATACTGAGTGTGGAGCGGACCAACCCGGACTCCTTAGTAATCGTCGTTGGCGACTTTAACAAAGGTAATCTGACCCACGAACTCCCCAAATATAGACAGTTTATAAAATGTCCAACCAGAGAGGACAACATTCTGGATCACTGTTACACCACCATCAGAGACGCTTATCACGCCGTCCCACGTGCTGCACTGGGCCAATCCGACCACATCATGGTCCACCTGATTCCTGCATACAGGCAGAAACTAAAGCTCTGCAAACCTGTTGTGAGGACGACAAGGAAGTGGAGCAGTGAGGCTGTGGAGAATCTCCAGGCGTGTTTAGGCTGTACAGACTGGGATGAGTTCAGGACTACTACCAACAGTCTGGACGAGTACACAGAGGCTGTGACTTCCTACATCAGCTTCTGTGAGGACAGCTGTGTACCATCATGCACCAGGGTGAGTTACAACAACGACAAACCCTGGTTCACAGCCAAACTCAGAAGGTTAAGACTGGATAAGGAAGAGGCCTTCAGGAGTGGGGACAAAGACATATACAGAGAGGCAAAGTACAAGTTTGGCAAGGCAGTGAAAGAGGCCAAACGACTGTACTCTGAGAAGCTCCAAAACCAGTTCTCAGCCAACGACTCTGCGTCTGTCTGGAAAGGGCTCAAGCAAATCACCAACTACAAGCCGAAAGCCCCCCACTCCATCAACGACCGACGCCTCGCCAACGACCTGAACGAGTTCTACTGCCGCTTTGAAAGACAAAGGGACAGTCCTACAACCATCCCCCACGACACCCCCCAACAGCTGCAGCCACAATCCACCACCCCCACCTCCCCAACCTCAAGAGGGGCCTTGGCACCTCCTACCCCCACCCTGAAGTTCCCCCCCACCAGCCCCCTACCCACGCCGAGGACGGCTCTTTCCATCCAGGAGAGGGACGTCAACAAACTCTTCAGGAGACAGAACCCCCGGAAAGCTGCTGGTCCGGATTCTGTCTCACCAGCCAGCCTGAAGCACTGCGCTGATCAGCTGTCTCCAGTCTTCACAGACATTTTTAACACCTCACTGGAGACATGTCATGTGCCAGCCTGCTTCAAGTCCTCCACCATCGTCCCTGTTCCCAAGAAGCCAAGGACCACAGGGCTTAATGACTTCAGACCCGTCGCCCTGACCTCTGTGGTGATGAAGTCCTTTGAGCGCCTTGTGCTCTCACACCTAAAAGACATCACCGACCCCCTCCTGGACCCCCTGCAGTTTGCCTACAGAGCCAACAGGTCTGTAGATGATGCAGTCAACCTAGCCCTTCACTTCATCCTCCGGCACCTGGACTCCACAGGAACCTATGCCAGGATCCTGTTTGTGGATTTCAGCTCTGCCTTCAACACCATCGTCCCAGTTCTGCTACAGGAGAAGCTCTCCCAGCTGAGTGTGCCCAACTCCACCTGCAGGTGGATCACTGACTTCCTGTCTGACAGGAAGCAGCGCGTGAGGCTGGGGAAGCACGTCTTTGACTCCCTGACCATCAGCACCGGTTCCCCCCAAGGCTGTGTTCTCTCTCCTCTGCTCTTCTCCCTGTACACCAACAGCTGCACCTCCAGTCACCAGTCTGTCAAGCTTCTGAAGTTTGCGGACGACACCACCCTGATCGGACTCATCTCTGATGGTGACGAGTCTGCGTACAGATGGGAGGT
The DNA here is from genome assembly GCF_021462225.1 of Girardinichthys multiradiatus. Taxonomy (NCBI): domain Eukaryota; kingdom Metazoa; phylum Chordata; class Actinopteri; order Cyprinodontiformes; family Goodeidae; genus Girardinichthys; species Girardinichthys multiradiatus. Next base: position 3,436,773 of record NC_061806.1, on the reverse strand, counting down.
GGACCATCTGTTGGACTGGTGCAGCCAGAACAACCTTGAGCTCAACGCTCTAAAGACAGTAGAGATGGTTGTGGACTTCAGGCAGAACCCAGCCCCACCTGCCCCCATCACCCTCTGTGACTCCACAATTGACACTGTGGAATCTTTCCGCTTCCTGGGAACCATCATCTCCCAGGATCTCAAGTGGGAGCCAAACATCAGCTCCCTCATCAAGAAAGCCCAGCAGAGGATGTTCTTCCTGTGGCAGCTGAAGAAATTCAACCTGCCAAAGACTATGATGGTGCACTTCTACACAGCCATCATTGAGTCCATCCTCACCTCCTCCATCACCATCTGGTACGCCGCTGCTACAGCCAAGGATAAGGGCAGGCTGCAGCGTGTCATTCGGTCTGCTGAGAAGGTGATTGGCTGCAGTCTACTGTCGCTCCAGGAACTGCACACCTCCAGGACCCTGAAGCGGGCAGGGAAAATTCTGGCTGATACCTCCCACCCTGGTCACAGACTCTTTGAGACTCTCCCCTCTGGCAGGAGGCTGCGGTCCATCCGGACCAAAACCTCACGCCACAAGAACAGTTTTTTCCCATCTGCCACCAGCCTGGTTAACAAAGCCCGGAAACCACCCTGACACTCTCCCTTTCCCCCACACCCCCCCTTTTTTTGCTGACAGGACACCTGTAACCTGCAACTCTATGAGTTACATTAACGCTCAGCTTGGACTCCTGCTTTACTTGCACTGCCATACTTGCACAATGATCACCTGCACTGTTGTATTGCTCTTGCATCTTATACTTCTCTATATTTACTCTCACTCACTTAAAACTGTGCACATATATTTATATTATATTGTAGATATGTTTATACTGTTTAATTTGTATTGTATTGCACCGACTACGCCAAAACAAATTCCTTGTATGTCCAAAAACGTACTTGGCAATAAAGCTTTTCTGATTCTGATTCTGATATTTTACAGTATAGTACAGTAGTAGTGTAGTATACGCCTGTATTGTGCAAGAAAAAGAAAACGTGATACGGAGAATCACCTGATACTGTATAATTTGTACTATTTGACTTAGCCTCATATTGGAAATGTGAATAAACCCACGCACATAACTTTGTGCACCATGATGTAGAAAGTTTTCCTCACATGCTGATACATTTTTATAACAGGAAGTAAGGATATCATGATTTAAATAAAGGGAAATGCCTTTATTAACAGCATAACCAGGCATACGTTGCTAACAGCAAAAAGGTGTCTCATCAGTAGATTCCTATATCATAGGCTCCGCAAACCATCCGGAGTTGCCGTAAAGCAGTGGCGTAAACAAGTGTTCTGTAGATTCATATACATGACGTTTTCCCCCTTTTAAATCACTTACCCGCCCGAAGTCAAAAATGCCCACAGATGCAAAACCACGAACATTTAAACTGGCTAACGATCTATTTTACTCATAGACCCAACGCTTCTGCACATTACTCTCGTGCAAGTGTAACCTTAATAAATCAGATCAATAGAATGCAAACTTATCAAAGTAACAGATCCTTGAAGGACTATAATGTAACACTCACAGACCTGTTGGCTTAGCTGCAAAGGAGTCATTTCTTTTTTTTTTGTATTTTGCTTTTCCTTTTCTTTCCCCCCCAAAGGCCATATTGCGGCGGAGCGCAACAAAGTGGCAAACAGGTCCAGATCTGGTACAGACTGTCATAAGGGGGTCAGCAGGCATGTGTGCATTGGTGACAGCCTGAGTAAAAACAGAGGGTGCAGTCTCTGAAGTGGGGGAGCCAGTAGTTAGAAAAAGTTCCACCTCAGCACTCTTGGCAGGTGAAGGATGAGCAGCATGAGTAGGTCGTTGAAGGTTGTCCATGCGCAGATGCCTGCGGTTGCGATGCAGCATGACTCCCTCAGGTGTCTGTAGAAGGTCGTATCCTGGGGTCACACTTGAAACAATGGCTGGCGTCACCCAAGTCTTTTCTGGGTCCAGCTTGGTGACAACGGTGCCTCCTGGACAAAGGGGAGGGAGGTCTCTGATTTCATGACAACGGTTGTAATAAAAAGCTTGCTTAGACTTCTCCATGGCATGACAGTATTTTTTTCTGGGCCATTTTGGTAGCAGATTTTTCTCAATGGTGGGGAGAGTTGTGCGAATCTTTCTTCCCATAAGGAGCTTAGCTGGACTGACTCCGGTAGTGGCACAGGGTGTTGATCGATAACACAGGAGAGCAATGAGAGGATCCCCTTGTTTTAGGATTTTCTTTGAAGTTTGCGCTGCTCTCTCTACATGACTATTTCCTTGGGGGTGGTGAGGACTGGACATAAGTTGTTTGAAGTCCATTTCCTTGGCGAACGTCCACGCAGGAAAACTGAGGTCCATTGTCACTCACCACCTCATCAGGCATACCAAATCTGGCAAACGTTGCCCTCAGTCTATGTGTGACCTAACAGCTTGTGGTGGATGTTAGTTGTAGTATTTCCAAGAAACGTGACTAGTAGTGCAAAACTATGAGGTAGTTGTTTTTGTTGTACTTACAGAAGTCAAGTCCTATACTTTTCCAGGGATGGTCTGGTAGAGGTGTGGAGATGAGTTGCTACTTCTGTTGGGTGTGTTTCTGCTCCTGACATGTTTGGCATTGCCTTACAGTGTCTTTGAGCGCAGTTGAGAGGCCTGGCCACCAAACTGATGAATTTGCCCTGTCTTTGCATGTTGTGTGTCCCTGGTTTCCAGCATGTATTTTCTTCACAATCTCAGCCCTTTCTGTTGTTGGGATGACAATTCTGTGGCCATGTATAACAAGACCACCAGTTTCTGACAATTTTTTGTTCACTTTCATAAATGCCCGGACATTCATTGGTACTTTGTCTTTTGAATTCATGCCAGCCGTTTCTTATGAATCTGATAACAGTTTGCAGCTTGATGTCATTTGTAGTGGCTGTTTTGATGCCGTCTATTTTGCTCGGAGATGCTCGAATGCCCTGCATTGCCCACGGTAGCTATGTAGCACTCAATGTCACTGTGTGCGTCTAATTGCGCTTTAGTGTATGTTTGTGGGCTACATGACAAGGCATCAGCGACAACAAGGGTTTTACCTGGTACGTAGACAGCCTCTGGTTTATACCTCATGAGCCGCATAAGAAGGAACGTTGTCCAAGATTTGATTGTTCACCAGGGGAACCAGGGGTCTGTCGTCAGTCTCTAGTCTGAACTGATCTAAGCCACATAGATACTTATCGAACACTCTTTCTCAATTTGGGCGTAACGAGTTTCAGCCTCGGACAGACGTTGGGAGCAGTAGGCGACTGGTTTCTACTCTTCCGCGTGAAGCTGATGAAGTACAGCCCCTAGCCCAAAGCTGCTTGCATCAGCAGACACTATTGTTGGCTTACCAACATCGTAGAAAGCAAGGACTGGTGCTGTTAGCATTCGTTTGATGTTCTCCAAAGGTAACTGCTGTGAAGGACCCCAAGTCCAGACATTCTTTCTCTTGAGTAGCTCATACAGAGGTTGACCAACCGTGGCTAGGATAGAAGGCTACTTGCCTAAATAATTAACCATGCCAGGCACTCATTTCAATTCTTGGGTGTTTTGAGGTGGAGGCAACTGGTTGATCGCCTCAATTTTTTCAGGGTCTGGCCTCACCCCGGAGTGGTCAATCAGATGACCCAGGAATCGCAACTGGTTCGGTCTCAACAAGCACTTTTCTTTGTTGAGTTTGAGGCCAGCCGACTCGATACAACACATCACCTTGTCCAGATGCGTGTTGTGTTCTTCCATGGTGGTGCCATATACTAAGATGATGTCCATGAAGACCTCAACGCCCTCCTGTTATAGCTTTGCTAATTTGAAAACATAGCGTCACATAACTGTTCTGCAAAAAAGTTAAATCAAGCATTTATGTACTTAAAGATAAAATATTTTCCAATAACTTTAATTAATTTGTTTTGCCAATATTTTAACAATAAACAATGTGTTTGATTGTTTAAATAATTTGTTTGGAGAAACAAAGTAATTTTTTACTGCATAAACAAAACCCTCCCCTGGCATATGTTCACATTTAAAGAATGTAATGAAACTGATCCAGCCCCGCTTGACCTGCAGTGACATAAAGCTACTGTCAATAAAGCAATGTGTTTTGTTTAGGGCTTTAAAATGGTGATTTTTCACCAGCAAAGAAGTGATTTTAGCATCCAGTTTGCAAATGACGGACTTAATCTGCCTTATAATGTCTTTAGTTCTTTCCTATCAATTATATTATCAACATCAAAGCACTGTGGGTCTTTTGCATGATGTGCGATTACAGGCTGTGCGCGCTTGATCATCAATGTTCATATTTGCCATAGTCAGGTTTGTGTGTGTTCAGCAGATGATCAATGACAGCGATGTTATGCTGGAATGATGTTGAATAAAGTGCAAGAAGTTTTACCATAGGAGAAATATCATGGCTTCTGTTTGTGATTGGCTCCAAATCAGAGCTTAGATAATCCTACATAGAATCCTCTATTATCGTCTATTTTTTATATTTTTATTTTTGACAACCCAAATCTGTTGTCACATGTACAGAAGATTCTCTCTCCCTGTCATCTGTCATTCTATCGATGCCTCCTTCTGGCCAAAGTGACAGCAGACATTTTTGTGTCTCAGTTAGCACCAGCATTTCAAACATGCTAAATCCACATGCAAAAATTGCTCTCGCAAACCATTTCAGGCTTTGAAAATTGCATTGCGGGAGGTAAAACATGACATTAGCATACCCTCCTCCAATGAATTTGCGGGTTTGGATCATTATCATATGTTTTGCATATTAATGAAGGCAGACACGCTAAAGAGTTTGCGCCCGCAGTTCCGCAGATTTTGCACACACAATTTGATTACCACCTTGTTTGTAGATCAGCTTTGCTGACGCAAAAAGATTTGGTGCGGTTTTGTACACGCAAATCTTTTGAAGATCAGGCCCTGGGTGTTTTAGCTGTCTGTAGCAGTTTAAAACAACTCAAAGTGAAAATGTTCACAATGCTATGCTGGTAGATATTAACAGTGTAAAATATGACAGCAAAATATTGTTAAAGTTGGTGCTGTTTTGTCCAGCTGAACAACATCCATGTTCCTTTGTGGAGTTACAGTGGTTGTGCCTACTGGCTGTATCTATCCGCTGTGACTCGTCAGTCTATTCTAGCTCCACCAGGAACAGAGAAAACATTAGGATTTTGTATCAGTTCTACAAAAGCATCAGAGATGGCATGGTCCTGTGCTTTTTCCAGGTTTTGTAATTGCTTGATCCTGTTTAGATGCTAGACAATTTAAAATGAAACCCTTTATTAGTAAAAAAAAAACAATACCTATGTACAACTAGTGCTCTCTCACACATAGTGTGGTATAGTTCCTAAAGACAAAATTAGAATTGGCCAACATACGAATCAGCAGATCAAAGTTAAAAAAAAAGTGGTAAATAGGAATTGACCACAAATCAGTAAGACTGTGAATCAGTGGGAAGAATGGCTAAAGTTGTGGGTTTGATTCCAGCCTTCTCCTGCCAAATGTTTATTTGGCCCTGGGGATACTTAACTCCAGGTTGCCTACTGATCTGTGTATCGGTGTATGAATACAGTTCCTAGAGAGACCCTGTACCTGATCAATAAAGATTAAAGCTAGGTTTATACTTGATCATGTTGTTTCGCCTTGCGTACTGTTATGGCACCTGGTCGTGCACCTCTGAATTTTTGTAACTTGGCGCGGACCACTCGCACCACTCCACATTCAGAATCAACGAAGTGGAAGGGGCAAACATTTCGCGCACAAATAAATCACTTCTTCATGAACATAGGTGAAAGAGAGTAACATTAAAGAAAAACAGCAAACAAAAAAGGCAAAAGAAATTCAAGTTACAAAGTTGAAACTTTGTAAAAAACAGAATCACGCTGATAAGAAATGTTTTCGATAGTGCACACAGCCCTTTTGAGTGCTTCTACTTTCTTATACTACATTTCCACTGGTTATCTAGTGGTTATTTCATTGCCCCCTATATTTTCAGAGAATACTGCAACACTGCAACACTGAGAAGTATAAATGCCTACAGCACTTGTTCAGGCTTGCGTGCCCTCATCAGAGCCGTGCGAGACACTTTGAAGCATGACTATAACTGAGGCTTGACTTTCCGATTTCCTCAACGATTTCTGTGTCTGCCATTTTGGTTGGCTAATGGTCAGATTTAGATATCTGCTAGGACAACTGCAAAATAAATGTCAAAAATAGGATGTTGCTTACTTGATTGGCATGTTTGTGCTACAATATAAATATGCCTGCTTGCTTTATTACAGCTCAGAAACATTAAAAACATGGTCCACAAGGTCTCACTCTCTCAGTTGAAACCAACAGGATGTACAAAAAGCCTCTGTGAATGACGCAAATTCCTCCTGGCTAGTTGAAATACTTGTCAGAAAATGAAAATTTAACTGAATGAAAGATGAGTGTTGGTGCTACAGTGGAAACAGTACAAAAGCCCTGATATATATGTCATATACACTGATAGTGTTGCACTAATAATGTTAAAAGCTTTTGCATTGGTAATCCACTTACTTTCACTGTGTGATAACTTATCCGCATATATATATATATATATATATATATTATATATGCAGTGTGTAAATACAAAACAATGAGGAAAGAGAGAATCAATCTAGGTTACCACTTTCAAAAATAGAACATAATTTGCAGTGCACTGTACGTGTTGTTTCTTTACTATGAAAAACTACCTAATAATTCGCACTTCCACTTCATTTGAATTTATGACGGGGGTTCTCTTCCCGTAACGGCCATAGAAATAAATGGAAGCCAATGCAAAGTCCTGGTAAAAATAGGAAAGCATAATATGCGTGTGTGTATGTGTGTGTGTTAGCTGTAAACAATACCGAGTGCTATTTTCATTCAGCAGGAAACACACCATCTTTGTAATGGATGAGGAAACATCTTTAGCTGCTTTTTCACAGCAGACATCATTAATTGTCAATGTAGGAAAAACATCCACCATGGCTCTGTTCTGTTCTCAGTAAGCCTCCACTGTGACAGTCTGAGCAACACCAGGACCCCAGAACTGGAGTCAGCAAAATCAAATTAAACCACAATTCATTCCAGTATTTATACTGTTTAATGTCTACAGGACCTGTTGGTTTGTAGATCTCAGACCACAATGGCAAATGGCAAGCTTCAGCATGATCCAAGAGCTGTCTCAGTTAAGATTCTGGATCTCATCAAAGCCAGCATCTAGAGGACCTGATAAGACTGAGCATGTACTGTATAATAGATTATTATCCCGATGTGCCATAAATCTACTTGACCTTTATAATATAATTGGTGCATATTTACGAAAATATTTGTATTTAACCACAAGAGGACTAGAAAGTCTGTGTCTTGATGTTGTTGCATAGTCTTTGTTGCACAGCGAATCACGTTTAGACACCCTGGGTTACTATGCATTCCTATACAGAGGCAAACGTATGTTATTTACAAACTTCAAAACATAAACACTACCTTGCAAATGCATTCCCGTCAAACGTTTTCACACTTTGTTACTTTAGGCTGACACATTTTAATATGTTTTATTGGGATTTGTTTAGATAGACAAACACAAGCTAAGGGAAAACTTTACATTGGTCTCCTAATTTGTTTACAAAATAAAACCCTGCCAGCAACATGTTTCACCGGGGGAGATAATGTGTCAAGGTTGATGTGCAGCGTTAGTTATTTTGACATGCAAAACATTTTGCACATTAGCTAAATTATTACATTTATTTTTCATCTGACCAGAAAACCTTTTCCACATGTTTGAGGTATCCCTACATTTGCTTGTGACAGAATGTTAAATAAAATTTGACCATGTGTTGGTAGGTCTGTAGAACCTAATCACTTATTTACTTATCTGTCTTACTTATCTGAAGCAATTTTTCCAAAGTACTTACTGACTTACTGTTCTCCTTAGTGGTTTGATTGTCTTTGATTATGTTCTGTCAGTTTCTTCTAATCAACTGGTTCTATGAAACATTTATACATTATTATATGGTTCCATATGACTTGACTGAAACCTCATGGAGCACCAAATAAATAAGGCAAAGCAGTTGCTAGCCAGAAAGGGCTGCAAGAGTTAGCTTGTTTTCCCCATGCATGCACAGAGAGCTTACAACGAATCAAAAGAATCTCATTGTACAAAGGCATCAGTCACGAAATGGGGTGAAAATTCACAGCATCATATTTATACCACGAAAACAAGGGACAACAGGAACATTTACAAACAACTGGACATTTCTCAAAAACTGATGAAAATATCAGACTGAAACTGGTCAAGGAGGCTGCATGGAGGCCGACAGCAACACTGTTGAAGCTGCAGGAAATTCCAAGTAGTATCTGCTTGTATCTGCTGTAATATTCGTATGCCTAGTCTAAGAAGTGGGGTGAAAAAAATAGTCTTACCTTCCAAAGAAAACACCTGGAACTGGCTAAAATATTCAAATCCTCATGGGAGAATGTGTCTGGCACAAAAAAACTGCACATCACCAGAAGAACACCATATCTATAGTGAAACAGGATGGTACTAGCATCCAAATCTAGGGTTGCTTTTCTTCATATACAACTGGGGGTTTTGTCAAGGTGGATGAAATAATGAATAGTTCCAAATACCATTGAAGGTTTCATCCAAGACCTTCAAGTGTCTCCCAGAAAGCTGAAGATAACAGGATTTTATTTTTCAGCAGCACAGAGTCCACACATACATCCAAGTCAACAATGAATTCAGAGGGCAATAAAGGTAATGGAATGGTTGAGCCAGAGTCCTGAACTACAGAAAATATCTGCGATGACCTGAAGAGGGCTGTTGACCAGAGATGTCCTCACAATCAAATAGATCTGGAAAATGTTTGCAAAGCTAAGTGAGCAAATATTACTAATTGAAGGTGTAGAGATGCTGATAGTTAGAACAAAGAATGAAAGCCGATCAAATGTGCTTTAAAGTTTTAGTTGAACCCTGGCTTTACAAAGCTTGCGCCTCTGCTGCCATTCACTTGAATCCTGATTTACATTGGAAGTGCTCTAATCCGCTCCACTGTGAAGCCCAGAGGTGCTCCAAGTAGCATGCATGGAAATTGCTTGATGGCAAGATAAAAGCCAGTGAAAAATGTGGAAGTCAGACCAAAACGATTCATTCTAGAAGTTGGACATAAAACAGGTAAAACTGCTTAAAAACTCCATATGTTTTTCTTTTATTATGTGTGCATATGATTAATTTAGACAGCATAGATGTATAAATATACGTGTATATTTATTAATATAGTGAGTCTAGTTTGTCTTTAGTGAATTATTTTGAAAATATGGATGTTGTGCTTGTTCGGTTTCCTGTTGGTGCAGTGTGATCTCTGACTGGCTCTGAACTCACTCCAGCGTCTGTGGAGGCAGCGTAAACAACTATAATGGGTGTGTAATTACCGCAGAGTTTGTTAGGTGGCAGAGCAGAGAAAGACACTGTATAAATGGGTAATGTACAGTACAGACCAAAAGTTTGGACACACCTTCTCATTCAAAGAGTTTTCTTTATTTTCATGACTATGAATATTGTAGCTTCACACTGAAGGCATCAAAACCATGAATTAACACATGTGGAATTATATACTGAACAAAAAAGTGTGAAACAACTGAAAATATGTCTTACAGGTCCTTCTCAAAATATTAGCATATTGTGATGAAGTTCATTATTTTCCATAATGTCATGATGAAAATTTAACATTCATATATTTTAGATTCATTGCACACTAACTGAAATATTTCAGGTCTTTTATTGTCTTAATACGGATGATTTTGGCATACAGCTCATGAAAACCCAAAATTCCTATCTCACAAAATTAGCATATTTCATCCGACCAATAAAAGAAAAGTGTTTTTAATACAAAAAACATCAACCTTCAAATAATCATGTACAGTTATGCACTCAATACTTGGTCGGGAATCCTTTTGCAGAAATGACTGCTTCAATGCGGCGTGGCATGGAGGCAATCAGCCTGTGGCACTGTTGAGGTCTTATGGAGGCCCAGGATGCTTCGATAGCGGCCTTTAGCTCATCCAGAGTGTTGGGTCTTGAGTCTCTCAACGTTCTCTTCACAATATCCCACAGATTCTCTATGGGGTTCAGGTCAGGAGAGTTAGCAGGCCAATTGAGCACAGTGATACCATGGTCAGTAAACCATTTACCAGTGGTTTTGGCACTGTGAGCAGGTGCCAGGTCGTGCTGAAAAATGAAATCTTCATCTCCATAAAGCTTTTCAGCAGATGGAAGCATGAAGTGCTCCAAAATCTCCTGATAGCTAGCTGCATTGACCCTGCCCTTGATAAAACACAGTGGACCAACACCAGCAGCTGACACGGCACCCCAGACCATCACTGACTGTGGGTACTTGACACTGGACTTCTGGCATTTTGGCATTTCCTTCTCCCAAGTCTTCCTCCAGACTCTGGCACCTTGATTTCTGTATGACATGCAGAATTTGCTTTCATCCGAAAAAGTACTTTGGACCACCGAGCAACAGTCCAGTGCTGCTTCTCTGTAGCCCAGGTCAGGCGCTTCTGCCGCTGTTTCTGGTTCAAAGGTGGCTTGACTTGGGGAATGCGGCACCTGTAGCCCATTTCCTGCACACGCCTGTGCATGGTGGCTCTGGATGTTTCTACTCCAGACTCAGTCCACTGCTTCCACAGGTCCCCCAAGGTCTGGAATCGGCCCTTCTCCACAATCTTCCTCAGGGTCCGGTCACCTCTTCTCGTTGTGCAGCGTTTTCTGCCACACTTTTTCCTTCCCACAGACTTCCCACTGAGGTGCCTTGATACAGCACTCTGGGAACAGCCTATTCGTTCAGAAATGTATTTCTGTGTCTTACCCTCTTGCTTGAGGGTGTCAATAGTGGCCTTCTGGACAGCAGTCAGGTCGGCACTCTTACCCATGATTGGGGTTTTGAGTGATGAACCAGGATGGGAGTTTTAAAGGCCTCAGGAATCATTTGCAGGTGTTTAGAGTTAACTCGTTGATTCAGATGATTAGGTTCATAGCTCGTTTAGAGACCCTTTTAATGATATGCTAATTTTGTGAGATAGGAATGTTGGGTTTTCATGAGCTGTATGCCAAAATCATCTGTATTAAGACAATAAAAGACCTGAAATATTTCAGTTAGTGTGCAATGAATCTAAAATATATGAATGTTAAATTTTCATCATGACATTATGGAAAATAATGAACTTTATCACAATATGCTAATATTTTGAGAAGGACCTGTATATTCTAGGTTCTTCAAAGTAGCCACCTTTTGCTTTGATTACTGCTCCCCACACTCTTGGCATTCTGTTGTTGAGCTTCAAGAGGTAGTCACCTGAAATGGTTTTCCAACAGTCTTGAAGGAGTTCCCAGAGATGCTTAGCACTTGTTGGATCTTTTGCCTTCACTCTGCAGTCCAGCTCACCCCAAACCATCTCGATTGGGTTCAGGTCCGGTGACTGTGGAGGCCAGGTCATCTGGCACAGCACCCCATCACTCTCCTTCTTAGTCAAATAGCCCTTACACAGCCTGGAGGTGTGTTTGGGGTCATTGTCCTGTTGAAAAATAAATGATGGTCCAACTAAACGCAAACCGGACGGAATAGCATGCCGCTACAAGATGCTGTGGTAGCCATGCTGGTTCAGTATGCCTTCAATTGTGAATAAATCCCCAAAAGTATCACCAGCAAAGCACACCCACACCATCACACCTCCTCCATGCTTCATGGTGGGAACCAGGCATGTAGAGTCCATCCGTTCACCTCTTCTGCGCCGCACAAATACACTCATCAGACCAAAGCACAGATTTCCACTGGTCTAATGTCCATTCCTTGTGTTCTTTAGCCCAAACAAGTCTATTCTGCTTGTTGCCTGTCCTCAGCAGTGGTTTCCTAGCAGCTATTTTACCATGAAGGCCTGATTCACACAGTCTCCTCTTAACAGTTGTTCTAGAGATGTGTCTGCTGCTAGAACTCTGTGTGGCATTGACCTGTTCTCTAATCTGAGCTGCTGTTAACCTGCAGTTTCTGAGGCTGGTGACTCGGATGAACTTATCGTCCGCAGCAGAGGTGACTCTTGGTCTTCCTTTCCTGGGGCGGTCCTCATGTGAACCAGTTTCTTTGTAGCGCTTGATGGTTTTTGCGACTGCACTTGGGGACACTTTCAAAGTTTTCCCAATTGTTCAGACTGACTGACCTTCATTTCTTAAAGTAATGATGGCCACTCGTTTTTCTTTACTAAGCTGCTTTTTTCTTGCCATAATAAAAATCCTAACAGTCTATTCAGTAGTTCTATCAGCTGTGTACTATATCCACCTCCTGCACAACACAACTGATGGTCCCAACCCCATTTATAAGGCTTGAAATCCCACTTATTAAACCTGACAGGGCACACCTGTGAAGTGAAAACCATTTCAGGTGACTACCTCTTGAAGTTCATCAACAGAATGCCAAGAGTGTGTGGAGCAGTAATCAAAGCAAAAGGTGGCTACTTTGAAGAACCTAGAATATAAGACATATTTTCTGTTGTTTCACACTTTTTTGTTCGGTATATAATTCCACATGTGTTAATTCATAGTTTTGATGCCTTCAGTGTGAAGCTACAATATTCATGAAAATAAAGACAACACTTTGAATGAAAAGGTGTGTCCAAACTTTTGGTCTGTACTGTATAACCAGGAGGTTTTTTTGTATCCCTAATAAATCAGTTGTTTCTGCACTTGAACTTTACAGGACAGATTTAATAATACTTTCTCTTTGGAGCTTTTACAGTTTTAAATAAACTCAAGTCTTCCTCATTCTGACCATGCTTTTAGGTGTTTTGCTGAAATAACACTAGCATACTTTGATATGACTTCTTGACAATTCATCTTGCACTTTCAATGTGGTTCCATTTAACCATGTATAAAAAAAAATATTTCAGTGTTTCTCTGCAAAGCTCACTCTCCTAAACTGAGCTGTTAGGGGATATATGACCACACCACAGAACAGGTCACATGACAAACACAGACAGGAAGGTGAACACTTTAGATAAAAATTATTGCAAGCTGTGCACACAAAACAATAGGTATAGATCAACAAAAGGTATGCGGGGTTGGATTTTATCAGTAATTCCTTCATCAAACCTTTAAAAATGACTATATTTTTAGGATTGGATTAGGACATTCCTGGTTGTGAGTGATATTTTGATTGTTGTGTTGCTGTTATTATTTTTAACTGTTAATGACTGAAGAAAGAACTGAGATAGTGGTAAGCAAATGAAGAAATAATTAATTTCTATAATAACAAAATATTGATGTTGCCCTGTGATGGACTGGCCACCTATCCAGAGTATAAATCACCTCTCACCCAATGATGACTGGAGATAGGCACCCACCTTTGCTTGCATGTAATGTTGGCTTTATACCTATCCAAGGCTAAATTTCACAAACATATGCACCAATATACAGGTCCTTTTCAAAATATTAGCATATTGTGATAAAGTTCATTATTTTCCATAATGTCATGATGAAAATTTAACATTCATATATGTTAGATTCATTGCACACTAACTGAAATATTTCAGGTCTTTTATTGTCTTAATACGGATGATTTTGGCATACAGCTCATGAAAACCCAAAATTCCTATCTCACAAAATTAGCATATAATTAAAAGGGTCTCTAAACGAGCTATGAACCTAATCATCTGAATCAACGAGTTAACTCTAAACACCTGCAAAAGATTCATGAGGCCTTTAAAACTCCCAGCCTGGTTCATCACTCAAAACCCCAATCATGGGTAAGACTGCCGACCTGACTGCTGTCCAGAAGGCCACTATTGACACCCTCAAGCAAGAGGGTAAGACACAGAAAGAAATTTCTGAACGAATAGGCTGTTCCCAGAGTGCTGTATCAAGGCACCTCAGTGGGAAGTCTGTGGGAAGGAAAAAGTGTGGCAGAAAACGCTGCACAACGAGAAGAGGTGACCGGACCCTGAGGAAGATTGTGGAGAAGGGCCGATTCCAGACCTTGGGGGACCTGCGGAAGCAGTGGACTGAGTCTGGAGTAGAAACATCCAGAGCCACCGTGCACAGGCGTGTGCAGGAAATGGGCTACAGGTGCCGCATTCCCCAGGTCAAGCCACTTTTGAACCAGAAACAGCGGCAGAAGCGCCTGACCTGGGCTACAGAGAAGCAGCACTGGACTGTTGCTCAGTGGTCCAAAGTACTTTTTTCGGATGAAAGCAAATTCTGCACGTCATTCGGAAATCAAGGTGCCAGAGTCTGGAGGAAGACTGGGGAGAAGGAAATGCCAAAATGCCAGAAGTCCAGTGTCAAGTACCCACAGTCAGTGATGGTCTGGGGTGCCGTGTCAGCTGCTGGTGTTGGTCCACTGTGTTTTATCAAGGGCAGGGTCAATGCAGCTAGCTATCAGGAGATTTTGGAGCACTTCATGCTTCCATCTGCTGAAAAGCTTTATGGAGATGAAGATTTCATTTTTCAGCCCGACCTGGCACCTGCTCACAGTGCCAAAACCACTGGTAAATGGTTTACTGACCATGGTATCACTGTGCTCAATTGGCTTGCCAACTCTCCTGACCTGAACCCCATAGAGAATCTGTGGGATATTGTGAAGAGAAGGTTGAGAGACTCGAGACCCAACACTGTGGATGAGCTAAAGGCCGCTATCGAAGCATCCTGGGCCTCCATAAGACCTCAGCAGTGCCACAGGCTGATTGCCTCCATGCCACGCCGCATTGAAGCAGTCATTTCTGCAAAAAAATTCCCGACCAAGTATTGAGTGCATAACTGTACATGATTATTTGAATGTTGACGTTTTTTGTATTAAAAACACTTTTCTTTTATTGGTCGGATGAAATATGCTAATTTTGTGAGATAGGAATTTTGGGTTTTCATGAGCTGTATGCCAAAATCATCCGTATTAAGACAATAAAAGACCTGAAATATTTCAGTTAGTGTGCAATGAATCAAAAATATATGAATGTTAAATTTTCATCATGAAATTATGGAAAATAATGAACTTCATCACAATATGCTAATATTTTGAGAAGGACCTGTACAATGTGGTCTTGAGTTATTGTAAAATGAAAACCTTTCAAAGATCTTGAATTGTGTCACAATGTCAGCTGCATTAGACACTTACACTCTTTGGACATTCCCACAGCGAAGCACTTCTGCAGGCGACAGTACTGGCAGCGGTTCCTCGTCACTTTGTTTATGATGCAGTTCTTGTCCCGGTGACAGGTGTACACCATGTTCTTCTGAATGCTTCGACGGAAAAAGCCCTGAGGAATCACACAGAGGGGATAGATAAGGTGGATAAGGAGTCTAATGTGAAGCAGCCTCTGAACATTATTTCTCTTTCAATCTTTAAATGTTGCCTGTTTTTTTTAATTTTTATATTCACACATTTCCAATGAATTTTCCTGCCAATGAACATAATGTCACAGCAGTCAGAATAACCATGTGCAGCCTGTTTTGTCTTTTGCTGCCATTGCTGCTCAGAGTTAGCACATCCCTGCTGGGAGCTCTTCACAGTCTCTAATGTTGGATTTAAGCTCAGACACAGAGTGCTGGTGGGAACAGAGAGGAAGAACCTTTCAGTATCAAACAGAGGCTGCTGGCGCTGTTTGGGAGATTATCAAGAACTTTGGTTCAGCTGCGCTGGGACACACCACTTCTGAACTTGACAAGGTGACATTGAGTTCTGTGAAAGACCAAAGCTTCTCGCCCTCCAAATGAATGCTTTCATTGTAATTCAGTGAAACAGCATAGAAGTAAAATACATTAACTGAACCCTAGTTAAGAATTACAGTGGGAGAACAAGTATTTGATACACTGCAAATTTTGCAGGTTTTCCCACTTGCAAAGCATGTAGAAGTTTTTAATTTTTATCCTAGGCACTCCTTTACTGTGGGTGACGGAATCTAAAACACAAATCCAGAAAAATCACATTATGTGATTTTTAAGTAATGAATTTGCATTTTATTGCATGACATAAGTATTTGATCACCTAACAACCAGTAAGAATCCCGGCTCTCACAGGCCTGTTAGTTTGTCTTTAAGAAACCCTCCTGTTCTCCACTCATTACCTGTATTAACTGCACCTGTTTGAACTGTTTATCTGTATAAAAGACACCTGTCCACACACTCAATCAAACTCCAACCTCTCCACCATAGCCAAGACGAGAGAGCTGTGGAAGGACATCATGGATAAAATAGTAGAACTGCACAAGGCTGGGATGGGCTACAGGAAAATAGCCAAGCAGCTTGGTGAGAAGGTAACAACTGTTGGCGCAATTATAAGAAAATGGAAGAAGTTCAAGATGACAGTTAATCTCTCTCAGTCTGGTCCATGCAAGATCTTACCTCGTGGGGCATCAATGATCATGAGGAACGTGAGGGATCAGCCCAGAACTACATGGCAGGACCTAATCAATGACCTGAAGAGAGCTGGGACCACAGTCTCAAAGAAGACCATTAGTAACACACTACGCCACCATGGATTAAAATCCTGCAGTGCACGCAAGGTCCCCCTGATCAAGCCAGTTTCTTTCATTTTAGTTTAATGGTACATAGGGCCACACTCAAAAGCAGACTTGGGTACACACATTTACTAAACTCTCATAAATACAGCTCTCCTTTTTGAATATAACCCATATTCCTGTCAGACTGAATACATTCAACTTGGCAGATTTGACCCACAAGTAAAAACTTTGGACAGAACTGATTTAAACCATTTGATTGTAGCCCTGGCTATTTCCAACTCAAAATTATTAGCAGCTGCAGGTCATCCTCCTTAAATATTTCAAATATTTCATTAAACAAACAGCTTCATATGGAGCCATTTACACACAGTTGTCTTTCAAACAGCAGATGATGCGCAGCAAAAAAGCGAATAAATAAAAAATTAAACAGGGTTTATTCTTTCTGTTTATTTCTGGATCACATCCTGTAACGGGCCTGCCAAGCTCAGGCTTTCCTTATTTGTACACAGTGCCCTCTGGTAGCAAGATTTTTATTCCAGTTGGCTTCATTGGCATGAACCAGTTACTGGTTCATGCCAACTAAGGTATACCATAGTTTTTAAAAGTTACAGTTTCAAACCACAACTGTTTTCTGTCATACTGTTCCTACAGATTATCATACTACTGTATAAGAATCTCATACCAGTTATGCCTAGTGTCGCCTGACTAAAGGACCTTCTTTCACATGCTTGGCAGGTCCCAAGGCCTGTCAGCATGAAGGGCAATATCTTGGTAGGTTTGCAGTTTTGCCATAGTCTATAATTGTTTTGATTTTTAAATACCATACTGCTCTCTGAGAGATTTGAAGCTTTGTGTATTGTTTGATGACCTAATCTGACCAGTCTGTTCTCTAAAAAACCTCTGAGGCCTTCACAGAACAGCTGGAGTTATAGAGATTAAATTACATATAGGCAGAAGTAACTGGTTTCACTGGATTTTATTTAGGCATATCAGAGTAAAAGGTGTCAAGAACAAATACATACACACTTTTTGTGTTTTCATTTGTTAAACATTTAGCAAACCGCATATAATTTTGTTCATTATGTCTTTGGGTTGTTCTCATAAAATCCTCATAAATCACATTAAAGGTTATTGTGTAACATTGAAGCGACTGTGGCTCAGTAGGAAGAGTAGTCGTCTAGTAGTATCTTTGTTTCTGAGCTCTGAGGATGAAGCTAGCAAGAGGAGAACTGATCTATGCAAGAAGCATTAGATCAGAGCGCAGAAACAAAGATTTGAGAGAGAACAGAGTATATTTAAAAGAAAGCAGATGTTTTGAAGGCAGGCATTACTAAGTTTGAGTACAAGCAGAATGAAACCCTGCTCTCAAATTGAAAATATGTGCTCTTGATTTTTGGCAGAAAATTTCCCCCATACAGGTCCTTCTCAAAATATTAGCATATTGTGATAAAGTTCATTATTTTCCATAATGTCATGATGAAAATTTAACATTCATATATTTTAGATTCATTGCACACTAACTGAAAGATTTCAGGTCTTTTATTGTCTTAATATGGATGATTTTGGCATACAGCTCATGAAAACCCAAAATTCCTATCTCACAAAATTAGCATATTTCATCCGACCAATAAAAGAAAAGTGTTTTTAATACAAAAAACGTCAACCTTCAAATAATCATGTACAGTTATGCACTCAATACTTGGTCGGGAATCCTTTGGCAGAAATGACTGCTTCAATGCGGCGTGGCATGGAGGCAATCAGCCTGTGGCACTGCTGAGGTCTTATGGAGGCCCAGGATGCTTCGATAGCGGCCTTTAGCTCATCCACAGTGTTGGGTCTCGAGTCTCTCAACCTTCTCTTCACAATATCCCACAGATTCTCTATGGGGTTCAGGCCAGGAGAGTTGGCAGGCCAATTAAGCACAGTGATACCATGGTCAGTAAACCATTTACCAGTGGTTTTGGCACTGTGAGCAGCTGCCAGGTCGTGCTGAAAAATGAAATCTTCATTTTCATAAAGCTTTTCAGCAGATGGAAGCATGAAGTGCTCCAAAATCTCCTGATAGCTAGCTGCATTGACCCTGCCCTTGATAAAACACAGTGGACCAACACCAGCAGCTGACACGGCACCCCAGACCATCACTGACTGTGGGTACTTGACACTAGACTTCTGGCATTTTGGCATTTCCTTCTCCCCAGTCTTCCTCCAGACTCTGGCACCTTGATTTCCGAATGACATGCAGAATTTGCTTTCATCCGAAAAAAGTACTTTGGACCACTGAGCAACAGTTCAGTGCTGCTTCTCTGTAGCCCAGGTCAGGCGCTTCTGCCGCTGTTTCTGGTTCAAAAGTGGCTTGACCTGGGGAATGCGGCACCTGTAGCCCATTTCCTGCACACACCTGTGCACGGTGGCTCTGGATATTTCTACTCCAGACTCAGTCCACTGCTTCCGCAGGTCCCCCAAGGTCTGGAATCGGCCCTTCTCCACAATCTTCCTCAGGGTCCGGTCACCTCTTCTCGTTGTGCAGCGTTTTCTGCCACACTTTTTCCTTCCCACAGACTTCCCACTGAGGTGCCTTGATACAGCACTCTGGGAACAGCCTATTCGTTCAGAAATTTCTTTCTGTGTCTTACCCTCTTGCTTGAGGGTGTCAATAGTGGCCTTCTGGACAGCAGTCAGGTCGGCAGTCTTACCCATGATTGGGGTTTTGAGTGATGAACCAGGCTGGGAGTTTTAAAGGCCTCAGGAATCTTTTGCAGGTGTTTAGAGTTAACTCGTTGATTCAGATGATTAGGTTCATTGCTCGTTTAGAGACCCTTTTAATGATATGCTAATTTTGTGAGATAGGAATGTTGGGTTTTCATGAGCTGTATGCCAAAATCATCTGTATTAAGACAATAAAAGACCTGAAATATTTCAGTTAGTGTGCAATGAATCTAAAATATATGAATGTTAAATTTTCATCATTACATTATGGAAAATAATGAACTTTAACACAATATGCTAATATTTTGAGAAGGACCTGTACAACCCTACTAGAAATTTATAAATCCTATATTCAGATGTGAGTCATCCTTAGGTTAAACCATGAAAGCCTGCAATGCTTCAATGTTGGACATAAATAATGAAAATACTGTGATTAAAATTGCTGGAACCCAATAATAGGGGAACAACACATTATCATTTATTGGCAAGATTTCACACAGGAAGCCAGATTCTTTGAAGAATTTTATTCCTCACTTTGGATTCATTTGCCATTGCTGCGAGATCTTTTGAAATCATTATCATTCATCCAGGCCTTTTTTTACATATTCAGAGGGTTCGCGCCTACGAGGGGGTGGGAGGGTTAAAATTCCATTTACCATAACTTTCTATGATGGATAAGACCTTCCCTATTCATTACTGAGCCAGGACACATGATGGGTAACAGATTAGATCACATGACTGAAACGGCTGACTCTGAAGCCCATCTTACATCAGCCTAAAGCATCTGTCAACTGTGCCACCAACCTCCCCGCAACACAGGCTCTAGTCAAATACAGTCTCTTGTGTCCCGCGGTGGCATATGACCAATCCGAGGTCAACCTTCCCCCACCCCAACCCATCATCAGCTGATATTACTCATTTTTTTAATAGGGGCCTTTATCTTGGCAGATTCAAGCTGAGGGGGTTGGTAGAAACTGATGGATGACAATGGAAGCATCCTGCATCCCCATCAGCTGCTACGAAAGTGTGTTCTGATTGGATGCAGGAACCAAGGCTACTCAGGTGCTTATGTCATTCAAAGCTGAGATGATGCAGGTCACTTAGACTTGGAAATCAGTGTGTGTGGGATGTGCTATACAGCATAGCATGTGAAGGGTCAGTGTGTTGTTCACTTGCCAAGAAAATACTTCCCAAGACCAATTTGCTGTATATGAGCTTGAACTCTTCAAGACAAAGAAATGAATAGCAACTTGAAGCAATGAATAATCATGACTCAAAGGTAAAGGCTTTAAAAATAATAAAAAACTACCCTCTAGAAATACATTTCACTGAAAACTTTTGAATTTCCGCAAAGCTTTAGTTGTTACCTTTCCCGGACAAAATGGAGGTCATTTCATCATAGAATCACAAATTACAGTTTTTATTTTCAATACAAAGAACAGTAAGAACATTGCTTCTGTTAAAATTGAATAGACTGATAAAAATAGAATATCAGTTATGAGCCATATATATTCATGTGGACTACATCGTGAAATGCCAAAAAAAAATCGTATAACTTATTTCTTCACTTCAAAAGTGAGAATATTGGACTTGGCCGATATCAGGAAAATTTGTGATAGAATCGTTCCATGTTTTCCTGTAGTTGCAAGAAACACAGTAAAATATTCTAACTTTACCATTTAAAATCTCTTAAAAAGGCTTGAAGGCTGAAGCTGAAGTCTGTGCTTCTTTAAATTAAATATTTCCACTAAGGTTGCCTGATTTTACCATTATATTTGAATGTAAACTCTGTAAAACACTGTGATATTCAGTATGGGTGACTGGGTTAAAATGTTTTGTTATAATAAAAATACAGCACTCCTCTCTTGTCTTTTCTGTGGCTTAGATCTGTTTGTTCTGTTGTTTATTGTATCTTTAATTTAAGAAAGTAAGGGTAAAAAAAAATCAGTGATAAAACATTCTATGCTTAAGTTTGATGCATTATAATATAACATTGGTCTGTGTAGGCAGATGGTAATAATATATACCCTGGTATTGTTGAAAAAGCTTTAAAGGTAAAAGACGGATACCATCGACTTTAGTCATCAGCAATGTAGGGAATAACAGCACTAAAATAAATGGCGTTACTTTATTCAGTAAGGAGTAATCAAACAAATTACTTTTTCCATCGTTAAGCCTTTACTGTTAACGACAATTAAATACGGCGCGTTATAAAGTAAAGCTACTCATTGAACCTCCTGTCATCTATTGTGGCTCACAGCCACAGGAGCTTAGCTTTTTTCCTTTGGTGAAGGAAGGAGCGAGGGGCAAGAGTCGCATAAGTGATGATGATTGGCCAAGCTTTCATGGTAAGCCAATCAGAGGCAGTGTTCACTTTACACACAAACCACAAATGCACACAGCAGCCCTGCTCAGGCAAACTAGCAGATGTAATCTGCAACAATGGTGGGTCTGGAGGGAAAGATTGCATTTTCAAAGTGGAAGTACAGAAACTACTTTATTCTCCTTGAGGTAAAAGACTATGTAATGCACTTTATGCAACTGGCATGTGAAACCTTGGAAAAAAAAAATATTTACATATTTAAACTTAAAAAAATTAACACAATACTTAATTTTGTGTTAACTAGTTAACAAGTGGAGTAACTCACTTACTAACTCAGTTACTTTTTGGGAGAAGTAACTAGTAACTAGAACGAATTACTTTTTAAGGTAACATGCCCAACAATGGTCACCAGTACCACAAACAGAGGTCAGCACAGACAAACACAGGACGTACTGCAGGAAACTCTTCAGAAACTTTGTGTGCTATTTAGTTCCACAAGCTGCTTATGAATGACTCTAGAAAGACTATAACTAAGAATAAGACTTAATCAGTTCAACAGTCAGTCTCTTCAAGCCTTTAGTATATCACCATAAGTGTCCAAGCTAATGCTGAGACACACAATCATCAAAGATTTGTCCTCAATCATCACATTTCCTCTTTAGTCTTTTAATGAACTCTTTTCTTGTTTCTTTCTTCTTTAGACCTGCAGTCTTGTCCTTTCCCCCAGTGGCCACATGACACGAGCGTTGAACTGAGACAGTAGACTGCTTTGATATTTGCAAGCATACGTCCTTAGGGTTTACTTGTTGGAGGCTTATAAATGTGCAACTAAAGGACACCCTTGAACTGAGTCTTGAACAAAGGTGTTTACCTTAGTAAAGTGCAATGGGGGATTTGGGAGGCAGCTGTGCTAAATAATAATAGGATCAGAGGTTTCAGCTGTGGGGACATACTGAGGATGAATCACACTTCATACACAAGGAAGTAGAGGACAGCAGAGATGCTAGTTCCCCCCCCCCTGCAATGGTTAAAGTGAACAAAACCATTTCCATACAACTGACTATATGGATATAGAAATATGCAGATATTTCTAAAAAGTATAATGGCTGCTGCAGGTATTGGTTATTGTACAGCTTTGTTTTACAGATTGTCATTTTACAAGCATGTAATGCATTCCTGCTGCCACACAGAGGATATACACTCACTGGCTGCTTTATTAGGTACACCCAGCGCCATAGAAAGAGAGAGTTACGACACTCTTTGAACTCGTCGATAGGCGGTCACGTTGTTCATGTAGTTCTCAATAGTTCCAAACATCTCAGGTCAGTCAGTTTAAAGGGATTCAGACGCCACATAACGCAAAAAGCAACTATTTTCACTCTTTCCTGTGACTTTCGGTAATTAAATAATAATCAACTGATTACTGGTTACTAAATAATAATTTGAAAAGCCTAACAGAAGTAACAATACCTATTATAAATGCTCTTTCTGATCTCCTTTGCATGCTAGCATGCTAACATGGGAATGCTATAACTGTATTAATTCTGTGCCAGCAGTTAAAAGCTCTGATCAAACTTCAGAATCAGAATCAGAATCAGCTTTATTGCCAAGTTCGTACAAACAAACAAGGAATTTGACTCTGGTACACTTTGCTCTCTGGTTATGTTTTTGCATTACAGAATATACATATATACAATATACAAATATACACATATTTAATAAAGAATAAGAAGGTGCATTTGCAACATCTGTATGCTGTTGTTTTGTATTCTATTAAATGTTCAGCAGAGAAACAGCCTGGGGGAAGAAACTGTCTCTGTGTCGGCTGGTTTTAGTGAACAGTGCTCTGTTGCTCCACCTGAAGGTACAGCTCTGAACAGTTTATGTGCAGGGTGTATGGGGTCTGCAGCTCTTTTTCTGACCCTAGACCTGTATAAGTCCTGGATGGAGGAAAAGTCACACCTGATTATTTTCTCACCTTCAGATCTACATCCTATACTACGTGGAAAGATCTATTGCCTATGCATTTCAAAAATACATCCAAATATTACAGATGGAAAATGAGTAGAATCTAATTTTTTTATTATTTAATTTAAAAATTTAATGAGTTTTAAAGATTTAGGAAAATATGTAGCTGTATGAAAATATGACTGAAGACCTGGGAATTCTTAATTTTTGTAGAAGACATAATTATTCTATTTTTTGCTACCATGCGAACTGAGTACTTGTATCTATAACAGAGTTGATTGGGCAAGTAGTCTGATAACTGTTGTAAAATTGTAATTCATTGACTAAAATGTTCATTTAATTGAAAATGTAGATAAAATCATATTTGATGACAAAACAACTGTGAATTGTGCAAAAATAAATGACCAAACAATTTATTGTAAGATATGTAAAATGCAAAACCACCTTTAATAAAGAAGTACTTGCGCTACCATTAATACAGTTTATTAATTACATCTGCACCAATAAACTGTATCTGATCAAATTTGGACAAGGTAGAAATGTGCCCAAGTCCGAATGAGCGTTCATCCTCCTTGGCATCATTGGCAGCAGCTCCCTTTGAAGTCGGTCACCGCATCTGCTGACCTCCCTGAAAACAATACAGAAACAGTTTAGATGACTCAGAATCACTATCATAGCTGGAAGGTCATACTGGAAGGCAAAAAAAGTAAATGCCTTCCAGTAAATATGAAGAAAAGTAAATGTGTTTCTTCAAAATACTATCCATCTTTCTCTCTATGTATTATATTTATATTATTTCTATATCTCTATATCTAATATATATATATATATATATATATATATATATATATATATGTATATATCTAGATCTAGGTAGAGAGATATAGATATAGAGAGATATAGATGGAGATATATATACACACCCACACAGACACACTTCCTTTGAGGTTCCGCAGGTTACCATGGTTGGGTGTGCTGCATTTGGAAGCACCAAATGGAAGGCGGCAGTCTTCTGGCAGAGTTCCTGGACATTAAGGAGACATTTCCCAGCCCTTGCCTTTGTGTGGAGCAGCTGATTGGAAACACAGATACTCCTGACTTCACCAACAGCGAAACATGTATTCTGTACCATCTTACAGGATACATTGTAAATAAAGTCATCAAACATTTCAACATCTGTGATGGATGCTCAAGTTCATTTACGCAAAATGATGACACTTTGGAAGGAGAGTACAGTACTCTATTAATACTGAAGGGATTCAAACCAGGAGTACTGTGTCAGCAATCACTTGAAGCCTTCAGTCTGGTCAGAACAAGGTCCAGTCAATCTGTCATGGAGCTCCCAAATCCCATGGATACTCTAGAGAGAGAAGCAAATCTATCAGAAACCATGCTTCCTTCATGTCATGATGTGCAAAGAAAAATAACCACCAGATTCATCAGGCTGAGACTAAGGATATCAGCAAAACATGTCTTTAATGAAAGATACATTTCATTTCATTGATTCTGCATAGGTTATATCCATACATGCTCTTGGCATCTTTAGTAAATTTCAGCAAAAAAATGTTGCAATGATTGTATTTAATATGTGATGAACTAATTTCTGATCACTTTGATTTGATTTTCATTTTGACAGCCTCCCCATCAACCAGTCAGCTCCAGCACTCTAAATCAACAAAAATACAGTAGTACAACTTTATGACGGTCTTAAAATCACATTGTTCAAACATCTTGATTCAGCTCTTATTAATTTTAAGGACAGAAAAATTAGATCTTGTTACCTTTGTGGTGCTTTGTATGCAACATGGTTCAGCAGTTCACTTAAGCCATTCTCGTGTGGTTTACCTGGAAAAGAATAATAAAACAATTACTCATCTTCACAATCACGTTTAATGATAATGTCCCTATTTATGTGGCCATCGTTGACAAACACTCTATAACTTTAACTAAATTAACCATGCCAATATCACAGTATTTTTCAAGATGTGCTAATTCAGTAGCTGGAATTACAATAAAAATTAGAAAATTATCAAGAATGTAAGCTGTTATGGACATTTTAAAATGCTGAATCAGACACAATGAGATAGACCCGTCTAAACCCGCCATGCTTGCTATCAGATAGCTGCAGTTAAAATACAACAAGCGAGTTAACATGCTTAATTAACTAAACCTGGCGATATAAAATATAATTGCTAAACTGCGATACAGAACCGTCAACTAAAGCTTCACAATAGCAACATAATGTTGTATTTTCATCAACTTACCGTAAAAAATCGTTCCGAAACACTGAGAATGAACTACGTCCAATGCTGGAGCTGCTGGTGTTTGGAACTATTAGCAGCTCCATGACCCACGTGACTTTCGTATTCCATTCTTTCTATCGAAGTCAATGGGAGTGTCGTAACTCTCTCTTTCTATGGCGCTGGGTACACCTGTCCAACTGTTTGTTGACCCAAATTTCTAATCAGCCAATCACATGGCAGCAACTCAATGCATTTAGGCATGTAGACATGGTCAAGATGATCTGCTGCAGTTCAAACTGAGCATATGAATGGGGTAGAAAGGTGATACAAATGACTTTGAACGTGGCATGGTTGTTTGTGCCAGACGGGCTGGTCTGAGTATTTCAGAAAATGCTGATCTACTGGGATTTTCATGCACTACCATCTCTAGGGTTTACAGAGAATGGTCCGAAAAAGAGAAAATATCCAGTGAGCGGGTGTTCTGTGGGCGCAAATGCCTTGTTCATGCCAGAGGTCAGAGGAGAATGGCCAGACTGGTTCCAGCTGATAGAAAGGCAACAGTAACTCAAATAACCACTCGTTACAACCAAGGCATGCAGAAGAGCATCTCTGAACGCACAACATGTCAAACCTTGAGGCAGATGGGCTACAGCAGCAGAAAGCCACACCGGGTGCCACTCCTGTCAGCTAAGAACAGGAAACTGAGGCTACAATTCGCACAGGCTCACCAAAATTGGACAATAGAAGATTGGAAAAACGTTGCCTGGTCTGATGAGTCTCGATTTCTGCTGCGACATTCGGATGGTAGGGTCAGAATTTGGCGTCAACAACATGAAAGCATGGATCCATCCTGCCTTGTATCAACCGTTCAGGCTGGTGGTCTAATGGGGGGGGGGTATTTTCTTGGCGTACTTTGGGCCCCTTAGTACCAATTGAGCATCGTGTCAACGCCACAGCCTACCTGAGTATTGTTGCTGTCCATCCCTTACGACCACAGTGTACCCATCTTCTGATGGTTCCTTCCAGCAGGATAGCGCACCATGTCATAAAGCACGAATCATCTCAGACTGGTTTCTTGAACATGACAATGAGTTCATTGTACTCAAATGACCTCCACAGTCACCAGATCTCGATCCAATAGAGCACCTTTAGGATGTGGTGGAACGAGAGATTCTCATCATGGATGTTCAGCCGACGAATCTGCAGCATCTGTGTGATGCTATCATGTCAATATGGACCAAACTCTCTGAGGAATGTTTCCAGTACCTTGTTGAATCTATGCCACGAAGGATTAAGGCAGTTCTGAAGGCAAAAGGGGGTCCAACCCGGTACTAGCAAGGTGTACCTAATAAAATGGCCGGTGAGTGTAGAAGATTCAATAAATTATGACTGAAATGACAGGAAAACAGAATAAAATAGGAAGAACCTGTAATATATAAAATTAACATTCCAAGCACGTAATGTCATACAACAACTAGAGAGACAGACAGAAATAACTTTTAAAAAATCAACAGTCACCACAGGAGCAGAGGAAACTTAGTGACAGATATTAAGCAATATCTTATGCGATTCTCGCCCCTCACTCCTTCCTTCACCAAAGGAAAAAAGCTAAGCAAAGAACTCCAGAAACAAATCATGATTGATGAATAAGAGGTGCTGACTAACCAAGACGTTTAGTAAATTATTTTCTAAACATGCAATCAACTGCTGATAATGTTTGCAGAACGAGCAACCAGAAGGTAAAACTCCCAGATCTTGTGACAGATAGAGCCATCTTCATATCAGAGCTCCATATTAATGCTGTTTAGCACTACAAGCACCTGAAGCAGCATAAGCGGACACAGCCATAGCCACCTGGGAAACGAGGCCACTTCTCTCTGGACTGATAAACTGCACCTTTACAGAGATCATTATCCAACATCTTGTTATCTTAATGGGCGGGGGATAGGATAACAGAGCAGCAGCCCGGCTATCTTAGGCCTTCTCATTTACAGATTAAAAAACGAAAGTGCGGCCCATTAATTATTGAGCTACAATCTAACTCCTTGTCCACCTGGCCTCCTCCTCTTTCTTGCTCTCTCTCCTGCCCTTTCTTAGCTCCTGACATCAGCTGGCTGCCCGCCTCTGTGGTGTGTTTTGAGTTGCTTTGGCATTCAACACGGCTATGGGGGGTGGGACTGTGGGGAGGGGGGAGTTAGTGGATTAGCTTTCGCTCTTAATCGCGCCGACATCTTATCACTGTGGCGGAAAGTGGAGAGGACACTGGAGACCCCAGGGGTGTGGGGGGACAGGGTGGCGGGTGGTTGTAAAATGAGCACAGGTAGAGTGGGGAACTGGAACAGGAGAGGTGTGTGTGCATGTGTGTGTAAGAGAGGGCTGATATTTATCCAGTTTATCCAGTACAAGCTATTACTTACACCTCAGGTTCACTGGAAAAACACGTCAAAGTTCAGCGGAGGGACTCGCAGCATGGACGGGAAGATGTAAGAGAGAGAAGGCACATGCTTCCTGAAGCATCTCTGTTATATTTGAAGAGGTTTATCAGAAAAATGGCACTGATTGTCATCACAAAACACCAAACACTAAATAACTAACAAAATAAAGTACTGAGTCTAGGATTCCAACAATTTTTCTAGAGATGCACTGAGATATTGGCTGGTGACCAGAATTGGTGGATTTTTAACTTGATTGGCCCTAGACTGAAAAAGCCGGTTGGAAACTTTAAAAAGTGCTCTATAACAGAGTTTTACCAATATTTTAAAATAAGGACAACATTTTTAACGGATTTTCCATTTTAAACTAGCTTTAGTATCTTATATAAAAAATCCCTGAGGTTAGCTGGCACTCTTACGTGCATTCCCTGGAGAATTTAAACCTTGTACCTTAACACTGAGATGTTCAAATGCCTGCCAACATTTCCAAAAACCACACGTACCTTCAGACAGAGGTTGGAATACTTTTGGGGATAAAACAACTACTTTGCTGTACACAATTCAGCCTTGCTGTTATCTGCTTCCAGTCACACACACATGCAGCCTGATAAGAAACGTTGAGGCATGGCTGTTGTAGAGATGCACCAATCAGAATTCTGTAGGCGTTTTCTGGATTCCAGCTATTTGTAAAGTTTTGAAATACAAAAACTAATTCTGTCTAATTCCATGTTTACAAGATTTAAGAGCAGCATTCCAAGTATTTTTATCCAGCAGCAACAACCTTCAGTTTAGAAGGTATTACTGAGGGAACAAGTTACTGTGTGTTTAAAAAGAAGTCAAAATCATAAGAAAGTATTTTAAGACTACAGATCAAATAAGCTGCTGGACAGGAAGAAAGAGAAAGACTAGCAGATAAAAGTAAGGTTGAACAGAATACAGCAAAGGTGCTTGGTTTATCCTTTTGACCTTTCTACCTTCATCCTTTATGGAAAATGCCGGATTTAGAAATGCTGCCTGGTTTTGAAAATCTGAGTTAAGCTGAGTTAAGGATAAAAGTTATTTAAGAAATACACCCACAGCCTGTTTATAATGCTAACCACACTAATCACTAATACGAGATACCAGTTAAAAATGTAATTCAATTAAGCTAATTAATATAGTGGCAGTTGACAACAAACATCATGCAGTTTACGTCAACTTGATCATATTAGCGCCTTTATTTAAAAACAAAAATGACTTGATCTGAAATTAGCTACTGAACTGTGATTGCTGCATATATGAAATTAAGTACAATCCATTTCAACCTCAAATGAATAAACAGGCAACGCTTCTGCACTGAGAAGGACTTATGTAAGACAATGTAACTAGACCAGACTTATATAGGGCTTTTTTACCATCTGGTAAGTTACACTAAGCAATTTATAATGTTCTTCTCATTAAACCAAACACTTGGCTGGGTATCACACCCTGAAGCTTCCAAATGAAAGATGACACTACATCACTGATCCATGGCTGACAGCCCTGAAGATGGCCGCCAATCTTCTTAGAAGTGGAAGTCTAAGTTAGTTCACCCTGAGGACAGACTGTACAGTGCTCAGTGATAGAACAGAAACAGACTGAACAAGTATGGCTTTTTCAATAATTCCAACTTTCAGTGTAAGTAGAATGTCATCTGGTTTACTGTGTTCACAGCAAGATAATGTGCCTGCATCTCACCTTATCCCAGTAATTTCTTCTGTCACAAACCCTCATCCCAAAACCTTCTCATTCCTTCTCTGTTCTTCCTGAACCCAACAGCTCCATATTCAATTCAATTTGTTTATTTATATAGCACCAATTCACAACACATGTCATCTCAAGGCACTTTACAGGAAAAAGTCAATTCAGTTGAATCATTACGTCAGGGAGTGATGGTTTCTTGCAGGACCAAAGTGTAAACAGAAGCCTGGGATCCGCATGGTGAGTTGAAGTCATTAATAATAACAGAAATGAAAACTTACAAAAGGTATAAACAGGACATGGAGCATAGGTGATGAGACGGGCATGGAACGGGCTGGCTAACAGTAAAATCCAGTAATCAATGTGAAAAACCAGAGAGGTTATATACACGGGGAGAAGTGAGGAGAAAGGCATGGCAAGCAGGTGAGAATAACCAGGTGAGAATGACTAA
Source organism: Girardinichthys multiradiatus (assembly GCF_021462225.1). NCBI lineage: Eukaryota > Metazoa > Chordata > Actinopteri > Cyprinodontiformes > Goodeidae > Girardinichthys > Girardinichthys multiradiatus. The sequence continues at coordinate 3,406,393 of NC_061806.1, read as the reverse complement.
CAGCTGAGACCAATGAAGAGAGAGAGAGCTAAGGGAGGAGAGAGAATGGGTAGGAGCAGACAGAGAGGAAGGAAGGAATCCAACAGAAGTCTGAATGTACAGGAATAAACAAAGAAGTAACTAGAGAGTAAAGTAAGTAACTAGCGAAGATAAACAACAGGGAAGCAACAGATATCAAATAAGAAACTCACACACCTGCACATCATGACACATACAGATTCCAAATCTATTCTAAATTGATCCTAGTTATCAAACAATGCAGTCATTGCAGTCAAAAAGTTTCTATCTAAGGAAACTCAGAAGATTGTATTGAGTCAGTGACTTGCAGCATTAACTCATCATTGAGTATGTAGCGACAGTGGAAAGTTGCTTCATTGCATCGTATTCAACTTCCTGTTTCCAATATATGCACTATCCCTCCTCTATACGTGTCCAAACCATCTCAGTCCTGTGTCTCTTACCCTTTCTATCAACTTAAGCTATCTTAATATATTTGTTCTAATCCTGCCCATTTTGGTTAACATCTTTAGGTTTGCCACGTCCCGTTCTACTTCCTGTCTTTTTGTTAGCACCATCTCCATGCCATACATTCTTACAGGTCTTGACCATGTTGTGAATCTTCTCTTTGACTTTTGTCGCTATCTATCTGAAATCACTCCTGCGATGCACGATCATTCAACTCTTTTGTGCATGATTGCCCTTGGTATATACTTAAAGTTGAACTCATCCACATTCAATACCTCTGCAACTAGCAGCTTTAGTGCTTAGTGAATGATATAATGGAGAGGTGGGGATATTAAAACATATACTTTTTATAATAATAATAATAATAATAATAATAATGAAAGTAATAATAATAATCATTACTAATATTGTTAGCATTATTTAAGAAAAACCACTTCCATTATTAATTGAGTAAAAAGATCAGAGGGTCCACTCTGTCTTAGAGCATTTTGCACTGCGTCCATTACCAAGTCAATGTTGGGACAACCACTGGTAGCGCTTGTATTACTGTCTAAGCTTGCAGTTCTCCTTCTACAGATAATATACTTGACCTTGTATCTCAGTGTTTAGCCCTGTCTCTCTCCTAGACATAGTTATTGGCTGAGCTTTTACTGTGACAAACTGTGTGTGCTCTTTTTCAACCTGTAGACGTGAAAACTGGTCAAAGTTTATCTGTTTAGCTGTGCTTCTCTCCTAGATGAAGCCACTAAAGGAGCTCCTACTGCCATTAACTTTTTACTTTTCTTTAATATAGAAAGTACTACTGGATCAGTGCCTCTGTGTTATTTAGTGTGTATCCTCTGTATTGTCAAACCGTCGGTCAGTCATGGTGGATAGCCACTCAGACTGAGCCAGGTTCTGGTTCTGCTGGAGGTTTCTTCCTGTTAAACAGGAGTTTTCCTTTCCACTGTCTCCTCATGCATGCTCGGTATGAGGGATTGCTGCTCAAGCAGAAGGAATTAATGCTGCAATTCACGGGCTCGATTCAGTCTGCTTGGTTCTTTAGATAGAAATCTTTTTGAATCAATTTGAATGGGAATGGATGTAACTGATTTTGGGTCTGTCTGTATGATTGGACTAAAGTGACTATGTATTTCTGTATGTAAATCAGATATTTTTGTGATTGTTTTTTATACCTTGAAACAAAATTTGTTGTGAATTGGTGCTATATAAATACACTGAACTGAAAATTAGTTCAAAGAAAAAAAATCACTGACTGCCCAGAAGGTTCTAACTGTTAAATGTCAAAATCTCACAGACAAATGGTACCCAAACAATATTTTTTATTCCCGATCCCACATGTACAGGGATACTCCAGTCAACACATCATGGGCTAAAAATGCTAGTATTGTGTGTTTTGCAAAAGTAGACTTTTTGAAAAACAAAATGGGGCCATCAGTGACTCTGTGGTTCACTTGCTGTAGCAACAGAAATCACAGAACAATTAAACAAAAAGGGGGAGCGACTGCACAAAGGCCTGCTCTGTTACTGTGGCAAACATGAAACTTCAACAGATAAGGCAAAAACAGCAGTCAGCAGCTGCAACTTACAAAACAAGACATCTCTCTCAGACTCCCATTCATCTTGTTCTGTTCCTCTCTGCAAAATGTCCCCTGAAACCCAATCAGTCTCAATCTGATCATCCCAGCACCTGAGGAGACCAGATGGAGCAGCAGATACTGTTCACCCTGAGCAGTGAATAAGGGGAAAGTAGAAGGAGCTGTGGGACTCACCCCAGCCTGCTCTGAATAGCTGTACACACAGAGAACTGGAGCCTGAGCGAGAGGCAGAAAAAGGCAGCACAGAAAAGAATGAGAAGGTTTCAGATCACAACGACAACACAGATGCTCCACTGTTGCACCAATCTTCTCACCATGCTGTGCTAGGTCTTTTGGCCCCAAACCTGACAAGTGTCCCCTGCGCCCTACTGAGATTCCGCTCAGTAACAAATAACCAAAAAACAGACAGCCTGTTTGTTTTCTCTGTAGTCAGACCCAGAGCTGACCCTTTGGATGTTTCAAAAGCCTTCGAATGAATTCCTCCTTCACTGCAGCAGCATAATCTCACACTTTCACACTTTCTCAAAAACTTTCACCCCTTAATTTGAGTTGATATATTTAGTAGAGGAAAAAACAAAATCATATTATATGATTGTTTTCAACAAAACTGTTTTAAAATAAATGAAAAATAAAGCATGTTTTTTATTTATACTTTTAAAGTTAATAAGAGTTTCTAGAAACTTTACGGCTGTCTGTTTTCCTGGGGTTAAATATGACCTGACACATAGGCCTAGTTTATTTACCAGCTTTCCACTCCACTACATAAGGACTTCTATTTATCTTGCTACCACTCAATGTGAGCTGAAGGGTTAGCAGAGTAAAATGGGATCCAAAGACCACTGAGTGTGCAGTGAAGAGGGGCATCTACAACCTTTAGACCTTATCTACAGGTCCTTCTCAAAATATTAGCATATTGTGATAAAGTTCATTATTTTCCATAATGTCATGATGAAAATTTAACATTCATATATTTTAGATTCATTGCACACTAACTGAAATATTTCAGGTCTTTTATTGTCTTAATACGGATGATTTTGGCATACAGCTCATGAAAACCCAAAATTCCTATCTCACAAAATTAGCATATCATTAAAAGGGTCTCTAAACGAGCTATGAACCTAATCATCTGAATCAACGAGTTAACTCTAAACACCTGCAAAAGATTCATGAGGCCTTTAAAACTCCCAGCCTGGTTCATCACTCAAAACCCCAATCATGGGTAAGACTGCCGACCTGACTGCTGTCCAGAAGGCCACTATTGACACCCTCAAGCAAGAGGGTAAGACACAGAAAGAAATTTCTGAACGAATAGGCTGTTCCCAGAGTGCTGTATCAAGGTACCTCAGTGGGAAGTCTGTGGGAAGGAAAAAGTGTGGCAGAAAACGCTGCACAATGAGAAGAGGTGACCGGACCCTGAGGAAGATTGTGGAGAAGGGCCGATTCCAGACCTTGGGGGACCTGCGGAAGCAGTGGACTGAGTCTGGAGTAGAAACATCCAGAGCCACCGTGCACAGGCGTGTGCAGGAAATGGGCTACAGGTGCCGCATTCCCCAGACCTGGGCTACAGAGAAGCAGCACTGGACTGTTGCTCAGTGGTCCAAAGTACTTTTTTCGGATTAAAGCAAATTCTGCATGTCATTCAGAAATCAAGGTGCCAGAGTTTGGAGGAAGACTGGGGAAAAGGAAATGCCAAAATGCCAGAAGTCCAGTGTCAAGTACCCACAGTCAGTGATGGTCCGGGGTGCTGTGTCAGCTGCTGGTGTTGGTCCACTGTGTTTTATCAAGGGCAGGGTCAATGCAGCTAGCTATCAGGAGATTTTGGAGCACTTCATGCTTCCATCTGCTGAAAAGCTTTATGGAGATGAAGATTTCATTTTTCAGCACGACCTGGCACCTGCTCTCAGTGCCAAAACCACTGGTAAATGGTTTACTGACCATGGTATCACTGTGCTCAATTGGCCTGCCAACTCTCCTGACCTGAACCCCATAGAGAATCTGTGGGATATTGTGAAGAGAACGTTGAGAGACTCAAGACCCAACACTCTGGATGAGCTAAAAGCCGCTATCGAAGCATCCTGGGCCTCCATAAGACCTCAGCAGTGCCACAGGCTGATTGCCTCCATGCCACGCCGCATTGAAGCAGTCATTTCTGCCAAAGGATTCCTGACCAAGTATTGAGTGCATAACTGTACATGATTATTTGAAGGTTGACGTTTTTTGTATTAAAAACACTTTTCTTTTATTGGTCGGATGAAATATGCTAATTTTGTGAGATAGGAATTTTGGGTTTTCATGAGCTGTATGCCAAAATCATCCATATTAAGACAATAAAAGACCTGAAATATTTCAGTTAGTGTGCAATAAATCTAAAATATATGAATGTTAAATTTTCATCATGACATTATGGAAAATAATGAACTTTATCACAATATGCTAATATTTTGAGAAGGACCTGTACATACCAACCAGTTATTTTATAGGGATACCAAGAAAGAAAACTTTTCCCTTCCTACCACCACAAACACAAAAACGTGGAACTATTGTTTCATACCACAGGGAAAGTAGTAGCAGTAGTATGACAGGAATACAATAATTATTAAAAAACTATTTTTGTCAGTTATGTGTTGGGAGTTCTACACACAGGGTCAAAAAGGTTATCCAACATCAAATCTTATACCTTATATTCTTTTAGTGAGATTTTTTCTGTAGTCTGTGGGAAGAGAGGGAGAGGGTAAGCTTAAATTTGACTTGACGCTCAGGCCCATTGACAGTCTTGCCAAAGAATGTTAAATGGGCCCCCATCTGTGGCATTCTGTAATTAGCAGAAAACAATTAAATATTTACAGTGGTTGGACAATGAAACTGAAACACCTGGTTTTAGATCACAATAATTTATTAGTATGGTGTAGGGCCTCCTTTTGTGGCCAATACAGCGTCAATTTGTCTTGGGAATGACATATACAAGTCCTGCACAGTGGTCAGAGGGATTTTAAGCCATTCTTCTTGCAGGATAGTGGCCAGGTCACTACGTGATACTGGTGGAGGAAAACGTTTCCTGACTCGCTCCTCCAAAACACCCCAAAGTGGCTCAATAATATTTAGATCTGGTGACTGTGCAGGCCATGGGAGATGTTCAACTTCACTTTCATGTTCATCAAACCAATCTTTCACCAGTCTTGCTGTGTGTATTGGTGCATTGTCATCCTGATACATGGCACCGCCTTCAGGATACAATGTTTGAACCACTGGATGCACATGGTCCTCAAGAATGGTTCGGTAGTCCTTGGCAGTGACGCGCCCATCTAGCACAAGTATTGGGCCAAGGGAATGCCATGATATGGCAGCCCAAACCATCACTGATCCACCCCCATGCTTCACTCTGGGCATGCAACAGTCTGGGTGGTACGCTTCTTTGGGGCTTCTCCACACCGTAACTCTCCCAGATGTGGGGAAAACAGTAAAGGTGGACTCATCAGAGAACAATATATGTTTCACATTGTCCACAGCCCAAGATTTGCGCTCCTTGCACCATTGAAACTGACGTTTGGCATTGGCATGAGTGATCAAAGGTTTGGCTATAGCAGCCCGGCCGTGTATATTGACCCTGTGGAGCTCCCGACGGACAGTTCTGGTGGAAACAGGAGAGTTGAGGTGCACATTCAATTCTGCCGTGATTTGGGCAGCCGTGGTTTTATGTTTTTTGGATACAATCCGGGTTAGCACCAGAACATCCCTTTCAGACAGCTTCCTCTTGCGTCCACAGTTAATCCTGTTGGATGTGGTTCGTCCTTCTTGGTGGTATGCTGACATTACCCTGGATACCGTGGCTCTTGATACATCACAAAGACTTGCTGTCTTGGTCACAGATGCGCCAGCAAGACGTACACCAACAATTTGTCCTCTTTTGAACTCTGGTATGTCACCCATAATGTTGTGTGCATTTCAATAGTTTGAGCAAAACTGCTCTTACCCTGCTAATTGAACCTTCACACTCTGCTCTTACTGGTGCAATGTGCAATCAATGAAGACTGGCTACCAGGCTGGTCCAATTTAGCCATGAAACCTCCCACACTAAAATGACAGGTGTTTCAGTTTCATTGTCCAACCCCTGTACCTTTGACATAATTTCTATTGTAATCTGTCTCCAGCCAAGAGACACAGTCCCTCCACCGTATCCTAAGTCGTCCCCTGGGCCTCTTTCATGCGGGACATGCCTGGAACACCTCCCCGGGGGAGGCCTTCAGGAGGTATCTGATTCAGATGCCCAAGCCACCTCAACTGACTCCTATTGATGTGAAGGGGCATCGGGTCTACTCCGAGCTCCTCCCTGGTGGCTGAGCTCCAAACCCTATCTCTAAGGGAGTTCATTAAGTCTTCGATAACAAAAATAAATATCATAGAAAGTATATCTCATCACCAACTCCTTCAAATTTGGCTACTTATAAATCATATAAAAATTAAGAAACCCATCTCCTTAGAGTGGCCACACAAAAGTGACCAGTTCATGAAATCTAATGATAATATCAAGGCTACATTAGTAATCAGTGACTTTACAGGAATCAAAAAACAACAAAATTATCCTAAACTTTTACAGATGGAAATTTTACTTTCACCAATTCTTGTTTTTGGGCTTGTAGTCTCAATGATTTTTTTACAGTCATATTCAATAAATTAGAATACATATTAAATGAGGATTGTTTGTCTCGCGGCTGGCCTGGGAACACCTTGGGCTCCCCCCGGAGGAGGGTGTCTCTGCTGAGTCTGCTGCCCCTGCGACCTGGTCCCGGATAAGTGGAAGACGACGAGTACAAGTACGAGATTGTTTGTCAGATTAAGAGTATTCTTAATATTCTAATCTTAAATTTTGTGTTTTCATTAGCTAAACAGAAAATCCTCATAATTAACAGAAATAAAGGCTTGAAAACATTAGTATGCAGTTAATTTATATAATGTCACTTGATCAGCTAAAATCATGCCATGATAGAATTGGTGTCTCCTTAATCAAAGAAGGATTCCTAAGAAAGAAGGACCTGTCCAGGGTGTACCCCGGCTCTCGCCTGTAGACTGCTGGAGATACGCTTCCCCGCAACCCACTTTGGAAGAAGCAGTATAGAAAATGACTAACTGACTTAATCAAAGAAGATGCAATAAGTGAAATTACTGAATTGATTTGATAATAATACTTTACAAAGTTGTACTTTTGTCTATAAAGTGAGATATTTGATAGTGAATTTACCGATGGTTTATGCAATTGTTTTGTAATCAATTCTTCACTGTATAATTACTAAACTAGATCTCCATCTACCATTATTTAAAACATCATGCTGTCAGTTTTCATTCAAATATCATGGACTTATTCTTTAAAACCTGTTTGAGCATCTAATGGAACCTTTTGTCTCATTGTTGCATTTAAAAACATGGAAAAAATGCCTGACTGTCAGAATAATTTAGGAGTTCCTTCCTTTGAAGCAAATATCCCAACCCCAGAAACCTGGGGTTGGGACCCGAACCAGGGACAGCCGTGTCAAGTACTGGAGCCTCCGTATATGGGTTGCACTCTGCTGCTGCTATGCCAGGTGCCGCGCCCCTCGAATGCAAATCTTTATAGAAATTTTCTTTTTTTTTTCACCTAAGTGCCTTATGTTGATTTATTCTTCATATTTATGTATTGTTAATATACTGTATATTTTTTTAATTGCTTGGTATGGTTCGTTTAAACCAGCACTGGTTTCTACCATGCCACCACAGTATTTATTTATATTATGCTTTCAACATTGTTTGTTTTGTTTTTATTTTGTTAAGTTGTGTAAACCAATATACTGAACAAAGCTAAAAACTTATTTCAAGTGCTACTGTAACTCGCAAACTAAACCCTAAAATCAAATTGGTTAACCAGCAGAACAGCCAATAACTTAAATATTAGTCCTACATTTCTTTTACAAACAGGCCTATTTTGAAAGAAATGTTCTTTAACATAATTTGATGGTTGGGGGTCCAATAATGTGGACCTCCCCTCTACTATGGATCATCAACCCAGTTGTCCCCCTATGTCAGCGGCCTTGCCTGTGGACCTTGTGTTCTGGTCAAAGTTGAAATTCATCTATCTCACCAGGTGGGATTAAATTGTGCCCTCCCTCTTGGTTCCAGCTGCCAGGGAGGGTAGATGTCTACCTCACACACACACACACACACACACACACACACACACACACACACACACACACACACACACATAAAATCCACCCACCTGTTGACATAACCTAAATAGCTAAAGGTCACAAAAATACAACTTCTCATTTTATAATGTAACCTGTCTACTTTGATGCTCGCTGCAATCTTGATTTAATGAAGTCAATCACGCAATCTCCAAACATCCTTTTTGAAGAGCAAAACCGCCCTGGTGCATGTAGGCAACCAGCTTCTACAAATGGTATGCCTGAAATGTCAAGACAGGACCTGCAAAAAAATCACAATAAATAAATGAACAAAGTTGAAATTTTGCCACGGTTTGCTGTGATGGTTACTTGTACAGCCAATAGAGACAGGTTACCTGTGATATTGTTGAGGGCAGAGTATAAAGGATCTGCCAGGTCTTTCACAAGCCCCACTCTGCTTCTTGCATCATAGCATCTCATTATAATTATTCCTCTCTAACTCTCTAAGTATAGCAGGTTTATTTCTGTTGTTGGCTTCAGCACAACCAAAAGTGGCAGATTTGCAGATAAAATATAGCCATTATAAATGTTTTATTTTGAAAACTCTGATGTTGATGAACAAAAGCCTCCTGGAGAAGGTTTGGTGTGAAACAATAGAAGAAAATGTTAAAAACTTACTCTATGCCTATTGTTAAGCATGGTGGACGATATATAATGCAATGGGTCCTGTTTAGCATTGATAACATCATGGCCCCTTTGTGGCCATATGGGAATATCTTGTGAAAAGATTAAACAAGTCTTTAAAGCAGAACACATCCCACGACAACATGTTCTTACATTAATGGAGATGACATCCCAGAACCACTGACTGACAGGACTAGAGTAAAGCTCTGCAGTCACCATCCCCCACCTAATACCTTCTTACCAACATTGTTCTGACTATCTGTTTTGCTGCTTTGAGGCATAACAGCAGTGGATCAACATCTCAACCCCCACGCTGCTTGGGTCCTTTCACTATCATGGGAAGAAGATGAATTAAAAGTTTTTTGTTAAGGTACACACATGTGTGCGCGCGCGCACACACACACACACACACACACACACACACACGCATACACACACACGCATGCACATTTGCACACATGCTGATTATTTTGCCCATTTGTCAGTTCATGTCTTCAGTTCTGGTTGTTTCATATCTGACTTTTTGGGGTATGACAAGAAGCCCTTTGCCACAGGACATTTTGCACCGACAATGATCCCGTCTCCCTTTGGGGACATTTGATCTGCTTTGACAGCTGATGATTTACAATACTTTTCTATAATGTACAGGGGTTGGACAATGAAACTGAAACACCTGTCATTTTAGTGTGGGAGGTTTCATGGCTAAATTGGACCAGCCTGGTAGCCAGTCTTCATTGATTGCACATTGCACCAGTAAGAGCAGAGTGTGAAGGTTCAATTAGCAGGGTAAGAGCACAGTTTTGCTCAAAATATAGAAATGGACACAACATTATGGGTGACATACCAGAGTTCAAAAGAGGACAAATTGTTGGTGCACATCTTGCTGGCGCATCTGTGACCAAGACAGCAAGTCTTTGTGATGTATCAAGAGCCACGGTATCCAGGATAATGTCGGCATACCACCAAGAAGGATGAACCACATCCAACAGGATTAACTGTGGACGCAAGAGGAAGCTGTCTGAAAGGGATGTTCGGGTGCTAACCCGGATTGTATCCAAAAAAACATAAAACCATGGCTGCCCAAATCACGGCAGAATTAAATGTGCACCTCAACTCTCCTGTTTCCACCAGAACTGTCCGTCAGGAGCTCCACAGGGTCAATATACACGGCCGGGCTGCTATAGCCAAACCTTTGGTCACTCATGCCAATGCCAAACGTCGGTTTCAATGGTGCAAGGAGCGCAAATCTTGGGCTGTGGACAATGTGAAACCTGTATTGTTCTCTGATGAGTCCACCTTTACTGTTTTCCCCACATCCAGGAGAGTTACGGTGTGGAGAAGCCCCAAAGAAGCGTACCACCCAGACTGTTGCATGCCCAGAGTGAAGCATGGGGGTGGATCAGTGATGGTTTGGGCTGCCATATCATGGCATTCCCTTGGCCCAATACTTGTGCTAGATGGGCGCGTCACTGCCAAGGACTACTGAACCATTCTTGAGGACCATGTGCATCCAATGGTTCAAACATTGTATCCTGAAGGCGGTGCCGTGTATCAGGATGACAATGCACCAATACACACAGCAAGACTGGTGAAAGATTGGTTTGATGAACATGAAAGTGAAGTTGAACATCTCCCATGGCCTGCACAGTCACCAGATCTAAATATTATTGAGCCACTTTGGGGTGTTTTGGAGGAGCGAGTCAGGAAGCGTTTTCCTCCACCAGTATCACGTAGTGACCTGGCCACTATCCTGCAAGAAGAATGGTTTAAAATCCCTCTGACCACTGTGCAGGACTTGTATATGTCATTCCCAAGACAAAATGACACTTTATTGGCCACAAAAGGAGGCCCTACACCATACTAATAAATTATTGTGGTCTAAAACCAGGTGTTTCAGTTTCATTGTCCAACCCCTGTAGTTACAGTACGGAAAAGTGGTTAAGGTTGGAGTATACCAGTCGTGACAACCTACCAGGCATGACACATTTTATAGTTAAGTTAAGTTGTATGACTTAAGTGACTGAAAAAAAATAAGAGGCAAGTCCATGAATGAGGCATCACACCGCAGTGTACAGAGAGTAGAATGATGTCACTATATAACAGTATTTTTCCCCAAGCAGCTCTGCCGTGCTGACCTTCTACATTAGATTTTTCTCTGTTAACCCAGGCCTTTTTCGTTGCACAGAGTTGACAAATCACATTATGAAGTGTGCAGTGAGGAGAGCTCTATAGATTATGGTGGCAGGATGAGAAAGATCTCAAGAGATTTCTTTCTCCCTTTCTCTGCACTATACTGTCAGCTAAACTGGGCTCTTTGTCATCAGCACTCTGCACCATCAGCTGGCTGCAGGAAGGAAACAAGGATATGAGGAAAGCACAGGACACAGAGGTTGCTATGGGTGATCATTTAGCCATAAACAAGCACAACAAAAGGTTTTTATTTCTGATTAAATGTTCACATTGTGGAATATACTAATGAACTATGTGTCCAGTAGCAATAACATGCAGAAGTAGTCTTGTTATCGCCTCTAAAAATCCTGCATTATTAATTTTTACACCAAGTAGAATATATTTTTAGCTCTGTTTGTGTGTTAGTCAGCAGGAGATCTAAAAACAAAAGCCACTTTGCAAAATACCCTGCAACAAAAATCTGAGCGGTTGGGGTGAGTTGTCTGAGGGGGTCTGGGGGGATTGGGTTTATGCTCCACTGAAGGAAATAAGACCAACATGAGATCCAAATTCCTTAAAAGCCAACGTAAATAGTCAGAATTATTATTAGTCACAGCATGTCTGGACCAGAAATGCCTCTCATGAGAGGTAAATGGTCCAGCATTGCACAAAAGCTGAGAATGTTTTGGGATATTGCTTTTTATGTGAACTAATATAGATATTTGCTAAAACTGTCCCTCCATGATTATCACATTGAGTACAATATATTTTTGTCATCTTCCTGATTAATTAAAGACAACAACTGAAAACAGGATAGGCCAACCATTTCAACATCTCTCAGATGATTCCCATGATATTCTAGAATCGGTGGTGGTAGGATTATTTACTATGATAGACCTGGAAATTTCACTAGCCAAATCTAGACTCACTATTTCCACCTCCTCAGTGAGATGGTTTGTAGTAAAAGTCATTGGAAGTTGTTAAATGACATTACCTAATTTGAATAGCTGAGCATCTGCATGTAACAGTAATGGGTGCTGTAGAAGAGATGGACAACATTGTAAGTAAAGTCAATAACAATAACATCCAAAATATGTTAAAAAACTTCAAATTTGTTTCCCTATTTATTTTTAGTTTTTGTGTAGTTTTCTTAAATCTAGCTTCATTTTTAACCCTGTAGTCAACTTAAAAAAACGACAAGACGTCACAGTAGAAGTACAAACTCCTTCAAAACGTTATTCATGCATTCATCACCTTTACATTGGACTATTGCAATTATCCCTATATTAGCACTGAACAATCATCACTTCATCGACTGCTTTTGGTTCGAAATGCTGCAGCACGTTTGTTAATAGGTATCAGAAGGCATGATCAGTTTTAGGTGATTTGCACTGAGTGTCCATATATTTTTGTATTGATTTTAAACTTCGAACCCAAGGACCAACCCTCCACTTGATGTTTATACGGCAGAGTCCAAACAGTCTTTTAAATCCTGCATGATAACACATTTTTTATGTTGGCTTTTGATTCAAGTTTCAAGTAATTTTCTTTTACTATTTTATCTTCACAGTTCTGTAGCTTGTGAAGCACTTTGGTCAGCTTTGTTGTTTTTAAATGTGCTATATAAAGAAAATTTACATTGATAGTAAAACATTTAAATTTTTTGTACAAAAGCTACATAAACAAACTAAATTGACCAAAGCAATAGAAATACAGTGATTTATTTTAGAGCAGTAATTTGGAATTATTTCTTTCATTATACTACAGCGATGAACCTTCTGAGAGCGGCCAACCTACCAAATTTACTAGTTTAAGAGTTCATCAACGAATTAATCCAGGAGGTCAAAGAAGAACTTATAAAGTTCTGCGAGTCTCACTACCTCAGATAAGGTCAGACTTCATGTTTCAACAAGAAGAAAAAGAGACTGGGCCAAAATGGCCTCCATGGGACAGTTCTAAAGCCAGAACTATTGCTGATCAAAAAGAACATAAAGGTTTGTCTCACATGTACCAAAAACATCTTGATAATCTCTAAAACAACTAGTAAATCTGGTTTAAAATTAACACAGAGTTGCAAGAAAACATGTCATGTCTGATGTTGCTTTGCTACTTCAGGATCTCAGTGACTCACTGGATTTGATGGTACCACGAATTCTGCTCTAGAAGAAACCCTAAAGATGAATGTCTAGTTTGTGATGTAAGGGTCAAGCTCCCTTGGGTGATGCAGCAGGACAATTATCCAAATAAATCATAATGAAGGTTTTGGACTGGCCTTTTCAAATTGTGAACTTAAATCCAACTAGGATACTAGAATGGAACAGACAGGTCATTCAGGAAAACCCTCCATTGTGGCTGAATTAAAACAATTCTGCAAAACAGAGTGGGCCAAACTTCCTCCACAGTGCTCAATGCCAGTTATCGCTCAATCTCAGTTGTTGAACAAGCAGGTATGACATCAAGGGATATTTACTTTTATTCATAGGGTTTTTTGGATTTTTTTCTTTTTACCATTCGCTTTTTTGTATTTACTCAAAATTTCTAAATATTTCAATTGTGACAAAAAAAAGCTAAGACAGAAGAAATCTGTAAGGGGGTAAACATATACATAGCATTATATATTCAAATTGAGGCCATAGAAATTCAAGTAAATCTGGTTAAGACGCATGCCTGTCATTTGTGATTAGCTTGAATAGTTGGGGAAAATGATCTGATAATAGTTCTGTATAAAATGAAAAAATACATAGAAATGTTGAACACACTGAAAAGGGTAAGAGCTGCTCCCCTGACAACGCTGCAGGGAAAGTAAACAGCAGAAGGATGTGAAAAAACTGGAAGACAAATAAGCTCAACTAAGAGATTCACTCTTTTATTTTATTCTTAAACATTTTATCGAAAGGTTGAGCATCCATAATTCTATAAATGAAAACACAATATTTGCACAATACCAAAACAGTGAAGCAATGAAAATGAGTTTCTAGCATTGATACGAAAAAATGTGTAATAACTTAATGCAGTTGTTGAAGTGGTCCAAAGTGGTAAATGTCCTCCAACATTCCATTCTTGCGTGTGGCTTTGGGGAGAAAAGAGGAGCAGACAGAGCTAGGAGCTCAGAAACACAAGGGTTTCTCAGCCAGTGTGAGCATTCAGAATGCTGTGCTCATTCACAGGGGTTGTGGTCTCTCGCTTGTCAAACCAGTTTCATCAAACTAATCCCACTGAGTCGACACCTCAGGACCCAACAAGAAGAGGGGAGAAAGGGGAGGAGTATTTACTGCTCAAAGTTTTGTCTTCATGCTTTCAGAGCTGTCAGCACGAACGACACGAATGCAGAATCACACCATCCTTCTTTCTGGACATTTCAGAGCTTATGCAAACTAGTCCCAGGGTGTCGCTGTCTATACTGTTGTACATCTACTATGGAAAAACTAAAATTGGAGAAAACATATTTTATCAATATCTATACCTGCATTGGTTTCTATCTGTCCTTAATTTTCTAAAGAATGTAGAAAACAGGTCCTTTTTTATCTAACTGAAGAAATCCTTAGGTTTGCTTTACTTTCGGCCAGGCGTATAATTGTGATTAGACCCATGCTTAGAAGTCACTGCTGGTGCTGTGTTTCAAAATAAACTTTAAGATTTAGCTGCAGTTTGCATTGCTCTGTTTAGGAATGCCTAAACTAAAACTGGTGACACTAGAGATGAGCTGGACTAGTCTGTCTGAGCCCCTTAGCTGTGGAATTTTGTATTGAGACAACAGCAAAGTTTACTTACTTTTACTGTTCAATCATGGTAAAAAATGACACTATCCTGTTCCATTTCCACTGTTTTATGTACCAGTATAAATAAATGTATGGGGTCTTTGAAAGTGTCAAGAGTACAAACCACAGCAGATCATACACTGACATTGTGTAATAAACTAAACTAAAACCAAAACGGAAATAGGCTGTTTAAATCATCTTTTTTCACTGAACACACCCTACTGAGCACTACCAGGTTATGCTTACAATAACACTCTTCAGTGTGGATGGTGTTACTAAGTGAAACATTTTCAGGTTCAGTAATGTATTTAAAAAGTAAGTTGGAGAAAGCTGCCAAAGAGGGAGATACATCAAGACTTTCAGCAGATAACAGGATGGCTGAATGGGGTACAGCAAGGTTGCTCTGTTTTATCCTTATCATAAATGTCCCTTGGGTTTTCAGATGAGGTTCTGTCTCTTTTTAGAACTAAGTGTTAGAGTTGGAAAGATTATCACGTCTGTTTTGACTTTGGAGAATTTTCTTTTGACTTTGAGTCAAGACAGATGAGACCGTCATATTTTGCATATGCATGTGCTTCTGGAGGTCCATATGCAAGGACTCTGTTTTAACAATTCAAATTAACTCTGTCCAACAAAACACATCAGGATATCACACTAAATTACACTTGCTAGGATCAAAAAGAAATGTATTTTTTAGTGCTTAAGACTCTGCTAAGATGGTTTAGTTGGTGCAATGGATTTTGACAAACTAGGTAACAAGTAACAGTGATAAAGTAATGCAGATCACTAATCATGTCTACTTCTTGACACAAAAGGTTTTTTTCAGTTGCTCTCTATAATTACAGTGACTTTCACAGGAGACTTCAGAGGTTCACTTACTCTTTTGATATACACAACTCAAACATTTTAGAACACCTTCCTTCCTTAATGGATCTCTTTATTTTCATGACTATTTAAATTGTAGATTCTCACCAGAGACAACAAACCTGTGAATGAACACACATAGAATTACGTAGTAAACAAAAAGTCTGAAATAACTCGAATCATTTTTATCTTTTAGATTATTAGAAAATAGCCACCATTTGCTTTGCCGACTGCTTTGATTTCTTGGCATTTTCTCCAAGAGCTTTATGTTGTGGTCACCTAAAATGGTTTTCCCAAGAGTCTTGAAAGAACTTCTCAGACGATCATTGAGAGCCAAAGGCCAAAGGTTAATATTTTAGTCATTACAGCAAAGGGCGGATACTTTAAGGATTCTAAAATATAACATATTTAAAGATCTTTTACAATTTTTGGTTCGCTACATAATTGCATATGTGTTCAGTCACTGTCTTGATGCCCTCATTGAGAATCTACATACAATGTAAATAGTCATAAACATGAAGCCAACCATTAAATGATAAAGACGTTCTAAAATGTTTGACCGGTAGTGTATACACCACTGTATGTTACTCAAATTTCCAAGATATCAGAGTACAAAGTTGTCTTTTTGTGGAAAAATTGCTGCCAGACCTGTAGAATCTAGAAATCACTTAAATAGAACCGGTTTGACCAGTGGTGGTTCTGAAGAAATTTAGTAGACTGCTGATGCTCAGCAAATGGCTTAAAAAATATGTGAACTTTATCAACAACTTCAATATTTTCCCGGAAAGAAGGCATCTTTTCAAGTAAGATGGATTTTGTCTTAATTAGTCTGGAGTAAAACTCTTCACTTCCAACATTTTTTATTCTGTGAATCAGACACCAGTAAGCTCCACTGTACACAGGGGATGGTGAGAGAGCACACAACTGATAAGACTAAGCTCTGAAGGACAGCTGCAATCTGCTGAGATAAGGATGAAGCATGGAGAAACATGACCTAGAGAGAGACTTCTACATCATTACAAGTAGATACTGCCCTTACTCCAATAGTGGACAAGTGGACCCCCCCTTAGCCCCATCAGAGGACCCCAAACCTCCCCCCCAGAACCCATCCACCTCTTCATTATCTACATTATGCTCAGACTCCCCTCTCCTGGATTTTACTGACAACATGAAATTGGAATGCAACTTACTCCATGTCCAAATTTTACATTTTCTCCACTTACATTGGGGGTCATCATCGTCCAGCTTATTAAAAGCCTGTCTGTGTCTAGGATGTTCCAGAAACCCATCTGTGACATGTACAGGGTCCAGCCGATAAGACTACCAGCAGTTATTATCTCCAGGAAATGCTTAGGCCCACAATAGTAAAATGCCGTAATATCGCTGTGCTTACATTACAGGAAAAAGAAAGATAATAAGATAAGAAACAATAGACAGGAATTCAATTCAAAATCTATTCCTTGTCGTGCACAACTTGTCAAAACTATTAGCATCCAGTAAGTCACTTAAACTGGCTCTATTAAACATTAGATCTTTGTCTGGAAATAAATTTGTAATCACCAATGTTATTACTGAGTATAATCTTGATGCTATGTTTTTAACAGTAACATGGTTAGATGAAAATAGTGAGACACCTACAGTGATAGAGTCAACTCACAATTGCAATCTTCAATGTGAGAGCAGAGAGCAAAGGGAGGTGGAGGGGTGGCCACTTTGTTTCATGATTCACTAAAGTGTTAAAAGGTGTTTCTGGGCACATTTGGCTGTCCAGGTAAAGAGCCTTGCTATGTTTATAAATAAACTTTATCGTCATTAAGGGTCTCAACATTTCCAAGATCTTTATAACTGATGTTGCTTCTCTGTTATCTTTGAAAACACCATTTCGATTGACTCAATTAGCCAAAAAGATATAATAAGAAAACACTTTTAAGGACCTTTAACCAAGTTTAATCTTACACTTTGTCCTGTAACTCAGTAAATAAGCTGGTAGATAACTTCCATTAAAACATTTCAGAGATCATTGATTTAATTGTTCTCTTTAAGGTGCCATTGTTCTCATTAAGGTGAAGGTTGTCTGGTAAGAATAAATCTGTGTAGAGAAATGTTCCTCTGGTAAGAAGTGAAAAAAGGGAGCGTTGAAAAGCCAAATGGAGGTGGTGAAAGACCAGACTCTATGTTTACTTTTCCATCTATAAAAAAGGCTTCACAGATATAAACTACTACTGACAAATGCAAGGGCATCTTTCATTTCTGAAATCATCAACTAAAACATTAAAAATGCTTATGCCTTATTTGCTACAGTTGTCTAACAAACCCTCCTGTGTCTGAAGCATCTGAACCTAACTAAATCAACTAAGCTCCTCCTCCAACTGTCTTGATGTTTTACCCACAGCTTTCTTAAAGAAGGTTTAGCCTGTCATTGCATCTGATTTGATGCAAATAATAAACACAAGCCTTTTATTAGTTGTTTCCCCCAGGCCTTAAAAACAGCAATTATCAAACCACTGTTAAAAAAGAATAATATGGAGAAGTTGATATTGTAGAATTACAGGCCCATCTCTAATCTCCCATTTATCAGTGAGGTTATTTAATAAGCTGTGTTTCAACAGTTAAATACTTTCTTAACAATGACCAGCCGCTTTGATGTTTTCCACTCAGGTTTCTGTGCTCACCACAGTACAGAGACCACATCCACATAAAAGCCGACTGTGGAAGAACCACAGTGCTGGTATTATTGGACCTCAGCAGAGCATTCACCACTGTTGATGATGGTATATAATTTTAGTGACAGGAGAACTGAGTCAGTCTTTCTGGTACATCACGCAACTGGGAGTGTTACTTGAAGGACAGGGCCTTTTTTGTGTCAGTGGGTAACTTTACATCAGAGTTCACAAAAATCACACACTGGGCTCCCCAAGATTCCATTCTTGGACCTCTCCTATTCAATACCTAGATGCTCTCCCTGTTTCGGAACATAACAAAGAAACTAGATAAATTACCATAACTACTCAGATGACACAGCACTATGTCACCAGGTGACTATGAACCTATTCAAGCATTGAGTGGATGCATAGAACAAATCAATGTGTGGATGTGCCATAATTTTCTTCAGTTTAATAAAAACAAAACTGAAATCATTATTTTTAAACCAAAGGAGGAGCGATTAAGAGTCAGCACACAGCTTTAGTTATGACAGCTAGAGACCACAGACCAGGCCTGAAATCTGGGTGTAGTGATGGACTAAGACCTAAAACTCCAGAGGCACATTAGGTATATTATCTTTAGTTCAATTGATCATAGCAACAGTGTCTGCACAGATCTCCCTAAAACGTCAATCAGACAGCTGCATCTGATCCGGAACACTCCTGTGCATGTCCTCACTACATCTGAGAAAGTAAAGCACATTTCCCTAGTTTAAAGTCCTTACACTAGCTCCCTGTATCTCAGAGAATATATAGAGCTTTATAATACGTCTGCTAGTTTATAACTCAATCAATGGCTTTGCACCAAAATACATTACAGATTTGTTGTCGTTGTATGAACCTTCCAGACCACTCAGGTCTTCTGCAAAGGACCTTGCTGTCCAGTGAGAAGCAGTTCACTGTAAAAAGCTCCTCCCCCAATGAACGTGGCTCTCCTAGAAGAAGCCAGGAGGAAGGTACAGAGCGCTAAGAAGTCGCTGACAATTGGTCCAGGCACGGACCAATTTTAAAAAGAACATTCCCCCATTATCGAGCCGGATAAGTTTCTTCCTTTCCATGGAGAAACATTAATTTTATGTCAGGACAATATGGGCCTAAAAGCATTGAGTGCATTCATTAATATCAGTCTGTACTCCAGCTTTTCTTTACCACACTTTCCTTTATCATGCCCCTGCAATGTACTTTATTGTGTTGTTGCTGAAATGTGCTATACAAATAAATGTGCCTTGTATTGAATGAAGCAGAAGGAAAATATAACCCTTTCCAACTCCTTTAGTAAGAACTGAAGTGGCTCCTTGTCTAACCTTCTAGAATGAATGTGGCAGGATCTGTGTGCTGTGTCTGGTGTTGTTCACTGTGCTTGGCCTCTAGGTGGCTCTGAGACCGTGATGAGTGGTGACAGGTGTTCCCTATCTCCTTAATCATCCTTGGAGGGTATTTAAGATGGAGGCTGATTACAATTCAGCACCAGAGTGTTGCCCTCAGTGTTATAAACTCAAGCCACATTAATCCTTGCTTTGTCTTTTGCCTTTGAGTAACTTTGTATGTGCTCCTTCGCAGGCTGCATACCTGAACCTGACTTCGTTTTCAGCATTGTTTGCTCTCCTGGATTTTTGACTCTGGAGATTGATCTCCAAACCTTGTGGATAAAAGCCTGGGCATCCTGCTGTCAAAATAAGGTGAGATCTTTCCATGTAATCCATGCAACATTTATTAACTGCTCACAGTTAAATCCATAAAAATTACAATAAATATCGTTGTGTAATCCATGCAACAATTATTAAAATACACAGTTGAAGAAGTGGAGAGTGAAACAAGCATATACTCATATTCTACAACTGACAGACTGGAGAGGCCTGTGTGGAGCCACATATTAACTGTCTTATCTTTTGCAGAAATATAAACGAGAAGTGTAACCAAGAAAATGATGTATAATGATTTTCCATTTTCAACAAGTATTAAATGAAATGAGTAATCTTTGATTATCAAGTTAAGACGTATGATTGAAATATGGTTAAGAACTGATAATTAAAATAAAAAAATTAAGGTTTAAAATTCTCAATCAGCTATATATGAAAGATATATTGTTGATCATTTGTGATGTATGAATAAAAAGGATGAAGTTTAAGTAATGGTTTTAAACTGTAAATGAAGTAAACGCTGTAACTAAAAGTTTGAGCAGCACCGATGTAAGAATTAAAGCCTCTGTTTAAGAGGAAGTGTAACGTTGAGTGAGACAGGAATAGAGCAGATGCTCAGGAATTGGGGAAGTGAGAGCTGTAGCTTACAGCACAAGGCTGATGACTGAGGCGGGGGCGCAGGTCAAAGAAGAGGCCAGCAGACAGCTCAGGACTGAGGTGATGATGGCATGTCTGATATGGACACGACTCAGGAAATTCCAGAAAAAGATCACCTTATGTCACGGGTGACCAATGGGACAGCCATGGCAACAACCACTGGCCAATGAGCACAAAGAGTTTGGTGGAAATGCTCTATAAAATGGGCAAGAATAGAGGAACTAGTTGTTTCCTCGCAGAAGACCAGTGAACAAGATCGGACGGAGAAAAGACACTCAGATGAAAAAGGACCAGAGACACAGCCCAGCTGATTGACTGCATTAAAAAGAGGATCAACCGGTGTGCCCCGAAAGGACTGTGCCTCAAGATTAAGAATTTCATTTCATCTAAAGCCTTTTTATCCAGACAACAGAAGTGAACTTGATTGGTGAACAGCTGATTGCTCTAAGTTTTAGGCTTCTGGAAGTCCTGAATCAACTTCATTTATGTCTCTGGGTTTCCTTCAACTCTTCAGCCTCTGGAAGCTACTGTCTTTGGAGACATATGACAACAAAGTTCCTGTTCAAACCATCAAAACCTGGAGCATCAGTGCCCATCCACTTCAAGGAAGAAAACTGAAGATCAAGTTGTATTTCCTTCAAGAAATCGCTTGTTGTTACCAGAAGAATCTTCTCCATCAGGTGCATGGATGAGCCTCCGTCTTCAAAGCCTCTCCAACCTCATTAGTTTCAGCATCAGGGTAAGACAGGTTGAGTTGATTTATTTCTATTATTGAAATTGTTACGTGTTGCCGAATTTAAGTTGTTACTGACCCCTGCATAAGCGTTACTAATTAAAGAAAGCATATAAAATTCTAGTTAAATTGTGGACATTCAATTAATTGAGTCACCTTATTTTTGGTTTTTCATTGATGGTAAAAAGTCTTGCCTAGTTCTAAGATATATTAGGAGGTTTTTATAGGTTGCCTTAACCAAGTTTGTTAAAACAGCGCCCTTGGGGCTCGTGCCAAGCCACTAAAATCAACCTAGCCCATATACCAAGAGCCAGTTGTAATATTAGGGAATGAGCAGCTGTGAACAAAAGTAACTGAAGTGTGAATGACTGTGGTGGGCTACTCTGTCGTCCAGACCTCCAGTTGAAGAAGGGCGAGATTTTTGTATGAAGGCTGTCACAGGCTAGGCAAGTTATTTCCCGACACCAGCTTAAACAGCACTTTCAGTAAACCTGCTTAGTAAGATCTTTCAGGTTTAGGGAAATCCGGACCCATTGGATGGAGAGCTGGATTGGGCAATCCCTTTAGACATAGGGAAGTAGGAGGGAGGGATTAGCTCATTGGACAACGAAACTGCCCCCATTGTCTTCACACAACTGGCTGGCAGCTTTCCTGTCTGGATCAACAACAGACCTCTTAGAGTGAACCCTGTCCACCCTCCATCACAATAAGACCAACACCAGAACCTCAGAGCCCTACAACGTGTGTCAATTACCTACCAGCTCCGGTCTCCTCTATGCGCAGCTTCGTTGTTGTTTTCCCTCCTCCTGGCGGATCACCCATCATCCCTAGTAAGATATACTGGTTATTTAGTAATATTCACTCTTAAGATTCATTTTACTTACCAGCTCTACTTACCTTGCAGTTTGTTTCTTGGTTCCAGCTCCTTCCGTACCTCCACGCTTCCTGTAAATAAATTCTTAAACTTGATCTGTCTCCTGAATGCTTACTGCATGTATTACCGCTGCAGCCCCTCCAGTCTCTCAGCAACGTCCACACTCTCGTGATGTCACTTCCCCTAACCCAAAAAAATATTCCAGGGAGACGGGAGATTGCAGGGGTTTCCTGTTACAGTGTACACTTGTTTTCAACCAATCCCCGCAGTCTTTTCCACACGATCATGTTAAGATTTCCTATTTTTAGGGGCTATTAACGGGTAAAGCGTTTAGATGGGCAGAAGCACGCTTTACTAACTGCAGGGATTTTGGTTGTACCTTTACAGAGTTTGAGAGGGATTTTGGGAAGGTTTTCTCTAGTGATTTTTGACCAGACTGCTACCGCCTGGAGAATAAGAAATACGTCAACCATAGATATCGGCCAGCCCCTGTGTACCATCCTGGCCAGAAGGTTTGGTTGTCCTCTAGGGACATACCTCTGAAAGCAGTTTCTAAGAAACTGTAACCCCGCTTTATTGGTCCCTACGTCATTGAGTCCATCAGCCCTTTGTTTGCCCCCTAGTCTGCGTGTTTACCCCATCTTTCATGCTTCCCAGGTAAAACCCTTCTTTTCCAGTGCTTCCTGCCCTCCTGCTGAGCCCCCACCACCCACACTGGACCAGCTTGGACACCCTGTCTGGACGGTCCACCAGATCATGGACTCCCGTTGGCGGGGTCGTGGATGGCCGTATCTCGTTGACTGGGAGGGGTATGGGCCGGAGGACCGGTCTTGGGTACCCCGGTCTTTTATTTGTGATCCTACCCTGATCACGGACTTTGTCTCCTCTCGGCCTTCCACGTCTTCTGGGCCGCCTGGTGGCGACCATTGAGGGGGGGGATGATGTCAGGATCTGTGTGCTGTGTCTGGTGTTGTTCACTGCGCTTGGCCTCTAGGTGGCTCTGAGACCGTGATGAGTGGTGACAGGTGTTCCCTATCTCCTTAATCATCCTTGGAGGGTATTTAAGATGGAGGCTGCTTACAATTCAGCACC
This sequence comes from Girardinichthys multiradiatus, assembly GCF_021462225.1. NCBI lineage: Eukaryota > Metazoa > Chordata > Actinopteri > Cyprinodontiformes > Goodeidae > Girardinichthys > Girardinichthys multiradiatus. The sequence goes on along the minus strand of NC_061806.1, from coordinate 3,383,002 downwards.
AGAGTGTTGCCCTCAGTGGTATAAACTCAAGCCACATTAATCCTTGCTTTGTCTTTTGCCTTTGAGTAACTTTGTATGTGCTCCTTCGCAGGCTGCATACCTGAACCTGACTTCGTTTTCAGCATTGTTTGCTCTCCTGGATTTTTGACTCTGGAGATTGATCTCCAAACCTTGTGGATAAAAGCCTGGGCATCCTGCCCACTTTGTCTTCTCACATCTGGCTGGCAGCTTTCCTGTCTGGATCAACCACAGACCTCTTCAAGCGAACCCTGTCCACCCTCCATCCCAATAAGACCAACACCAGTACCTCAGAGCCCTACAATGTGTGTCAATTACCTACCAGCTCCGGTCTCCTCTGTGCGCAACTTTGTTGTTGTTTTTCCCTCCTCCTGGCAGATCACCCATCATCCCTAGTAAGACAGACTTGTTATTTAGTAATATTCACTCTTAAGATTCATTTTACTTACCAGCTCTACTTACCTTGCAGTTTGTTTCCCAGTTCCAGCTCCTTCCGTATCTCCACGCTTCCTGTAAATAAATTATTTGTTAAACTTGATCTGTCTCCTGAATGCTTACTGCATGTAGGTCAAAAAAATATAAATATCTGTTTGCATCAGAATATCACATAAATCATAGCCAACATATTCTGTGAGATAATTTTAAATCAGCAGCATGAAGCTAAGGAGATCCAGCAGAACTGACTGTGACTGTTGCTGACTTCTACTGGAACACCAGAGTCCTCCCAAAACCTAGTTTGATCCAGCACCTGATGAGTGAGCTGATCAGCACCTTCCTTTGTGCCAAAACCTCCAAAGGATTCCTGAAATACCACTGCTTCAATTACAGAGGCATCTCAGTCTGACTACACAGGAAAATCAGCCTAGATGGAACTGCACCACCCTCCTGCACTAACGACATGTCATCTAAAAACCTGGAATCTACCACGGATTTCATAGAAGGCTGTATAGATTTACACATAAATGTGACATGTTCCCTTTAATTATGTAGTACCAAGTCACAGCAAATTTCATCTCAAAGCACTTTGAATCTGTCTTTGTGATTGATTTGACTTTTTTTTTTATATAGTGAAGTAAAGGTAAAATAAAACTAGAGGCACATGGTAACTCTGTAGGAGCTGCCATTGTCCAGTGCTCATGTGGGAGAATCTGTTGACAGGACAACTATTATTTGTGCACTCTACAAATCTTGTGTTTGTAGAATTGAAGAAGAAAACTTCCTTAAACTCTTAAGCCCAAGGGGTTTTGTGAAGTGTGAGCTCAAAATAACATGTCAAAATCTAATTTTTCTGAGAATTGACATACTAAACAATCTTTATGTTAATAGACTGCCTTTAGTTTTAACTGTTTTTGGCATTTGTAGAAATTGTTTATCAGCTTTTAGCCAATATTCTACTATTTCTGTGGATACCACATATGTTTATGTTGAACTACTGGAATTTGCATTAAAAAAAGTAGAAGAAAGCTAGAGTTAAATTCTTCCCCCAGTACTGGGGGTTGGGGCTTAACAGGTTAAAAAGTCCTTCTTGCAAGCCTTGTAGGCGACACCATGAACATGTAAAAGAATGTGCTCTGATAGAATGAGACCACAATTAAACGTTTTAGCCTAAATACTGCAAGATGCTATGTGCTATGAAAAATTAACCCTGGACATCACCCTGAGCCCACCATTACTACGGTCAAACAGAGTGGTGGGAGCATCTTGCTTTGGTCTTCTTTTGCAAGGACAGGAGAGCTCGTCTGAGTTAATGATGGATGAAGCTAACTGCAGAGAAATCTTAAAATTCCTCCCCAGGACACAGTCAGTTTTGCTGATGACTTAATTCATTAAGTGTGTTGAGAGAATATTACATCTAAAAGTTACATGACACTAGAACAAGAAGACTGGAGTTTAAACCCTTGTACAACAGATAGCAAAAAACTTGTGACTGAGGCGCAAATTCACCTGTCAGCAGGACACCGACTCTAAACACAGACAGAGCTACAATGGAATGGTTTAGATAAAAGCATATTCATGTGTTAGAATGGCCCAGTCAAAGTCCAAACTGAAATCCAGCTGGAAATCTGTGGTCAAGCTTGAAAACCAACTCACAGACAATCTTCTTCTAATCAAACGGAGCTACAGCTATTTTGTAGAGACAAAAAAGACTCAAATTCTCTCCATAAGTTTATAAAGCTAGCAGAGACCACCCAAAACTGGCAGCTGTTGTGGTACTAACTCTGAAATGAGAGAAAACTGCATGTGCACCTTTCAGATTTTTCTTTATAAAAATATTAAAAAGCATTTATTATAATTTCTCTACTTCATTTGCTTCCTTGTATAGGTCACAACATTTTTTGTGAAATTTGTAATATGAAAAAATGTGAAAAGGTCAAGGGGTATAAAATATTTTGCAAAGAGCCGTATATACGAGCAGTAAATGGTGGCAGGTCAGATATTTTTGTGAAGGTATTTCTAAAAGCAGGAAACACTAGTGTATCAGGCACAGACTGAGCAGTGAAACTGCCATATTGGATGTCAAACCTCCCTAAAAATAAGAACACCAGCAAATAGATCTGTTAGTAAGGAGTGAGTTTTATGTCTGCACATTTTCAGAAACCTGTACTCATTTTAAGCTTAATTCACATATAATTTTAATTTCTTTTCTGTGTTTAGTTAAAGGTTTAATTGTATTACTTCTGGAAAACAGAACTCTAAAACAGTGATTACGTGTCTACATTAACAGTTAAATAAAATACATCTTCATGTGGAAAAGATGAAGAAAATCCCAAACCAGCAAAATATGCAGTTAACGTCTGAGTTGACAGTGAATTAGGTAAGATAAACCTAAAGTGCACATTGTGTCGAATTTCTCACGGTCAATACATACATACATACATACATGCGTGCATGAAGAGTTGCTTGGACTGCATAACTGATGATCGCCATGCAGTCTGGCTGTCTACGTCTGTAAATATATTTGGTGGATGAAGGTGTAAAGGAGATTCTCTTCAGGAACAGTTATAGTGGAACTGAGTTTGACAATGTTTCTAAGGTGGTGAAAGGCAGTGTTCCAGAGGTGTTGCACATGAGCATCCTCCTCATGTGAATGTCATACAACAACAGTGTCATCAGTCAGAGGTTTCTTAAGAACTACAACTCTTAAAACTTTAATAATATGAGTTACAACATTTAATTTTACTTTTAGATGAATAAAATACTTTTGAATTGAATTGAACTGACCATCAAAAGTTAGATGAATGAGGAATGTCCTAGCCAGAAAAAGCCAAGCTGATTATATTGGTTCAGATTTGATGAGGGTGCTGGCTAGAACTGCTTCACTGTAGGAACTAGTGTGTGTTAGAAAGTTGTGTTATAGATGGTATGTCTATTTTCATGTATAGTTGCATGTCGTCAGCATAGAAATAGTATGAGATTGCAAATTAATTGATGACTGCCAAGAGGGAGGTTGGTACAATGTTAACAAAATAGGTCTAAGCACCGATTCTCGAGAAACCCCAAAGGTAACAGTGTACATCCTGGAAGTTAAGTCACCCATTCAGTCATATTCTGTTCCATTGGAGAGGTATGCTTTTAAGCAGGTTTATTCAGTAATACTTAGTCCAGTGGTGTTTTGTAGCCTGTTGAAAAGGAGGCGGTGGTCAATAGAATGAAATGCTACAGACTGGTGAAGGAGTACGAAGAGTGAGGGTAAACCTAATCGACAGCCATTAGCAGATCACAGGTGACGCTGACCAGGGCTGTTTTCTGGGTAAGGGCAGAATGGAAACCAGACTGAAACTTACTAAACATATTGTTGAGTGTGATGTGGTCCTGAAGTCAGGCAGCATTTACCTTTTTAGGAATCTTGGAGAGGAATGGGAGATTGGATATAGGCCTGTAATTTCCAGGGACTTCAGAATTAAGGAAGGGTTTTTTTTATTTTAAGAAAAATTCCGTTGTGTGGACCTCCAGAATACTGCTCATCCTGGAGTATTATTGTAGAAAAGTTGGTAATGTAGGAGGTCAACTGTCAGGGTGTCCAAGTTGATTGGACATTTGGGTTTGGTGTGGGTTGAGGAAAAATTAACCTTCACAAAAACAACTTTGGGGTCAGACATACCCAGATCCTAAACACATTGATTATTTCTAGATGAAAGATCAGTGATGAATAGATCTATGCTGTAGCCCCTGGTATGTGTAGGGACATCAACATGAGATCAAGACATTCCAATACATAAAGAGAGTCTTCATCAAGCTCAGAGAGAGTGTACACATAAATGCTTGAATCTCCAAGTATAATGATTTAAGCAGATGTGCAAAGGGTACAAATCTCTGGGAAGAAAGATGGATTTGGTTTAGGTGGCTGGCGGATTAGGAACATTGTTGCAGAAAGGACATAAGGTGTTTGTTTATGCTGTCATGGTCCTTGGGCTTGGCTTTGAATTTGATTGCATTTTGTATTTGTTTTGTTTGTGGTCACCTTGGGCATTCCATATTCAGTGGGCCTTTTCTGATTATTTTCCAAAGACCCTTATGTATTTATTCTGTTTATTAGCCTTAGCCTTGCAGTCCTGGTTCCTTCAGAACTGACAATTATATTGTTAATTCATTCACAAGTCTGTAATTCCACCAATTACTCCTCCCTAGTATATAAGCATTTTGGCCTGTACTCACAAATATTTGAGGAAACAACAACAAAAAAGGTGCTCCTAGTAATAAATTAAGAATAACTAGCTGATGATAGAATTTAGACTGGATTCAGAAATGTGTAAATCCTGATGATGATTTAGCAAAATGAAATTGTCACACAGCATCAACATGTTTGAACATAGCCTATTCACATGTTCATCATTATTGTGCTTTGCTTACATGCTGACAGGTGATATATATATATATATATATATATATATATAAATATTTGTACTCGTCGTCTACCGCTTTATCTGGCACCACGTTGCGGGGGCAGCAGACTTAGTAGAGATGCCCGAATGGCTGAGCTCCTCACCCTATCTCTAAGGGAGTGCCCGGCCACCCTATGGAGGAAGCTAATTTCATCCACTTGTATCCGAGGTCTTGTTCTTTCGGTCATGATCCCAAGTTCATGCCCATAGGTGTGGGTAGGAATGTAGACCGACCAGTAAATCAATTCACCACAAGAAACTGACACAGCATCCTCATTACTACGGCGGCCACAAGGATCCGTCTGTCAATCTACCGCTCCATTATACCTTCATCGATAAAAAGACCCTGAGATACTTGAACTACTCTATTTGAGGAAGGAGCTCCCCTTCAACCTGAAGAGGGCAAGCCACCCTTTGCTGGTCGAGAAATATGGCCTCGGACTTGGAGGAGCTGATCTTCATCCTGGCGGCTTCACACTTGGCTGCGAACCGCCCCAGTGCATGCTGTAGGTCTTGGCTAGAGACAAAAAGAAGAGAAAAAATCCAATGGTCCCCAAACCAGACCCCCTCCAGCCCCTGGCTACACATAGAAATCCTGCCTATTAAAATTATGCACAGGACCGGTGAAAAAGAGCAGCCCTGCCTGAGTCCAACATGCACCGGGAAAAGGTCCGACATAGTGCCGGCAATGCAGACCAAACTCCTGCTCCGCTTGCCCCCGACTCCATACTCCTGGAGCACCCCCCACAGGGCACCACGTGGGTCGAATGCCTTCTCCGGGTCCACAAAACACATGTGGACCGGTTGGGCACCCTGTAGAGGGTGAAGAGCTGGTCCAGTTTCCATGGCAGGGATGAAAATCACACTTCTCGTCCTAAAGCGAGGTTCAAATATCGGCCGGACTCTCCTCTCTAATATCCTGGCATAGGCCTTACCAGGGAGGCTGAGGAGTGTGTTCCTCTGTAGTTGGAAAACTCCCCCAGTCTCGCTTCATGCGAAGGGGGACCACCACCCTGGTCCTCCAGTCCAGAAGTACTGTCCCCACCGCCATGCAATGTTGAAGAGATGTGTCAGTCACGACAGCCCCACAACATCCAGAGATTTGAGGTAGTCAGGGCGCATCTCATCCACCCTTGAAACCTTGCCACCATGGAGGTTTTTGAACACCTCGGTGACTTCACCTTGGGTGATGAATGAGTGTCAGACTCCAAGTCCTCAGTCTCTGCCGACTCCAGGTCCCCGGTCTCTGCTTTCATCAGAGAAGGCATGACGGCAGGATTGAGGAGATCCTTAAAGTACTCATTCCACTGCCCAATGTCCCCAGACGAGGTCAACAACTTCCCACTGTAAACAGTTTCGGCGAAGCTCTGCTTACCTCTCCTGAGACATCTGACAGTTTGCCAGATTCACTTGGAGGTCGATCAGTAGTCCTTTTCCATGGCCTCATCGAACTCCTTCCAGGGCCGTGTTTTTGCCTCAGCCACAGCCCCGACCACAGCATGCTTGGCCTTATGGCACCCGTCAGCCACCATAGAGGTCCCACAAACCAACCACAGCTGATAGGACTCCTTCTTCAGCTTGACGGCATCCCCCTCTGCCGGTGTCCACCACTAGGTTCGGGGATTGGTGCCGTGACAGGCACCACAGACCTTAAGGTCACAGCTAAAGGCGGCAGCATCGGCAATATAGACGGAGAACATAGTTCACACAGACTGTATGTCTCCAACCTCCCAGGAAATCTGGTCAAGCTCTCCCAGAGGCGGGAGTTGAATACATCCCTGGCCGAGGGCTCCACCAGATGTTCCCATCTGCTGGTACCTGCTGCTTTCAGAAGCTAGAGAAGTGATTGCAGGCCATCAACCTTCTTCACAGATGAGGAAGTGTTGTAGATTGCCATTTAGGCTTAGGCTGCTGGTATCATGTACTGTACAACAAACACTTTTTCACCTCATTTCCTTATACATTATGTATATATTGCTTAGCTTATTGTACTTATCTAGAGCTTATTTATGTATATATGTTTTTTTGGGTTTTTCCCATTTTTGCCAAATTGTTATTTTTGAAAGCATTTTACATTCTGTAAATATTTAAATTATTCTGTACTATATTGTTTGTAATTTTGTTGACTTTTTATTTATGGTTATCCATTATTGTTATTATTATTTACTTATCCTTCCTAATATTACCGTACTAGAGGTGTGCCTTGAATCTGTCCTTCTGCTGAAACTATTTAATTCCCCCCTAGAGGGATAATAAAGTTTGTCTTATCTCGATTTTAATATTTGTATGATTGTTTGATTGAGGTAAAATTACTGAGGTAAAAGAAAAATCTTTTTTTTCTTAGAATGACGTCACTAGGAGCTACTTTTAGTCTTAGGATTTTTTGTGAATATGGGCCTAGTTTTCTCTCATTCCTTGTTAGATCCTTTGCTATTCTTCCATGCATTCTTAGTTCTCCTAAATTAGTCCCGAGTCAGTCTTCTGTAAGTTTTGGATTTTTCCAACATCATCTTGTGGAGGTGTTTTGCTGCAGGATGAACTGGTGCATCTGAGAAAATACATGGCATCATGAAGAAAGAACATTGTTTGGAAATATTGAGTAAGTCCTTAAGACATCAGCCAGGAAGACAGAGTTTGGGTCTTCAAATGGATAACGTTCTTAAGCAAACCACCAAATTAGTTACAAAGAGGCCTAAGACCAACAAAGTCAAAGTTTTGGGGGGGGGGCATCACAATGCCCTGATCTCAGTCCAAGAGAAAATGTTTGGGCAGAGATGAAAAATGTGTGTGAGCAAGGAGGTCTACAAACCTGACCCTGTTGCACCAGTTCTGCAAGGAGAAATGGGCCAAACATCAGGTGGTAGGAAACCCAAAACCTCTGAAAATGTTTTATAACTTGACAGTTATTCTACCAAATATGAAAGATATGCATGTAAATTCTAAAAATAGAAATATATTACGTAATCTTAAATGACATACTAACATAAGTTGTGGCAGAAGGCCACTCACACTGAGCCAGGTTCTGGTTCTGCTGGAGGTTTCTTCCTGTTAAAGGGAAGTTTTTCTTTCCATTGTAAGTACATGCATACTTAGTATGAGGGATTGCTGCAAAGTCAACGACACATTGTAAGGTTTTCTTAGATAAACGTTTTAACCAACATTTAGTTGGTTAAAAAGTTTTAGTCTGATTTATTGTCAGACATTTGGAAATAAAGATATATATCTTTTTATACAGTGTATGTAATATCTGCTTACAGCTGTATTATGTCATAGTCCATAAAATCTTCAGCTCTATCACACTTCACACTATTTACATACATTTTTAAAAACTTGGGCACATCCCTTTTTGAAATATAAAACCCTAGCATTCAAAGATCTGAATTTCTTTTCCCAAGCCTAAGCATACTATACCATAGTGTACATGGGGAAATTTCAAAAGATCATACAAAAAACAAGTTTGCATTCACACACCTCCATGCACGCGCATGTACATGCACACACACACACACACACACACACACACACACATACTAAATTGAGGGTCATTTACAATTGTCACTTGATAATATGATCATGCAGGTAGCTTTCACAAAAACTATCTATGGTAAAAATTATGCAACACAATTCTTAAGCTCTTCATATCTATATTATGTCAGCTAGGTGACAAAAAATAGCACAAGTTTTTGACACTGCTTGTTAATTTGTGTGATGGAGTAAGCGAGTCCTACCTTGCAGCCCTCACACGCACTGACACCATAGTGGTATCCGGAGGATTTGTCCTGGCAGACGAAGCAGGGCTTGTAGACTCTGGGAGGAGGTGGTGGTGATGGCGGGCTGGGGACAAGCTCTTCCGAACTGGTGCTCTGTGTTTCAATGGCTGCAGGGAATGCAAACAAGAGGAGTATGAAAAGGCCTGTTCTAAAATGACTAAATAACTGAGTTAATGTTCTTTTTATTTTAATCCTGAAGGAAAAACAAAACTTTGTAGGTAAAATTTTTTCTCTTCATAAAACAAGAAACGTGCATTGTGCAACAGTTGTTATGACAACTTTACAGTTAATTTGTGATTTGGTCCTGATAGACTGGCTGAGTTATTCCAATTTACTCTTGTCCTGATTCATCTTACATTTTATGTAAAGACATAAAAAAGACTGTTATGGTTAAACTACTCGGATTAAGTATGTTTTAGATTACCTACATCTAAACAACAGATTTGACTTGAAGGGTTCAAGTCAATTTAACTCAAACACTATGCAAGTCTTAACCATTGAGCACTACATAATTTTATGTATGAACTTCTAAATACCTCGCACATGACACCATGTGTAAGTATAAGTAGTAAATATAAGTATAAATATAAATAGAACCAAATTGGTTACAACAATTCTGCAGATTTACACAGAGAGAAAGTATCAGTTCATTGTAATGTCCAGATACAAGTTATTGTAGTATTAAAATGCCACAATATTTCAATATTTCAGGTCTGGCTAAGCTCTAATTATTGAAAGCATGTTACTTCATCTGACGAAAGAAACCATCATTGTAAATCCTGAATATGAAGTTGAGGGTTTTAAACTTGACAGTTTATTGTATCCATTTTTGATACAAATCCTGAGATAAAATAACTTGAACCAGTGACTCTGTGTGGTATTGGTTAACAAGCATAGATATAGAAATAGATCCTTCCTTGTGTGTAAGATTAATATATAAGGCAGCTGAAACCAGCTTGTTGGACTTTGGCTGTTTGTTCAACCTGAGCTCAATTAAACAGTTCAGAACTGTCATTACAATAGATACTAATGATGCTGAGCTTGGCATCTACTCTCAGAACTTCACGCCTGATCAAACCTAAATGGGAAAGTTCTACACAGAACAGGGGTTCTTTAAAACGCAGCTTAAAATGTATTTACCCACTATTTTCAAAAACACATTTTGAACACCTCTGAAGTAAATAAGCATACCAATAAATAGTCTATTCAGTTCTTTCTCAGTCTCTCAATCACTTAAACTTCTGCAGTCTGCAGTTGACCCTGTTCAGGCCTGTCTTATTAGGCTTAAGCTGGTTTTAAATGCAGATAAATCAATGGGGTCAAGAGGTAGAAATTTAAATTGTCAGACTCTGCTAATATTTAGGTATTTTAATTGATGAAAAAGAATCTTTTAAACCTTATGTTGATAAACTGATTCAGTGGGATCTTAAATTGGGTTTCTTGATCAATTCAACCTTTCTCCCCCTGATGGATTATGGAGATCTGTTTTTCATGAACACTTCAGCCCAGTATTTGAAAAAATTGGATACGGTATATCATTGTGCTCTGCGTTTTATGACTGCAGCTATCATGTACATCACTGTACTTGTATGCTACAGCAAATTGTTCATCTCTAACAGTCTGCAGACTCTCTCACTGGGTGTTTCTTAACTAAAAATGCATTCTTGAGCTTCTTCCTATATATTTATGCTAATCTCTGCATAGGAAATTAAACATTTATGATCTGTGCTCCCAGGACATCATCTTGATGCAGGTCCTTAAAGTCAGAACTGAACTGGGTAAAAAGGCCTTTACATATTCTGCTCCTGCTACCTGGAAAAACATATAAAAGGATTTAAAACTTTCTTCTTTTTTTAACTTTAGATTAATTTAAGTCAGTTTTAGGACAGAGGCATTGTGATATCTCAAGGGTACTCTTGAATTGTGAAACTGTTGTTTAAGTGTTTGTATACTTGGTCTTGTTTTTGGTTTTGCTGTATGTTCAACGTTGCTGTCTTGGCCAGGTCACTCTTTGAAAATACGTTTTAATCACAATGAGTTTTTGTTTTCTAATTGTATGGATGAATGAATATGATGGATATTTCTGCTCCACGGATTCAGCGGAGACTTCCTCCCATTTTATCCGATGAAGGCAGTCTGATTAATGCCAGCTGCTCTCTGCCTGTTCCCTCCTCCTGAATACACTGGTTCACTTAAGGACCGTTAATACATTTCCGAACCAAACATGCAGTTTAATAGTGGTACTGTTTTGTATGTTTTGGGGGAAATGTTTTTGCATCTAAACAGCTGATTTTTTGTGTAATCAGCTGGTTTATGATGTTATTAAAAACAGCGCCACCTACCTGCATGTAATTCAGAAAGCTGATGTGTCCATTTTCTTCTCTTTCAGCCTCCAGGCTGGTTTATGATTTGTAAATAGTAAAATTATATTTCAGTTTGACCCGCTCCGGCCATTGTGGCCCTTAATTTTATATTCACTCTTGAGTTTTATTAGCTTTTGCCTGTACTACCTCTTGGAAAACGTTCTAATTTCTTTTGGTTTCATGGCCAATCAGTAAACTGCAGTATGTTCATGCCCCATGTAGCCCCGTACTTGCTCAGGTGCAGGGACCAAAAACTAGGTACAAGGGCAGAAAAAAAAGGAAAGGAAACGCTCTCAAAGCAGGCCAAGTGAAGTGGACCAGGGCTAAATAGAACCAGTGACAAAGGAACATGGGGTCTCTTAGTCTGGTTCAATAGGTTACACAAACATGGGGAAAACTCCTAACTTGACAGATGTCCAGAAGACAGTCTGAAGCTGATTGTTTACAGTGTTGTATCCAAAGATTTCCATAGAAAGTTGAGTAGAATAAAATTGTGTTTGGCAAAGGAAAAGAACAAACTAAGGAATTTAGGTGAGCTTCACAAGGAGTGGGCTTAGGTTGGAGTCAGCGCATCAAAAGCCACTATGCACATACCAATTCCACGCATGGGCTACAAGCGTCTTACCTGGGTTAAGGAGAAAAGGGACTGGACTGTTGTTCAGTGGTCCAAAGTTCTCGTCAAAAAATCTATTTAGATGAAAGAAAAGTTTGCATTTCATTTGGAAATCCAGGTCCCAGAGTCTGGATGAAGAGAGGAGTGGCACATAATCCACTTTGCTCGAAGTCCAGTGAGACGTTTCCACAGTCAGTGATGATTTGGGGATCCATGTCATCTGCTGGTTCTGCACCAATGGGTTATCTAAAGTCCACATTCAACGTAGCCATCTACCAGAACATTTTAAAGTACATCATGCTTCCTTCTGCTGACAAGTTTTATGGAAATGTTGATTTCATTTTCCAGCAGGACATAGCGGCCCACACTGCCAATGGTACCAAAAGCTGGTTCAATGACCATGGTGTTACTGATTGGTCAGCAAACTGGCTCTATGTACTGTAGTATTGCCAAGAGGTAAATGAGAAACACCAGACCCAACAATGCAGATGACCTGAAAGCTGCTATCAAAGCAACACAGGCTTCCATTACACCTCAGCAGAACCACAGGCTGATCACCTCAATGTCAAACGACATCGATGCAACTATTTAACGATATAAAAAATTTTTCAAATGCACCTGTAATTACAGAATCTTTAAAAAACGTTGACAACGTATTTGTGCTGGGAAAGAAATTGTGATTTTTAGATTTCTTGCTATTTAGAATGTTAAAATGTCATCTCTTCACCCCTCCAACCCTAGAACCTCCTGGGGCAGGAGTGTAGCTCCACCTGTAGCAGAAACCTGTGTGTTTTGCATCACATTGTAGTGTTATGCAGATTTAGAGCCACATTTACTTTGTTACAGTTGAGAATCAACCACATGAACAAACAAAGGACTGTGTTTAACTTCACATGCCTATCATATCCCAGAATTTACTGCATTTTACACCTGAGTGTGAAGTAAGGCTGTTAGCCGAGTGACTTTCTAGGAAAGAAAGGATCCCCGGTGATGTCAAAAAGCTATACAAATATGGCAAAGAGACAGGAATTGAGAGGCGACTGTGGCTCAGTAGGAAGAGTAGTTGTCTTGCAGGTTGTGGGTTCGATTCCAGCTTCCTCCTGCCATATGTCAATGTGCCCCTGGGCAAGGCACGTGACCTCAAGTTGCCTACCGATCTGCGTATCGGTGTATGAATGTGTGAGTGTTAGTGAGTGCGATTGGGTGAATGTGGCTCTAGTGTAAAGCGCTTTGAGCGGTCTGTGTGACTGGAAAAGCACCATATAAGTTCAGTCCATTTACCAATTTCCAGAAATTCTTGGTCACCTTAAGGACCACACTGCATTGCAGAACTTTAGCTAGATATCTGTCCTGAACTTGCTGGCCAATTTAAACATTTCCCCCTCTTTAAAGAACTGTGGATTCTAACCAGAGACCAGCTGGTTTGTGTAACCAGCGGTCCAGCAGAAGGAAGATTTAAACCCAGACCTTCAAAAGAGAAACTCTGGCCCTTTCTCCTTTCGATGTACCGTTTCCCTGCAGCCCTGGAATCACAGACGGAGTGCTGCCCTAGTCCATTCAGCTCCAGCCAGTCTACCTGGACTTTGATCCTGAGGAACTGCATGCTTCAACAAGCAATCACAGTTACACACAAACATACATACACTCGTTTGATTGTTATATTGCTGCATTGAGAGTTATTATGCTTCTGCTGATTGCGTTTTGTTTTGTAGTTTTGGTTAAAAGTAAAAGGTTTAGTGATAACTGTTAGGGTGACTTAAAGAGAAGTTCTTTGTGCTTATTCTTCAAAACTTAATTATATATATTCATAGCCAAACAAGGTAAAAATGTCCCAATGTTATAATTATTATCACAATCTTTATTAAACAGAATCAAGAAAGAAATGAAGAGTACATGGCAGCTTGTTACATGCAGCTCCATTTAGATTTTATGTCGTTTTCTTTTTTTGTCTCTCACTAATTGTATTCAAGTTCTGATCATTTAGATTACTGGAACAATTTAACCATTACAACCATTAGAGGCATTGGACTATTTATTGTTTTAAAGTTTTTCCTGCTCTTCAGTTTATTTCACAGGCAACCAGAGAAGACTACAGTTTTCTTGTTACTGTCCAGGCAGACAGGGACACCATAGAGAGAGGGGGAAGGGGCATGCGCTGATGCTGGTGTAACACCAAACATTTCACTGTCAAGGGCCGACTTGCACCAAGGATAATGAACAACTAGTAGTCTTTATGAAACTGTACTATCTACTGAGAGAATTCACTACAGTTGTTGCTATTAGTGTTTACATCCCACCAGCACCAGAGACTGAAGCAGCGTGTGACGTCACTAACTCTAATGTTGCCAGACTACAAGCAAGATACAGGGAAACATTTTTAACAATGTCTCTCTCTCTCTCTCTAACACACTGCTGACTTTCTGTTAGTGGATGGAGCTACAAGGGGAAGCAGGACTATGAACCTTTTATATGCAAATGTGAGGGATGCATATGAATCCACTCTGCTGCACCAATCACAATATGGTGCCTCTTACTCTATTCACCCGGCTGTGAAAGACAAATGATGTGTCACAAATGTGTTACAGAGTATATCAACTTCGGTGTTGACAATTGTTTACCCAGTATAGAAATCTGGTTCTTCCCAAACAACAAGCCGTGATTGACCAACAACATAAACGTACTGGTGAACATGAAAAAAAGAGCCTTCAGAAAGGGTGTGAAGGGACAAGGTCAAATCACTGCAGAAGAAATTGAAAGTGAAATTCAAGAAGAGGAGAAAACAGACTTATAAATTCAGAATTGAGGAGCAGATGCAGCAGGTTGAGATGAAACAGGTGTGGGATGGCGTATGACAGATCATGGCACTGGAGAAGAAGAGAGGAGTGCTGCCTGATAGTGACCAGAGATATGCAGATTATCTCAATTTGTTCTTCAACAGATCTGACAGCCTGATCTCAGTCTTTTTGCTACTGCCATACCACTGCACTCTTTAGAGGTCAGAAATCTGCTCAGGATCTGCTCCAATCTGTTGTGTGAGATTCTCATAGATCTGTATAACCTGAGCCTGCATCTGCAGAGGATTCTCACTTTGTGGAGAACATCCTGCATGGCTTCTGTACTCAATTACAAACGTCCTAAAACCATAAGGACAAAAGGCTTGTGGCTCTCACCACACACATCATAAGGACCCTAGAGACTAGTCCTTGCTAACATCAAACCATGTTGAATGTGTTCATGTATCCTCTACAGTTTGCGTACCAGCAGCACATCATATAGGCAACAGGCTCATTTACATGCTCCAAAGAGTGCATGCACACTTGATACTCAGACCTGATGTAAATTTTTAAGAGCTGAGGTGTTGAAGCTCAAGAAGAGTGCTGTGGACACTGAGATGATGAAAAAGAAAGAAGTGTCAGGAAAAGGTTGTTTGATTGTAAGCAATGTTGCAATTTTCAGCAATACTATAGCAATTACATGAGTTCCTAACATAATTATCATTTCAGTTTTTATAATGAATATGCTCAGGTAAACATTACCTAACAATCTCTGGCCAGCTATGAGCTAGTGATAACTAGAGGAATGGTCCAAAATACCTTGTTGATGTCAGAGATCAGAGAAGACAGTAAGGCCAGTTACACACTGACGGGAAGGCCAGTTATTCATCTAGCACCTCAAATAGCTACTGGTTACAACCAAGGTATGCAGAATACCATCTGTGAATGCACAACTCATCTGACCTTTAAGCAGATGTGCCACAGAAGCAGAATACCAAACCAAGTGCTATCTCTGCCAGTTAAGAACAGGACACTGAGGCTGCAATTCACACAGACTCACCAAATCTTCATAATAAAGACAGGTAAAAAGGGGCCTGCCCCAAGGAGTGTCTTTTTAGCTGCAACATTCAGACGGTTGGGTCAGAATGTGGTGTAAACGACAAGAAAGCATGGATTAATCCTGTATCAGCAGTTCAGCTTGCTATTTGTGGTGTTACAATTTGGAGAATAGTTTATTGGTAAAACTACAGTGAGAAGCTGAAAAACAGGTTGTGCAAATGACTGCTTAAATGTGGAGGAACCTGTAGAGCATCACCAGACACACAAGCCCAATCCCTCCACACTGTGATGACCTCCTGTCTGGCTGATGAGCCCAACAGCTTCTACAGCAGGTTTGAAAAACAGCCATTCACACCTTCCACCAACTCATCCACACCCTAGACCTACACAAAAGGACTATCTAAGTCCTGCACCTCACCTGCAAATGACTGCACCTCAGAGGACTGTCACAGATCACACCACTGTTATTTGTCTGATCAATGACATCTGTGGGTAGGCTGGTCCACTGACAAAGTGAACGCCCCGTCCCCAACAACACAGCATCAACTGTAGATCTGAGGTGGTCCTCTCACATAGATACTGTTCAAAAGAAGGCCCAGCAGAGGTTGAATTTTTTACGGCCAATTAAGGACTACAACATGCCTCAGGAGATGCCGGTCATCATCTACACCCCCACCCATCTGTCCTGTGCTCACCCATCACTGTCTGGTTTGGTTCAGCCACAAAACAGAACAGGACCAGAACAACAATGACAGAATAAAGTACCACTGTTACTCTGAAATACAGAAAAAGCATCAATATTATCTTACAGAAGTAAGTAAGTTTTTTTTCACAACCTTTAATTTAAAAATAGTATAAATCATTTTACCTAATTAGTCAAACCCCTTTCAGGTGGTAGTCTTACATTGTCCAAACATTTAAGTTTAAGATATTTAGTAACTTTACCAGAACGAGTCCCACGGTCCCAAAAAATAAAACGCAGAACAGGAAACTGAAACAAAATCCAAATTAAAAACTCTTTTTGGAACCTTAACCAAAAAGAAAAAGTCTTAATCATCATGACATTTCGCACCAAGATCCAACGTACTTGCTATATGAAGTGCAGGTGAAAACACATTAAAATGAACTAAAAAAGCACAATGACATTTTATTTTCAGTCATGCATTTTCTTTTGTTGCACCTTAGGGCACAAGGCCAGTTTTCTCATTTCTAGACTAGCGCACCTTGGTGTAACTACAGTGAAAGCTTTGAATCAGAGAAATACTATTAACTGAACAAAGCACAAGGCCAACAGAAAATCGTTTTCTTATAAAATTATTTATCTCCAGTCATTTTCTACCGCTTATTCCATAATGGGTTGCAGGGGAGCTGGTGCCTATCTCCAGCAGTCTATGGGCAAGAGGCAGGGTACATCCTGGACAGGTCACCAGTCCATCGCAGGGCAACACACAAACAACCATGCACACACTCATTCACCTAAGGGCAATTTAGAGTTACCAATTAACCTAACAGGCATGTCTTTGGACTGTGGGAGGAAGCCGGAGTACCCGGTGAGAACCCACGCATGCACAGGGAGAACATGCAAACTCCATGCAGAAAGACCCCTGGCTGGGAATTGAACCCAGGACCTTGTTGCTGCAAGGCAACAGTGCTACCAACTGCGCCACCGTGCAGCCCTATCTCTCCATTTGTCATATATTGGTGCAGAATACATGCAGATCATGCATCTCTGACTTTTTGATGTGGAATAATTTAGAAGAGAACATGCTCTTCAACAACTCCCATCCAAAAGTTTACTCACTGTCACTGATTGTCTCTTATCAGACATGTAAGTGAATCAGGGTGTGCACATATGGTGGTTATGATGTATGGCCAACAGAGCACAACAGCATTGTGCCTTAGCCTTCACCAGGTGGTGCAGGCACTTTAACATACATCTAGAGGAAAAATACTTTTGGCTGCTGATATTCTCTTGGTGCATTTGTAACAGCTGGGTGGTTCCACGCTGACGAGAGGCAGGGCAACAATAAAGATGGACTGCCTATTTAAAACTGATGGCTGCTTCTAAAAGGCAGCGTGGCCACCTGCAGACAGATGGGACACATAAGTGTGCATGCATTGCAGCACCCTGTGTGTGTGGACTTGCGTAAGAGTGTGTGTGGATGGTCATTGGGTACCTGTATAGGCTATATCAGGTGAAGGGAGCCTTTTTCCATTTTCTGGGTGATTAAACCTTGAGTTGACTTCGCTGCATGTTAACACACACAGAAAGCTGTATCAGACACAGAAAAACTGGTGACAGACAAGCATCCACAACTACTCTGGCTTTTTGGAGCAGGCAGTGAAAAATGCATGGCTGCAGCAGCTCCTGAACTCTTAGCCTCTGGCTGAACCTTCCAGTAGGGTTGGACAGGAAAGCACACACTCCCTGCTGGAGGTCGGACTGAATGTGGGGAACAACTAGAGAAAACAGCTACTCTGATTGGTCTATTTACTGGAACTGAGACTATTGACACCAGCTGCTTGGTGATCCACTGCAGACACTGGCTTTTGTTATGCATAAAAAGAATGTGAACCATATTTCATTTCAGAGGATTTATATATCAGGGCATAATACAATTCTTTGGTCTTTGCCAGGTTCCAAAATTATTTAAATCTAAGCTCAATGGTCTATTCATGGCCTGGGCCAACATAACATGGTCTGAAAAAAGCTGCCGCTGATCATTCAATATGTTCTACCTTCCTCTAGATGACAGGAAATAAGCCAGTTTGAGCAAGACTTGCAGAGTTGCACTGCCCCTCCGCCTCCCGTTGCGTTGTAGAAGTGTATTCTTCTCAAGGTTTGCTTTTGCAAAGAGACAGCAAACTATTTCCCAAAAAACAATAAAGATCATGGCCTTGATACCAGAAGAGCGCCCTCTATCACTGTTCTTCTGCTAACACTTTTTGTAAAACAAGCGGAGAGTTCCCGTGTCTACCTGTAAAAACAGCAGCTTAACAAGCAGGGCTATGACACAGCTACAGCTAATTAACAAACTAATACTAGCTTGTCAGTGTTATGTTGAAGCACAGAATTCAAAGAAGACATCCAGGCATTTTCATGTGCTGCTAAATGTGTTTGAGTGACTTTTATATGTGAAACCTGGTGCAAACACAGATTCACTCCTAAAATAGAGAATATGTGCACACCCTGATTCACTTACATGTCTGATAAGAGACAATCAGTGACAGTGAGCAAACGTTTGGATGTGAGTTGTTGAAGAGCTTATTCTCTTCTAAATTATTCAGCATCAAAAAGTCAGAGATGCATGATCTGCACGTATACTGCACCAATATATGACAAATGGAGAGAAAAACTAAAATCATTTTATAAGAAAACTATTTTCTGTTGGCCTTGTGCTTTAATCACACAATATTATGTCTTTGATTCCAAAATTGGATGGTAGTTACGCCATGGTGTGTTAGCCAGAAATTAGAAAACTGGCCGTGCGCCCTAAGGTTCAACAAAAGTGTTTGCATCTCTATGCATTTTATGCAATTTGCTTTATAACTTCAGTGCAGAAATAAAGCAAATTGTATATTACTGACAGGTATATTCTGTGCAATAATATTCTTGTCAGGACTCGCTAAATGGAGGATCCCGCAATGCAGACTAACAGGCAGCATGACGGTAAGTGAAAAACTCTTTAATTAACAAAAAACTCACTCATACAAAGAGGCAGGAACAAAACAATAAACGGGCAGGCAAGACAGGCTTGGCATGATCCAAAGAACAATCCAGAAAATGTTTAGGCAAGCAATAAACAGAACAGGTGTGTATATATGGAGTGTGAACCAGGTGAAGCAAGAAGACAGATTAGCTTGGAGCAGGTGAACCAAATAAAGAATAATTGACAGACAGAACAAAACATGGCTGGAGCAAAACAGAGACTCTTGAATACAAACTAACAGAAACTAGAAAAACATGAAACTAAAGCATAACCAGATCCAAAAACCAAACTTGACAAAACATGAACTAGAAGACAAAAACTAAAGCATGACCAGAAAAATAATAATCAGAAGCATGATTCAAAAACTGTGAAAAACATATAAGAAAAAACCAGAAACCAAACAACCCCAAATCATAAAAATCTTTAGAACTATAACTTTGATTTTAAACCTAAATTTGCACCTTGATCTGTACTCTCTGCAGAGCTGTTTCCCTTCTGTTGTAAATAAAAGAAAGGCAATCATATAATAAGATTTGTTCGTTAATGTTTTAAGTGAAAGCTTGCTATTTTTGCTCAAGGTTCCACAGAATCAGTGATCCATGCTTTGTCTGTTCTCTCTTTGTCCTTTTATCTAGGTCTCCCAGTCAGAAAATCAGTGACATGTAAAACTGTGCCCACATGCTTCACACAACCAACAGATGGCAAAGAACCTGAAGCAAAGTCTGGCGCTGCACACAGGCAATTTAACACACCAATGCCACTTTGGAAATTAGGACAAAGCTGCTCTTCTGCTGCAGATAATGGCAGTGTGTGCTTTAAATTTAACACTGACTTTAATTTAAATAGAAAAAAAAATCAAAGTTGCGACCATAAATTACAGGATTGGGGTAAACCTGACAAATTAACAGATTGCCAGAGGTAGGATAAATAAAAGGACAAACATGGAAATGGGAAGGGAAGCATTTCCTGAAGCTCCTCAGGGTATTGGTTTATTTGGTTTGTGTTAAGCAGAAAGCTTTGGTAATCTGAGTGTGAACTGGTTGGCAGAGCCAGAGAGGATTAGGGGAACATTACTCCCAGTCAGTACACATCCTTCTCCATGTTGCTGACACTTGGTTCAGTTTTCAAGTGTGTTCCATGCAAGAGCGCTGCTCACATCCAGCAGTCACAGTCAGAGGAAACGGTCAAAGTTCACGAAGAGCACACCGAATTACAGCTTTACTCCACGAACACTTTTCACAGAGAGGAATATTTTACTCTAGAGCTCTAACACATGATATTAACAATGGCCTAATAGTCATTTACTTGATGTAATGAGGGAAGCAAAAAGTGTGGAGCAGATAAAATCTGGTATAATTCAGTTCAGCTTCTTGATGTAGAACCAGTTCACATTTTGCTTTATGGGTGTTCACAAGAAAAACAGGTCCAATTCATTTCCAATTATAGAGAAATACACAATAAATTAGAATCATACAAATGCAACGGAATCACACAGACAGATTAGAATCAAAGACACAGTCTGATCTGACGGTAAATGTGATACATGACAAAAATAATGTGATTTATAACGTCAATATGTTATCTACGTAAGGAAGCTGAGCCTCCTGAGCGAGCGTCTATTGACAGTGGAAAGGAAGGAAGCTCGAGCAAAACCAGTATGTGTGAGCAGCTATCTGCCATAACTAACTGGGGGGTTTGAGAAGACTGAAAGCAAACACAGAACGCGGAACACTGGTCCAGGAGCACTTTCTATGGGAAAGAAAGTCTGAGTACACAGGGCTCCTTCCTCTGTCCAGGAAACAGATGACATTTCACATTATTTCACATTCAATTCAATTTAGTTTTATTTATATAGCGCCAATTCACAACACGTCGTCTCAAGGCACTTCACAACAGTCAGGTTCATACATTCCAATTAATCCTAACCATTGAACAGTGTAGTCAGATTCAGTTATTTATTCAAATTGGATAAAAAGTTTTTCTGTCTAAGGAAACCGAGCAGATTGCATTCAGTCAGTGACTTCCAGCATTCACTCCTCCTGGATGAGCATGTAGAGACAGTGGACAGTCACTGGTGTTGACTCTGCAGCAATCTCTCATACTGAGCATGGATGTAGTGACAGTGGAGAAGAAAAACTCCCTTTTAACAGGAAGAAACCTCCAGCAGAACCAGGCTCAGTGTGAGCGGCCATCTGCCACGACCGACTGGGGGTTTGAGAGAACAGAGTAGAGACACAAAGAGAACAAAGAAGCACTGATCCAGGAGTACTTTCTATGGGAAGGAAAAGTAAATGTTAATGGATGTAGCTCCTTTAGTCGTTTAACCTAGAAAGAAAGAACAGATAAACTCTGAGCCAGTTTTCAAGGTTAGAGTCTGAAAGAGAGCACATATAGTTAGTTACAGTAAAAGCTCAGTCAATTGCCATGTCTAGGAGAGAGAAAGGGTTAAACACTGACAGGGCCATGTGGGTCATCGGTAGAGGGTGAGCATTAAGTTGTTGCCAGCAGAAACTTGGACGATGCCCCTCTCCAGAAAGGTGTCACAGGTAGACACAGAGTCAGGCCAGGTGTAGCTTCTAGGAAGAGAAAGAAAGAACAAAGTTAAAAGCTGAAATAACAGCAAAAAATTGGAGAGTAGTGTGAGAATGTAGCGGAGAGTGAAAGTGGTCATTATGTCCTCCAGCAGCCTAAGCCTATAGCAGCATAACTACAGAGATAGCTCAGGATAACCTAAGCTACTCTAACTACAGGGGTTGGACAATGAAACTGAAACACCTGTCATTTTAGTGTGGGAGGTTTCATGGCTAAATTGGACCAGCCTGGTAGCCAGTCTTCATTGATTGCACATTGCACCGGTAAGAGCAGAGGGTGAAGGTTCAATTAGCAGTGTAAGAGCACAGTTTTGCTCAAAATATTGAAATGCACACAACATTATGGGTGACATACCAGAGTTCAAACGAGGACAAATTGTTGGTGGACGTCTTGCTGGCGCATCTGTGACCAAGATAGCAAGTCTTTGTGATGTATCAAGAGCCACGGTATCCAGGGTAATGTCAGCATACCACCAAGAAGGACGAACCACATCCAACAGGATTAACTGTGCATGCAAGAGGAAGCTGTCTGAAAGGGATGTGCGGGTGCTAACCCGGATTGTATCCAAAAAACATAAAACCACGGCTGCCCAAATCACGGCAGAATTAAATGTGCACCTCAACTCTCCTGTTTCCACCATAACTGTCCGTCGGGAGCTCCACAGGGTCAATATACACGGCCGGGCTGCTATAGCCAAACCTTTGATCACTCATGCCAATGCCAAACGTCGGTTTCAATGGTGCAAGGAGCGCAAATCTTGGGCTGTGGACAATGTGAAACATGTATTGTTCTCTGATGAGTCCACCTTTACTGTTTTCCCCACATCCGGGAGAGTTACGGTGTGGAGAAACCCCAAAGAAACATACCACCCAGACTATTGCATGCCCACAGTGAGGCATGGGGGTGGATCAGTGATGGTTTGGGCTGCCATAGCATGGCATTCCCTTGGCCCAATACTTGTGCTAGATGGGCGCATCACTGCCAAGGACTACCGAACCATTCTTGAGGACCATGTGCATCCAGTGGTTCAAACATTGTATCCTGAAGGCGGTGCCGTGTATTAGGATGACAATGCACCAATACACACAGCAAGACTGGTGAAAGATTGGTTTGATGAACATGAAAGTGAAGTTGAACATCTCCCATGGCCTGCACAGTCACCAGATCTAAATATTATTGAACCACTTTGGGGTGTTTTGGAGGAGCGAGTCAGGAAACGTTTTCCTCCACCAGTATCACGTAGTGACCTGGCCACTATCCTGCAAGAAGAATGGCTTAAAATCCCTCTGACCACTGTGCAGGACTTGTATATGTCATTCCCAAGATGAATTGACGCTGTATTGGCTGCAAAAGGAGGCCCTACACCACACTAATAAATTATTGTGGTCTAAAACCAGGTGTTTCAGTTTCATTGTCCAACCCCTGTATAAGCTTTATCAAAAAGGAAAGTTTTAAGCCTAGCCTTAGAAGTAGACAGTTGGTCCATCTAGAGCCCACTGATGGCCATTTTTATACTAAAAACCACAATGATTGGGATACCTCTCTCTGTCAGATTGACCATAACCATTCTAGTTCTAGTTAGGATTTACCTGAAGAAAAAGCCGTTATCACTGACCAGTTGTTGTCAAGCTGGTTAAAAAATTTACCTGCACTCACTTGCCTACAGTTTAACCCCACAGCAGCAACTACAACAACAGGGTTAAGCCAACACTCTACAACCATCTCGACAGGTGAAAGCACTTCAGGTGTTTTCATAAAGGTGACCAGGAAGTTCAAATGGTCAGAAAAGCAGAAGATAAAGGGGTAGACAGCTGAGAAAAGGAGCAGAGAATCTGGCCACTGGAATGAAAAAAGGATTCTTTTGAATCCGCTGGTGTTTGTGGCCTTAAAGGCGTTTCAGCAGAAAGAACATATCTCAGTCTGCCAGACATTTTGGGTGCAGCCGAAAACTGATATCTGAAAGAAAATCTAATTTCATATTTCGGTTCTATGTGGTGACAGTGAGGGAATGTGCCTAAAAACAATTCACCCCTTTCATATGACAAAAAAAGAGTAGTTGTCTTTTAATTGGAAAGTTGTGGGTTTGAATCCAGCTTCCTCCTGCCACATTTCTGTGTTCCCCTGGGCATGGCACATGTATCGGTGTATGAATGTGTCTGCTAAAGCTGATGTCACCATTATCTTGCCTTGTACAATACACATTTTTGAAAAATGTGTCTTGGGTCTAAAGATGATGAAGCAGAGTTTGTGAAACATCAAGTTCTGTTAAATCTACTAGATCTTTACATCCACTGTATAAAAAGACAAATAAGCCTATTTTACCCTCAATGTCTTACATGAAATCAGAACCTTTTCTGTTTTAGTTCTGTAAGGATTACCAAAATTATTCCTATATGCTCAATGTCAAAGACAGAGGTTTTTTGTTTTGTTTTTTACTTTTTTTTTTACTTATGAAGTGTACATACAGGGAAACATTATGCAGAAAACAATTCCTCAAATCTGGCAGCAACAACCACATGGTAACAGGATGCTATAAAAGCTTGTGCTGTTGTCCAACAGGTCCATAAAACTTTGACATTCTCAGCTCAAAATACTGCTGGTGAAATGTTACTGGACATGCTCTATGAACCATGGTTATCATTATGGAAACTCTGCATACAAACTGGCTGGAAAGTTATGTGTAACAACTGCTCCCCATAATTGTTGTCTTAGCTAACACCCATAGCAGTGCTGGTTCTTACATTCATGACAACCTGAACAAGCCTTTGCTATTGAACCATTTTCACAAAAATCTAAATAAAACCTATATAATAAAATGTATACAAAAAAGAATATATATATTTTTTTCTTCTGTCAGCAGTAAACAAAGAATATTTTTGCATTTCTGAAGTTAATTTGATTTTTAATGTGACCTAAAACTGACTGGAGATTTGGTTGGACTCTTTTCAATGAATATTCAGATCTGGATATTCTATCCAGGCATAGCCAGAACCTGGACAGATAGATTATACAACAATAGAACCACCTAAGAATTGTCAATGTTGATGTTAAGAAATCAACCCAGTGTCCCAGCTGTACCTGAACGGAGCATGCCTAGCTGTTGGGAAGATCCCCTCTCATCAACAGGGATTCCTCTGATTTGCATCTAATAGATGTACCACTTTAGGCTGATTGGATGCTCCAGATAGCCATTTGGACCTCAGCTGATTTTTCTCCAGAACCAGTGATGTATACATTCAGTTTGACGTTGTTTCAGGTGAGGAATTCAGTTTTGTGCAGGGCGAGTTTTGAATCTTATTGCTCTTGAAAAATGCACCTTTTTTTCTCCACTGTAGCTGCAGGAGAAACCTTAATGTTCCCACAGATCAGAGGTCAGTGAAAGCTGGGAGTCCTCTCTGTCAATTTTTAAAGTTGTGTTACAAAATGTTACATGACGCACTTAGTTCTGCACATAAACATTTTGCATGTTCTCAGGTAGAAAACAACGCTGTATTTGTCCGATACATGTGCCTACCGGACCTGTACGAATATGTGTACTGTTACACATCTAATATATATATCATGTAACAACATGTTATAAATAGGTATAAATAACATGTTGTTACATACAGTACAGACCAAACGTTTGGACACACCTTCTCATTGTCTTTATTTTCATGACTATGAATATTGTAGCTTCACACTGAAGGCATCAAAAATATGAATCTCTTCTGCTTGTTGCCTGTCCTCAGCAGGGGTTTCCTAGCAGCTATTTTACCATGAAGGCCTGATTCACACAGTCTCCTCTTAACAGTTGTTCTAGAGATGTGTATGCTGCTAGAACTCTGTGTGGCATTGACCTGTTCTCTAATCTGAGCTGCTGTTAAACTGCGATTTCTGAGGCTGGTGACTCGGATGAACTTATTGTCCGCAGCAGAGGTTACTCAGCAGTAATCAAAGCAAAAGGTGGCTACTTTGAAGAACCTAGAATATAAGACATATTTTCAGTTGTTTCAGTGTATAATTTCACATGTGTTAATTCATAGTATTGATGCCTTCAGTGTGAAGCTACAATATTCATAGTTATGAAAATAAAGACAACTCTTTGAGAAGGTGTGTCCAAACTTTTGGTCTGAACTGTATATATAGAAGAGTAGTCATCTCGTAATCTGATTCTAACTTCCTTTTGCCTTATGTTGATGTGCCCCTGGGCAAGGTACGAACCCAAGCATCTACCAATCTGCACATCATTGTGTGAATTTGTGCTTGTGACTGGGTGAATATGGCTCTAGTGTAACAAGCTTTGAGTGGTCGCCATGACTGAAAAAGTGTTATATAAATTAAATCCATTTACCATTCAAAAGATTTTCTGTTCAGGACGGAGGACTAAATATTAGGTTTGATCAGTATAAGTGTTTTGGATTATGAACTAGAAATGTTCAGATGTAGCTCCAAGTTCTTAAAAACTAAAATAGCCATACAATTTAGCACAGACTTGGAAGCTGTAAATCTGGCGCCTTCTTCAGCATCATTAAACAGCTGCATTACAAGGCCATTTGTTTCAGTGCTTACATGATATATAACAGGAAATGAAGACTCTTTATTAGCGGTGCAGGAAAACAAATAATACAAAAATAGTTTAGAGCTCAACTGATACATTTTATTGTGTTTGTGCCACCCCCGATGTAAGGATGCCCTGAGCTTGAAGCCATATTAAAAACGACCATTTATTCAATGGTCGTTTTTAGGGTAGCCCTGTTAAAGTAACGGATAAGGTCAAACTAGGCTTATATTTAAGGTTTCTGTCACATGAAAGGCAGTGAGAAGCTCAAAGATGAGTCTCTGTGATTTTTCTGAAAAATGAAAGCATGCATGTATCTGGAGCCAGTTGGTGTTTGATATTTAGTAAAAGGCTGGAATCTATAACTGATACGCATTATCAATATATAACCCTGGTGGGACCATAACACCGTCCTAATCATGTTGATTAAACACGTCCAGCACCAGACAGCTCTTGTTTCATTTCACCGCGGAACATGACTTTTATTTCCCCCAATCCCCCTTTCATTTCACACATCCACTAAATTACCGTGGTGTGCAAGCTGTGCTAATGGCCTTTTATGTCCACATCAGAGACCCTTACGCCTTGGAGACAAAAAAAAGCCCCAATTATCCCATCACAACATCGCTTGTACTATACTCATCCCTGTGCAGCATCATAGCCTGTTTAAGGTAGTAGTCCTCTGATTTATTTAGCTTTATCTTTAGGTGTATTTTGATGTAATTAAATAATGTTCATCCTCCTTACTAAATTATGAGCATTATATGCAGCCATTCTTCAGCCTGCAAAGCCCATTTCATCTACGTTAAGGAGGTCCTTGATCATTCTTAATTAACATCCAAACTGGATGAGGATATGCATTAATGGTGGGCTTGTTGTCAGAGCTGCTAATTAACACCCAGGAGGTTTGCATTATCCCCAATAAATAAACGAAGAAACCAACAATCCTGTGACCCTGAGAGAGGCCTTCATAACCACAGTCTTATATAAAAAAACAGCTCATACTCCACCAGGAGAACAAGCAGGAGTTTAATGTCCTCTAGTTGCACAGGTCAGTGGGCCAAAATGGGGCTTAAGGAACCATTAGGGGGTTTCTTTTTAGAAATAGAGCAGCAGTATCTCATTCTGACCTATTTAGCTTTTCCTGAGTCCTGCCTTTAAAAACCTGTGGGCATAAGTATAAAATAGACACCGAGTCATTAATTCAACAGCTGGCACAGTATTAGGACTCAGAACAAAACGAACGTATATTCAGGGCAGAAATGTACATTGAATGTAATGCTAAGTAGTCTGCATAGCAAAATTAGCTTCACTTTGTGATCCAATCAGATTCAAGGAGTAATGAAATAGAATAAGTTGGATTTTCTGGAAACTGACTGCACTCACATTTAAAGTGGAAGATACTACAGTTGGTATTATTTAACTTTAATTCCATTTATTATTACCAAAATAATTTTTAACAGAAAGAAAAACCCTGCTCTCCAGTTAAATACTCTGTCAAATAAACACACACCATTTTGATCTGTCAGTCAATGTTCACAATAATGATTTTACTATTGCAAACGGCTGGGCAAAAAATTATTCACCTTAAATGAAAATTTTATATTTATTTTTTACTACATTTTATTCTGAATATTTTTTTAATGAGAAGACTTTACAGAAATTACCTTCATAAACAACGCAACAAATTTTTGATTAAAGGGACATTTTTTGAAGTGATGTCCAGAGTGGTTTGAAGACATGGACGTGCGATATTTCTTTTCAAAATATTGGGGCTTGTCCTTGACTTTGAAAATAATTAGCACATTTTTATAATTAGTGTTGTAAAAAAATTGATACATGATCTGTTAAATGTGACTTTATTTATTTTAAAAACTACAAAACAAACCTAATAGGTTTATCCTTAAGTTTTATCAAAATGTGTGAGAAATGATAGCTATCACTACGGATTTTCACTGGATATTTGTGACATGAATATTTGAGAAATTTATAGTCCTGTTAGAGGGAAAAACTGCTGGTCATTTACAGGTTTATTCTGAGCTTATCAAACATGGTTTTTTGCTGTCTTTACAGTCTAAGATTGCATTTGCTAGACTCGAACTTTAAAAAATGCTGTTCATAAAAAATGTTAGTGTTCGATACAATGAACAGTAAAATAATAGTCCGGTGATGACAATACAGCTTTCAAGCTGCAATTATTAAATGAATAAACAATGAAAAAAATCAGAACGAAAATTATTTCAGTCTCTGAAAAAGTTAGATGTTGAAATAAAGCGGAATGATAAAAATGAACCTATACAGACAATCAAAATGTAAAAGTGACAATAGAGAACAAAATCAGATGAAGACCATTTATAACAAACTAAATTCTCCAAAAGTATTTCATTCCTTAGTAAAGCAAAGCCTTTCCATCCAAACACTGTGTTCCCCACTTAACGTTCCGTATCTGGATTATTATATTAGACGCACTATACACTGCAACCATAAGAGACTGTAAAATAGCCTAGAGCTGGCTGATTCATATAAAAAATAACAAAAAGACAATTTAAAAAAAAAAAAAGCTTTGTCTTTATAATTTTATTTCTTAAGATCGAATAGAAAACAATAACCTGAACGCTTCAAAATGCTGCAGGGTAAATATACGGAATACTCTTTGTGTGGGAAAGCAGGAATGTCCAAACCTCCAGTTAAAAGGTTCAAAGTAATTTCTTTGTCTGAGGAAGTCTGATTAGATGGCATGTATTCTGGTATGTGCTCATATATATAATTAACTTATTACCAAACAAAAGTATTGCCAGAGGGTAAATAAGCACACTTATTTCTAAGGGATTTCATGATTAGTTGACCTCTTTAGCGCCATGTGAGGCCGCTGTAGGTTAAAGGTCGCAGCTGGAACTTTTGCTCTTTCCCACCGCGGATGCGAAGCCTCCTGACAGGAGAACCCCCGAACAGAGGCCAGCCATCATCAAATGGGAATAAATCCTAAACCAGCAACAGCGGCTGAGAACCGACAGTAAACACTGCAAAGTGGCTTTGAAGCGCAATAATATCTTCATCATGACACTGGATTACATTTCACATATATTTGTCATCTTTTACCCTAAAATAACTCTGCATGGCCTAGGTGTTTTATTGAAAATGTAACTCAATTTCATCGTTAAAACAAATTTTACAGAAAAATCTGTTTTCCTAAAAATGTCAATGGCCTTGAAGTATTTATTTAGTCTGCTGGTCTAAAGCAGCACAAGCAGCCGCCCATCTATAATCCTTGTCCAATTCCTGTTCCGATAACAAGCCATTAATCTTGTTGAAGAGTCCGCGGCGTCATTTATCTAAATTAGTGTCAGGGGGCGCAGGTCGCAGCTCGCCCCCTCCTGCCATGCGCGCAGGCCCGGACTGTGACTGTTTACGCTCTGCATTCCTGCAGCCAGCACGGTGCTCTCCGAGATCAGCTCATCCGAGACCAGACATACATCAGCGGCTCGGAGCTGCTCCAGCTGACGGGGATTAATGGAGGTTTGAAAAATGACGCTCTAAACAGTTCCTGCTCTCTTCAACATGCAAAACTTTTCCTAGACAAGTTAATCTGCTTCACGGAATATTACTCCTATGACTCTAAGGGAGTCTGGTAATGAACTGAGTTTTTTTGTTTTTTTTATAAATAAACCAAAGAGCAACCTGAGATTGAAGCATGTTCCAACACATTCCTGATTCTTCCATCAGCAGGCCCAGAACAGCAACATGTTAGGAATCATTTTGCTGAAACAGTCAGTGTTCACTGGCCTATCATCATTAGGAGTTCATTCTCACATGTCTAAGTCACAGAAACAACAGCAGCAACAGGAACAGAGGAGGAGAAGTTGGACCTACAGTGTGCGCTCCGCCGGTGCTGCCAGTCTCTGTGCGCCAATCCGCTGATGCAGGCTTTCAGAGCTTTCTCCTGCAGCATGCAGGACGACGGGCTGGACGTGTAGAAGTCCAACATCTGCCCGGGACTTACGGCCAGCATGTCCATGCAGTCAAACATGACCACTTTGTTCACCTACTCGTGTGCGTTCTGCAGAAAGATCGCCGGCATAGAAGCACACAACTCCATCAAACTCCTCTTCCTCACCCCTCCTCCTCTTTTTTCTCTTCTTCTTCTAGGCGCAGCGGATTTTTCTCCTCTTCTTCTCCGTCCCGCACTGGAATCGTGAATTATGTTGGTCCCACAGCTTCTCCTAGATGCCCCTTCGCCGGTTGCCAACACCGGGAGCAGTCAGCGCGCTGCAGCGGACATCCGAACGGGATTCCTCCATAGCAGCAGCACTGTTCCGCTGTGTTTGCAGAGGGTCGCCCCGTCCCGGCTCTTGGCAGAAGCACTTCTCGAAGCGCAGGCTCTTTATTATTCTAAGAGCAGAAAATAATCATGTACGGTGTTTAAAAAGCACCCGTTTCCCTCTGCGATGACGAATGGGTTATCCGTCCCACCGTGCTGCTCATTTCCAACTAGTTTTGCCACCGAGAATGAAAGATTGAATTGCCTAATATATGCGAGTGAACTTTAGGTGAACCCTTCCGAGGCTGGTGACCTTCAAATGACCCAGGCAGGCTGACATCACTGCAGCTCGG
Organism: Girardinichthys multiradiatus; assembly: GCF_021462225.1. NCBI lineage: Eukaryota > Metazoa > Chordata > Actinopteri > Cyprinodontiformes > Goodeidae > Girardinichthys > Girardinichthys multiradiatus. The sequence continues at coordinate 3,352,069 of NC_061806.1, read as the reverse complement.
CAGCGCAGAGCAAGGCGGAGAGAAGAAACGCATGGGGGAGGAAGAAAGATTTTGTGCTTTTTACGAAAACACATCGGTTTCCAAAATTTGAAACCATATTGTTTTTCTTTATTCCAAACCAATTCAACTCATTCAGTGCGTTTTCCTGGTTCCTGTGCGTCGCTGTCACGCACATAAATGCACCAAATGTCTGCCTTAATGCTTTTAAAAAACAAAACACTTCATTTTTAAGCCTTTATGTACAAGGAAAAAGTGTATAAATTATTGCAATGTAACATGTTATCGAAAAACTGACTTGATGTCTCAATAAAAACCTGAAATAAGTTTCAGTTGAATAAAGTAGACTTACAGGAAACAACTTATTTAATCGCTTAGGAATCATCAAATAAACGAATAAACAGATGAATTCATTATTAACTAGACAATCTATTATAATAATAAATAATAAAATCTATAATAATAACAATAATAATATAAATAATAATAAAATAATGATAAATGTAAAACTTTATCTTGACAGTCAAGGACAATGCGAGTTCATCAGCCAGAGGTTGCAACTGGCCGTTTTTCTTTGATCAGCTCTGACAGGTGATTGGCTTTTCTATTACTAAAACTGTTTTTAAATGCTACAAAACTAAGAACTCCCACAATTTTCAGGTTTAAAACAAGTCGACCAGCACCATGCACCGTGACTTACTTTACAGTGCATTGCAGAAGTATTTATACCCTTTGAACTTTTTCCCATTTTGTCACGTTACATTTAGAAATTTGTTGAGGTTTTATGTTATAGACCAACAAAAATTAGTGCATAGTTATAATGCAGATGGAAAATGAGGCATAGTTTAAATTTGCCAGACAAACAAAGATTCTAAAAATGTGGCATTAATGTGTGTTTAGATCCCTGAGTCAATACTTTGTAAAACCTCCCTGCTATCATTTTATATAGAAAGGGTGCTGAAGGAACACGCACCCCAGAAATAGCCTACCTGACTGCGCTTCTCGTTGTCTTCTCCAATTGCCCTGTATTTGGATGTATTCATCTTATCAACAATGACCAACATCCCCACATCATTATGCAACCACCAAGTTTCATCACAGGAACGGTGTGTTCAAGGCAGAGATAGCAACTTGAGTTTGAGACATCCAACTCCAGTCGCTCTCAATTCACAAAAACAAAGACTTAAGACTCGACTTAGACTTGTGCCCTAAAGACTTGATACTTGACTCGAGTATTATTAACAGTTTTTATCTCATATAATAATGAAACTAAGGCAGTATGTGAGCTACAGACTGCAGCTGCTGCAAGTTTACTGTGAAAGGAGGAGTGAATATCTTCACTAAAAGCAAAGTGGGACTGAAGTCAAAGTTCTTGTTTGTGTGCGCAAATTTTGCGAATCAAACTGATTCTGACTGATAATTAGCCAGTGATGTTGGTGAATTATTATTGGATGCTAACTTATTAAAACAATGTTAGCTATAGCTTCATAATAATGATCACATGAACATTTCTCCAAAATGAACGATGTATGAAATGATCATTTAGGAAACAACATAACCATAACTTACCATTTTACATTATCTCACCATTAAGCTAGCTGCAAAAGCATTTCCAGGTTTGTTCAGTTTAACACTCATTTATTACACTTTGTCTCATTCACTATGTTGTAATTTATACCTTCAATTTGAGCATCATTACTACTTCAATTGTTAACAAAGGTTTTAAAAGTAGACTTAGAAAATAGTTTCATAATATTAGAAAAACTTCTTCAGCTCAGAGTGAAAGGAAGAAAACCCTCTAAATCAGATTTAATGTAATATATAATGGAGGAGAGGACAACATGAAGACATGGATAAACAGCTGTTAACTTAATAAATAATACATTTGATCAATTTTCAAAATAATATAAATAAGCCTTTAGCTGTTTTTTTAGCTGGTAATTAAATGTTAAATAATTAAAAGATCATTTTTAATAAATACTAAAAGATTGAAAGATAATTATGAAATATTCATGTAATAATTTAGGCCTAAGGACAAACAGCTCAGGTTTGGATTCCTAACTTACAGTGTTGCAGAGTTAACGTTAAGCTGGACTAGATGTTGGGGGTTTGATGTGAAAATGTTTATTTTGTCACTGGAGACTTCAAATTTCACTTGGACTTGCCTTTGAAAGAATAGAGACTTCCACACCAGAGCTCTCTGGAACCTCAGTGTCCTCCTGTAAACAACTGAAACCATTCACCAATAATTCGACTTGAAAGAACCGCACTAATAAATGCTCTCTCCGTCCTAGAACTCCAACAGATTGCTAAAGATCTCTGCTCTAAAACTGTAGTTATCATTCTTCATTGTAAAATAAAAATCATTAAACCTTTATCTGCTCTCTCACTGTGATTCTGCACGTGTGCTAAAAAACTGAACGCAAACATGACATGCATCCTTTTCCTTCTTCTTTATAATTATGTGCTTCTTGGTGTTGGTCTGCCATCTAAATACCTAATATAATCCAGTGAAGTCGGTGATTTCTATTTGACAAAATAAACTGCATCTATAGTTACACCCTTTATAACCTAACCATGCAGTTTGGTTTCAGGAATACCAGCAGGTAAAATGTCAAAGTTCATACTGCTTTTAATTTGAATCATTTGGTGTAAAGTTCTAACACAAAACAAATGGCTTAATGTTGACCTGTCACTAATTTCACCAACAAGATAACCTTCATTATGTTTAGTGGAAGGTAACAAAACAGCTACTTAATCTGCATGATGTTCATCTGACCCTAACCAAGTCTGGACTAAAAATTGTCCGGTAAGCTGGAGTTGACATAAACACGCTCAAAAAATCTATTAAGCACCAAGTTCCAATCTCTGTGAAACCCAATGGATGTCGTAGATGGTCCACATAGTGATATGTAAATGATTCAGTTTGGAAGGAGCTGGGACATCTAGAGGACAGAAGTTGTTGCATCACAGATGAAGAGATTGCTGAACCATCCTGCGCTTCATCAAAATATTACTGCCAGCACTAGCAGCTCCTGATAGAGCTTATTAGGGTGACATATTGGATTTGGGTAGTTGTGTTATGCACACTGCGGTGAAAAACGTTTAGCTTTTTACAGATTACTTCAGATTTTTGTTTTTCATTCATTAAGGGAAGAAGCCTATCCAAAACAGCCTGGCCCTATGTGAAATTTAATGTAATGTAACAACTGCCAACAAGCATTTATGATAACGTGCAATTAGTCTTTTTAATTGCTGTGCAGGCATTTTGCCTACTCTTCTTGGCAGAATTGTTTTAATTCAGCCACACTGAGGGATTTTTCAGCATGAAGAGCCTGTTTAAGGTCATGACACAGAATGTCAATCTAAATCTGAACATTGAATAGGCCCCTCCAAAATCTTCATCGTTTGATTATAGGTATGATGTTCCTTTTCTAAAATACTGTGTTAGTTTTACACCAGATTTAAAAGGAAACCATGCTTTCCAAAAATGTCCACTTTTGTCCAGTCAGTCCACAGAATATTTTGCCAAAAGTCTTGGGGATCATCAAGATGATTTTTGGTAAATGTGAAATGGGCCTTTGTGCCCTTTTGGGTCAGCAGTGGTTCTGGCCTTAAACTCTCCTATAGAGGCCATGATTGCTCAGTCTATCTTTGTTACTATTGAATCATGAATTCTGACCTTAATTTGAGGTAGTGAGGCCTGCAGAGCTTTGCGTGTTGTTCTGGTTTCTTTTGTGACCTCCTGAATGAGTCATCAATGAGCTCTTGGAATAAGTTGTGTATGCCGGCCACTCATGGGAAGGTCCTCCACCATTCCATGTGGATTAGGGCTCTCATTGTGGTTCTCTGGAGTCTCAAAGCCTCAGAAATTACTTTGCTACCCTTTTCAAACTAATCGATAACGGTTAGTTTGTTTCTCATCTGTTCTTGAATAATGACATGTTGCTTTTTGAGTTATTTTAGCCTACTTCATGTTGTCATCCAGGTTCTCTTTCTACAAATCAGAAAGTAATTAGGTCTGGACTCACTCTTCTAAAAGAAATTGGTAAATAACACAGGTTTTATGAAACTCATTTACCAAGTCATATTTAAGAGTAGGAGCTATAACAGCAGTATTTTAGAACAGCAATCTGAGAGGTGGAAGACTGGTGGTGTGATCTTAGCTATCCCAATTAAACGTTTAACATGTTCTTGGGTAAGTAATGGAGCCCCATGTTATATCTGATCTTTTTATTTGTCTGTTAATAGAAAGAAAAAGCAGAAAGAACAAAAATACTAGTACACATTGAAGGGATCTCCTGAATAACTCCAGTAGGTTGTTGTTGTTATTTGATGTGCATACAGTATTTTTTACAATATTTAAAAATATATCTACAGAAAAAAACACTTGTAAATTGTAACCTGGACCTACCATTCAAGACAAGCATGTTGCTACATTCTTGGCAAAATATAATGAAAGTCTCATTAGTGTAATTTTGTAACATTATATTAATGACCAATTAAATACATCTTTTTTTAGTTTCTTTTCAGTTTTGAAACAGACAACAAATGAGAAAGAAAAAGACCACTGAATCTTCTAAAGTACAATTATATAAACACCTCAAAGACAGAATAAAAACTGCTAATTTCAGATTGATCATTGTGTAATATTAATGAATGTTTGGAAATCTGAATGGAGTTTTCAGTGTACTGCTGCCTTCAGAGACAGTAATGCATTATGCAGCATATGGTATATGCAGTGCAGATATGTTTGGAGCTGCTGGTGAGAATAATAATAATGCTGAATGGACAAAGTATATCTCTGAATATTACCAGTTTTAACCTACATTTACTGATCACCAGATAAACTAATTAATAGATAGGAAAGTATAAACATTTTCAATGTGAAATGTATTCTGCCCATCTACATTGTATTAGAATGAGACTCACACAGGCTGCTAAATAATACCTCCTAACATAGTGTGCTAACAGAAATGAGTTCATTTTTATGTTATAATATCTTCATGTGGGCAAAAGCAGAGCTGCTTGAGACCTGTCTAGGCTGAAGGTCAGCCCAGTATGGGTATCCAAGCTTTCGGTATTGCATGATAGAGATCCAGAAACCCAGGAACACCCTTCAGCTCTACCTAGGAGATCCCACAGTCTTCTCAGGTTAGAAGATTATACACTGCTCAAAAAAATAAAGGGAAGACTTAAACAACACATAACTCCAAGTAAATCAAACTTCTGTGAAATCAAACTGTCCACTTAGGAAGCAACATTGATTGACAATCAATTTCACATGCTGTTGTGCAAATGGAATAGACAACAGGGAGAAATCTCTGGCGAGTAGCAAGACACACACAATAAGGAGTGGTTCTGCAGGTGGGGACCACAGACAACTTCTCAGTACCTATGCTTTCTGGCTGATGTTTTGGTCACTTTTGAATGTTGGTAGTGCTTTCATACTCGTGGTAGCATGAGACGGACTCTACAACCCACACAAGTGGCTCAGGTAGTGCAGCTCATTGTTGGACCATTTGTTTGCTGAATATTGGACCATTTGTACATTGCTAGACGCCACCATGCCTTCCAGCGTCATCAGCCATATGGTACCCCAGGATAGTCTGCTACTACAAATCCCATTTGGCACCGTGGCTGATAGGATGGGGGCGTCGCAGCGCTGATGTCACAGTAGGCTATATATCAAATGAGCTCCCTCCCACCTGTCCTTTTCACGCTGGAACCCGAGACGCCGTTACCACGCAACTGGAGCATCACTCTGGAGAAGAAATCCCACATGGACTTTCATTCATTCTCCCCCCATTGGCCAAGGAGAAGAAAAATACATTAAAGACGTTTCTGGAATAGAAAGGCCAGAAATTTCACTTTACCGATCGAAGGCGTGAGTTTAACACGTAACAGAAAACAAAAAACCCCAAGGAGGGTTCAAGGAGACGGAATCGCCATCCTTGTTTTTGTTCCAGTCGACTGTTGACGGTCCGTCATATCGTTCCTTTTCGCCAAGGAGGCCAGAGGACGGAACGGGCCACTCTCCTGAGTTATCCACGGACACATGGAAACGTTTCCACCTCCTTCTCTCTCTCTGCTCAGAGGAGACAACACCAAGTAATCCCACTTTATTTTATTTTTATTTTTAGAAATAGCTTAGGCAGGATAGAGTAGGATTTTAGGCTGATTTAGAATTGCCACTTATAGTCCAATGTGTTCTAAATTGTATGTGCATGAAACATTTTATTGAAACTTTGATAGCTGCTGGACATCTGAAAGCCGCTGTGCTTTTCAAGCTGTGTGTGTTTTGCTGTGTTGTTTTAACACCTGAGAGCAAGCTCAGGGTACGTTTTAAAGTTGGACCATTAGAATTTCATGGTGGACACTCACCATCTCTTTGTCTGCATCCTGTGTGTTGCTTTTTACTGGTTTGCCACCAAAAGTTTTATTATCCTTTGTTCGCTGAGCTTACAACTTTGGGGGGAAGTTTTATGACCCTGTGGGGTGTATTACACTGAGCTACATTGTGGCAGGGCGGCTCCCAAAGCTCCGCTCAGCACCATATTATCACTTGTTTGCCATAACTGCTGGTTTGATTTTCATACACACTCAATGTTGTTTTGTTTTGTTTTATTCTGTTTAGTTAGATATTTTACCCTTTTATGTAGAACTTTGCATGTTTGATTAGGTGAAGATTATTGAATCGTAGGATTGTGGTGTATTAGAGCTGTTGATTTAATAAATATTCACGTAGATAAAGAGAAAGCGTTTGTGTTTATTTTGAGCAAGAGGGATTTGTCAGTCAAAATAAGGTCAAAGTTCCCCACGTTTTGGTGAAACAGTTGATTAAACAGTGAGATCTAGTAATAGTTATCAATTATTACTGATAATTTAACAATTGTAATTATCAAGGGCTTGGAGCCACAAATTACAACACCAGAGGACATCTCTGATTTCGATTAATAAATAAGGATTTTTGGTTAAGGAATTAATTTTTCTCAAATTATGATTTTAAATTATAATTCTTGATAAATATTAATTAATCAATAATCATAATCCTAACAATTGGCGTCCCTGGGTGGGCCTTAAAAGGACTGACATCACTGTTGCACAGAGTGAACAATTGTGATATCCTTGTGAGATTTGGTGACATTTTGCAGGAGTGCTTGTAATCTGGAGGATATCTTGACTAGAATTTGCTCAGTTCTACTGCAGAGGAGTAATAATAATCTTTCAAGAGGTGCTTTTGTGGATGCAAGGGGGAAGTTATGGTATAGCTTGTGGTGTGATACTTAAAGTAAATTTCTGTGAAGGCAGGAGGCATCATATCTGCCTCCAGGATCTGTTATGTGCAATTAGCTGTTACCACAGCAACCAGATTCCTGCCACAGTTGGAGCTTTCCGATCTTCCTCCGGTGTCCATTGGGTGTAACTACAGCTGTGACCAACACTCTCCCAGTCAGGTAGAGAGCAACACCTACATCTGGTGGTCATTGGGTAAAATTGCAGTTGCAGCCGGATTCTTCCCCATTGCAGACCTGCACTCGGTGCCATCTGCTGGTCACTAGTGAGAATTTTAGTTCAAACCAAGGCAATCTCCTACTTTGATTCAATCAATTAGTTCATTAACACAGGCAGATAATTTCATCACCTATGATCAAAGGGCATAACTTGAGCTGAGAGTTGAAGTTATTGATCATTCATTACCACTTTTGCTATAAAATTGAAGAGGTTTGCTGGGTTTTATTGTGTGAAGCATGTTTGGGTCTGACTCATAAAAACTAACTTAGTTGTCTAACTTTGTAGGCCCAACTAGAAGGTAAGTGATCCATATTAGAAAGCACTAACATTTATTTGAAGCTAAGAACAGCATTGAATGTTTTAGTTTAATTTTCCCGCTTTTAAAATTTTATTTTGAATTTAGTTTTGGGATATTTCAAAAAAAATTTTTTTTTGCTCTCTTCTCTTTTGTGTGTGTTTGCGTGATTATTTCCAATAATACATAGGGTAAGCCACAGTTTGAATACTCAAACTTGTTCACCCATTTTAAGTACATCATTAATCACTGGACAGCTTAGTCTGTTTGTGTTGCTGCTAATTAACTTTAGTGATCATTAATCACTGAACAGCTTAGTCTGTTTGTGTTGCTGCTAATTAACTTTAGCGATCATTAATCACTGAACAGCTTAGTCTGTTTGTGTTGCTGCTAATTTACTTTAGCGATCATTATTCACTGAACAGCTTAGGCTGTTTGTGCTGGTGCTAATTAACTTAGCGACCATTCATCACTGAACAGCTTAGCCTGTTTGTGTTGCTGCTAATCTCTTTTAGTGGTGGTTCATAGCTAAACAATTTTGTTTATTTGCATTGTCATTGTATTACCATTGTGCATTTTGGCCAAAGATGGAGGAAACATCCCAGACTGCAGTTGGAGATGTGGGTTTGTTGGAGGACCCCATAGGAACACAGGCATAAGAGGCAATTGGGTCATTGATTCTGTTATCCCCAGAGGAGCGTAAAGATCTCAATGATTATAACATTGAGCAATGTGAAACAAGGATTCAGGAGTTGCTCCAAGTCATTATGAACCCACCAAAAGACAGACGGGGTCGCAGATGTGTTAGGACGGCTCACTCTGTTGTATTAGTGAAGGTTAATGTTGGAAATTGACCAGCGTGTTAAACTGCAGTTTGAGTTGAATTATACTTTGCAGACGGTGGATGTCCTTATAGGTGAACTAACAGAAGTTGGAAATAGGTTGGAAACAGTTGAGTGCAGCCAGGCCACTCCCCATCCTTGGAGGAATGGGGGGGCGAAAAGAAACCCACCTCACAGGTTGAAACCTTTGCAGGTGAGCCATACCTGCGATACCCTGAGAAAGCCTGCAGGTCAGATCTGGAGGAAGTAAAAGCTGCTTTCCAGAGATTACATTTCCAGGCTCGTGGAGTTCCCCATACATCCACTGAGTCCAGAACAGGTGTAAATAGTCAGACTAGGTTCAGTGGGGCGGTGCCCCACCCCACTGTAGTCAGCAGCCATGAACAATACCTGGCTGTGGATCCAATAGAAGTAAATAATTTAAGGTTTAGAGGTGAGCAGCCTTCAAACTTGACTCGCAGTACTGTCCTCTACGATTCCTCACCTCCGCCAAGGCGACAGGAGAGCCCTCCCTGGGATTCAGGTGGTTCATATCGCCCTCAACCGCTGCCCAGGACCTGAGACCGTGGAGCACAGGGTCCACCGTTGTACCCTGAGCAGCCTCCACTGCCTCCTCCAAGGATGAGGCGTAATGCACTGACACACCCTGAATGCAGCCGGAGTGAAGGTTTGGTCAGCAGGACTGGGGGGTTGGCAATGAACGGCAACCGAAGTCTGGTAAACCGGATAACCCCAGGTCCAGCAGATACCCTGACCATCAAGCAAGGCCTAAAGGTAAGACTGATGGAAAAGGGTGGAACCGACACACAGAAGGGATTATGGGGAAAGAGATGGAGGAGGCCTTATGCTGGATGGTGACAGAAGTGTTGCGTCAGGCAACCACACCACCACAACCTTCGAAACAGGAAACCAACCCTCCAGGTAAACCAGATCCGAAATCCCCGTCAGCATGACTAGGCATGGACTCCGACTCCACAGCACCCACAGTCTATCTGGTCGGGTGGAGAGACAAACCTGAGAAACCTCAAGAACCCTTTGGGACCATTGTCAGGAAAAACACCCCGGACTCCCTTCCTAAACTTCTTTGGCGAACAAACCCATAACACACATGCTGGTTGCCTATATTGTCCGACCATTATAGGGAGTGCATCAAGGTGAACTCACTCCTGGATACAGGATCATAAATTAGCCTGATGTGCTCAACCCTGTTTGAGGAGGTGAGTAGAGCCATGCTCGCTCTTGGTAAACCATTTCAAGTTGAGAGTTGTGATGTAAGCATCACCAGCTACACCCAAGACCGCTCATAAATAACCAGTCGGATGTGGTTGGATGTTTCATTCCAAGACGTGACTTTGGTCCACCCTATTTACATTTGCACATTGGACACAGAGCCTCTCCTTGTCAGCCAGGACCTGCTGGACAGGCTGGTCCCGCTCATTGAGTGCCACCAGGGCCAACTCTGGGCCCAGGTGGAGGTGCCAAAACCCCTGGGTGCAAGCTATAAACCACCCTCTGCTATCAACCAAGTTTCCAGCTTGGAGGGGCCCAAAGAATCTCTAGCGAAGCTCATGCCTTCGACAAAGCCAGTCTCAGGGCCCCTTGGTGCACAAATGCACCTGACCACCCAGGGAATTGCCCTCCGCAGTCATGACTCATTTCTTTGCTCTCTGAAAAGTGTTGGGGTGAAACCTTACAACCCCAAAATAGTGGAAGGTGTGCACCTGGAAAACACCTTCGCACCTGAAGTGACCTTAGCACTTTGGTTGGAGAAGTCCATAATCAGCAGGGAGCTATATGGCCGTTTGTCCCAAGAAAACCCACGTCTAATTGAAGCACAATGCAGCCACAGTCTACTTTCAGCAGACTGGCCACGCCGCCTCCTGAAGGCAACCAGAGTCTGCACCCTCAATGTGCAGGTTGGCAAGAGACAGCTCTCCCATACTTTTAGTGTTGCTCAGCACCTGCACCCTCCGGTTTTCATCGGGGCAGACCTGCTGGTTCGGCTGGGCGCCCAGTTAGACACCTTCAACCAGGTCGTTTGGGCCCACGCCAACGCTCCCTCAAGTCCCTTCTTGGGAATCCCTGAGGTCATGCTGTCAGGACAAACCATTCCTCAGGCCTGCCAGGTCATTAGTGAGACAGATCCGCCTAATAGTCAAAAAGGGACAGAAGCTTCAGAGCACCCGCGTTTTATTTCAACCTCTTCCCTACTTCCGGGAACTGAACCTGGTAGTTTGTGGCATGCCCATGCTTGAGCTGAGCAACTGCTCAACTTATCTTTTGGTGGAGAATCCAACCCAAGTGCCTATCCAGGTAACCACAAGAAAACCCCTGGGGATGCTCATAGACAGCTCCTTTCATGACTTCGAGCTAACCATCCCTGTTATTGGAGACATGCCCTTATTTGTGTCCGGTAGGACTCTCCAGACGTTTTGTTCACGTTTCCGTCAGACGTGATCACAATTGAGAGACATGAGGTTTTCACAACCAAATCCACCTGTGGTGCTACCCTGGGGGCTGAAGGCAACCTGGTGGTGTATGCACTGGCAACACACCAGGGCAACCAGCTCAAGAAGAGCTAGGGACCCGGGACTCATCCAGCGAGCCCTACCCCGGTGTTGAGGTCAGCGAGCAGTTGGAGAAAGCCGATGCACTAAGCACCAAAGTGGAAAGAACAGCGCTTAAGAACCGGTTTTATGAATATAAATCAGTCCTCTCGAAGGACTCCCACGACTGTGTGGTCACCGACCTCCACACGGTTCGTATTCCGATTAACCCAAACGCACCCCCTACGTTTGTGCGCCAATATAAGATCCCTTTGGCCGCTTACGAGTCGATCCAGGATATCCTCGACAAGCTGTTGGAGAAACAGATAATTCATGAGTGCAACTCCACGTACAACTCTCCAATTTGGCCGGTGTTAAAACCGACCAGGAAATGGCGCCTGACAATCGATTACCGTTCACTGAACAAGCAGGTACCCCTCTCCCGCTGGCCCATGATTCACCTGGACCAGGAGCTGGCTAAGGTGAGAGATGCTCGCTTTTTCTCCACAGTGGACGTGGCGAATGGCTTCTGGACAATGAAGGTAGACCCGGCCGACCAGTACAAGTTGGTGTTGTCCTTCGGGAACCGCCAATATACCTGGAACAGGTGCACCTTTGGGTACTCAAACTCTCCGGCCAAATTTAACATTTTCCTTTACAAGACCATGTCTGATGCCGCAGCCCGGGGAAAACTCATTTACATCAATGATATCCTTATGAGGAGCAGGACGTTTGAGGAACATCTAGCTGAACTCTGGCACATTCTGGACCAGCTTGGCGCAGCGGGGGCTAAGCTAGCACTCGCCAAAGGTCAATGGTGCCGGACAAAAGTGGAGTACGTTGGTTTAACCGTGGGCGCAAACGGCATCGAGCCCCAAGCCAGCAGGATCCGGGCCATCCAGCAGGATCCGGGCTCCAATGAATGTGTCTGAACTTCGAAGTTTCTTAGGGGTCTGTAACTACTCTCGCCAGTTTATTGAAGACTATGTGGAGATTACCAGATCCCTCACAGAATTCCTGTGCAAAGACACGCTTTTCATTTGGGGAGAACCTCAAGAGCATGCCTTCCAGCTCTTGAAGCAGAAACTTGGTTCTGCTCCTTGCCTGGCCTACCCAGATAAGGACAAGGAGTTCTACCTGGAAGCGAGTTTCTCTTCCAAGTGTCTAAGTGCTGCGTTGAAGCAGAAATATGACCAGGACATGCGAATTGTTGCATACGCAAGCCGACCTTTGAGTAACATAGAGGTTAGGTTCTCAGACTGTGAGAGGGCTCTGCTTTCTACAGTTTGGGCAGTTGAACATTTCTGCAGTTACATTGGGGGGCATAAAGTGATTATTGAAATGTGCCATCAACCGATCACTTTTTTGAACAGCGAACGGTTGAGAGAAGGAAGAGTGTCCAACAGTCGCATTGCAACATGGATGATGGGACTCCAAAGTTGTAACATTGAGGTGAGGTATGGTCAGAATAATAAAATGGTGTTGGGGCAGGGGTCAGCAGAATGCCAGCACTGTGAATGCGACACCGTAGCGACCACCATTGACACACCTGCCACTTCCCAGTTTTCTTCGAGTCACCGCTACTTTGATAAAAATGTGTGCGAAGGGCTCCCAAGAGCCTACAATGACGGGTGCGCCTTCCTTCATGAAGGTCAACCACAAGCTGGTGTGGGCATCATATGGGTTGGACACAACGCCACCGAACCAAACCACTGCCGACTGGGGCCAAAAACAAGTCAGTATGCAGAGATTGCAGCAGTACTCATCACCCTCCAGCAGGCTACAGCCCTGGACATTAAACAGCTGGTGATCTGCTCCGACTCCAACTATGCTCGGCACAGTTTCATCTCCCACCTCCTGGTGTGGAAAGAGAATGGAATGAAGACCATCTCACCACAGAACAGGATATCGTAGTGTACTGGAAAAAGGTGAAGGATCACTCCCGGACTTTGGGCCCAGACAAGGACGGAAATGATGAAGCAGACCGTCTAGCCCGATTGGGAGCTGAAAGTGGGACCCCATACACGGCACATCAATATATTGCAGACTTGAAGGAGCACCTCAGATCCACGTTCGCTTGGGCACAAAAGAACCTGGAAGCCAGCGTAGAGGACGCAAAAGCATATTAAGACCGGAAAGCAGCCCACCAGCGTAGAGGGCGCAAAAGCATATCATGACCGGAAAGCAGCCCACCATGAATACGAATTGGGCAAAAAAGTTTTCTATTTCAGATTTGCTCAACCAACCGGGCGTTCCAGGAAATTCCTTCCAAGCTGGGCAGGCCCCTTCGAAATTGTGGAAAAACTCTCACCAGTGGCCTATAGAATAAGAATGTCAAAATCCAAACAGGCCCCGGTGTACAAATGGGTTCAAGAATTAGATAAAGAAATGCCGGAAATCCAACAGAGACTCCTCCTCCAACAGAGACTATTGGAAGTACAAACCCTCCCGAGCACAGTTGTCACTGTAAATTTACACTCCACTCTTATTAACAATACCCTGCATGCACTGCAAACCCTCACAGAAGTGGTCAAGAGTGATTTGATGTACACACAGGTTCTAAGAGACTTGATGCAACACCTGATTAGAGAGGGTGGTTCATCGGTAGACAGCCTAACCGAAAGACGGATACCTACTTACCTAGTTCCGCAGAATTTAGTAGAGAAAATCCTAAAGTCCACCACAACAGACACCTTGCAACCTCCACAAACACACCTAGCTTACAGCTTAGGCAGCGCAATTCCAATTTTCGTCAATCTGTTATGATTTGTGGGTGTTTTGGGTTTTGTTGTTCTGTTTCACAGTTAAGGTTTTGAATCTTGTTTCTGTTTATTATTTTCCTAGTCATGCTTTAGCTTTTGTGTTCTAGTTATGTTTCTATTAGTTTGTATTCTTGAATTCCTGTTTTGCTCCAGTCAAGGTTGTTCTCCCACGTCAATTAAGTTTATTTGGTTCACCTGCACCTTGTTAATCTGTCTTCTTGCTTCACCTGGTTCACACTCCATATATACACACCTGTCCTGTTTATTCCTTGCGGAAACATTTTCTGGATCATGCTCACGTCTTGTTTTTTGTATCATGCCAAGCCTGTCTTGCCTGCCCGTTTATTGTTTTGTTCCTGCCTCTTCGTATAAGTGAGTGTTTTGCTAATTAAAGCATTTTTTACGCACCATCATGCTGCCTGCTAGTCTGCATTCTGGGTTCCTCCATTGCTCAAGTCCCAACAGAATGTTTCCTCCAACGATGGACCTTGCGGACAGTAGGCAGCAGAGTGCCAGGGATCGCTGGTTTCAACAGCAGATGGAGGAGACGATGAGACATCTGCCGACGGATTTGGAGGTTCTGCCGTCTCCACTGCTGTTGGAACAGATGGAGCGTAAGGTGGCCAAGTGCCAGACAGTTCGGGAGGGCTGTTCTGTCCCTCCGCCTCAGCTCTGACGTTCCCCTCCTGCTTCCGTACTGGCAGCAAAGCCGTCATCTTTCTCCCACCGCAAGAATCGCCGATGTGCAGGGGTTCCCAGCCGGTTGGCTGGCGAGGAGGTGGTTTCCCTGCCAGCTGACATGAGGGCTGCAGCAAGTAAGCCCGCATCTTCGTCTGCCACACCACTGTCTCCCAGGCTCGCTGCAGCTCCACCCATGCCGTCTTCGCTCGCTCCTGCCCAGTGTTCTGAGGCAACACCTGACTAGCTGGAGCAGCGTTTAAGGTTTTATGGACGCCAAATAAGGAGCTTCAGAAGGACTTCTATCATGTATTTCTCTCCTGAGCTGATGGAGATAATCATGCAGATGGAGAGGGATTATGAGACGGCAGTAAGGCAGTTTTACTGCCGTCCGCCTTCACCCACACCAAGCCACCAGGGAACTGCTGCAGCTCAGCCCACATCATGTCTCCAAACTGCTGCTGCAGAGCAGGCCACGCCAGGTCTCCAGGGTGCTGCTGCCGCAGAGCAACTCACGGCAGGTTTCCAGAGTGCTTCTGCTGCAGCTGCAGAGCAGTCCACGTCAGGTTTCCTGATTGCTGCTGCCGCAGCACAGCTCACGCCATGTCTCCAGACGGCAGCTGCTGTTGAGCAGTCCACGCCAGGTCTACAGCCTGCTGCAGAGTTTCCGGAGGGGCCCGTGGGCGGGCTGACTCCACTTCCTCGCCATGTTCCAGAGGGGCCTGTTGGCGGGCTGCCTCCACGACCAGGTCCTGAGCACCTTCTTGTTTTCCTCTGGGGGGTGCTAACGGAACTCATGCCTGACGCACAACATGATATGTGGGTGTTTTTGGGTTTTGTTGGTCTGTTTCACATTTAAGGTTTTGAATCATGTTTCTGTTTATTATTTTCCTAGTCATGCTTTAGCTTTTGTCTTCTAGTTATGTTTCTATTAGTTTGTATTCTTGAATTCCTGTTTTGCTCCAGTGACGTTTGTCCTCTCCTGTCAATTAAGTTTATTCGGTTCACCTGCACCTAGTAAATCTGTCCTCTTGCTTCACCTGGTTCACACTCCTCACGGAAACATTTTCTGGATCATGCTCACTGTTATGATTCTGGCACGTCTGCTCTACCCTGTCTCCCTGGCTAACAATCAGCAGATTAGATGCACATGGTGGATGCTGCAGTGTAGTGCAATCTGTGGAATGCCAAGCACCTGTGTCTTCCCTG
This sequence comes from Girardinichthys multiradiatus, assembly GCF_021462225.1. Classification (NCBI taxonomy): domain Eukaryota; kingdom Metazoa; phylum Chordata; class Actinopteri; order Cyprinodontiformes; family Goodeidae; genus Girardinichthys; species Girardinichthys multiradiatus. The sequence continues at coordinate 3,336,225 of NC_061806.1, read as the reverse complement.
ATATATACTGACTCTGACAAGCAGATGGTGCCAGATTTTTGAAAGCCATTGTGTGAGTAGATATTCAGCGTTCCTTTCTGTCTGATCATTGTTGTTGACCTTGCCTTGCCTTTTGGATTTATGCCTCTGCCTAATCCCTGTCGGACTATTTGGATTTTGGTTGTCGACCTTGTTTCCTGCATCTGGTTTATGCCTCTGCCTGCCCCTTGCCTGACGCCTCTTGTTCCAATCGTTGACCCTGTTTCTGTCCTTGGATTATTGAGCCAGCCTAGCCCTCGGATTATTCAGGTTGGAGTCACTTCTTACCTGTGCTGTGGAGATCACCGCCTGCCGCCCACTGAGGTTTCCCCTCTGGGTTTCAAGTTCCACTCAAGACAAAAGCAGGTTAGTGGCTTTTCTGATCCCTGCAAAATCTGGAGAGACTACAAGTCACTAATCCCTCTTTCTGCCTCAGTGATTCCTGGAAGCTGTGAGGAGTGTTACCTGTGTGACGTTTTCCTGTGGCTGAATAAACCTTTTAAACTTTCAGTACTGTGTCTGGCTGAATCTTGGGTCCGCCTTTTTCTGATTCGTAGCAGAAAAATCTGGCCAAAAATGGACCCATCGCCAGCACAACAGTGGCGTACCCACGTTGATGAGACCCTTTCCTGGTTGGGTTCCGGCATGGAGGAAATAATTTCCACATTACGTTCTGGCAATCTTGTCTCCGAGCCGCCACCGTCACAAAGAAACCACGCCCAAGTCACACGGACAACAGCAGAGGTAAGGCAGCCACGCCTCTCTCCGCCTGAGATGTTCAGGGGAAACTCAGACCAATGTCGAGCTTTTCTAACACAGTGTGAAATTCATTTGGAGCTTCAGCCGTCATCCTTTCCCACTGAACGTTCCAAGGTGGCGTTTGTTATATCTCTGCTGGCAGGAAAGGCAAAACAGTGGGGAACTGCTGAATGGCATAGCAGGTCTGCATCTTGTGATCTTTATGAAACTTTTTCCAAGGAACTCATTCCAGTTTTTGACCCGGTCATTCCAAGTCGTGATGCCACAAGAGGATTATTGTCCCTCAAACAGGGTGATCAACCTGTCTTGACCTATATAATTGACTTTCATTTGTTGGCTGCAGAGAGCCGTTGGAATGAGGCATTAAACGAAGGAAAGGATTAAACGAAGACATCAAGGATGAGCTAGCGACCCGTGACTATCCTTCTTCCCTGAAACAACTCGAGGATTTGGCTGCTCACATTGATATTCGGCTGGCAGAGGAAGGAGAAGCGCCATGAGAAGGGTCGCTCATCATTAACTCAGGTTTCTGCACACCGGTATGAGAGAAGGAGTCGGTCACCTCTCACTGAGGAAAATGATAATTGTGAGCCCATGCAATTGGGCAGAACCAAGATTACCCCTGAGGAGAAAGATCGTCGGAGAAGATTCAAGCTCTGTTTTTATTGTGGAGAGAAGGGACATTTAGCACTCAGGTGTCCACTAAAAGGACAGGCTCAGCAGAGGAAGGGAGGTCTCTACTGAGCCGAAGTCAACTATCTGCCTCCTCCTTCTTGTTTCCTGCCCATTTTCAAACCTCTTCTTTGTCTCTCCAGGGGTCCATGTTTATTGATTCAGGAGCAGATACTGAATTCATGGACGAAACATTTGCAAATAAGAACGGCATAAAACTTATTCCGTCAGCTGACACAAGAAACGTGCTAGCTTTGGATGGTCACAGCATGAACAATTCACATCTCAGGACGGAGGAGATTACCTTAACAGATGGAGGTAATCATCAAGAAAAAGTAACTTTCATGATCATTAATTCACCTGAACTTCCTGTAGTCCTAGGGGCCTCCTGGTTGCAGAAACACAACCCTCACATCGACTGGAAGAAAAAAGAAGTTTTGGGTTGTTCCAAGTCATGTTCCGCTGACTGTCTTTTGTCTGCTGCTACGGAGGTCAGTGTGGAGAATGAGGTTGAGGAGACCTATCCGGATTTATCCAAGGTACCGCAAGAATACCATGATTTAAAGGAGGTTTTTAATAAAATCAAGGCCACAGCTCTGCCACCCCATAGACCTTATGATTGTGCTATTGATTTGCTTCCTGGCACATTACCCCCTAAAGGCAGAACCTATTCATTGTCTGGTCCAGAGCACGGGGCCATGAAGAGTTATGTTGATGAGGCATTAAAGGCAGGGCACATTCAACCCTCTTCCTCTCCTGCAGGTGCTGGTTTCTTTTTTGTTGGGAAGAAGGATGGTTCATTGAGACCATGCATTGATTATAGAGGCCTTAATGAGATAACAGTTAAAAATAGATATCCCTTACCACTCATGAACACAGCTTTTGATCAGATCCAGGGAGCCAAGATATTTTCTAAGCTGGATCTAAGGAATGCATATCATCTGGTCCAAATCAGAGAAGGAGATGAGTGGAAGACGGCTTTCAACACGCCTACGGGCCATTATGAATACAAGGTCATGCCATTTGGACTTACTAACGCTCCTGTAGTTTTTCAGTCATTGGTCAATGACGTTCTAAGAGACGTGGTGGGTCAATTCGTATTTGTTTATCTTGATGACATACTGATTTATTCTCAAGATCTGGAAACCCACAGAAAACATGTCAGAGCTGTTCTCCTGCGTCTTCTCCAAAACCAGTTGTTTGTCAGGGCAGAGAAATGTGAGTTCCACATAACTACCACTTCCTTTTTGGGCTTCATCATTTCCCCAGATCAAGTGCTTGTCAACCCCTCCAAGGTTAAGGCCGTATTGGAATGGCCTGTTCCAACTGATCGCAAGCAGCTTCAAAGATTTCTGGGCTTCGCAAACTTCTATAGGTTTATTAGAAATTACAGCCTGGTTGCTACTCCCCTAAACGCTCTTACCTCTTCCAAGGTGAAATTTGTGTGGAATAAGGATGCAGAGAAGGCCTTCAATAGGTTAAAGGAACTCTTCACGTTACGGTCTCCTGACCCAGAGAGACAGTTTATCGTGGTGGTGGATGCCTAAAGCACTGGGGTCGGAGCTGTTTTAAGCCAAAGAGGTGAGGATGATCGTGTTCACCCATGTGCCTTCTTTTCAAGGACTCTGTCACAGGCTGAGTGGAATTACAACGTGGGAGACAGAGAGTTATTGGCTGTCAAGTTGACATTGACAAAGTGGAGACATTGGCTGGAGGGGACTAAGGAGCAGTTTATGGTGTGGACTGACCATAAGAACTTGGAGTACCTGAAATCAGCAAAACGGCTAAACCCCAGACAGGCTAGGTGGGCTTTGTTTTTTGGTCATTTTAATTTCTCCCTATCTTACAGGCCAGGGAGTAAAAATGGCAAACCTGACGCCCTATCCCAGATTCAAGAGCCTGAAGAATCTCAGTCTGCGGGGGAAGAGGAGTTTATCCTTCCTGAAACCGTCAGGTTGTCTGTGTCCCGAGTGGAGGTGGAAAGGGAGGTCCAGGAAGTCATTAGAAATCTGCCTATCCCACCATCATGTCCACCTGACCGCTGTTTTGTCCCTGAACGCCTTGTGCCTAAGGTACTGGAATCTTGTCATTGCTCTCGTTTAGTTTGTCATCCAGGAATCAGCAGAACCATTCAGACAGTTCGAACTCAGTTTTGGTGGCCATCGCTGGTCAAGGATGTCAAAGACTTTGTTGCTGAATGCACTCAATGTTGTCGAGCCAAGCCTTCTTGTCGCCCCCCTGCGGGGTTGTTGCACCCTTTGCCAATTCCCCCTCACCCATGGTCACATATTGCGATGGATTTTGTGACAGGTCTACCGGTTTCTAATGGTCACTCTGTACTACTAACCATAATTGACAGATTTTCAAAAATGGTTCATCTGGTGCCCTTGGAGAAGCTTCCATCTGCTAAGGAGATGGGTGAGATATTGACCCGGGAAGTTTTCAGGCTCCATGGAATTCCAAATGACATTGTTTCCGATAGAGGACCCCAATTTGTGTCACGTTTCTGGAAGGAGTTTTGTTCGTTGTTGGGAATTTCTGTTAGTCTTTCCTCAGGGTTTCATCCTCAGTCTGATGGCCAAACTGAGAGAGCCAACCAAGAAGCTGAAACCAAACTTCGTATATTATGTGAGTCTGACCCGACCAAGTGGTCACAAAATTTGCCCTGGGTTGAATACGCCATGAACTCTATGCAATCAAGTGCCACTGGTTTGTCTCCTTTTCATGTTGTGTTTGGTTTCCAGCCACCCATGTTTTCAGTTCAGGAGAGAGAAGCTAATGTTCCGTCCGCCCAAGCGGCTGCCCTAAGGTGCCAAAGAATATGGAGAAAGGCCAGGAGATCGATGATCAGAATGTCACTGGTTCAGTCAAGAATGGCCAACGGAGACGGATCCCTGCCCCTAAGTACCAGGTGGGGCAGAAAGTTTGGCTCTCCGCCAAGGACCTCCCATTAAGGGTAGAATCCTGGAAATTGGCACCCCGATTTGTTGGACCTTTCCCAATCTCCAAGATCATCAACCCTGTCGCTGTACGACTGAGATTACCCAACTCCATGAGGATTCACCCCACGTTCCACGTTTCTCAGGTCAAGCCCTTCGTGGAGCCCTGACTTGGACGCCTCTTGTTCCAATCGTTGACCCTGTTTCTGTCCTTGGATTATTGAGCCAGCCTAGCCCTCGGATTATTCAGCCTGGAGTCACTTCTTACCTGTGCTGTGGAGATCACCGCCTGCCGCCCACTGAGGTTTCCCCTCTAGGTTTCTAGTTCCACTCAAGACAAAAGCAGGTTAGTGGCTTTTCTGATCCCTGCTAAATCTGGAGAGACTACAAGTCACTAATCCCTCTTTCTGCCTATCATGAATTGCTTAGATAGTCGAATTAGAACAAAACCAGAGGATGAAACAGACTCAGCACACAAGATAAGACGGTAAATGAGGTTTATTTCTACTGTAGACTTTGTTTAAGGAATCTTGAGTTGGAGTTGTCCAGAAGCCAGAGGAGGAGGAGGTAAACCCAGAAATCCAAGGAGAGAGAGAGAGAGAGTACTGGTGATGAGAATATTTACAGTGCAGTCCTTAGGAGGGAGTATTACCAGATGTTGGCAGGCAGGTAGGCAGACAGGCAGGTCGACAGGCAGGCAGACGGATAGGCAGACAGACAGGAGTCCACATAACTGAGGTTATGTTCCAGCAAAGGTCTGTATCAGCAGCTACCTTAAGAAGCCCATGAGCTCATTAGGAGAATGCGTTGTAGCTGCAGACAATGAGCTGCCAGAACCAACCAGAAGGGGAGGAGCAGAGATCCTACAGTACCCTCCCCTCAACGATTGCCTCCAGGCAATCCAGAACGCTTTTCAGGATGGCGTTTGTAAAAGGACGTGATGAGAGCAGGGTCCAGGATGTGAGAACGGGGAACCCAGGTTCTCTCTTCAGGTCCATATCCTGCCCAATCCACAAGATATTGAAAACCACACCCCCTACGCCGAACATCCAGGATACGATTGACCGTATATGCAGGGTGGTCATCAATGAGTCGAGCAGGAGGAGGGGGCTTGGTGGGAGGACTCAGGGGGCTTTCCGAGACTGACTTGATCTGGGAAACATGGAAAGTAGGGTGAATGTGCATGGAAGATGGTAGTTTGAGTCTCACCGCAGATGGGTTGATGATCCTCTCGATGAGAAAAGGGCCAATGAAACGGGGGGCCAACTTTCTAGAAGTATGTTTTAATTTAATATTCCTGGTGGAAAGCCAGACTCTCTGATTGATGCGGTAGACAGGTGCAGCAGAACGGTGACGGTTAGCGAACCTCTTATTTTGTTCCAGGGTGCGTAGGAGGGTCCTCCTGGTCTGTTGCCAGATCCTACGACACCTGGAAACATAATGCTGAACAGAGGGGACCAGGATGTCAGATTCAACACTGGGAAACAGCGGGGGTAGATAGCCCAGGGAAGCCTCAAAGGGGGACAAACCAGTAGCAGAGGAAGTATGTGTGTTGTGAGCATATTCGATCCATGTGAGATGTTTGCACCAAGAAGATGGGTTGTCATTTATTACGCACCTCAAGGCGACTTCAAGTTCCTGGTTGCATCTTTCTGTCTGTCCATTAGATTGGGGGTGGTATCCAGACAAAAGACTTACGGAGGCACCAAGAGCTTTGCAAAACTCCTTCCAAACTTGCAAGATGAACTGCGGGCCTCGGTCAGAAACAATGTCCAAAGGTATGCCATGGATGCGGAAAACGTGGAGAACCAGGAGTTGGACAGTGTCCAATGCAGACGGAAGCTTGGGTAAAGGAACAAAATGGTCTGTTTTAGAGAATCTGTCAACAACAGTAAGGATGACTGTGTTACCGTCAGATGGCGGGAGACCAGTGATGAAATCAACGGAAATGTAGGACCAGGGGCGGGCAGAGGTTGAAGAAGACCAGCAGGGGGTTGATTAGTGTTCTTGTTTCGAGCACATGTGGGACAAGCTGCAACAAAATCTTTAATGTTGAGGTTCATAATCGGCCACCAGAAATACCTTTTGGTAAATGTGATCATACGAGTCACCCCAGGATGACAAGTCAATTTATTGTTGTGCACCCAATCCAGAACTTTATTGACGACAGAGTTGGGAACGAACAGCTTGCCCACTGGGCCAGTACTTGGGTCAGGTTCGGACCTCTGTGCCTCCCTGATGTCCTTTTCAATGGCCCAGGTGAGGGCGCCCACAATACAAGAATCCGGTAGGATGGAAGCTTCAGTCTTGAGTTGGTCAGAATGAGAGAACTAGCGAGAGAGAGCGTCAGGCTTAATGTTCTTGGAACTGGGTCTGTAGGAGATAGAAAAATGAAAACGAGCAAAAAACAGAGACCAACAGGCTTGTCTGGGGTTAAGTCTCTTGGCATTTTGAATGTAGGAATGGTTCTTATGATCAGTCCAAATGAGAAAAGGGACTTCAGTACCCTCTAACCAATGCTGCCATTCCTCAAGCGCCAACTTGATGGCTAACAGTTCACGGTTGCCCACATCATAATTTTGCTCTGCTGGAGACAAGCGACGAGAAAAATAGGCACATGGATGTACCTTATCATCCAGAGGAGACCGTTGAGATAGAATAGCCCCTACTCCAATGTCAGAAGCATCAACCTCTACAATAAATTGTGCACATGGATCAGGATGGGTCAATATGGGTGCTGAAGAAAATAGAGTCTTTAATTCCCCAAATGCCCTTTCTGCCTCAGGAGTCCAATGGAACGTTTTCAGAGAGGAGGTGAGTTGAGTGAGAGGTGCAGTGACCTGACTGTAGTTCCTTATAAACCTCCTATAAAAATTTGCAAATCCCAAGAACCTTTGAAGTTGCCTGCGATCAGTTGGAGTAGGCCACTCTGCCACTGCCTTGGTTTTCTCAGGATCAGTTCTGTACCTGCCTGCCTCAAAAATAAAACCCAAAAAGACACAGATGTGACACTGAATTCCCATTTTCGGCTTTAACAAAGAGTTGATTCTCAAAAAGCCTCTGGAGAACTGTTCTGACATGCTGGCGATGTTGTTCTATGTCCTGGGAAAAAATCAAAATGTCATCCAGATAAACAAAAACAAAGAGGTTGAGAAAGTCACGAAGAACATCATTAATAAGAGCCTGGAAAACAGCGGGTGCATTAGTCAACCCGAAAGGCATAACCAAATACTCAAAATGTCCTAGGGGGGTTTTGAAAGCTGTTTTCCACTCATCAACCTCTCGGATCCGTACCAAATGGTAAGCATTGCGCAGGTCGAGTTTAGTGAAGATCTTGGCAGAATGTAATTGTTCATGTATGGAATCAATAAGTGGTAGTGGGTATTTATTTTTAATAGTGATTTGATTCAATCCTGTATAATCAATACAAGGTCTTAATGTGCCGTCCTTCTTACCCACGAAGAAGAATCCGGCGCCAACAGGGGAGGCAGACGGATGAATGATCCCAGATGCTAAAGAATCCTCAATGTACTCTTTCATGACCATTCTCTCGGGTCCGGAGAGTTTAAAGAGTCTGCTGGATGGTAGCGGAGCGCATGGGAGGAGATCAATAGGGCAGTCATAGGGGCGATGCAGAGGTAAAGAAAGAGCCCCTTGTTTGCTAAACACAGGTGCGGGATTGTGGTATTCAGATGGAACTTTGGACAGATCAACAGGCTCAGAAGGTTTGAGTTGTTTGATAGAGTGAGAGACAGCAGTCTTTAAGCAGTTCTGGAGACAGAGATTACTCCATCTCTCTACTCTGCCCTCCACCCAATTAATAACAGGATTATGTTTCTGCAACCAGGGAAACCCCAAAACTAATTGGGGAGAGATGGAAGAGACAATAAAGAACTCACCCCATTCATGATGGTTACCAGAGGTGATGATGTGAAGCTGAGGTACTTTAAATCTCACTTGAGACATGGTTTGACCAGTGATGCCAGTGACAGAAAGGGAATTGTTGAGAGGCTGAGAGGGTATTTGAAGTTTATCAACCAGATCCGAGGAAATAAGATTCTGTTCAGCACCAGAATCAATAAAAGCGTCAACAGGAAACATCTCTTGGCCAACAATAATAGTGACCGGAAAACACAGACGAGAGACAGGGGAAGAATGGGATATGCTCATCAAAGTCCCCTGACCTATTGACGAGCCCTCTCTTTTCCCTTCTTGGGGCATCTTGTGATAATGTCCTCCTTGTCCACAATATAGGCAAAGACCACCCTCAAAGCGGCGTTGTCGTTCCTCTGGGGAGAGTCGAGTGTGACCAATCTGCATCGGCTCCGGTTCCGCAGATCCCTCTGAAGAGGAAGTGGTGCGTCGAGGAAAGTGGTTCGAGGCGCCAGAGAGTGCTGCCTCTGTGAATTGTAGTTCCTTTCTGTTTGTCTCTCTCTTAGACGGTTGTCAATGCGGATCGATAGGTTGATTAATTCATCCAGTCTTTCGGGTTCATCTCTCAAAACCAACTGGTCCTTTACTTGATCTGCAAGGGAATTAACAAAAATACCCTTGAGTGCCACTTCATCCCAATCCACCTCCTGCGCTGTCACCCGGAAGTCGATGGCGAACTCAGCCAACGCTCGCCTTCCCTGTTTGAGGGTGAGTATCTTCTTAGCCGCTGCCTCCTGCTGGAGTGGTTGATCGAAGACTCTCTTGAAGTGACTGAAAAAAATGGCATAACTAAGAGACTCAACAGGGTTAGATGCCAAATAGGCATGCATCCAGCGCAGAGCAGATCCCTTTAGCGAGGTAACAGTATAAGTAATCTTGGAGGCAGCAGTAGGGAAAAGGGAGGGGGAACGACTAAATGCTAATTCACACTGGAGAGAAAAACCACCAAAGTTATTAGGATTACCATCAAACAGTTCAGACGGACGGAAGTCAGGCTCTCGGATCCCAGAAGATAGAATTGTGGGTGGCTGAGGATTCTCTAAATGAACTGGAGGATTGGAAGAGGCAGGTGAGAGTTTGGTTAGGATTTCGCTTAAAGCATGAACTATACCACCAAGTTCTGTGAGATGAGAATCCATAGTCCTTTGTGGTTGCAGTAGCTGTTGAAGCATGGTTTCAGTAGATTGTAGGCGTTCCTTTAACGAAGTCTGTTCTTCATCTGAATTGTTCTTCGACATGTTAGGTGGCTGGAACATACTATCATGAATTGCTTAGATAGTCGAATTAGAACAAAACCAGAGGATGAAACAGACTCAGCACACAGGATAAGACGGTAAATGAGGTTTATTTCTACTGTAGACTTTGTTTAAGGAATCTTGAGCTGGAGTTGTCCAGAAGCCAGAGGAGGAGGAGGTAAACCCAGGAATCCAAGGAGAGAGAGAGAGAGAGTACTGGTGATGAGAATATTTACAGTGCAGTCCTTAGGAGGGAGTATTACCAGATGTTGGCAGGCAGGTAGGCAGATAGGCAGGTAGGCAGGCAGACGGATAGGCAGACAGACAGGAGTCCACATAACTGAGGTTATGTTCCAGCAAAGGTCTGTATCAGCAGCTACCTTAAGAAGCCCATGAGCTCATTAGGAGAATGCATTGCAGCTGCAGACAATGAGCTGCCAGAACCAACCAGAAGGGGAGGAGCAGAGATCCTACACTGCCTCAGTGATTCCTGGAAGCTGTGAGGAGTGTTACCTGTGTGACGTTTTCCTGTGGCTGAATAAACCTTTTAAACTTTCAGTACTGTCTGGCTGAATCTTGGGTCTGCCATTTTCTGATTCATAGCACTCACGTCTTGTTTTTTGTATCGTGCCAAGTCTGTCTTGCCTGCCTATTTATTGTTTTGTTCCTGCCTCTTCGTATGTGTGCGTTTTTTGTTAATTAAAGCGTTTTTTACTTACTGTCATGCTGCCTGCTAGTCTGCATTCTGGGTTCCTCCATTGCTCAAGTCCTAACACAATCCAGATAACTTAGAGATAGGATTTATGCTCAATCTCCCTATCATCGAAAGAACAAATGTATACAGGCTTCAAACGGTGTTAAATGTTGGGTTTTGGAAGAATACACACGTACACCTGAAAACCCCATCACTCTTAGCTTACCACAATGCCAACCAAAAACTTTATGTTGTATTTTTGCCCTCATTGTACAGTGTCTTATTCTTTTGCTTTTATATATATATATTTTACCTTTTTGTGTATCTGCATGCTTCCATTTGCATTTTACTTTGCTGCTGGTGCACCTGAGTTTCCCCACTGTAGGACAATTAAGAATATTTCTATTCTATTTTATTTTAATGCAAACATGCATGGGATTCAATGGATTAAATCAGGAAGTGTAGTTTTTGGAGTAGGACCCAATTGCAGACAAGAAGGCAGGAGATGGATGATGATTTGAAGGATTTCAATGAAAAAGCAAAATCTTGCCGAACGGCTTGAGGAATAACATGGCATGAGGAGATTGGGACATGAAACATGGCAAACAAACAGAATGGAAGAATCAAGATGATGAACAATTACCAACAGGAAGTTAAATAACAGGGGAAACAGGTGAGGGGCATGAGTGTGATTAGCAGGCACCGGTGACTAAATAAGCTAGATGTCAGTGAGCATGAAAATGGGAAAGCAGACTGGCAGGATGAAAGCATGGAAGCTGAACAGTGATACAAGAAAACCCAGGGGAAATGTCTAACAGATCTAATAGGATAATATTTTACAAAAGTACAAATAACACAAGAATGAACTAAGAGCTAATACGACAACAACTAATAACAAATTACAGGGAATTAAATTGAATAAGAAAAGGCTTTAAGAATATAATAAACAGCATGGAACAGGTCAAAACACAAATACGAAAGAAATCCAAGTTTTATTTAGGCACACGAAAAGCACAATATTAGCTACTTAAATTGACCCTTCACAAAAGGCCATGTTGTACATGGCCTTATAAAGATTTCTTCTTTACAAGGAACATAGAATCTGCTCTGACTGATTATTAATAGACACTTGATTTAAATATTGTTCTCAGTTATCATAGCACACATAGACTGTCTTCACAGTTGCAAGCTGAAGCTGTCAAGCTAAAAAATATGCTACTTCCTAATAGTAGAGGTGGCCATTGTCCTTCAAAATAAGTGTTAAAGCACAACGGCATTCAGGAACATTTGATTACATACTATAGCTAACTATTTCTATAACAATATACACTTAAAAAGGTACTTTTTATATTCAACCCCCTGTAACTATAAACCACAAAGCCTCATATCTCACATACACCAACCAGAAACATCAAACAGGTAGTGGTAATATGACACTGCGCCCTGCCGAGATCAGCCTGAGCAAGCTTTGACTCCTGCCCATGACTGCATCTGGCAAAAGCAGGCTCATTTTTACAGGACTAATTTGACCTTTTTAAGGTAGGCAGGAGGTCGATGATCGACTTTGTTGTCGTATCATCAGACCTTCGGCCGCATGTTTTGAACACTCGGGTGAAGAGAGGGGCTGAGCAGTCCACTGATCACCACCTAGTGGTGAGTTGGATCCGCTGGAGGTGGAGAAAGCCGGACAGACTTGGCAGGCCCAAGCGCATATTGAGGGTCTGCTGGGAACGCCTGGCAGAGCCCTCGGCCAGGGATGTATTCAACTCCCACCTCCGGGAGAGCTTTGACCAGATCCCGGGGGATGTTGGAGACATAGAGTCCGAGTGGACCATGTTCTCCGCATCTATTGTCGATGCTGCTGCCCGTAGCTGCGGCCGTAAGGTCTGCGGTGCCTGTCACGGCGGCAATCCCAGAACCTGGTGGTGGACACCGGCAGTAACTCGGGCCTGGGAGGAGCTCGGTGAGGCCACGGAGAAGGACTACCGGTTGGCCTCGAAGCGATTCTGGCAAACCGTCCGGCACCTCAGGAGGGGGAAGCAGTGCTTCGCCAACACTGTTTATAGTGGGGGTGGGAGGCTGCTGACCTCGACTGAGGACATTATCGGGTGGTGGAAGGAGTACTTTGAGGATCTCCTCAATCCTTCCATCACGCATTCCGTGGTGGAAACAGAGGCTGGGGACTCGGGATTGGACTCTTTCATCTCCCAGGCTGAAGTCACCGAGGTGGTTAAAAAGCTCCGCGGTGGCAAGGCTTCGGGGGTGGATGAGCTCCGCCCTGAGTACCTCAAGTCTCTGGATGTTGTTGTGCTGTCATGGTTGACATGCCTCTTCAACATTGCGTGGCGGTCGGGGACAGTGCCTCTGGACTGGCAGACTGGGGTGGTGGTGGGGTTAAGGTCAAATTACAGGGTGCTCGAGGGTTCATGGGAGTTTGCCCAACCGGTTCACATGTGTTTTGTGGACCTGGAGAAGGCATTCGACTGTGTCCCTCGTGATGCCCTGTGGGGGGTGCTCCAGGAGTATGGAATCGGGGGCCCTTTATTAGGGGCCATCCGGTCTCTGTACGAGCGGAGCAAGAGTTTGGTCCGCATTGCCGGCACTAAGTCGGACCTGTTCCCAGTGCATGTTGGACTCCGGCAGGGCTGCCCTTTGTCACCGGTCCGGTTCATAACTTTTATGGACAGGATTTCTAGACGCAGCCAAGGGCCGGAGGGGGTCTGGTTTGGGGACCAGTGGATTTCATCTCTTCTTTTTGTAGATGACGTGGTCCTGCTGGCCCCCTCTAGCCAAGACCTACAGCATGCGCTGTGGCGGTTCGCAGCCGAGTGCGAAGCGGCTGGGATGAGGATCAGCTCCTCCAAGTCCGAGGCCATGGTACTCAACCGGAAAAGCGTGGCTTGTCCTCTTCAGGTTGGAGGGGAGTTCCTGCCTCAAGTGGAGGAGTTTAAGTATCTCGGGGTCTTGTTCACGAGTGAGGGAAGAATGGAGCGGGAGATCAACAGATGGATCGGTCCGGCTGCCGCAGTAATTGGGGCACTGTGCCAGTCCGTTGTGGTGAAGAGAGAGCTGAGCCGAAAAGCAAAGTTCTCAATTTACCGGTCGGTCTACGTTCCTACCCTCACCTATGGCCATGAACTTTGGGTCATGACCGAAAGAACGAGATCCCGGATACAAGCGGCTGAAATGAGCTTCCTCTGTAGGGTGGCCGGGCACTCCCTTAGAGATAGGGTGAGGAGCTCGGCCATCCGGGAGGGGCTCGGAGTAGAGCTGCTGCTCCTCCACATGGAGAGGAGCCAGTTGAGGTGGCTCGGGCATCAATAACGGATGCCTCCTGGACGCCTTCCTCGGGAGGTGTTCCAGGCACGTCCCACCGGGAGGAGGCCCAGGGGACGGCCCGGGACACGCTGGAGGGACTATGTCTCTCGGCTGGCCTGGGAACGCCTTGGGCTCCAACCGCAGGAGCTGGAGGAGAGGGACATCTGGGCGTCTCTGCTGAGTCTGCTGCCCCCGCGACCCGGTCCCGGATAAGCGGAAGACAACGAACAAACGAACGAAGGTCAAAGTTCTCGCATAGAAACATCTCAAAGCAACTTTTAAAACCAAATATAGATAGATTTTTTAAACAAAATATAACTTTCTGCACTCACCTTTACCTAACTGGCTGGCTGGCTTCGCCCCCAGGTTGTGTCCAGAAGAGATATTACAAAAATACACACTTAAGAAAATGAGACCACAATTTTTTTTTTCACTTGCCTTTCTCGGCTTGACGCAAGAAAAAAAAAGACTTAGAAAATGACCCAAGAATTTTTTCTCACTTTTTTCCCACAAAAAAAAATGTTTTTTTGTTTTTTTTTTCCCAAGGAGTTTTTATTCAGCTGTTGTCACCAAATTATAAATACATAAATACATGTACAAATCATTAGAGGGTTCATATTTCAAATTTTGACTGGTGATTTATCATACCCCTTTCAAATTTATTGTGTCAGGTTATGATAAGCAGGTACTGACAGCAAGTTTTTAAGAAAATTTGCAAGAAACAGTCTTGGTCCCAAGAAATAGCAGTCATGCTGGGCAATAGTCATTTGTCCTACAAATATCCTTGATCAGTTCTGTAGTTAATTCTATATCACACATGAAAATACAATATTGGTATGATAACATAGCATGGCCAACAAATACACTATGTGCTTTTACTGTATGTTATTTTACTTTACAACAATCTCATTTAGAAAATGGGATATTGGTTCTTGTTTATGTGCACAAACTTTGCAAATAAAACTGATGCTGATTCTGGTTTTGATACTGTAGGGTGTTGGGGTTAAGGTGGGAAAGACTGCTGACAGCAATTTTAATGCTCTTTAGACATACATATTTGCATTCATACCAACATTTTACCTTAACACATGCAAACATGCATACAACAGGGACTAGAGAGCCGGGTGCGCTGGGGGTTGCATACAAAGTATGGCCTTCTCTTGTTTCTGCCTCTAAAAAAACGAGAAAGTGGGGAAAGTGGGGACTCCCGCCCTGGTCTTTTGGTGTCCAGGCTGCTATGGATGGCCGATGGCTACCCGACAAGTTGGGTGGGCTTGGGGAAGATCCTTCTCCATGGTGCTGGGTGGCACACATTTACACTCAAGTACCCTTACAAATAATCCAAACGTTTCAAGGTCAAACAAACACAAGTTCACATTTTATTAATGCAACTTGTCTACTCTGATGATAAAGTCAAATACATGTAGAAAGACATAGTATTAAGGGTTTCTGGGAGATTCAGTGAATTTAAGATTTTTAGATCATTTTAAAAGCATTAATATATAAATATAAGACCTAAGCCAATTGTAAAAAATAATTCAAATTATATATAACCTTGTCAACTTAAGTTAAAAGTTTAAAAATGTGTAACTTTAACAGCTTTTTAAAGGGCACTACATAATGGTTATCTCTGATGTGTTTTTGACAACTACTGAAATCTCATGGTGAAGGATTTTGTCATTAATATCACAGAACCTTTTATTTTATTTGCCTTAACATTGAATAATTAGTGGCAGTACCGATTTATTATAAATAAAATAGTGGAAGAAACAAAAAATGAATAAATATATAAACTGACGATGTGACTAAATATAATTTAAAAGGTTCTTTGTGTGGTTCTTGACATTCTTGGCAGCAACCCAGAGTTAGTTCTCTGCACATCCTTGGTTCTATTAAAAACAGGAACTGTTCATAACAAATTACTCTTCTAATGGCACCAGTTTTGCAGTAAACTGTATGGACACAATGAGTACTAACAAGAGAATTACAATTAGCAGCTAACATAATGTCTCATTAAGGAGTTTAGGGGAAATAGCTCTCATCAAGGCTTTGATATCTCTTCTTAGTAATAATGATTCCTAAATGGACCTACAGTTAGGTTTGTATATAGAATTTGTGTTTTTTTGTGACTTAAGCTGCCAAAGAAAACTATTCATGATGCATATTGTCTCAGCGTTAATTTAGCAGGATTGAAATGTTTCAGAAACAGATTTTAGGGGAAGAAATGTAATTGGACAGCTGACCTTCATGGTTTCTTCAACAAGTAAGCCTATATATTTAATTGGAAGTCAATTCAAACCGTGCAACCTACATTTGGAAGCATTTGCTATGGGCGAACCTATTACAGTCAATGGACCTTTCAATGCAAACCAATCCCTACTTTGTTATATTAAACCAAATTGTTCTGGAAGATAAGAGGAGCACATTCAGAGTGAGGATGGTTTGTTCATGGTGATGTGAAGTGTTAGTTTTCAGAAACACATATGTCTGACCAGAGCATCTTCTTCTACATGTTTGCTTTGTCCCTAAGGCCAGATCTGTGGAGTTTACAACTAATAGTCCTGTTGACAAATCCGTCACCTGACCTATGGATCTCTGCAGCTCCTCAAGAGTTACTGCTCGACACAAATGTCTGCAACAGATTCAACATTTCAAAAATCCTTTTCAGTATAAGCAAAATATTTTCTTTCTACTTCACAATTATCAGTGGTGGGAATCTTTAGGTACTTCATGATATAATTGCAAATCAAAGTTTACAATGTGACTATAAATCAGTTGTTCACACAACATGCTGTGCCTGTCTTGCAGACCCACACGCTTTCTTTTTGTAAAGAGAAAATACGTTGATTTGCAAAACTTTTACTTTATAACTTAGAACCTATTTTTGAGGAATGCTAAATGCAGAACACATAAGTGTTGCCCTCAGATCACTAGGCAAGTGAAGCCAAAGCCCCCCCCCCCGAACCGGAAAAGGCAAAGCAAATGACCAAGTTCATTACAAGTTCCCTCTCCACTGTCGCTACATGCATGCTCAGTATGAGGGATTGCTGCAAAGTCAATGCAAGCGACAGTCCACTGTCTCTACATGCTCATCCAGGAGGAGTGAATTCTGCAAGTCACTGACTGGATGGAATCTGCTGGGTTTCCTTAGATAGAAAAAAAATACCTTTTTAACCACTTTGAATAAATAACTGAATCTGACTGCACTGTTTGATAGTTAGGATTAATTGGAATGTACAGTATATAATTGACTTGAAATCTGTATGATTCGATTGAATTGACTGTAAAGTGCCTTGAGACGACATGTTTTGTGAATTGGCACTATACAAATAAAAGTGAATTAGAATTGCAGCTTTTAGGATTTGTGACTGGGTTTTTGCTCTAATGGAGCTTCCTTTGGATATAGTATACCATCTCAAATAAAATTCTCAAACACAGCATTCCCTACACTCTACAGTGAGACCTAATCAAAATGACAGGATCACTAAAAGCAGGTAGGATAGCTCTAACGTTGTGAGCAGCCATCACCATGGAATATTACATGAGCGGAACTGTGCCTTTTTTTGATGTATGGCAGCTAGCGTGTTAGATGGTACAAATGAGAGCAGTGGCTGAGACTCACACTGATGCAAATATACATGAGCTCTAACAGAGTGTAGCAGAGAGATGGTAGATCGCTAAGAAGGACTTACTGTTAGTTACTGATGAAGAGGCAGATTTTGGACTTACTGTTACCTGTGAAAGAGTTCAGTTGGTTGTTAGTTCAGAATGTGTTAAGGAACACAACCATTTTGTCAGGGCTGCTGATACGAAAATTATATTTATTATTGTTTTCAAGAGGCGTGTGTGTGTGTGTGTTCGGTATTCTTGCTCATTCAATGTTGGATTTACCTTGTCCTGGTAAGGACCAGATGATATTCTGTTTTACTTTTTTATGTACCTATGACTATATCCACACTGTCCATACACAATCTGTCTGATGACAATAATAAAGTGAAAGAAGTGGTTTGAGAGGCAGAACCAGGCTGGGCGCGCAGCACACTGATCTCTAATAAATATTGTAAGGAGCCTACAGCAGAGTTGAAATAGGAACCTCTGGACCCCCCCGACACACACCAGCTGACCCCCTGCAGTTTTACCGATTTAACAGTAACCCCTGGATGAACACATACACACCACTCTGTTCAGCCCAGGTAATGAATACACCTGAAAATCCACCTGTAATTAGAAGGTGATAATGAATCCATCCATCAAGATAAGCTGCTTTTTTGGCATCCATGACCCACAGCCTGTGGCAGCCGAGGCCAATACTCACCAGTCTGTGACTGTACATAGCGTAGATGATCAGTTAATAAGCCCAGGCAAAGCCCAGTAGCTCTGAGGAATGCGCACGTGTAGAGGCTCTTGTTTTCATTGAGCTTTTAACCTGACCGGGAAGTTGATAGCTTAAATGCAACAGCAGCAGTTTCAGCGAAACGTTTGATCATGATTTCTTTTGCACAAGAAAGCCTGATTTCATGGCATATTTATGAGCATGGCTGAATTTGGTGCTCTCAGTTCATTGCTGGGTCAAATCCTGTTCAGACAGCTATATTTAGTTACACTTGTACTTATGCTATTGGTAATTTAATGGAAGCTGCGTGGCAGAAGCTGCTGTATTTTCCACACAGGTTGAATATCATGCCAAAATGTGCATTGGAATAAAGCCATTGTATTGTAACACGATACACAGTGAAACAGGAGATTTGGATTAATTTTGACATTAATCATTAGCAAAAATTCTTCCAGTTCTAACAGAAGGGAAACATGTCTGGATTTACATGTATATCCTTTTCAAAAATGTTTTAATCCTTTTAGAATAAAACCCACTCAGATTTAGAACATCGCAGCATATTTGTATTCTGGACCCTTCACTGTGGTATCTCAAAATAAAATGTCCACATGTGGGTAATTTACTCTCAATATAAATGCCATTGTTCTGTGAAGGCTGAGAACCCATTGATAGGGCAACAAAGGGGCAGCTACGTATCTTGAACTCAACAATCTAGGCTTTGTGGGAGAGTTGCAAGTCTCCATTGTGAAACCTGTTCGTTACCGCATCATGCTGTGGGGAAGCTTTTCTTCAACATTGACAGGGAGAGTTACTATGGCAGGGTTTAGATCTTAAACTCCAGTCATACTTTTAGATCTGTTCCTGGTCCCACACATTTCAATCAAACAGCTAAATTGCATCGTCAATACATCATCATGCTATGGAGTCCAGCTAATGTCAGGCAAAGGCACACTTAAAAATTCAGGACACTGGCCCTCGAGTTTTGGAATTTGAGTCCAGACCTAAATCCAACAAAAAATCTATCAAAGAAAATCTTTATATTTTAAGAAAACATGTATAATTTTTTCCACTTCATAATTATGCAATACATTGTGTTTGTTTATTACATAAAATCTAAATGAAATGAAAAAAACTGTAATTTCTTTTTTTTTTTACTGTGTCCTGTCCGGCAGAGTATCGCTCAGAATTGCTGTCTGAGTGCCAAGAAATTGCCCAACAGATTTACTTTCACAAGCAGAACAGCTAATGCTAATGCTTTAAAGCTCTGCTTGATATTTATAAAATAAACTTTATTATAAACTTCAATTGTTACGGACATGGAGACTGAAATGAAAAGGAAAAAAGAAGCTCAAAAAAGAGAGAGATGGGGGAAAAAGGGGAGAAAAGGAGGAAAGAGTGGAGGAGAGAAAGAAGGATGAAGAGAATACAAGATTACACCCTGCTTGCTTATACACCTGCAGCTGTTTTTTGTTTTTTTTTAACAAAATAGTACATGTTAATTCTGAATGTAAAATGTACTTAGTGAAAGGTGCAGCCCAATATAGAACATGTGTGTATCTGTCAACACCTGAAGCTTAACACCTGTGAGTATGGGTGTGGACGCGCTTTTGTATACAAGGTTTCTCCACAAAAAAATGCAATAGCGAGTGTGAGGACCCACAGGCCTGCCCCATGGTCCCTGGTTGGACACTGAGGAGATCCGAGCCACAGACATCTAAAGGCCCCCCAAAGCACAGGAACCCCAGGAGAACCACTGCCGGGACTACCATAACCCGCCCAGAGAAGAGCAGTGGAGAGTCCCAGGGGAACCACCCAGCAGCGACAGTGCAGAAGCCCCAGGGAGCAGCAGCGACGAGCCCAGAGGCCCCGCCGGCAGCCGCCCACGCCCGAGTAGATCCAGCCATTGACCGAGAGGCCCAAGACCTCGGGACACACCACCCCCCAAGCAGAGGCCCGACAGAGCCCAGGGGGCCTGGCCCCAACAAGCAGCCACCGGGAGTGAGCCAGCACACACCAAAGCACCCGACCCCGGACACCGAGAACCACAAGTACACCAGCGGGCAGAAACTCCAACCACCGGCAGGCGGTGTGGCGGGGAGGAAGCTGATCCAGGAGAGGGAGCAGTCCAAGACCCAACCTGTCGCAAAAAAAACAAAACAAAACAAAAAAACCGGTACACACAGTCACAATCACCCACTCCCACCCTCATGCATACACATAAAATCACTCACACCCAACGTAAGGATAAACAACAATGGACATCATACACTCACTCACACTCCCCATGCATACTCTATACTCCCAGGTCCCAGCGCCGGTACCCCCTAGGGGCAACCAGCCCTCAGACCAAGGAGGTGGTCCCATTCCCTCCTGGGGCAGAGGCAGGCAGACAGCGGCCAAGAAGCCGATGAAGCCACACCCACACAGTGCAAGCTCCACACACAGGCCCACTCTAAGAACCCCCGCCGCACCCTGCTCCCCCACCACACAGCGCGCCGCAATGGCACGGCAAGGGCCCCGCGCAACGCCACCCCCGCCCACTGGCGCAACAGGGCAGACCCCACCCAGTACCGCACCCACAACCGGACCCCCAACCCCGCACCATGACGGCACAAACTCATCCACCAAGAGGTCCCGGCCAGCGGCAGGCACCCAGGGCCAGTGACCCCACCACGCCCCCCTCAGCAACAAAAAACACGACATCACTGCCACTTCAACGACCGCCCAGGGAGAAACACTATCCAGCTCAGCTCCACCATCACCGCCCAGCCGATCCAAATGCCAGTGACCCCACGCCCTGGAAGTGGACACAACCCCTCCACCCCACAGGCCGCAGCCCCTCCACATCACCCCCCAGCCCACCGCCCCGATCCCCCCTCGGACAAGACAACCAGCAGAGCAGCACACCTTCAAGCCCGCCCAACCACCCAGACAGCGCCAGCAGCCCCAGCCCACCAGTCCACGAGAGGGATACATGCACCAGCCGGGGACCTGGGCCAGGCAGGCCAACCGCTCCAGGCCAAGCACAACCCGCCAGCCGCCCCGGTGCAGTCACAAGACATGCTCTGCCGCCCCACCCACCCGACTGCCAACCGCAGCCCAGCGCCCAACCCCGGGCCAGGACCACAGAAGGAAGTAGTGGAAAAAAGGCCACGGCGGCCCCAGTTACCAGGCACTCCGCCAAACCCACACCCAAACCCCGGGGGGCACCCCCACCCGCACCCCCGCATGGCGCAACAGGGCCATGCGGAGGTGTGGGTGGCACCCCAGCATGGCCACAAAGCAGTCCAGCTGGCCAGCCCCTCCATCAAAGTGGGGCCAATCAATGCCCCCCTGCCGGAGCCCGTCACCCCCCCAGCCGGCAGACCAGGGCCCAAAGCCAGGGGCTGAGATCCAAGGGAACACAAGCGATCCCGAGAGAGCCGAAACGCCAGCCCAGCACCAGACAATCCCCAAGACATGACCCCCAACCACAGCCCAGACCCGACTAGAGGGCCCACTCCCTCTCCCGGCCTCCGACCACAGATGGGAAATAGCGAACGGGGGTGTGAAAAGACCCCAAGCCTGCCTCCGCCAGCTCAAATGTGGTGTTGATGCGTGTTGTAGTGTGCATTTAAAAAGAAAACAAACGGAGGGGAAGAGGGTCTGACACACACAAGGAGGGCACATGACCAGCACGCCCAGCCACCCCCGAACCCAAGGGGCAGAGCCAACAGAGTGCCCAGCCCCCGAAGCCCGGCACCAGACATCATCCACAACCAGGCAAGCAGGGCAACAAAACACATCCCACTCCAACACCAAGGCCGCCACCAAACGCACCTGACCTAAAACGGCAGGCCCACCCAAATGCAAGCTCCAGCCCCCCCATAGACAGGTGAACCGAGACCACCGGGCCAGCTGGGCAGTCAAGCCGATCCCACGATGCACCACCCCGCCCACTACCATGCCCAAGGGAAATGGGCGGCCCAGCATGACACAGAAAGGCCCCAGCACACAAAGCAAAGAGGTCACACCCCCATTCAGAGACGCAGACCCACCTACATCCATTTCAGCCAAGCAAAAACGATAGAGCCGAGCCAGACCACAGCAACACCACCCATCCTTCTGTGCATTCGTAGGGGCACGGCGAGGACCACTAACCCCAAGCACACCGAACCCACCAGGATCTATCCAGCAAATGAGCAAACCCCACCCCAGTACGAGGCCGAGAAGCCCGACACAAGCGCTGAGCCCAGCGACGCCCGCCCTGACGCACCCACGCCCGGAAGTCAGAGCCGCCGCGCACAGGACCACCACCCCAACACCACAGCACGCAATACAGCGGAGGACGGAATGCAGCAGAGAGCACCCAAAGCAAAAGCTGCACACAAAGCTCACACTGCGCAAATGTGCCCCCACCAGCCCCCCAAAAACAAAGCCCCCCCATGAAAGTGCACCCCCACGAAAAGACGACCCGCACCATCCAGGTCCTAGAACAGATGTTACCCCTGCCAGAAGCAGCCCCGCAAGAAGACCCACCCCATGGCCCACAAAAGGCAAGAGAGCCCAAAACCAAAACCCATCCGGAAGCCGAGACCAATCCACCCCGAGACCAACCCCGGCCAGCCCGCATTCTCGAACCATGCAGACCCCTCCGAACCCCCTCCCCCAAACAGAAAAGGGACCGGCGTCAGTAACCGAAACCAAGACAAGGAACCAGAAAGCGAGCCAGAACCACCAAAGACCAAACAACGCCCTCAACCATCCAAGGCCAACCACCCATCCCCACCCCAGAAGGAAACCTACACCCACCCCAACATTCGAACAACTCCCAGAGCACATAAGACATTGGACACTCCTCCCCGCCAGCAGAATGTGCTTCTTGAAGGAAAGAGCACCTGCAATGAGATGGGACCTACCCGCCAGTTTCGGAGGCCCTTATGCCCACCAAAGTTCCCCAAGCCAGGGCCGGGCGACCGGGCATGCAACAGCCCAAAACCCCGGCGAAATATACGCCAAGACCCGAAACCCCCAAGGCCCAGCCAGGACCCCAGCCCGGGGGGCGATATGCCCCAGGGACCCCGAGCCCCCAAGCCCACCCCAGACCCAACCAGGAGCAGCACGGGCACCAGGCCAGTGACCTATGTCCGTCGGCGCAGGCCCCCCAATAGCATCGCATGCAGCTACCAGATGTCCCCCCCCATTACCAAAATGTGAAGTAGATTAAGCAGTATGTATAATTATGCAATGCATTATGGACCACATTTTAACAGTGTATATATTCAGAGTCTGCTCTGATCCTTCGTCAGCCTCAGCATGAGCAGCTAGTTTCCTCAAGGTAATATTCAATGCACTGGAAGTTGAGCCTTCTGTTTTTTTTTACATCACCAACAAAGCCGAACCTTGTTAGAAATCGTCTATT
The DNA here is from genome assembly GCF_021462225.1 of Girardinichthys multiradiatus. Taxonomy (NCBI): domain Eukaryota; kingdom Metazoa; phylum Chordata; class Actinopteri; order Cyprinodontiformes; family Goodeidae; genus Girardinichthys; species Girardinichthys multiradiatus. Next base: position 3,312,923 of record NC_061806.1, on the reverse strand, counting down.
TTCTGCAACAAAATGCTCAAGAGTGCAGGTGTTGAATTAGCTCCCGCTGTTCAAGCAACATTCTGCTGAATTGATTCTGATATGGCTTATTGTCCTCTGTAAAATAAAGCAAAGCTAAGAGCCATTAAAAGACACATTTTGAGAAGCTACACAAAAAATACAAAAGCTGATTACTCTGAAAACCACAAATAAAGAGGGCTGGAAAAAGCTATCAATCATCCTCTAACTGCAGTTTATTTTTACTTTCATTCCAGGAAGAGAAGCCTTCATATTATTACTCCAACAACACTCTGCCTCCCAGACGTCTGGGCCATAGGCACATATAAACCAGCTAATATATTTTTAACATGGAAAAAGTTTGAAAGATAGACTGTTCAGCATTCTGTCAAACATAAAGGAACTGATGCACACACCAACAGACGTTTCTTGGCCTAAGTTAGTGTGGAAAGTTAGACAGTAGAGGTTGCATTGGCTTTAAAAACAGATTTCTTGTGGTCTTCAGTGTTTTGTTTTGTGTTTTAGTTTGGGTTGTTTCCGAATTTCCTAATTTTGGATCTGTATCTATATGCATTTATAGTATGCTTAGTAACATTCTTGGCATCTGCTTAGGTTGGTCTCATTATCTGTTTATTCCAACTGAGTACCTTTGAATTACTTTGGTGTGTTAGTCTCTTTTTGGTCTTTTGGAGAGTTGCAGCATGAAGAAAGGAGTTCAAATGTGATCGGATTATGGAGCTAGAGGAGTGGTATGCAACTACATCCTAAATTTGTAAATCTTTGTGTGGAACATTATTCAGATGAGCCATTATTAACTGTGTTTTATGGTTGTCAAAATAACTGATATTTCAATGAATGAATATTTTCAAAATTAAGCTTGTGAAGTTACTCATTTGTGTCATCATACACACTGGGTCATTTTTATCTTCCTAAATTGGCACATAGCTTCACACAGCAGCACTGCTGGCAGATAGACACTTAGCCTCTCCACTTCCTGCAGTGGCTCACCTGATGGCTGACAATCACAAACAGTGAACTGCTGCTTGATGTTTAAAACTCCTGTAACGGTACATTTGTCTGGGAAAGAGACTTTGTGATCCTCTTAAGTAGAAAAAGAAAAAGCAGAAGCTGTTTGAAGGTATTTTGCTTCTGAGGCAGATGATCAGGAAAAAACTGAAGGATTCGAGCTGTGGCCACACAGCCTGAGTGGACCCTGCTGACTCTAGTAAATCACCAGAGAAAATATGATGCAAAATTATCAAAAAACAGAACCTGAACAGGGCTGATGCTGAAGAGCTTTGCATGGAGCAGAACTTTGTTTACGTTGGCAAGAAACCTGTTTTCCAATTACTTGCTCATCTGAATCAAAGATACAAACTTCACACTCTAACATATGTTATCTTGCCTTCTGTTGTGCTGTACATGAAAACAACATTTACAATTATTAGGTTTGCTGGATAGATGCTACATTACCGACTGTTTATTAGTTTTGCACTATTAACACAGAAAAGTCATATGTCTTAAAATAAATGTCTGCTTGTCTTGGTGTCAGTATGAAGTTAGACATTTTCGTAACAGGACAACCCTACAGTGTTTATTTACATTTAATTATAATATAAACTAAAATAATGAGTGATAAGTCCTGTATGCTACATCAGTCACTTGAAGGAATGTTAATTAAAGGAATCATGTTCGGCTGAGAATATACTGTATAAATGGACATCTTTTATCTGTTGATTGTAAATAATAAATGATAAATATGCAAACAGCAGAGCAAATGACTGGGTCAAGTTTACATTGTCCTTTAAACAACCATGGCAGGGAGAGAACAAATACCAATGCACAGCATTGGGGAGTAAGAGTTTAAAGTTTTTTGGTAAAGAGGGAATCTCATGTTTTTGAACAGTGATGTTCAGTGAAATCTTAATCATAGAAATAATTTAAATTTCATGATCTACATTGGCAGCTGCCAGTAAGCTGCTGCATTAATCTGCATTGAGATAAATGATTTCCATTTTCAGCTGCTTCTAGCGGGTCAAACTGCTGCCACCTCTGTGAGTCTCAAAATTCAAATGCTAATTATCTCTTTAATGAGCAAATACAAGAAACAGCTAAGAAATAATGAGCAACTGATGATGCAGGAACCAGGACAAACAAGTCTGTGTGAGGTCAGCGCCTGGTTAAGGAAAAACTGGGGGTTTTGGATTGATGTCTGGTGATTATAGTAAGGGAGAGTATAATTACACCCTTGACAAAGTTTGAAGACATGTTTCCCGATTTATGAAGTTTAAACAGGAGGAAAATCAGCAGAACCATCCTGTTTTCTGTCTCAAAAAAAGCTTATTTTATTCCAAAGTTTAAGCTCACTGGATATTTATGACTCCAAACTCAAACTCTGCTCTCAAACTGTGAATTTTAGTTCAGTCAAACATTTGAAATGTACCTGTTAAAAGTGAAATTGGTTAAATTAGGTGTGTTTTAATGCAGTCTCGGCTATCCTATGTGGGCTGGCACATTATTTTCTAAATTTTTCTTTTATTTGATTTTTTTTGAGCATACAACAGAGTAGAAAGCACAAAAAACAAAACAAAACAGAGGGTGTAACAGCAACAATACAAATTATCAGAAAATACAGCACCGCATTCAAGAATGGTTCAATTATATGTTGAAAGTTTGTATTTCTTCAATAGTACCAACTTGAAGATCAATAGAGGAGCATAATAACATCTGAGTAAATATCACTTTTACTCATCACACCCCTACACCCCACTACAGCCCTCCTCCATAGACTGCATATTCAGTTTTTTCTCTCCATCCCTCTGTGTCTTTCACTGATCTTTGGGATTCAATAGTTAGATGACATTAAGCCAGTGAAACATTCTCTTGGCTCTTTTGTTAATGCAATGAATACTTCAAAATAAACAGCACAAGAATAAATCTCATGCAGTTTTTCTCTTCAGTTCAATATAAACTGGTTAAACAGGTCTTTTCAAGGTAATATCAACACATTTCTGCTCAAGGAAAAAATAAGAAAATTCACCAAAGTTCAGTTATCCATGGTGAATTTTCCTTAGTATACAAGTCAAATATCTAATTATTTCTTTTAAAACACAACAGGCACATGCTGGATGTATGATATTATTTGTTTGGTGTGTTAAAATGACTTGTTCTTGGTCTGTTCGTTGAAGTTCATTTAATACAGTGGTATCCAATGTTAGTAAATGTTAGTAAATGTTTCCCTTGTTTAACACACCTTATTCAAAAGAATGATTTGTTACCAGGCGTCTGTAAAATTTGAGGACATGCTGAGTAAGTAATTGGGCGGAACCACCAGGCAAAATTAAAAGAAATGCTTTTGTTTCATTTTGGCTATGTTGAGTTTACTGTTTGTGTGGTTTCTGCACTCATGTGCACTTTAACAACTTCAATTAAAACAAACAAATAAATCTTGAAAAATCCTGATAATTTTATTTTTATTTTTTACAAACAAAATCTGTAGAGTGGCCTGCATTTGTTTTTATGCCCCTATACTCAAATACACCTAAATGTAACTTTGTTAGTAATCAGAGTCCAGCTGTGTGTGGCTCTCAGTATAAATGCAGCTGTTCTAAGTCTCAGAGGTCTGTTAGAAAATATTAGAGACCAGCACATAATGATTACCAAGGGACACAGCAGACAGGTCTGGGAGAAAGCTCAGGAGTTTTAAGCAGAGTTAGGTTCTAAAACAATATCATAAGCTTTGAACATCCACTACAAATGCAAATACTTTAGTATGGCAGAGTTTCAATCCTAATAAGACATTGCTACTACACTAGTATAAGCAACTACTAAGGCAACTACTAGTGGAGCCCTCCACAAACTTGGCCTTTATAGAAGAACGACATCAAAATAAAGCTAAATAAAGTCCCATTTGTAGTTTGTCATAAGCCATGCAGGGAACACAGAAAGCATGCTGAAGTGCTCCGGCCAGATGAGACATTTTGATCTAAAAGCAAAACGAAATGTGTAGCAGAAAATGAACACTGTTCATCACATTTAACACACTACTGCCATGGTGAAACATGGTGGTAGCAGCATCATGGTCTTGGAATGTTTTTAGGAGTGTCAGGAAAGCCGGTTGGAGTTAATAGGAAGATAGATGAAGCTAAATCCAGGACTATCCTGAAAGAAAACTTGTCAGAGGCTGCACAAGACTTGAAACTGGAGCAGAGGTTCACCTTCCAGTAGGACAACCACCACAAACAACTTCCAAAACACGTTCTGACATATTTTTTCCAACGTGTTGCAATGACACAACAAACAACAAGCTCTGACAGATCTCCCCCGTTTTAAGTAGACAAAAGCTTCCTCCAGCAAATATTTCTCCGCCATTTAGGGGACAAACTCTTCCCTTGCTTTTCATCATCACTTCCATCTGGAAAAGCGATGACTGATAAAGAGAGGACCTACTGAACAAAACAGTTTTTCTTTCTTTATTTTTTATGTATCATGTCCTGGTATTTCAGGTACATCACATGAAAAAACAGGCTGTCTTCTTGTGCCAGGGCAGCTTTACTCTACAACAAGTAAATTGGATTGATTTTACTTTATATTTGTAAAGTGCCTTGAGATGATTTTTGTTGTGAATTTGTGCTATATAAGTACACTGAATTGAATTGGATAAAGGGATTCTAGTCCCTGTGATGCATGATTAACTTTATTACATGTGAAGGAGCTGCCTCTGGCTTCGAAGAAGACAGGCAGAGAAAATAGACATCAACAGCTGCAGAGACTGCAAAGAAGTGTGTATAGCTGTCACGTGGAGCTGCATAACAGTGACCAGAGAGGGTTGCATCTACCCCAGACAGCAGGAACATAGGCACACCCAGAGGATAGCCATAAGCCCCACCCAAAAGGGCCCAAGGCTAAACAAGGTAACAGCACCCCACAGGCCAGAGGTGCAGGGAAAGAAACAGGGCACCCAGCCCCCAAACCCAACACCCTTGTCACGATAGACCCATCCCCCATTATATCACCACCCCATCTACTAATTTCTCCAGACAACCCCCTACCCCAGAGCAGGCCCTCAGTCAGGTCTGGCCTCGGGCCCACCCACACCCTCCGGCAGCAGTAGCAGCCCAGGGGAGTAATCCAAGGAGCAGGCGTGGGTGTTTGATCGGTTTTCACAAACCCTTAGCAAAACGTCATAAATAGGTGAACAGTCAATGAATTCTTTGAGCTGTGGACTGGTCAGGTGGATGATGGAAACCATCTTCAGGTATAACATTATCAGCACCATCATTCCCTTTAATGGCAGTGCAGTTAAAGTCAAGTTCACATGATTGTTTACAGGCTACAAGCCAGCAGGTAATAAACATTGACTGTGATTGGTTAAAGATCTCTCCTGCTGGCCAAGTGGGATGGAAGGAAGACACATTTTAAACTGAGAGGCAATAAAGTGGGCTTGTTTACTACTAATGACCGGAGTACCTTCAGCAATGTGTCCCCTGCTGGAAATTTGGGTCGATGGAAAAGCAGTAATTACACTTCTGTCTAGTGTCTTGATGGGACTGGCTCCATTGTTTGCTTTCTGTCTCCTGTGAAACACTAGCTGATGGATCAGGTTAATTTCCAGTCAGATCTGTGTATGGAGGTGTGTGACAGTTTGCCCTAACACAGATGTGCATGAGTCTGTCTACATATTTCAGCAGAATCTTGCAACAAGTCAAATACAGTTTCTTAGCTCCTAAAGAAATTCAATTCAATTCAATTCAATTCAGTTTTATTTATATGGCGCCAATTCACAACACATGTCGTCTCAAGGCACTTCACAACAGTCAGGTACAAACACTCCAAGTAATCCTAACAATTGAACAGTGCAGTCGGAGTTAGCTTTTTATTCACATTGGATAAAAAGTTTTTCTATCTAAGGAAACCCAGCAGATTGCATCCAGTCAGTGACTTGCAGCATTCACTCCTCCTGGATGAGCATGTAGAGACAGTGGACAGTCACTGGTGTTGACTTTGCAGCAATCCCTCATACTGAGCATGCATGTAGCGACAGTGAAAAGGAAAAACTCCCTTTTAACAGGAAGAAACCTCCAGCAGAACCAGAACCAGGCTCAGTGTGAGCGGCCATCTGCCACAACCGACTGGAGGTTTGAGAGAACAGAGCAGAGACACAAAGAGAACAAAGAAGCACTGATCCAGGAGTACTTTCTATGGGAAGGAAAAGTAAATGTTAATGGATGTAGCTCCTTTAGTCGTTTCATCTAGAAAGAAAGAACAGATAAACTCTGAGCCAGTTTTCAAGGTTAGAGTCTGAAAGAGAGCACATATAATTAGTTACAGTAAAAGCTCAGTCAATTTCCATGTCTAGGAGAGAGAAAGGGTTAAACACTAAAAGACAGGGCTATATGGATCATCGGTAGAGGGTGAGCATTAAGTTGTTGCCAGCAGAAGCTTGAACGATTCCCCCCTCCAGAAAGGTGTCACAGGCAGACACAGAGCCAGGCCAGGTGTAGCTTCTAGGAAGAGAAAAGAGAGAACAAGGTTAGAAGCTGAAATAACAGCAAATAATGCAGAATTGGAGAGTAGTGTGAGAATGTAGCGAAGAGGGTGAAAGTGGTCGTTATATCCTCCAGCAGTCTAAGCCTATAGCAGCATAACTACACAGATAGTTTCAGTTCAGATTATTTAGTTAAACGGCGCTTATTTACAACAATGTCGTCTCAAGGAACCCCACAAAGGGTCTCGCTGATGGTCATTGTTATACTAAAAACCACAAGGATTGGGATACCTCTCTCTGTCAGACTGATTATAACCATTGGAAAAGAGAAGGGGTCATACAGGTAGTAGAAATGGAGGGTGTGTTTGCACCTCAACCATAACTGAGCCAGTTTAGGCTAAACCTGACTCCCCCTTACTCCAACCAACAGGGAGGGAAGAAGACGGAGGTAAAAAATAAGGAAGATAGCTCAGTATAAACTAAGCCACTCTAACTATAAGCTTTATCAAAAAGGAAAGTTTTAAGCCTAGCCTTAAAAGTAGACAGGGTGTCTGCCTCACGGACTAAAACTGGGAGCTGGTTCCACAGGAGAGGAGCTTGATAACTAAAGGATCTGCCTCCCATTCTACTTCTAGAGACTCTAGGAACCACCAGTAAACCTGCAGTCTGAGAACGAAGTGCTCTGTTAGGAACATATGGAACAATAATTTCTCTGATGTATGATGGAGCTAGATTATTAAGGGCTTTATAAATGAGGATATGTTTTTGATTTATTTTTCTACAAAACGTATTGACATGAATCACTAAGACAAATGAGGCACATCCGTTTAGAATTAAACATGTCTGATCTTTGAAAGAACTGAATGAAACAAATAAAACTTGCTGTTTTAAATTGTTACTGATCACTGAAAAACCTTCACTGATTAGACTTATGCTGACCAGTACCAATTTTCAGTTTTCTTTAAGATCAGATCTGCGGATGCAGGTTGTTGATTTGTTAACTATAACAAATTCAAACTTATCTAGGTTATTCCATTAATTAAATAGAACAAACTTTAACCTTGAATGTACAAAATGTGCTGGTGATTCCTTAATAAAAGTAGTACTTTTGAATCCAACAGAAAATGAAGGGATTAGAAGTATACATCTTTCATACATTACAGTATAGTCCCTGACTTTAATCTTTTTTAATAAACCTAAGACAAAATGCATCAAAGCACATGTTGCTTGTTGATGTGTTGAAAAATTGGGAGCTTTCCTTTTTCATGTGTTTAATTCCACATTTTTCCACATTTGAGCTGCTTATGACCAGCCAGAGTAAATCAAGGAAATTTGTACAGTTTTCATCAGTAGCAAGCTAATTGGTGCATCACATTTCTTAGCTTTAATTATTGTTTACAATAATTGTGCCCTTGTCGTACAGTTCGGCCGGGCCGAGGATGAAATATTCTGAATAATATTTATTTCATGACATTTGCTTTTGTTTGTGTTGAGAAGCTCAGCTATCCAAGTGTTAGCAGACTAGCTGCTCAGCTAATGATGTGTTCTGTGTTGTGTTTTAATTTTGAGACATTATTCAAAGGGTGGTTTTTAAACAGATCGGTCATAATGCGCCATCAACGCTTATTCCTTTTGATCACTAAATTATATATGTTCGACTTTAAGGAAGCTATAGGCTTCGCTTTTGTTAGCTGAAACCGCTTACGACTAGCACCGGTCAGGGCAGGGGTAACACGTGACTCGCTGCCATCTTATGAGTCCATAAGCTTTATCCAGAAAGGTTGTTAGTTCTAATCCAGGAAATTATATTTCCTTTAATATGTTTCACAAAATGTGATTGCTAATTTAAATACCATTAAAAATCATTTACCTGGAAAGGTTGTTGGTTCCTATTCAAAATAATATTTCCTAATAATAACATTATTTTAATATCTCCATAAATATGATTGCACTACATACAGACAGCTAATCAAACACCACTGAGAATTAGTCATCCAGAAGGTTTGTTTTATTCAGCAAATCATTCTTTGAAATATTATTTTATGAAAATAATGTTTTATAGATCTTGCAGTGTGATTGGTGATTTGAAAGTATACCAATTATTAATAATCCTGGGTTCTCAAACATAAATAACAGTGAATGTTTATGTTGCATCACAATATTAGTCATGCTTTTTAACCATGTTTGATTCTTTGGTTCATATTGTACATAGTTGGTCTTCCCTATTCTTTCATTTTGCTTGGTAGTTTTAGTTAAATTGTTCTAGTGTAGTAAAGAGTTTGTTGATTGGAATATGTTTGACTTTGAGTTAACTTATTTTTGTTAATAAAATTAAGTCAACTCAAAGTCAAACATATTGTTTGAACATTTTGCTGTTCAGTAATGCCAGAGCTTGCTCCACCCTTTTGTCTTTTATCCCAGTACCACTGCCTTATTATGCTGGTATTCTCAGGACAACACAGGACAAAAACCAAATTATTATTAAGGAACTCCTCAGCATTCTCATTTCAAATGAGAATTTATTTAATTACTTTTTAATAAGCATTTGCAGAGTTCACTCTCTTCGATTAATCAGCTTTATGTATGCTGCATTCTGCAAATGTGAAACAAAGGTTTTTTTTTATAATTTATTTTAGTGATGAAAGATGTTTTCATACGAACTGGAGGAGCACTGCTGTGTGAAATCAGCTTTCTCTTCAGCCTTCCACACTAAACCATCACCTTAGCCCTCAGCCCTTTAACCCACAAGACTTCTTCCCAGTCCTGCCCATGATCAACAGTTTTAAAGGCAGAAGCCTGGTGTCTGCACTGATGGGAGCTGCCCATCAGTCAGGCTAGCTTCTCTGTGGCTCAGGGAGGGATTAATCGGCATTGAGGGGGCTTCACATGGTGAGGCAGAGTCCGTCTGATCAGAAAGGCGCCCTCGGGGCCCGTCATTTCACAGGGATTAGCACATAAAGTCAGCTAATCTCTCCCTCTACTCTCGTTGTATTGATAGCCATCTCAAACATGAACGTGATGGCACACACTCAGAGGCTGTCACACAGCAAGTGAGTGTGATGAAACACACAAATAGCAAAGAAAATGACTGTCAGTGCTTTACAATCAGTATGTGCAAAAAGCAGATTATTTCTGGAAGACAGTAGTATAATTAATGCATAAAACTCAGTTAAACCTATTACTGAAGGATGCATCTCCTTCTGAATGTAATTTGCACAGCAGAATTGGAATGCTGCCCTGCTTGATACACCTGCACTTGGTAAACTGTTTCAGTTCATGTTTTCTGCTCTAAAATAGGCCTAATGAGCTTGTTAACATGTCAACTCCATATATGAAAATAAAAAACATGTATGTGCTTTGAGAAGACGTGTTGTGAATTGGTTCTATATAAATTAACTAAACTGAATTGAATGTTTTATGTTACAACAAAAGAAACCCAATGCAAAAATATTACCACATTTTCTTTATAAGGTTAATAAACTCACTGACAAAAATATTTAAGCACCCAGAACGGATACATACAATTCGGCATAATCAGTATTAATTCTGTACGATTCTGCTGTTTTTGAACTTTTTAGTAGTTGGTGGAGTCTGAAACCTTTTACATATAAGCTGTTGATCTCTTAACAGATATAAGCAAATGAAAGGTGAACAGAGGAAATGAAACTGCAAATATATTTTATGATATCTATCTGAGAAATCTAAGAAAATCAGACCCTAAACATAGACAAGAGCAGTCTTGCTCCAAGTGCTACATCCAAATAATCTGACAAAGACTAACATTCTGTTCACACTACCAAATCCAGACTGATTAGTAGTTAAAATAATACAACTTTTGGCTGCTTGTGCATGAAGAGGATGGAAAATATAAATAAGTAGCTTGATCTGCAGTAAAAAATATTGATGAGCTTCTAAAAACAAATAATTTCGCCTGATATGGCCTTTTCTTGGCCTATTCAAAGAGAAAATACAACAACCATTCATCAGGTAAACTAATTTAAGGTTGTTCTAACATGAATTTACAGCCATCTGTTGAATTGAACTCACAGCCTTCTGACAGCCACTCCCATCTGAGCCAAAGCCTCCCCTTGAAATGTGTTGAACATTTTCTGCTGAACAATGTCTGACAGCCAGAGTGTGTTTGGCAGATCCCTTCCAATAATGGGTAACAAAATCAACAGGAATGCCAATAGGAAAAATGGTTTGAGGAACGGGGTGAGATCAGAATGTGTCAGCTGAAGAAGTCTTTTAGGAATATTGTGGAAAAACGACGTGGACTTCTAAGTAGAAAATAATAATTTTAGTGTGGAAATTCTGATCTCCAGTGAAAAGAATAACACAGAGGACAAACATTTAGAGCAAAGGAAATGAATGATCATCCAGTGCAGCTACATGGTAAAACTGTAGCTGTCCAATAATGTTTAAATATTCGGAATAAAATTTTGTTTTAGTTTGTTTACAGTAGTTTCAAGAAAAATTGTTTCCAAACAATAAAATCTAAACCATCTGTGATAAACATAAACCTTATCTGGAAGACACTAGGCGGTTCAAATGATTTTTCTTGAAGCAATAGTGAGCCAACTGAATTTGATGGTGAGGGACAAGAAGCACGAGGAATGTTTCCTCAGAACATTTACTTACAATATACAAGGTTGTGGATTGTAGAAAATGGTCTTAATTATCATCAGACGACCAGTACAAGACAGACTCCTGTCATCTGCTGAAATACTCAGATGATTCTGCCGTTGTGGGCTGGATCAGAGATGGACAAGAAGCTGAGTACAGGGAGCTGGTGGAACACTTTGTGGCATGGTGTGGAAACAATCATCTCATCTTGAACGTGAATAAAACAAAGGAGATGATTGTAGATTTTAAGAGACACAGGAAAGGGTCAAACACTATTTCCATCATGGGAGAAGAAGTGGAGGTGGTGTAGTATAAATACCTCGGTGTTCACCTGGACAACAGACTAGAGTGGAGATGCAACTGTGAAGCCATCTACAAGAAGAGACAGAGCAGACTGTATTTCTTGAGGAAGCTTAGGCCCCTCAATGTTTCCAGCAAGATGCTGCATATCTTTTATAAGTCTGTTGTGGAGCGTGTGATCTCTTCTGCCATCATCTGCTGGAGAAGACTGGCTCTGTTTTGAAAACTCCTCTTGAACCTCTGGAGATCATTGTGTAAAGAAGGATTCTTCATAAAATGAGGAACATTATGGAGAACTCTGAGCATCCTCTTCATGAGACTGTTGTACAACAACAGAGGGTCTTCGGTCAGAGGCTTCTTCAGATCTGCTGTAAGATGGACCACTGCAGGAGATCCTTCCTGCCCTAGGCCATCAGCATCTACAACGGCTCTTTGAGGAAACCTTCATAATATGAGCTACAACAACATTTGAATTTGTGATTAATGAAATATTTTTGAATTGAATTGATCTATTGAAATAAAGCATATATAGATTTTTTTAAAATAATTTTATTTAAACTTTTTAAGTATAACAGTCCAACTTGTACAATTAATAAAAAGACACAGATCCTTGACAGTGGCACACAAACTCAAGAAAACATACAGTCACTCACGAGTCCTTCTGCATTATCATTCTACAGATCATTTCGCTTTTATCTGCATTCATTTCGGCACCATGCCAAACTTTGTTTTAGGGTGTATTCACACTTGCCACTTTTGGTCCGCTTTAAATGGACCAGAGTTCGTTTCCCCCCTTGGTCCGGACCTTCTGTGCAGGTGTGAATACACTCAAGCGAACCCTGGTCCGGACCAAACAACCGGACAGAGACCCACTTTTTGAGGTGGTCTCGGTCCGCTTCCAAACAGACTCTAGTGCGGTTCGCTTATGGTCTGAATACAAACCGGCCCCGATCCGAACCAACTACAAAAAGCGTACGTTTCTTTGGGCATAAAAAGCCACCGTAGCCGGTAGCAAAGGTGTGTGTTGTAAGGTAATCATACATGATAAGCTGTGTGTTGCTTAGCAACGCTACTGGCTTGTTGTGGGACAAGGCACGTAGAGAACGTCGGTGTTCAGCACGCATTCTCTGATGGGGTTCCAACATTATAAATGGAACGTCTCAAAGTCTGTGCTGAATGAGCTGCTCTTCACCCTCACAATAATATTGCAGCTGTAATAATGGCATAAATATGCAGAACAGAGGTGCTGCACGCAGCACGTCTACAGCTGTTTTCCTCAATTTCCGGGTCTGTGCTCTGTCCCGCCCCCATCATTCTGTCCAATGGGAGCCATGATCGTCACCCGCGTGGCTTTGTTTACAAGTAATAGTTCACTTGCAAAAAGTACAATGTGAAAACAAACCGCACCAAATGAAAAAAATAAAGTTCGCTTTTGGTCCGGACCAAACAAGCGGACCAAAGGACTTTCCTGGTGTGAATACACCCTTAAACAGATGACATTGTCCATGGACAGAGAATCTCAGCTTTTCCAAAATGATTGTATCCGAGGTGATATTTTTCCACAATAAAAGTGATGGGGGCTCATCACCCACCACTTCATCATCTCTGGTTTCCTTGCCACCATGAGGAGAAAGTTTATTGTGTCCTTATACCTTTTTAATGAATCAGGTAAAAGTTCCAGCAGACACAATAATGGATCAGGCTTTTAACACGGCCTCCCAAAACTGTTGAATCTTCTCACATTCCCAGAGACAGTGTATTGCAGTTCCTTTGGGTACTTTGCACTTTAAGTAGTTTGCAGGGGCCCCTGTTGTATATTCACTGTATATGTATGGAGATATATAAACTTTATGTAAGATATCATACTGCATCTCCTTATATCTGTTACATATTGATATCTTGGAAGGCATTAAAATAATATATTCCCGTTCATTGGGGTCAATTGTTGTTTTCAGAAGTGTTTCCCAAGACAATCTTAAACTTGATAACTTCTCATCAGTAAGATGTTGTAGGGTTGAGTAAATCTTAGCGACAAAGTGGTTTTGATTCTGGCTGTCCAAAAGTACCTTCTCGACTAAGTTAAAGTCTTCAGGAAGGCTAAGCTTATTCATTTCAGAGTATACATAGTGTCTGACCTGAAGGTAGTTATAGAATTCAGTTCTGGGTAAATTATATTGCGTTTTTACGGTTTCAAATGATTTAAATTTCCCTTTATCCCAGAGGTCATAAACACTATAAATTCCTGATTCCTCCCATTTTTTTAATTTGGCTCCAGTGTCCCATACTGATACTTCTGGATCATTTACAAGTGATGTAAGACAGCAGAGCGTATATTGTGCCCCAAATAGTTTTTTTAAATACTGCCAAGATTTAATAATATTTGTAATCACAAAGTTTTCCCTGGTCATAACTGGCAATTCTTGTCTACTTTTGTCCAGAATATTTACTGGGGAGAAGGGTTTACATAGCACTGTCTCTATCTCATACCATGATAGCTTTGTCGGCCAGCCCGCACTGAAATAATTTTAGCTTGCATTTACGTTATATAATGTGCTACATTAGGTGGACCCCATCCCCCTGCTGTTTAGAGAGTTGTAGGATATCTAATTTAATTTTAGGTTTTTGACCAGCCCAGATAAAGCCAGAGATAGCCTTATTAATGTCCTTAAGATGGTTCCTTTTTAGAATTAAGAAGAGCATAGAGCATAGGATATGTTATTTTAGTGAGTATTATCATTTTGATTAAGTTAATCCTGCCCAGGAAAAATATGGGAAGCTTTATCCAACTAGCTGTTTTCTCATTTACATGTTTAATTAATGGATGAACATTTTCCACATAAAGTTGGCTGATCCTATAGGCATAACTTTAACACCCAAATATGTGAGTCCCTCTGGGGCCCATCTGAATGGTTTCACAAAGTCAGGCTCATGGTTTTTTATGATGGCCACGGGCATAATTTCGGACTTAGAAAAGTTAACCTTATACCCGGAAATCTGTGTGAATTCGTTAGCACACTTAATTAATGCTGGTATTGAGTTGGTTACAGTTAGAAGAATGTCATCTGCTTAAAGCAGAATTTTATGTTGTATGGATCCTATCGTCATTCCTTTAATGCTTGGAGTTTGTTGCACAGCTATTCCTAAAGGCTCTATAGCCTATATAGAGCCTTTAGAAATAAGAAAACAACAAGCGCGATAGCGGGCTCCCCTGAGCTGTGCCCCTAGTTAACTCAAATGGTCACAACAGAGGCCATAGGCATTTTATACAACAGCTGTACACAGCCAATTAAATGAGACTGAAGGACAAATCTTCTTAACACTTCTAACATACTCCCGTTCAATGCAATCAAATGCTTTTTCTGCATCCATCAATACAATGCCTCCTGGAATTTGATGATATTGGGACCACAGCCATGGTTACAACATGAAAGTCCGGTATGCACTTTTCTGGGACTTTCAAAATAAATTGCATTAACCAACTTCCAGCAGAGCCAGGGAAGGGGGTACTTCCCATGATGCCACTGTCTGTATAAAAGCACCCCCTTTCCAATGGATCAATCTCTTCTACGCGGGTTCCTCCAAGGGGTCCGGACAGAGAGATACAGCGCGCTAATGTCTCTTTGCAGGCAAACAGACATATACTCTTAAAACTGGATCCAAGAGTGTCCTACAATCATCGATCATATGCACTAAGTTAAGTACGAATGAATTACTGTTCGTGTATCCAGTATATTCATTCATGAACGAGATAATTAAGGTACACTTTAACAACAGGGACACTTTAATTGTTATAAATATTTTCTATAAACAACATGCTCACAGGTGGAATCGAACTCACTAAATCCCCTCTTTTCTTCCCCCTTTCTTCCCCCTTCTCTCTTTTCTATTTTGAAAATCCGGATGTGCTGGTTGTGCTGGTTCTGTTTCCTGGTGGTGTGGTATCATTTATGCATATTGACCCCAGCCGTGCTCAGGCACTTTAAGGATCTTCAGGAATCAGGGGTCCAGGATCTTAAAGACTTGACTAACCTACTATGCATAGAAGTCAGTGACCTTCATATCCTTTAGGCAGAGGATGTGACTCTGGTACACTTCGTAATCAAATTTTTTGGAGTCAAACAACCAGCAGTAGAGGTGATTGTGGCTTCACTGTTGCAGCCCCAAAACTGATTTTATCTATACACATCTGGTCTCAAGAGAGGTTTGTACAAGAAGTTTTTAATTGGCAAATGGGAACTAAAAGGGATAGTTTTGGTTATTGAAGGTGGGCATTCATGGCCTTATCAGTAGAGAAATTTCTTACCTAAGGTACAAACTACTCAAATCTTCTTTACTTTAGATAAACAGAAAATCAGGTGAAGCTAGTTATAAAGTAGATTTCCACCTACCTAATATGACTCAAAGGTTTATGCTTCTTTATTGAATTATGCATTATTTTGGAGCAAAAGCTAGTTCGCATTTTTCAGTTGCCAAAATGTCATCTGTTGACCACACTATTCACCAGCCATTGGTCACATTTGAGTTCATCTTAAGGTAACAGGAACAAATCTGAGAAATAAAGACTCAATAACCAAAAACTTAAGAATTGTTATGATTCTATGTGATTTAAACCAAAACAAAGCCTCAAACTGACTACCCACTACAGCTAAGCCCCAAATTATTCATGCCACTGGTAGAATAAGATTTAAAGTACACTTTACTTGACCTATAAAATTCTTCTGGCTGCAAAACATATATATGTATCAAAATATGAAACTAAAATGTACAAGACATTTCAGCAGCAAAAAGAATCAGTTTCTATGTTTGATTTACAACTTATGTAAAAGAGCATGTCCAGAATTATTCATACCTATTGCATATTGTTAAGATGGGGCAAAAATCTAAATTCTACACCATTCCAAAACCATTTTGTAATTAACACACATACTTGGCATTTTAATGCAAACTACATGTATTAATAATGGCAAATACATTTTTGAAAAGTGTCTGGGTCAACACACTGAACATTAGTCCACATTAAGGTTACTGTACAGTTGCTGTTGTTTTGCTGAAGTTGTCATTCAACAGATTCCAGCAAAAGATTCATCATGATGAGGGATCAGAAGTGGAGAAAAATGCTCTCAGATAGCCAGTGGTGGTCAGTCCAACAGTTGCATAAAGGGTCAGACTATGTGAGAAGAAATGAGAACAGACTTAATTCAGACCTTTCAACACTAAAATATTTATATTACCTGTTTACAATGTATAAGGAATTGGTAAAATAACTATTCAGCACCTCAACGGTTTTCTTAGTTTACACATTATTAGTGAGGCCATTTACATAAAAATCATACCAGATGCAAGCAACAACCCAAGTCATCCACACATATAAAGAAATAACACAAATTTATCTGACAACTAAGTTATGTGTAATGAAGTGGAATGTAGTGAAGGGACTAAGAATTTGACCTACTTTAGTGGAAAAACCTTTCTAGGTGATGACAACTTTAAGATGTCTCCTGTATGCATTGATCTGGTGTGATTCGAACTCATTCCTCCCCACAACTGTCTTCAAATCTTAAGAGTTCTGGGGTCCTTTCTTTGCAGTCTGACCTTCAGTTCTTGCCAGTGGTTTTCACATGGATACAAGCTTAATGGAGCTGTTCTAGCACTTTTTCTAAATCCAAGTAAGAATTTCCTTTGGTGTGTGTTTGGGACCATTGTCTTGCTCGGAAATCTAAACTCGTTTCATCTACAGATTTTTATTAAACATGTCCTGGTACTTTTCTCCATTCATTCTTCTTCAGTTATGTGAAGTATGTCAGTAAAACATGCTGTAGAACAGCCCACACCATGTTACCACCCAACATTAATTTTCACTTAGTGTTTTTGGGGTATGTGAAGAACCATCGTCCCTCCAAACACGATGTGAGAATCAGTATCCAAGAGTTTAGTTTGGCATCATCTGACCAGACTATATTCTCCCATTAATTCTTTGGCTTGTCCAAATCTTCAACAAATAACGTTCAATGTCTTTAGCTGTGGAGTCTTGCACAGTATTTGTGCATAGAGACTATTAGGGTCAAGTAAATTAGTTAGGGTTTATTTGGGAAAAACTTAATATGTCATTTCCTGGTCTTCCTGAACCATAAGACTTTTTGTGATGGCCTCTTTGCTTTTAATAGTCATATCACTCTGTTACCATACACCGTGGTAATGAGAAAGTATTTGATAAACCATCGGTTATTAATATCCAGCTCATAATAATTTATACATTGCAACAGGAATCATTTCTAATGATAGATTTTAGCTGGTTTTTAGGCTTTCTCTTCCTTTTTGCACATCCATTTCTTTATGTGATCAATGCTTATTCTGTGAGTTCAAACTTTAAAATATATTATATATACAGTGCCCTGTGAAAGTACTTGGCCCCCTTGAACTGGTCAACCTCTTGCCACATTTCAGGGTTCAAACATAAAGATATAAAATTCTAATTTATTGTGAAGAATCAACAACAAGTGGGACACAATCGTGAAGTGGAATGAAATTCATTGGATGTGTCAAACTTTTTTAACAAATAAAAAACTGAAAAGTGGGGCGTGCAATATTTTTTGGTCCCTTTACTTTCAGTGCAGCAAACTCACTCCAGAAGTTCAGTGAGGATTTCTGAATGATCCAATGTTGTCCCAAATGACTGATGATGATAAATAGAATCCACCTGTGTGTAATCAAGTCTCCATATAAATGCACCTGCTCTGTGATAGTCTCAGGGTTCTGTTCAAAGCGCAGAGAGCATCATGAAGACCAAGGAACACACCAGGCAGGTCCGAGATTGTTGTGGAGAAATTTAAAGCCGGATGTGGATACAAAAAGATTTCCCAAGCTTTCAACATCCCAAGGAGCACTGTGCAAGCAATCATATTGAAATGGAAGGAGTATCAGACCACTGCAAATCTACCAAGAACTGGCCGTCCCTCTAAACTTTCATCTTGAACAAGGAGAAGACTGATCAGAGATGCAGCCAAGAGGCCCATGATCACTCTGGATGAACTGCAGAGATCTACACCTGAGGTGAGAGAGTATGTCAATAGGACAACAATCAGTCGTACACTGCACAAATCTGGCCTTTATGGAAGAGTGGCAAGAAGAAAGCCATTTATCAAAGATATTCATAAAAAGTCTCGTTTAAAGTTTGCCACAAACTACCTGGGAGACACACCAGTGGAAGAAGGTGCTCTGGTCAGATGAAACCAAAATCGAACTGTTTGGTCACAATGCAAAACAATATGTTTGGCGTAAAAACAACACAGCTCATCACCCTGAACACACCATCCCCACTGTCAAACATGGTGGTGGCAGCATCATGGTTTGGGCCTGCTTTTCATCAGCAGGGACAGGGAAGATGGTCAAAATTGATAGGAAGATGGATGGGGCCAAATACCGGACCATTCTTGAAGAAAACCCGTTGGAGTCTGCAAGAGATCTGAGACTGGGACGGAGATTTATCTTCCAACAAGACAATGATCCAAAACATAAAGCCAAATCTATAATGGAATGGTTCACAAATAAACGTATCCAGGTGTTGGAATGGCCAAGTCAAAGTCCAGACCTGAATCCAATCGAGAATCTGTGGAAAGAGCTGAAGACTGCTGTTCATGAACGCTTTCCATCCAACCTCACTGAGCTCGAGCTGTTTTGCAAGGAAGAATGGGCAAGAATTTCAGTCTCTCGATGTGCAAAACTGATAGAGACAAACCCCAAGCGACTTGCAGCTGTAATTGCAGCAAAGGGTGGCGCTACAAAGTATTAACGCAAGGGGGCCGAATAATATTGCACGCCCCACTTTTCAGTTTTTTATTTGTTAAAAAAGTTTGACACATCCAATAAATTTCATTCCACTTCACGTTTGTGTCGCACTTGTTATTGATTCTTCACAAAAAATTAGAATTTTATATCTTTATGTTTGAAGCCTGAAATGTCGCAAGAGGTTGACCAGTTCAAGGGGCCCAAGTACTTTCGCAAGGCACTGCATATATACACACATAAATATATATCTATTTATATATATAAAGATATATAAAAATGCATATATATATAAATATACATATATATGTAGCTATATATATAGATATATCTCTATATAGATATACATCTCTATATAGATAGTCGTACTCATACTCGTCGTTGTACTCATACTCGTTGTCTTCCGCTTTGTCCGGGACCGGGTTGCGGACAGCAGACTCGGGCAGCAGACTCAGCAGAGACACCCAGACGTCCCTCTCCCCAGACACCTCCTCCAGCTCCTCCAGGGGGAGCCCAAGGCGTTCCCAGGCCAGCCGAGAGACATAGTCCCTCCAGCGTGTCCTGGGCCGTCCCCTGGGCCTCCTCCCGGTGGGACGTGCCTGGAACACCTCCTGAGGAAGGCGTCCCGGAGGCATCCCCTATAGATGCCCGAGCCACCTCAACTGGTTTCTCTCGATGTAGAGGAGCAGCGGCTCTACTCTGAGCTCCTCTCGGATGGCCGAGCCCCTCACCCTATCTCTATGGGAGTGCCCGGCCACCCTACGGAGGATGCTCATTTCAGCCGCTTGTATCCGGGATCTCGTTCTTTCGGTCATGACCGAAGCCCTGCCACCATGGAGCTTTTTAACCACCTCGGAGACTTCAGCCTGGGTGATGAAAGAGTCTAACCCCAAGTCTCCAGCCTCTGCTTCCACCAGGGAATGCGTGATGGCAGGATTGAGGAGATCCTCGAAGTACTCCTTCCACTGCCCAATAATGTCCCCAGTCAAGGTCAGCAGCTTCCCACCCCCAATGTAAACAGTGTTGGCGAAGCACTGCTTCCCCCTCTTGAGGTGCCCGTAGGCCGAAACGACAGTCAGAGACCTGTCCCCCAACCCGAAGGCACAGGAAAGCAACCCTCTCATCCACTGGGGTAAACCCCAACATGAGACGGCTAAGCTGGAGGGCAACAAGCAAACCCACCCCACCCCGCCGCCTCTCCCCGTGGGCCACTCCAGAGTAGAAGAGATTTCAGCCCCTCTCAAGGAGATGGGTTCCAGAGCCCACGTTGTGCATGGAGGCGAGCCTGACTATTTCTAGTCAATATCTCTCGACCTCCCACACAAGCTCAGGCTCCTTCCCCCCATTGAGGTGACATTCCACGTCCCTAGAGCCAGCATAAGCATCTGGAGATCGGGCCGCTGAGGTCTCCATCTTCATCTGCCACCCAATCCTTTTTGCAATGGTTCCTCAAGGTTCCCCCTGCAGGTGGTGGACCCACTGGGGGATGGTCTAGAGTTGCGAGGAGCAACCCGGCCACCAGGCGCTCTCCGACGTGTCCCGACCCCAGGCATGGCTCCAGGGTGGGACCTCTGCTCCGCCATACCAGGCGACATCACGTGCCTCCATTTTATGATTCTCATGAAGGTGTCTTGATAGATATACAGGGGTTGGACAATGAAACTGAAACGCTTGTCATTTTAGTGTGGGAGGTTTCAAGGCTAAATTGGACCAGCCTGGTAGCCAGTCTTCATTGATTGCACATTGCACCAGTAAGAGCAGAGTGTGAAAGTTCAATTAGCAGGGTAAGAGCACAGTTTTGCTCAAAATATAGAAATGCACACAACATTATGGGTGACATACCAGAGTTCAAAAGAGGACAAATTGTTGGTGCACGTCTTGCTGGCGCATCTGTGACCAAGACAGCAAGTCTTGTGATGTATCAAGAGCCACGGTATCCAGGGTAATGTCAGCATACCACCAAGAAGGACGAACCACATCCAACAGGATTAACTGTGGACGCAAGAGGAAGCTGTCTGAAAGGGATGTTCGGGTGCTAACCCGGATTGTATCCAAAAAACATAAAACCACGGCTGCCCAAATCACGGCAGAATTAAATGTGCACCTCAACTCTCCTATTTCCACCAGAACTGTCCGTCGGGAGCTCCACAGGGTCAATATACACGGCTGGGCTGCTATAGCCAAACCTTTGGTCAATCATGCCAATGCCAAACGTCGGTTTCAATTGTGCAAGGAGTGCAAACTTTGGGCTGTGGACAATGTGAATCATGTATTGTTCTCTAATGAGTCCACCTTTACTGTTTTCCCCACATCCGGGAGAGTTACGGTGTGGAGAAGCCCCAAAGAAGCTTACCATCCAGGCTGTTGCATGCCCAGAGTGAAGCATGAGGGTGGATCAGTGATGGTTTGGGCTACCATATCATGGCATTCCCTTGGCCTAATACTTGTGCTAGATGGGCGTGTCACTGACAAGGACTACCGAACCATGCTGCCGTCTGTATGCAAGATGTGGGTGTCTGCAAATGCAAGAACAGGACCGTTTGTAAGGCAATGTATGATGTGGTGAAAAGCATCTGTACACACCTGTCTCCACCATTCTCCAAAGGGCTCAGACTCCTTGAGGTAGCCTGTTGCCTCCTCTTTAATATGCTGGAATAATTTGCGACAAACAAACGGTAATACCCGCAAAAGCCCAGGAAAGACCTCAGAGACTTCAGGTCGGTTTCCAAAAATCAAGCCAGTGGAAAAGGGTATGCCCCTTTTCCACTGGCTTGGTTTGGCCCTACTCAACTCCACTCGACTGGCTTTGCGAGCGTTTCCATTACAGTTTTTTCCGTACCAGTACCTACTTTTTTGGTCCCTGCTCCTGAGCAGGTACGACCAGGGCTGTGTAGGGACTACATGTGACGTGACCAGACTACTTTTCACTGCTTGGCCATGGGAGGAGGAGAAATGAGAAGGTTTTTGTTGAGACAGTGCAGGGAATATTTAATAAAACTCAAGAACAACTGCAATAATATTAAGAACATGTAATTTTACCATTTACGGGTCATAAACCGGCCTGAAGTCAAATCACCTTTCTGAATTACAGTCAGGCAGAGCGCTGTGTTTAATAATATCCTAAACCAGCTGATCACACATAAATCAGCTGTTCAGAGGCACAAACATTTCCCCCAAAACACACAAAAAAACCCACCATGAAACAACGTGTTTGGTTTTGACATTTATTTATGGTCCTTTAGCGAACCAGCATCTGCAGGAGGAGGGAGCAGGCAGAGAGCAGCTGCCCGTAATCAGACTGCCTGCCTCAGATCAAACGGGAGGACGAGTCAGCTGAATTTGCAGTGCACGAATATGCGATATTCAACCTAAAACTAACTTCAAAGGCAAAATCTGCGGTTTTGCGCTTTTCAGTCCTTGTCCTCATTATTGCCATGGCTGAGACAAAAACGTTTTCATAAAGCCCAAAATTGTAACTTGTTCAGGCAAACTTTGGAGCTTCAGCATCCAGACAGCAGCGTCTCTCCTCTCTGCTTCTCCTGCCCCACCCCCTCATATCAGAACCCCTGAGCCTTATTTTATAAGTTCTGGCTGGGCTGTGGTCCCGATAATTATCCCAGTGGATCATTTTATACATGAAAAAACACATGTATGACATTCTTGCAAATACATTAATACAAACATTATTAGTATTTTTATATATACATATACTCGTACTCGTCGTCTTCCGCTTTATCCGGGACCGGGTCACGGGGGCAGCAGACTCAACAGAGACGCCCAGACGTCCCTCTCTCCAGACACCTCCTCCAGTTCCTCCAGGGGCAGCCCAAGGCGTTCCCAGGCCAGCCGAGAGACATAGTCCCTCCAGCATGTCCTGGGCCGTCCCCTGGGCCCCGGTGGGACGTAACTGGAACACCTCCCAAGGAAGGCGTCCAGGTGGCATCCGGTATAGATGCCCGAGCCACCTCAACTGGCTCCTCTCGATGTGGAGGAGCAGCGGCTCTACTCCGAGCCCCTCCCGGATGGCCGAGCTCCTCACCCTATCTCTAAGGGAGTGCCCGGCCACGCTACGGAGGAAGCTCATTTCAGCCGCTTGTATCCGGGATCTCGTTCTTTCGGTAATGACCCAAAGTTCATGGCCATAAGTGAGGGTAGGAACGTAGACCGAGCAGTAAATTGAGAGCTTTGCTTTTCGGCTCAGCTCTCTCTTCACCACAACGGACCGGCACAGCGCCCCCATTACTGTGGCAGCCGCACCGATCCGTCTGTCGATCTCCCGCTCCATTCTTCCCTCACTCGTGAACAAGACCCGGAGATACTTAAACTCCTCCACTTGAGGCAGGAACTCCTCAAGCCACCCTTTTCCGGTTGAGTACCATGGCCTCGGACTTGGAGGAGCTGATCCTCATCCCAGCCGCTTCGCACTCGGCTGCGAACCGCCACAGCGCATGCTGTAGGTCTTGGCTAGAGGGGGCCAGCAGGACCACGTCATCTGCAAAAAGAAGAGACGAAATCCACGGGTCCCCAAACCCGACCCCCTCCGGCCCTTGGCTGCGTCTAGAAATCCTGTCCATAAAAGTTATGAACAGGACCGGTGACAAAGGGCAGCCCTGCCGGAGTCCAACATGCACTGGGAACAGGTCCGACTTAGTGCCGGCAATGCGGACCAAACTCCTGCTCCGCTTGTACAGGGACCGGATGGCCCCTAGTAAAGGGCCCCCGATTCCATACTCCTGGAGCACCCCCCACAGGGCATCACGAGGGACACAGTCGAATGCCTTCTCCAGGTCCACAAAACACATGTGAACCGGTTGGGCAAACTCCCATGAACCATCGAGCACCCTGTAGAGGGTATAGAGCTGGTCCAGTGTTCCACGGCCGGGACGAAAACCACACTGCTCCTCCTGAAGCCGAGGTTTGACTATCGGTCAGACTCTCCTCTCCAATACCCTGGCGTAGGCCTTACCAGGGAGGCTGAGGAGTGTGATCCCCCTGTAGTTGGAACACACCCTCTGGTCCCCCTTCTTATGAAGGGGGACCACCACCCCAGTCTGCCAGTCCAGAGTCACTGTCCCCGACCACCACGCAATGTTGAAGAGGCGTGTCAACCATGACAGCCCTACAACATCCAGAGACTTGAGGTACTCAGGGCGGATCTCATCCACCCCCAAAGCCTTGCCACCGCGGAGCTTTTTAACCACCTCGGTGACTTCAGCCTGGGTGATGAAAGAGTCCGACCCCGAGTCCCCAGCCTCTGTTTCCACCACGGAATGCGTGATGGCAGGATTGAGGAGATCCTCGAAGTACTCCTTCCACCGCCCGATAATGTCCTCAGTCGAGGTCAGCAGTCTCCCGCCCCCACTTTAAACCGTGTTGGCGAAGCACTGCTTCCCCCTCCCGAGGCGACGGACGGTTTGCCAGAATCGCTTTGAGGCCAACCGGTAGTCCTTCTCCATGGCCTCACCGAACTCCTCCCAGGCCCGGGTTTTTGCCTCTGCCACAGCCCGGGCCGCAGCACGCTTGGCCTCACAGTACCCGTCAGACGCCTCAGGAGTCCCACAAGCCAACCACAGCCTATAGGACTCCTTCTTCAGCTTAACAGCATCCCTTACTGCCGGTGTCCACCACTGGGTTCTGGGATTGCCGCCGCGACAGGCACCGCAGACCTTACGGCCACAGCTACGGGCAGCAGCATCGACAATAGATGCGGAGAACATGGTCCACTCAGACTCTATGTCTCCAACATCCCCCGGGATCTGGTCGAAGCTCTCCCAGAGGTGGGAGTTGAATACATCCCTGGCCAAGGGCTCCGCCAGACGTTCCCAGCAGACCCTCGCTATGCGCTTGGGCCCGCCAAGTCTGACTGGCTTTCTCCTCCTCCAGCGGATCCAACTCACCACCAGGTGGTGATCAGTGGACAGTTCAGCCCCTCTCTTCACCCGAGTGTCCAAAACATGCGGCCGAAGATCTGATGATACGACAACAAAGTCGATCATCGACCTCCTGCCTAGGGTGTCCTGGTGCCAAGTCCACTGATGGACACCCTTATGCTTGAACATGGTGTTCGTTATGGACAATCCGTGACTAGCACAGAAGTCCAATAACAAAACACCACTCGGATTCAGATCGGGGAGGCCATTCCTCCCGATCACGCCTCTCCAGGTGTCACTGTCGTTCCCCACGTGAGCGTTGAAGTCCCCCAGCAGAATAATGGAGTCCCCGGGAGGGGCACTATCCAGCAACCTCGACAGGGACGCCACTCGGCCCGTAGGCTGAAATGATAGTCAGAGACCTCTCCCCAACCCGAAGGCGCAGGGATACGACCCTCTCATCCACTGGGGTAAACCCCAACACGAGACGGCTGAGCTGGGGGGCAACAAGAAAACCCACACCAGCCCGCCGCCTCTCCCCGTGGGCCACTCCAGAGTAGAACAGAGTCCAACCCCTCTCAAGGAGATGGGTTCCAGAGCCCACGCTGTGCGTGGAGGCAAGCCCAACTATTTCTAGTCGATATCTCTCGACCTCCCGCACAAGCTCAGGCTCCTTCCCCCCAGCGAGGTGACATTCCACGTCCCTAGAGCCAGCCTAAGCATCCGGGGATCGGGCCACTGAGGTCTCCACCTTCGTCCGCCACCTTCGTTCGCCACCCAATCCTCTTTGCACCGGTCCCTCACGGTTCCCCTTGCTGGTGGTGGGCCCACTGGGGGAGGGGCTCGTGTCTCTCGTTCGGGCTTGGCCCGGCCGGGTCCCGCGAGGAGCAACCCGGACACCAGGGGCTCTCCAACGAGTCCCGACCCCAGGCCTGGCTCCAGGGTGGGACCCCGGCTCCGCCGTACTGGGCGACGTCACGTGCCTCGATATTTGTTTCTTCATGAGGGATTCTTGAACCACTCTTTGTCTGACCCATCACCTAGAGCCTGTTTGCCATGGGAGACCCTACCAGGGGCATTCAGGCCCCAGACAACATAGCCTCTAGGATCATTTGAGCACTCAAACCCCTCCACCACGTTAAGGTGGTGGTTCAAGGAGGGGTATATATATATATATACCCCTCCTTGAAATATATATATTTATTTTTATTTTTTTTATCGTTTCACGCAGATTATTTTAATTTGATAATGTAACACAGTAATGTTAATAGCAGCAAAGTGTTCTACACTCATGGCTGGAGGTGTTGCTTCAGCCACCATAGCTTCAGCCGTTGGCAGGTCAGTGGAAACACAACATTTACTGTACCGAGTAGAGCGAAACCGAGTGGTGCAGAAGCGCGCCGGCTAAAATGAGCCAGTGGAAAACAGGCATAAGTGACAGCCTCTACTTTCTCGGGATCAGTGGCAACTCCATTTGCTGATATTATATGGCCCACATACCTCACCGTTGGTTGGCAGAACCAACACTTATCCAGTGACAGTTTTAGCCCAACCTCTCTAAGCCAGTCCAGGAAATTTAGAAGTTGTTCCTTGTGCTCCTCCAAAGACCTCCCAAAAATGATCAGGTCATCCAGGTAAACCAACATCTAGAGCAGATTCATATCTCCCACTGCTCGTTCCATCAATCGCTGAAAGGTTGCAGGGGCCTCTGTGACTCCCTGTGGCATTCTTTCGAACTGATAGAACCCCAGTGGGCAGATAAAAGACGTCCTTTCTTTATCCGTGTTTGCCATGGCAACCTGATAACCTGACCTTAAATCGAGTACCGAAAACCAACGACTCCCTGCCACCCATGAACCCTGAACCTACTCATCATTCTTTTACTACTTATTTATTCATTAATTTATTACCACTTATGATAATGAACTCAAACACCAACGGGTTACATATAATTTTTAAGTAATTAATTAGCATTTTATTGCATAACATAAGTATTTGATCACCTAACAACCAGTAAGACTCCCGGGTCTCACAGGCCTGTTAGTTCTTCTTTTGGAAGCCCTCCTGTTCTCCACTCATTACCTGTATTAACTGGACCTGTTTGAACTCGTTATCTGTATAAAGACACCTGTCCACACACTCAATTAAACAAACAAACTCCAACCTCTCCACAATGGCCAAGACCAGAGAGCTGTGTAAGGACATCAGGGATAAAATAGTAGACCTACACAAGGCGGGGATGGGCTACAGGAAACTAGCCAAACAGCTTGGTGAGAAGGCAACAATTGTTGGCGCAATTATAAGAAAATGGAAGAAGTTCAAGATGATGGTCAATCTACCTCAGTCTGGTCCATGCAAGATCTCACTTTGTGGGGCATCGATGATCATGAGGAAGGTGAGGGATCAGTCCACAACTACACAGCAGGACCTAATCAATGATCTGAAGGGATCTGGGACCACAGTCTCAAAGAAGACCATTAGTAAAACACTACGCCGCCATGGATTAAAACCCTGCAGTGCACACAAGGTCCCCCTGCTCAAGCCAGTGCATGTCCAGGCCAATCTGAAGTGCCAGTGACCATCTGGATGATCCAGAGGAGGAATGGAACAAGGTCATGTGGTCTGATGAAACAAAAATATAGGTTTTTGGTCTAAACTCCACTCGCCATGTTTGGAGGAAGAAGAGGGATGAGTACAACCCCAAGAACACCATCCCTACCATGAAACATCATTATTCAGGGATGCTTTTCTGCAAAGGGGACAGGACGACTGCACTATATTGAGGGCAGGATGGATGGGGCCATGTATCGGATCCAGATGACTGGAACTCAGTGAGAAGAATGGTCGTCTTGCAATCCGAGCGTTGTGGGTTTGATTCCAGCTTCCTTCTGCCACATGTCGATGTGCCCCTGGGCAAGGCACTTCAACCTCCAATTGCCTACCGATCTGCGTATTGGTGTATGTATGTGTGCGCGTTAGTAAGTGCGTCTGGGTGAATGTGGCTGTAGTGTAAAGCGATTTGAGTGGTCAGTATGACTGGAAAGGCGCTATATAAATTCAGTCCTTTTACATCAGTAAGGGCATTGAAGATAAGTTGTGGCTGGGTCTTCCAGCATGACAATGACCAAAAACACACAGCCAGGCAACTAAGGATTGGCTCCGTAAGAAGCATCTCAAGGTCCTGGAGTGGCCTAGCCAGTCTCCAGACCTGAATCCAATCGAAAATCTTTGGAGTGAGCTGAAGTCAGTAGTGCCCAGTGACAGCCCCGAAAACTTAAGGATCTGGAGAAGATCTGTAAGGAGGTGTGGTCCAAAATCCCTTCTGCATTGTGTGCAAACCTCGTCAAGAACTACAGGAAATGTATGATATCTGTAACTGCAAACAAAGGTTTCTGTACCAAATATTAAGTTTTGTTTTTTTGATGTATCAAATACTAATGTCATGCAATAAAATGCAAATCAATTATTTAAAAATCACACAATGTGTTTTTCTGGATTTTTGTTTTAGATTCCATCACTCACAGTTGAAGAGTATCTTTGATAAAAATTAAAGACTTCTACATGCTTTACCAGTGGGAAAACCTGCCAAATCGGTAGTATATCTGCCAGTGATTAAGGAAAAAAAGGATATGTGAGCTGTAAGAAAGCATAAAGACTTCTAATTATTGGATTTATGAACAGCAGTATTGTTCTTTTTTCCCAATCCCCTCTTAAACACTAAACTTCTGCCCTGATTAAATCATGGCAATACTTCAGACTGGTACCAAATGGCAGAACACAGACGCCTAATTCAATTAGAAAGCCAGAGGGCGGCCCATCATGTCTAACTACATCACGGTTAAGCATCTTGATTTTGTCAGAATTATAGAAAATGACAAGTGAACTCAACATGAACCAGAGACTCGGGGTGGAATCCTCATATTGGCATTTCTTGATCGAGGCAAACAAATCAATACTTTTCAGTCAGGCTCCCATGTGGCAGTTTTCTCCACTTGGGTCTGAAGAAAAAAACTCCCAGCACTGAATGTTATGCAGACACAAATATAGAATCCATATAGAAATTATATTTACACACACACACACACACACACACACACACACACACACACACACACACACACACACACACAAACACACACACACATACACACACGCATGCACACACGCATATATAATAATAATAATAATAATAATAATAATAATAGACAGATATATATATATATATATATATATATATATATATTGCTTGTTAATTGTTAAGTGCTGATTCTTGGTGTTTGACCCATCTCAGTTCTCTTACTTTTACAGAGCCTTTTAGAAGTATTAAAAGCCCTTAATGTGATAGACGAAATCAAAACAGCAAATAGGTCAAATGCGTGGTTTTGAACTCCTTTACTGTTAAATGAAATCCTATGCAACCATCATTCTTTCCCATTAAATGATCAGTTTTTATACATTCAAAACCCCCAGTTTTTTAATCTGAATAAATCAGATTAGAAATCAGAATCAGAAAACAAAATCAGAAACAAAGTCTTAGAGACGAGTCACAATGACCTACTGATTCAATCAAGTTATATGACCTTATTGATCTCAGGCTGTCAGCCAGAGGGCATGGTTGCACTCCATCCCTTTTCTCTCTTTATCTGCCGGGTGTTTCTGAGAGAGGAAATCAGGCAACAGGTGCCTGAACAGTCTTGGATGTTTGGATGGAAAAAGTCCTTTAGATACCAGATGGAACCCCTTCTGTCATGCTTATAACTGATGACGTTTATTCCAGGAGGCACTCCGTATAATGAGTTGGCATGCATGTTATAGACCCTCATGTGAAAAAGCCATCAACTAACAGATAATTTGTGTGCAGATAACTCTGCACACAAAATCCCAGGAAAATCCATCAAGTTTGCTATACTCATCAAAATACTTGGATATACATTACATATTAGAATAACTATTGTAACCATATTGATATTCAAAATCATTTGAACTATAACATTCAAATCATTCAACAACAGCATATTCTTTCAAAATGTGACAATAATTGTTGGTAGTCAGCAGAGCTGTAAAATAATGAGAAAAACAGATTTACCATCTAGATTTCTCCATTAAGCAGAGAAAAAGAGGGAGCCATGAAGTCATCTGTTAGTAAAACAAGCAGCTCCTTTAACAGTTCAAGGCTTAGGCTGTGTGTGCAGCTAATCAAAATATTCCCAACAAGCTATACTTGGAAAGTAATGGTCTGAGAAGCGTAGCTAAAAGTGTCACTTCTGATGGTGATCTAAGGCTACTTTAGATAATATTAGTGCATCCTGAAAACCAAAGCCTATCAGTTATTTATTTTTTTTAGAACCTAACCCTGATTTAAACTTCTCCACAACATTGTCTCTGACCTGTGTTACTTGGTCTACATGATGCTGTTAATTCTCTAATGTTCTCTAACAATCCTTTGCGGCTAGAAACAGAACAGATGAATTTATGCTTAGATTCTGTAATACACAACTAATCTGTACTTGCTATTTATGTGTCTTTTTCAAATTGGTGGCACTGGATTTTATATAGAAGGATCTGAGCTAAAAGAGGTGGAAATATATGCATGGCACACTGTGCAAATTTAATTTGTAAAAAATGTAGAAAAGTATTTAATTTTTCTTTCACTTCACAGCTTTGCCCTGCTTTCTGTCGTAAAAAAATACATTCAAGTTTATTTTTCCAATGGATCAAAAAGTGTAAAAAATACAGGAGTACGTAGAGGTTGGTTGTTGTAGAACCCGCAAACAGGATGAAAACCAGCAGTCATGAAGAGGACCATAGAATGAAACAAGGCAACATTAGGCTTCAGCAATTTTCCAGAGCTCTGAATGTTTTCCTTTAAATTTTCAAGAAGATTTTTACACAAGTGTCTAGCACCAGGGTCATAACATCAGCAGATCAGGATGGAATGCAGCTTTTTCAAAACTGCACATGAATAATCCTCTGAATTACCCTACAATCATCCTTAAATAGCCACAGACACTACCAATGATCCACCTTAGGGGGTTTTACCTAAATAGTGCATTTACACAAAACTATACCGTTTGCTACTAAAGTTCTTTTACACGTATACAATGCATCTCTCCACTACGGTGGCTGGGAAGTGCAAACCAACATTTCAAAATCTGAAACAATTTTACAAGCCTTAAGAGAAATTAACATTTCAGAAAACAAATTTATATTTCAGAAAATAATTTAATAACATGTGAAACACTTTTGCAAGTTCCAAAACAAATTTACGTTTGACAAAATTAACCGGAAAGGGAATGTACCATTTCCAAGGCTCCAATGGGAGCGGTCATAGTGACCCAAGCTGGATCACAATTACGAGGTGTTTTGCCCGTTTTTTGGGACAAAAATAAATAGATTCATGTGGTTTTGTTTTTTGTGTGGTCTGTCCTTACAATTTTTAAGTGGCACAGAACAGATGGAAGGACAAGAGGCACAGGGGGACATCTCAACAGTCTGATAATACTAAACAAACTAAGTGCAGCATGACGCTTGCTAAGTGAATTAAAGTAATTAGCAATATTTAGGTATATTTGGTATATTTAGTCTGAGCTTTGTCGATTTCAGCAGAAAAACCTTACCCATCATATAAACAGTTCTTGGAGCAGAGGCTCAAAGTCTGAAGAGCATTAGTCTTTTAATTACTGACCAAGAGGAATACAATAAAGAACAAAAACACATCCAGGTAAGCTGTAGAGTACTGACCATGCTACCAATATTCGAGTGTCTGATTTGAGGGGACTTATAAATGGATGTGTATCATAGTAAATTCATTTAAAAAGAAAAACTAATATCTTTGAAGTGGATACCGTTGCGTAGATTTTGCGGAATATAGCGCTCTAGACAGAATAACAGGGTGCCTCTTACAGGACGAGATGCTTTGCCAAGGCCACGAGAAAAAACACTGTAAAGATTTGGATAGTGTAGCTTATAGGTTGGTTTGGCTCATTGTGAAACTCTGGTGGCACAAATTAGACTATGGACGGACACCACATTCTCCATAGAAACACAGATGTATGTATCGTCTTTAATTTTATCTATGTTTAATACATTAAATTAATCTCATCTCTGTCATAGATAAACATTGGATTAATGGTGCCAAATTGAACAGATTTAGAACCTCTAACAGGAAAAACAGTCCCTTTATCTGTAAACCCAGCGGTACAGTACCTTGCGCAAGTACTCGGCCCCCTTGAACTGGTCAACCTCTTGCCACATTTCAGGCTTCAAACATAAAGATATAAAATTCTATTTTTTTATGAAGATTCAACAACAAGTGGGACACAATTGTGAAGTGGAATGAAATTCATTGGATGTGTCAAACTTTTTTAACAAATAAAAAACTGAAAAGTGGGGCGTGCAATATTATTTGGCCACTTTACTTTCAGTGCAGCAAACTCACACCAGAAGTTCAGTGAGGATCTCTGAATGATCCAATGTTGTCCCAAATGACTGATGATGATAAATAGAATCCACCTGTGTGTAATCAAGTCTCCGTATAAATGCACCTGCTCTGTGATAGTCTCAGGGTTCTGTTCAAAGCGCAGAGAGCATCATGAAGACCAAGGAACACACCAGGCAGGTCCGAGAGACTGTTGTGGAGAAGTTTAAAGCTGGATTTGGATACAAAAAGATTTCCTAAGCTTTAAACATCCCAAGGAGCACTGTGCAAGCAATCATATTGAAATGGAAGGAGTATCAGACTACTGCAAATCTACCAAGAACCGGCCGTCCCTCTAAACTTTCATCTCAAACAAGGACAAGACTGATCAGAGATGCAGCCAAGAGGCCCATGATCACTCTGGATGAACTGCAGAGATCTACAGCTGAGGTGGGAGAGTCTGTCCATAGGACAACAATCAGTCGTAAACTGCACAAATCTGGCCTTTATGGAAGATATCCATAAAAAGTCTCGTTTAAAGTTTGCCACAAGCCACCTGGGAGACACACCAAACATGTGGAAGAAGGTGCTCTGGTCAGATGAAACCAAAATCAAACTGTTTGGCCACAATGCAAAACGATATGTTTGTCGTAAAAACAACACAGCTCATCACCCTGAACACACCATCCCCACTGTCAAACATGGTGGTGGCAGCATCATGGTTTGGGCCTGCTTTTCGTCAGCAGGGACAAGGAAGATGGTCAAAATTGATGGGAAGATGGATGGGGCCAAATACAGGATCATTCTGGAAGAAAACCTGTTGGAGTCTGCAAGAGACCTGAGACTGGGACGGAGATTTATCTTCCAACAAGACAATGATCCAAAACATAAAGCCAAATCTACAATGGAATGGTTCACAAATAAACGTATCCATGTGTTGGAATGGCCAAGTCAAAGTCCAGACCTGAATCCAATCGAGAATCTGTAGAAAGAGCTGAAGACTGCTGTTCACGAACGCTCTCCATCCAACCTCACCGAGCTCGAGCTGTTTTTCAAGGAAGAATGGGCAAGAATTTCAGTCTCTCGATGTGCAAAACTGATAGAGACAAACCCCAAGCGACTTGCAACTGTAATTGCAGCATAGGGTGGAACTACAAAGTATTAAGGCAAGGGGGCCGAATAATATTGCACGCCCCACTTTTCAGTTTTTTATTTGTTAAAAACGTTTGACATCCAATAAATTTCATTCCACTTCACGATTGTGTCCCACTTGTTATTGATTCTTCACAAAATATTAGACTTTTATATCTTTATGTTTGAAGTCTGAAATGTGGCAAGAGGTTGACCAGTTCAAGGGGGCCGAGTACTTTCGCAAGGCACTGTAAATGATAAATCATCTTCAAACTCCATGGTTAATTGTGGAGTACCACAGGGTTCAGTGCTTGGACCAATTCTCTTTACTATATATATGCTTCCAGTAGGTAAAATTATCAAGCAGCATGGGATTCATTATGACTTTTATGCTGATGATACTCAGCTTTATTTATCTATAAATGTTGATGAGCCTCACCAGACTACAGGCATGTCTTGAAGACATAAAATCTTGGGTGACTTAAAATTGTCTGCTTCTAAATTCAGACAAGACAGAAGTTGTCGTCTTTTCACCAGAATCTTTGAAATAGAAACTGCTTAGTCAATAAATTAATGTGGATGGCATTAAATTGACCTCTGGTAATAAAATAAAAAACCTTGGTGTTATTTTTGATCATGTCTTTTAAATCCCATATTTAACAGGTTTCTAGGATTTCCTTCTTTCACCCCCAGAACATTGCCAGAATTAGAAATATCCTATCCAGGAGTGGCTGAAAAACTAGTCCATGCATTTGTTACTTCAAGGCTGGACTATTGTAATTCTTTACTATTAGAATGTCCAAAAAATGCAGTTAAAAGCCTTCAGCTGATCCAAAATGCTGCAGCAAGAGTTCTGATGAAAATTAAAAAGAGAGATCATATTTCTCCTATTTTAGCTTCCCTTCATTGGCTCCCTGTTAAATCCAGAATAGAATTTAAAATTCTTCTCCTCACATATAAAGCCCTTAATGATCTAGCTCCATCATACATCAGAGATCTGATTGTTCCATATATTCCTAAAAAAGCACTTCATTTTAAGAAGGCAGGTTTACTGGTGGTTCCAGGAGTCTCTAGAAGTAGAATGGAAGGCAGATCTTTTAGTTATCAAGCTCCTCTCCTGTGGAACCAGCTCCCAGTTTTAGTCCGTGAGGCAGACACCCTGTCTACTTTTAAAGGCTAGGCTTAAAACTTTCCTTTTTGATAAAGCTTATAGTTATAAGTAGAGTGGTTTAGGATATCCCGAGCTATCTCTGTAGTTATGCTGCTATAGGCTTAGACTGCTGGAGGACATAATGACCACTTTCACTCCCTCTGCTACATTCCCATACTACTCTCCAATGTTCCGTTATTTGCTGTTAGTTCAGCTTTTAACTCGATGTTCTCTCTCTGTTTTTTCATTTTCTAGAAGCTACATCTGACCTGGCTCTGTCTTTAGCTGTGGCACCTTCCTGGAGGGAGACATCGGCTGAACTGCTGCTGCTAACAACTTAATGCTTACCTTATATAGATGATACACTAAAGGAGCTATAACTGTAATGTTTCACTTTTCTTTCCTATAGAAAGTACTACTGGATTAGTACTTCTGTGTTCTTTGTCTCTGCTCTATTTTCTCAAACCTCCAGTTGGCCGTGCCAGATGGCCACTCGCACTGGTTCTGCTGAAGGTTTCTTCCTGTTAAAAGGGAGTTTTTCCTCTCCACTGTCGCTACATGCATGCTCAGTATGAGGGATTGCTGCAAAGTCAACGCCAGTGACTGCCCACTGTCTCTACATGCTCATCCAGAAGGAGTGAACGCGGCAAGTCACTGTCTCGATTCAATCTGCTGGGTTTCCTTAGATAGAAAAACTCTTAACCAATTTGAATAATAAACTGAATCCGACAACACAGTTTGATAGTTCGGATTAATTGGAATGTATGTACCCAACTTGAAATCTGTATGATTCAATTTAATTTATTTTGTAAAGTGCCTTGAGACGACATGTGTTGTGAATTGGCACTATATAAATAAAACTGAATTGAAATTAATTGAATCAGTTTTAGGTTGGATATTGGTGCTCTGTGGATTCAGCGGGTTTCTCCCATTTGATCCGATGAAAGTCGGATTCAAGGATTTTTATTGTCATATCAGCTCACATTTACATGTTAAGGTACGAAATTCGGACTCAGGTCCCAGTTAAGAGGCTTAATACTTTAGGTAAAAAGAAAACAAAGTATAACATGCAAAGCTAAATCTAACAATAAAAAGCAATCAGTAAAAATGTATGCTGGGATACGCAAAAAAAAGAAATATACACAGTTAAATAGTGGAGCTGAAATCAACTTTGCAAAGTACTAAATACACATAAAAAGCATGAGGGAGTCCTTAATATTGCACCTATAAGTGAGTGAAATATTGTACCTTTGGTGGGTGAAGTGTTTAGTGCAGGTTAGTGTGTAGTGAGAGTCTACAGAGTGTAGCTCGAGTTCAGCAGTCTGACAGCTTCAGGGAAGAAGCTGTTTCTGAGCCCGGTGGTCTTGCTCTGAAGTTCTCCATGATGCGGAGGGCCCTGTGGGTCCTCTCAGCAGCAGTGCAGCTGCCGTGCCATACGGTGATGCAGCTGCAGAGGACGCTCTCCACTGCAAAGTGGTAGAAGCTCCTCAGGACTGAGCTCCCAAGTCCAGCATTTCTCAGTTTTCTAAGGAGGTAGAGATGCTGGTGAGCCTTCCTGACCAGACAGGAACTGTTGGCGCTCCAGGTGAGGGTATATGATATGTACTGTCGACCCTATTGGGCACTGTGCATCCCTAGTGTTGTAGTCTGCAATGCACTTGATGCCCCTCCACATGCGCCGGGGGTCAGTGGTGGTAAAGTGACCCTGAATTTTCTGGGTGTATGTGGCTTTGGCCCTCGTGATGCCTGGTCTCTTTGAGTGCTGATGCCTCCCCCGTCCCTAGCTTTCTGCAGAGCCTTCACCTCAGCATTCAGCCAGGGTTTCTGGTTCAGATAGCAGGTTACTGTTTTGTTGGTGGTGACATAATCAACACGCTTGGAAATGAAGTTTAGGAAAGAGGAGGTGTATTCCTCCAGATCTACCTCTCCCTCATACGTAGCTACCTCTCTGAAGACCTGGCAGTGTGTATACTGAAACCAGTCCTTGAGCACAGAAGGACTGGGCCACACAGTGTCTTCTTTGTTGATCTGATCCGTCTCAGCTGGGGACGGTATTCTGGCACCAGCAAGATGGAGATGTGGTCGGAGATGCCAGGATTGGGGTGAAGAAGAGCTCTGTATGCGCCCTTAATGTCAG
This sequence comes from Girardinichthys multiradiatus, assembly GCF_021462225.1. NCBI lineage: Eukaryota > Metazoa > Chordata > Actinopteri > Cyprinodontiformes > Goodeidae > Girardinichthys > Girardinichthys multiradiatus. The sequence goes on along the minus strand of NC_061806.1, from coordinate 3,276,026 downwards.
TGTACACACAGTCCAGACTATTATCTCCCCTTGTAGGAATGGTGACGTGCTGGTAAAGACTGGGCAGAGTGTCCATCAGTTTCACGTAATTAAAGTCCCCAGCAACCATGTGGAACACCTCCAGGTGCTTTGTCTACAGCGCGCTAATGGTGTCATGTAGTTCCTTTAGTGCTTCACTTGTGTCAGCATTAGCACCTAGCGGGATGTAGATGCCTAGGGTTCTACATCAAGATGGCGCCGCAGATGGTCGCCTCGGCATGTTGGTGCGCTTTGTTTTGTTTTGTTTTTTGCTTTAAAACGGTCTTCTGTGATGGTACCCGGAGCTCTCTCACCAGAGAAGAACTCATGAACATCAGGGCTATGACACCAGAGGAGTTATTTCCAACTTTTCTGCCTACTGCTCTGGAAATTCTGGACATTCTGGTCAAAGGTGCGCTCACCTTTGTTCATGCGGGGAGACGCCGGAAGAGAGGGAAACGGGCTGGGGTGCTGGTACGTCTTCACCAGCGTGGACTACGAACACCGTTACCTGGAATATTTATTTCTAACGTGCGCTCACTTCCCAACAAAATTGAGGAACTACAACTGCTGTTGGGGAAAAACAGGGACTTTTATTCATCGGCAGTTTTGTGCTTCACGGAGACGTGGCTGTGTGGATTAATACCGGACTCTGCACTGCAGCTGGCAGGATTCCAGCTCTACAGAGCGGACAGAGACACGGAACTCTCCGGCAAAGCAAAAGGTGGAGGAATCTGTTTTTACCTCAACAGTGGTTGGTGCAACGACGTGACAGTGATTCAGCAGCACTGTTCTCCAGACCTGGAAGCCTTCATCATAAACTGTAAGCCTTTCTATTCCCCCCGTGAGTTCGCTTCGTTCATCCTGGTCGGTGTTTACATCCCGCCGCAAGCTAACATGCAGGTCGCACAGCGCATGCTCGCCGACCAGATACTGAGTGTGGAGCGGACCAACCCGGACTCCTTAGTAATCGTCGTTGGTGACTTTAACAAAGGTAATCTCACCCACGAACTCCCCAAATATAGACAGTTTATAAAATGTCCGACCAGAGAGGACAACATTCTGGATCACTGTTACAACACCATCAGAGATGCTTATCACGCCGTCCCACGTGCTGCACTGGGCCAATCCGACCACATCATGGTCCACCTGATTCCTGCATACAGGCAGAAACTAAAGCTCTGCAAACCTGTTGTGAGGACGACAAGGAAGTGGAGCAGTGAGGCTGTGGAGAATCTCCAGGCGTGTTTAGGCTGTATAGACTGGGATGTGTTCAGGACTACTACCAACAGTCTGGACGAGTACACAGAGGCTGTGACTTCCTACATCAGCTTTTGTGAGGACAGCTGTGTACCATCATGCACCAGGGGGAGTTACAACAACGACAAACCCTGGTTCACAGCTAAACTCAGAAGGTTAAGACTGGATAAGGAAGAGGCCTTCAGGAGTGGGGACAAAGACATATACAGAGAGGCGAAGTACAAGTTTGGCAAGGCAGTGAAAGAGGCCAAACGACTGTACTCTGAGAAGCTCCGACGCCTTGCCAACGACCTGAACGAGTTCTACTGCCGCTTTGAAAGACAAAGGGACAGTCCTGCAACCATCCCCCACGACGCCCCCCAACAGCTGCAGCCACAATCCACCACCCCCACCTCCCCAACCTCAAGAGGGGCCTTGGCACCTCCTACCCCCACCCTGAAGGTCCCCCCCACCAGCCCCCTACCCACGCCGAGGACGGCTCTTTCCATCCAGGAGAGGGACGTCAACAAACTCTTCAGGAGACAGAACCCCCGGAAAGATGCTGGTCCGGATTCTGTCTCACCAGCCAGCCTGAAGCACTGCGCTGATCAGCTGTCTCCAGTCTTCACAGACATTTTTAACACCTCACTGGAGACATGTCATGTGCCAGCCTCCTTCAAGTCCTCCACCATCGTCCCTGTTCCCAAGAAGCCAAGGACCACAGGGCTTAATGACTTCAGACCCGTCGCCCTGACCTCTGTGGTGATGAAGTCCTTTGAGCGCCTTGTGCTCTCACACCTAAAAGACATCAACGACCCCCTCCTGGACCCCCTGCAGTTTGCCTACAGAGCCAACAGGTCTGTAGATGATGCAGTCAACCTAGCCCTTCACTTCATCCTCCGGCACCTGGACTCCACAGGAACCTACGCCAGGATCCTGTTTGTGGATTTCAGCTCTGCCTTCAACACCATCGTCCCAGTTCTGCTCCAGGAGAAGCTCTCCCAGCTGAGTGTGCCCGACTCCACCTGCAGGTGGATCACTGACTTCCTGTCTGACAGGAAGCAGCGCGTGAGGCTGGGGAAGCACGTCTCTGACTCCCTAACCATCAGCACCAGTTCCCCCCAAGGCTGTGTTCTCTCTCCTCTGCTCTTCTCCCTGTACACCAACAGCTGCACCTCCAGTCACCAGTCTGTCAAGCTTCTGAAGTTTGCGGACGACACCACCCTGATCGGACTCATCTCTGATGGTGACGAGTCCGCGTACAGATGGGAGGTGGACCATCTGTTGGACTGGTGCAGCCAGAACAACCTTTGAGCTCAACGCTCTAAAGACAGTGGAGATGGTTGTGGACTTCAGGCAGAACCCAGCCCCACCTGCCCCCATCACCCTCTGTGACTCCACAATTGACACTGTGGAATCTTTCCGCTTCCTGGGAACCATCATCTCCCAGGATCTCAAGTGGGAGCCAAACATCAGCTCCCTCATCAAGAAAGCCCAGCAGAGGATGTTCTTCCTGCGGCAGCTGAAGAAATTCAACCTGCCAAAGACTATGATGGTGCACTTCTACACAGCCATCATTGAGTCCATCCTCACCTCCTCCATCACCATCTGGTACGCCGCTGCTACAGCCAAGGATAAGGGCAGGCTGCAGCGTGTCATTCGGTCTGCTGAGAAGGTGATTGGCTGCAGTCTACTGTTGCTCCAGGAACTGTACACCTCCAGGACCCTGAAGCGGGCAGGGAAGATTCTGGCTGATCCCTCCCACCCCGGTCACAGACTCTTTGAGACTCTCCCCTCTGGCAGGAGGCTGTGGTCCATCCGGACCAAAACCTCACGCCACAGGAACAGTTTTTTCCCATCTGCCACCAGCCTGGTTAACAAAGCCCGGGCACATTGTTTCCTCTTGCCCGCTGCTCCCCGTAATCTCCTGTGCCAATCCACTGTGTTCACTAGCCGCTGTCTACCGAGTGCCGATTTCATCTTTGCTGATATTGTAATATCTGTCTCTGATGACCCTCAGTTTGGTTGAGCTGTACGTCTTACGTAAATTTACCACTAAACTAGTGACAGAAATGGCCTCATAGATAAAAAAAAAAAAAAAGACTTAGTCCCGGGTGCTCGGGAAGCCGCTGTACCCCTGTGCGCTACCATCATCAATCAAGTAATCTGATTACGGGCAGCGCCTCCTGCAGATGCTGGTTCGCTAAAGGACCGTCAACACATTTCCAAACCAAATGCCTTTCATTGTAGTATGCATTATGCATACAGACAGCAGGTGGATCGGCTGGTACACTGGTGCGGTCAGAACTATCTTGAACTCAACCCACTCAAGACCATGGAAATGGTGGTGGACCTTTGGAGAAAACCACCTCAATACACCCCCTCACCATCCTCAACAACACTGTATTGGCCGTGGACCACTTCATGTTCTTAGGAACCACCATCTCTGAGGACCTGAGATGGTCTTCACACATAGACACTGTTCGAAAGAAGGCCCAGCAGAGACTGTACTTCCTGAGGCAACTCAAGAAGTTCAACATTCCATAGGAGCTGCTGGTCATCTTCTACACTGCCATCATGCAGTCTGTCCTGTCTTCATCCATCTCAATGTGGTTTGGCTCATCCACAAAACAGGACAGGTCCAGACTGCAACGAATAATCAGGTCTACAGAGAGAATCATCAGGGCTGACCTTCCCTCCATCCAGGACCTATACAGGTCTAGGGTCAGGAAAAGAGCTGCTAAAATCTCTGCAGACCCCACACACCCTGCACATAAACTGTTCAGAGCTTTACCTTCAGGCTGCCACAACAGAGCACTGTTTACTAAAACCAGCCGCCACAGAGACAGTTTCTTCCCCCAGGCTGTTTCTCTTTTGAACATTCAATAGAGTACAAAACAACAGCATACAGATGTTGCAAATGCACCTTCTTATTTATATATGTGTATATTGTACATTATAAATATGTATATTCTGTAATGCAAAAACAAAACCAAAGAGCAAAGTGTACCGGAGTCAAATTCCTTGTATATATGTACAAACTTGGTAATAAAGCTGATTCTGATTCTGAGTATTGTTTTGTGTATTTTGGGGGAAATGTTTGTGCCACTGATTTTATTTTGAACAGCTGATTTTCTGTGTGATCACCTTGTTTAGGATGTTATTAAACAAAGCGTGTCACCTGCGTGTAATTCAGAAAGCTGACATGGTGTCCTTTGTCTTTTCTTTCAGCCTTCAGGCATGGGTTATAATTTGTAAATAGCAAAATTATATTTTGATTTGACTCACTCTGGTAAATGTGGTCCTTAATATTATTGTGGCCACTCTTGAGTTTTCTAAGCTTTTTCCTGCACTACCTCATGGAAAACCGAATTTCTCTTGGTCCTATTGTCATTCAGTGAACAGCAGTCTCTTCACGTCACATGTAGTCCTTCCTTAGCCCGGTCATACTTGCTCAGGAGCAGAGTCCAAAAAAGTAGGTACCGGTACAGAAAAAACAGTAATGGAAAGCATTGCCAAGCCAACAGGTTTTTTTTTCGGGTCTTAAATTTATTTCAAAGTTGCATTAAAAAGGTCTTAAAAAGTCTGTACTAGTAAGTTTCATGTGGAAGTGTTCTGATGTGAGGCCATTTTTTCAAATATCTGTGACAAGAGTCTTGTCTTGTATATTTCAATGTCTCATTTAGGTTGGATTGGATCAAAGGGCTCAAATGTCTCTGGTTCAAGGGGTTGTAGAGGAATTCAGGCCCTTTGAACCACAGAGTATCAGTAAGCTGTGATGCAGGAGCAGATATGGTTGCTAGATCGGTGGTGATTTGCTCTAATACAACATAGTACCACTGCTCAAGAGACGTGGTCTGACATACTGTATATGGTGAACATGATTGTGGACAAGTGTACATAAAAGCTCTTTGAGTCATTGTAAATGTATCCAAAGACCACCCTGATGTCACAATAGAATTTGATAGCATTTGGTTTGTGAAAAAAATTCATCCAGGATGAGCTCAATTATCCTGACAGTTATTGTGGGCTGACTACAAACCTGACCTTACAATGTGCTACTGCTGCCATTACCCAGCCCAGTGTATCAGAAAAGACATACAGTTCAGTGTAAGGGGACTGTGAGAGGGAAGCTTGTACATAGCACTGTGGGACTTTAAGACTGCTTAGATGTGTTTATTTTGTCCTCAGAGAGATGAACATTCCAATCTTGGACTGATAAGCCCGGCTGGCCCACCGGTGGGCCGAAAACAATGACGTCTTTCGCCGTCTCTAAAAGTAGGTCAACTACTACAGACTCTCCCCTTTCCAATGGGGTATCATGTGACTTTGTGAGACATTGTCCGGTGACGCAATTTCCGTGCGTAACGCAGGTACGTAGTAAAATCCGGATTCACAGTTGCTTTACGCACAGTGTTTTACGCACCGCTCCAGACAACGCTTGGCAAGTTGTTTTTGACATATCTTTCGGTGGTAATTTTTTTCCCTTGAACACCAATATTTATAATGGCACATAAGAGGAAAATAACCATTTTTGAAGCCTTAGAACAACTTTGGAACAACAGTGATGTTAAAATAGAAGAATCATCGGACAGCAGCGAGATTTCTGAAGCGGAGGAAGAAGAGTAATCATTTCTTATGGACCCAGTTCACGAGTAAGTTATACTGTTACTTTATAATAAATAATAATTTATTACAAAATAATAAATTCTGAGACAATTTATAATGCTGTAATCGCAAAACTTTGCAAAAAACTACATCCCCATCCCCGCATGCAGAACAAAGGGAAAACATTTACCTGTATGTGGAATTGGTTCAAGGAATGTTATGAAGTTGTTACATCATTAATACTTTACCATTACCACTTTACTATTACAGCATTACAGACTTCTTTTTTACATTGTTTAGTTATTTTTGCAGTACAATAATAAATAATTTATTATCTTGTAATCAGAAAAAGAACAACCCTATTTCTGTATTTTTACAGCCAGGAGCAAGCAGGACCGTCTGAAACTCAAAGGACCCAGCCTCCCATCACTTCGCTTGAGCCTTCATCTTCTTGTTTGAGGTGAGACGTCTTTTCTGCACACCATTGTAGTTACAAAATAAGCCTGATGTGTCATTACAGTGTTAGCATTGTATTCCTAAGCTTATTGTACGTATGCAGCATCAGATGCAACATCCTTTTTAGCATGCCATTTAGAAAAGCTGAATCAAATTTAGTCTTGAGCATATTTCTCTCTGTTTCTGCAGTGACGATGGTGCAGAAGAAGATGAGTATAAGCCACCTGCCCATCATCTACGTAGTGCCTCAAGACCTGTGAAACACAAAAGAGCTTCTGCCCCAAGACAAAGGATCAGCTCATCCAGGCCAGCAAAGAGAGGGAAACAAGGCTCGAGGCGGACGAGTCAGGATACCTCTCCACCTGATGATGTCAACACAGACATGTGGCACTCTCCAGGTGAGCCCGATACTGAGCCACAAGCACCTACATTTACACCAAGCCATCCTCCAGGACCTCGAATTGACACCACAAAATCCTGGTCACCGCTGAGCCTTTTCAAACTGTTTATTAGTGCAAGCACCATCCTGACCATAATCCAGAACACAAATAAAAATGCACAAAGAACAATTGAAAATTCTTGTTTTTAATACAATTCCATTGTTTGGAGATAAAATTATACTATTCAACTTGTTTTTTATTCATTATATCGATATTATGCTGTGCACAATGATACATTTTTGATGATACAAAGGGTAAATGTCATGACCAAAGGCTATGTCATATGCAGAAGGACTCCTACAATGGTAATCAGTACTTTTATTTGACCAGATTCCCTTTTATGAGGTGAAAAACACATTCGGCACAGTGTTGGCACATTTGGCTAAATTGTGGCGAAATTGCAGCTCTGCCTGCCACATTGCCCACTAAAACCTTTGCGGAACATAAATGCTTCAACTGATTCAGTCCACATTTTCTGCAGTTATAGCCAAGATGTTGATAAATACAACCTGGGGGTTCTCCTGGGATTTCCAAAGGATTTTCATGGTGTTTTATAATGTTTATTTAGAAGAAAATGTAGGCGAGGGACAAAATATAGAAAGGTTTCTGTGTTTAATCATGAAAACATCAGACATAGTAACAGTGGCAACAGTGGTTCCACTGGAAATATATTCATTTATGTCTTACCTTTACACAGGTACCAAACGTTTGCATGTAATCCACGTAGTTGTGGAGCTATACTTGATTTATTTAAGGTAAGTAATTTCAGGTGGAAATTGCTCTAAAACCCCTTAGGGCTTAACAGGTTAAATTCAATTCAATTCAATTCAAAAATACTTTATTAATCCCAAAGGGAAATTAAATGTTGTCATAGCTCATATTATGAAGGTTTCCTCAAAGAGCCGTTGTAGATGCTGATGGCTGTGGGCAGGAAGGATCTCCTATAGTGCTCCGTCTTACAGCAGATCTGAAGAAGCCTCTGACTGAAGACACTGTTGTAGGACAGTCTCATGAAGAGGATACTCAGGGTTCTCCATAATGTCCTTCATTTTATGAAGAATCCATCTTTCCACAATGATCTCCAGAGGTTCCAGAGGAGTCCCCAGAACAGAGCCAGCCTTCTTTATCAGCTTGTTGAGCTTTTTTAAGTCCCTGGCTCTGATGCTGCTTCCCCAGCAGATGATGGTATACTGAGGGAAGTGGAGTATGAACCAACTGAGAGTGTCAGGATCTGTCTGTGTCTGTGTTTTTGTGTTCATTTAAACTAGTCTGATCCCTGTTTACCCTCTGTTTCCCGCAGCCTGTCCCACACCTGTTCCAAGTTTCCCTGATTAACTGGTCCCATTGCTCATCGGTTCACCCTGCACTTCCTGGTTGTATATATGTTCCTTAGTTGCCTTGTTTCCCCGCTGGTTCCTGGTGATGCGTCTGGTTGTTGTTCCTGGTCGTGAGTCATAAGTCCTGGTCGTGTGCCCCTGATGTCTGACTCTCTGTGTACTGGTCTGATATGTCATACTCCTGGTCTTCTTGTTTGGATTCTGTGAGAAAGCACCATTAAACCTTAACTTACCTTCATTCATCTGACTCCTGGCATCTTCTTGCTCGTTGGTCCTACCACTAAAACCCACATCATGACAGAGAGAGGAACTAATCAGGAGGGATATCAGACTGCTGGGGACGCCTAAATATGCCTAAACAACACAGAAGGAGAATGACTATTGAACATGATGAGCATGGAGAGCAGGGAGGTGACCAGAACACAAGTAAACAATGACTAGAATAAAGAACATAAACAATAGGAAACCAGATCTATAAGGAAATAATTAAACACATCTAACACAGGAACCCAGGAAGTAATAAAACTAAACAGAAGGAATCTAAATAAACCAAAATGAACAGAAATGCACCTGGCTGAGCAGAGAAGGTAAATAAAAACAAACACAGACAGATGCTGACAATACTAACCTGCACCATTACTAAACCTTAGAGTGACCAGACGTCCTCGATTTCTGGGGACAGTCCCCGTTTTAGACGACATGTCCCCAGCTAAAGCTGTTCCCATTAATGTCCCCAATTTAGCGTTTGGTGAATAAAAAATATATATGTTGCGTGTAGACTGTTATTACGGTATTCTGGGGTAGAAAGTGCGAGTAAGCATGTTGCGTGTAAAAACAGCTGTTATGGTAGCTGTTCCCGCTGTAGCTGTTTTACAAGAGGTAAAAATAGGTTTTAATGTGTGATAATTAAAAAGTATTGTGGGAGCTAGCGAATTGCTCACCTACTACATCTCTTATGTTTCTACTCCACAATGCAAAGTTCGTCAGCAGAAGCTGAATGGGCATTTACAGATACGCTAACCCAAGAAGGTTTGATTTGAAAGAATTGTGAACACTGAAAACCCACCAGGACCTCTCAGACACTATCACATCTAATTTCAAGTTCACTGTGTTCTTAATACACTCCTGAAGACCTTGCAAAGACCATACTGTTTTGTTTATTTTTGATGTTATAGCATGTTTTAGTTAGATACATAGTGTATTCAACAGGATTCCTGACTTTTCAAGTTACCTTCAGCTTCAGTTCAGGATTTTCATTAAGTCAAGTCAAGTTAAGTTTATTTATATAGTGCTTTTCAGCAACAAGACACTCAAGCCACTGTACATAAGGAAAAACATTACAATGATACAGAAGATCAAAAAACAGAGGTAATTAAAAAAATAAATAGAATAGAATGATGGATAAGAAAATGAAAGGAAAATTGGACTGAAAACACAACTAATCATGCCAAAATGGCACAGTCAAAGGCCACTCTAAACAAATTTAGCAGTTTATTCCAGATTAGTGGAGCATAAGAACTAAAAGCTGCTTCTCCATGTTTGGTTCTGGTTCTGGGTATGCAGAGTAGATTTGAGCCAGAAGATCTGAGAGGTCTGGGTGGTTGATACACTGACAACAAGTCTGTCATGTATTTTGGTGCTAAGCCATTGAGTGATTTATAGACTAACAGAAGTATTTTAAAGTCATTCTTACGTGTTATGGTGCGTTCACACCAAACGCGATTTCTGCGAAAGGAGCGGCCAATTTACATGTTATCCCTATGTAGAGGCGCGTTCAGGAGCGGAGCGGTGCGACGCGGTGCGAAGGACGCGGCAAGCGAAGCGGAGCGGCGCGATGGACGAGTTGAAAAATTTGAACTTTTTCCTAAATTCGCGTCGCGTCAACCAATCAGGGACTGGATGTGGCTGTGACGAAGGACCAAAGCGGAGAAGAAGCAGTTGTCAATGATGGAGGACCAGATCATAGTGGCGGTGTGCAGCAAGAGTTGTATGACTCAACTAATTACTTTCACTGAGACAAGTACAGAAAGGACCTGGCCTGGTTATGTTTAGGCACAAATATCTTATATTTAGGAGATGTGGACATTAAAAATCGGCTGTTTTTTTTACTGAGTTGAGATTTATTTACTCACTGAAGACAGATGGTCAGGTGTTCAGCAGAGGGGATACAGCGCCGGTAAACCGCGGTGAAGTTAGTTTGAAGTTGGATGTTCAAGCTCCGCGGAGTTAGCGGCATCTAGCTCAGGGTTGATCTGATTCAGGCATTCAGATTTTCCACGATTGTTTGGTTCGGAAACTTGACGGTCCCTAGTGTACCACCGGGCATCAGAAGTGGGAGCAGAGAGCAGCTAGCCGAAATCTGGGTGCCTGACTCGGATCGGCCGTGGGCTGGATGCCGCTGGCTCCGCGGAGCTTGAGTGTCCGGCTTCGGGCTGGCTTCACTGCAGTCGCCGGTAGTCGGCGTCCCGGAGGCCGATTCATCTCCCAACGCGGGACAGCAGATCTTCGAACTGGGTCCTGGATAGACGGAAGTACCGCTGAAATCGACCGTCATCCAGACGCAGCTCCTGGAGTAGGTGGTGGTAATCTCCGAACTGTTCCTGTCCCTGAAGAATCTGGTGAACCCAGGAACATTGATGTCGGCGGCGTTTGTCGGCTCTCCACAGGTAAAACACCGTGATTATCCGTGAAATCCATGTCCAGCATGTTCAGTTGAAACCAGCAAGCAGCAGATGGAAGCTCCTCCTATTTGATGACGCGGCGAAGCGTTGCCACTTGTTGCCGAATGCCAATGCGGAGTTCACGCGGAATGTGAAGCGGGCAAAAGCACACAAATGAGGCGAAAAATTCGCAGAAATTGCGTTTGGTGTGAACACACCATTACAGGGCAAAGTGGAGGTAGAAGAGTAAATCTGGTTAAAGGTTTCAGCAGCACCGTCCTTAAAGGCGCATTTTCTTATAATGTCTCTTTGGCTAGTTGAGTCATTGCAGATGATGCTTTCAAAAATAACAGAAAAGTGGTCAGATAGAGCAACATCAGTTACAGACACCTTGGAAATATTTAGACCCTTAGTGATGATCAAGTCCAAAATATGTCCCTGTTTGTGTGTTTGCTGTTTAACATGTTGAGTCAAACCAAAAGTTCTAGGAGTGTCACATAGTTCTATTGCACTTCTGTCTTCAGGTTTGTCCATGTGAATGTTGAAGTCTCCCACAATAATTAAACAGTCATAGTCAACACATATCACAGATAAAAGCTCATTAAAATCACTGAAAAAGTTAGTTTTTGACCTAGGAGGCCTGTAAATATTCAAGAACATGGTTCGGACCGGGCTCTTTATCTTGAAAGCAAAATATTCAAAAGAGTCAAATTTGCCCAGAAATACTTTTTTTACACTTTAGTAAATCTTTAAACAAAGTGTCCACCACTCCACCTTTTCTTTGCTGTCCGCTCTCACAAAGATAATTGTAGTTTGGAGGTGTCGACTCTATCAGAATGGGAGCTTCTGGTGTGGGTCCACTTCTCCTCTGGATTTCAACAGGGAGACCTTTTGTGATGACCTCTCTTTCTCAGTCAACTGGCCAGATGTCTCTGCTGGAGCTGTTGGAGGCAGCGTTATCATTGTTGTTGATACTCCATGTTCTCTGCTGAAAGTCGAAGCTGCTGGCGGATTATTTACTGAATAGATGAGATTAGATGTGAGACGTCTGGCTCCCAGTTTGTTCAAACAGAAACCATCTTGCTTGAAGAGTTGTCTTTTTTCCCAAAAAATATTAAAGTTGTCGATGAAGTTCACAGGTGTGGTGGCATATGTTTTTTTCAACCACTTATTAATCATCAGAAGTCTGGAAAAAACCTCATCTCCACAGAAAATCGGTGCAAAGGGTCCGCTGAGAAACACCTTGATATTGAGACCTCCAACAATATTCAGCAGACAAGTGAAATCCTCCTTCAAACCTTCTGATTTTCTCTTAGCCACGTCATTCATGGCTCCACAGTGTATAAAATGGTTTTCTAGAGACGGACGCTTTTCTGTGATTGCAAGAACACTCTCTGAGATATTGGAGACCACGTTACTGGTACCAATCATAACTTCTGTGTTTTTCTTGTTGCAGAAGTTTTTAATCCCATCCACAGCTGTGTTGCTTTCTATTAGGGTTCTTGGTCCGGTGGTTTCTCTAGTAATTTAGGAGAACACAGTTTAGAATGAAGGTTGTTCTCAAACCTTTTATTGTTCTCAGAAGATGAATCATTTTCCTGGTTTTCATTCTGTAGTGGAGCAAATCTGTTTTGGAGGGGAACTCCATTATTTCCAGCTGTCTCACTCCTATCAGTTGTTGTGACAGCAGCTCGCTGTCGAAGTCTCCTTTTCCCAGGGGAAACGGGGGCATTTCTCTGTAATTCTGGCCATTCTAATTTATTTAATTTCTGAGATCTTCCAGTGAGTCGTCCACCTTGATTTTTTGGGCATGCCCCTAAAACATGCCAGGGGGGTCTGCCGGTAGGTTTATTCTCAGTGTTCTGATTGCCGGCTGAGTTGTTGAGCTGGCTGTCACTGTTTGGGATCACAGGCAGAGTTGAATCATCGCTGTACCAAATATTCACCTCCACATTCACTTCTAGTCAATTAATTTTCAACTCCAAAACAGCCAATTTCTGTAAAAGTTTGTTGAAGTCCTCTGTGGTGAAGAGAGGCATCTTGTGATGATTAGCTGGCATCAACTTGTCCTTATTTCGGGTTCAATTATAAACACACCAAAATCCTTTAGAAAAAAAAAGTATATATAATAATCCTTGGGAGTCGCTGGTAAGAAATAGTTTTAGTCTAATATTTCCATAATTTTGGCTAAGAGATAAAAAGTTAGGAGTAAAGGAATGCAAGCAAGCAGGGAGCTTAGGAGAAAAGCCTCTGAGCAGGCAGAGAGGCGGAAGCAAGTTTACTTATACTAACCTGCTTTTACACCCTGTGCAAATACTGTTGTTGGGACCTACAGCATTGGATTTCCATATTAAAACTCCGGTACAGACTTTTCTGGAACTTTTCAAAATAAAGTGCATTAACCTTCTTCCAGCACAGCCAGGAAAGGGGATAACTGCGGACTTCCTATGGCGCCATTACCCAAAATAAAGCACAACTCCGCAGGGGGAAGGGGGATAGCAGGGGACGTCTCAGTGATGCCACTGCCCGTATAAGACCCCCACCCTTCCCACATATCGCTCTCTTCCACGTGGCCTTCCAGAGGGACCGGATAGGAGAGGAAAGCGTGCTGATGTCTTTGCTGGCAAAAAGACATAAATTCAACTGGATCCAAAGCCATACGATCATCGATCATATGCAAAGTTAAGTAGAATGAAATACTGTCTGTGTATCCGGTATTTTCATTCATGAACGAGGATAATTGAGGTACAAGCATTGCTGACTGTCTCTCCGAGGCCCCGCAGACGTAAACGGTGTTCGAGAGAGGCCCCGGCAAGAACGCAGCCTGAAGGAAGACGGCAGCGGACAACGTTCGTTCTTCATCCACAGCTGGAGGTTAGCAGGAAGCTAACCTTCGTTCACGGTGGATCTCTTCAACCTTCGTCGCTTGGACAACATTCCTCACCACAATTCATGAGGTTAAGTATTTGGGCAGAATAATATAGAGACAGATTTAGGATGAAATAATCTGAATGTTTTCATTCTATGAAGTTTTGTTTTTGTGAAATCCGGCTATCATAGCGCTAGTAGGCTAGCTACAGTGCGTGCCGGTTGGTGTTCTTTGTATGTTTTAAAGTTAAGATAAACTTTATTTAGAGGGTTGTTTTAAACAGAACATTGCTCATAACGTGCCGTCTGCGCTTATGCATTTTTAACCCTTTTGTTAACCCTGGTATTTTTAAAGGTGTGTACTGATTCTGGTGCTAAGCTATCCGCTTCTTGGTTAGCTTAATGGCTAATCGGTAGAGAACAAGTGGGTGCTACAGATAGCATGCTACAGATAGCGACTATTCAGCAGAAAGGTTGTTATGTTTTCAAGCTAGTGAATAATAGTCCCTGAACATCATTTACTAGATTTGATAACTGGGTAGACACCATTCAGCCCCTTTCTCCAGAAAGATTTGGCTCTTTTCCAAAATACCCCTTTTATAATCTTTCTTCGAATATTATTTCAATAACTAAAGGCAGCTAATTAGACACCGCTGTGAAATGGTCATCCAGAAGGTTGGTTTTATTCAGTAGATCATTATTTAAAACATTATTTTATTAAAATAATATTTTATCTGGTCTTGCATTGTGAAGGGTTGTCTAAACGTTTGCTGATTATTGCCTAAGTTAGTTCCAAGACTAACTTCACTTCACTTCCAGATTCTTCAAGATAATCCTTGGTTCTCAAACATAAACATTGCATGGTAATGTTGCATCATTCTTTAAAGGTCATGATTTCCAATCATCTTTAATCAACTTGTTTATATTGTACATAGTCCATTAGTCTTCGTTATTCTTTAATTCTGCTTGGTAGTTTAGTTGGATTGTTTTAGCAAAGTAAAGAGTTTGTCGATTGAAATATGTTTGACTTTGAGTTGACTTATTTTTGTTAATAAATTCTTGTATTTTAAGAAATTGTGTGAATTCATTCCATATATGTGCAGAGTTTATGCTGTTCAATAATGCCAGAGCTCGTCTCACACCTTTCTATTCTGTCCTAATACCATCGCCTTATTGGGCTGGTATTCACAGGACAATCCTTAACAGACCGAAATATTATTTGATAAAATATTAAAATATTAATATTAAAATATTAATATTAAATAATAATCTCAGATTCATATTTACAACACTGTATATGTATTTCACAGCTACGGTTAGCACTGTGACTTAAAAATTGCAGCCATTACCCAAAACCAACTTTAACCTTACTCAACATTATGCAATCTGGATTGTGGAATATTCACTCACCTCAACATATTGGACGCATGTGAACACTGTGAATTCCACACCCTTGATCTCAACATACTGACACTATGCAGCAAAGGAGCATATAAAGAATTCCACAAACACCCCTTAATTTCCTCATGTTAAGACCCAGATAAGACCCATTTTTCATTATAATAGCATGCATCTCAAGATAGGAAGCACTGTTGCAGCAGCTTAACAATTGTATTGTGCTCATCATGTTATGTAGCGTTTTCAGAAAATATGGTAATATTGTCACAAAAGTGCTCAACATGGTTTGTAACACAGTTAACCAGAGGATCAGACTGAACAACTATTCAGCTAATTTATCAAACGGTTATATATTTAAAGGCAACTCTTAATGTGTACAAACAGGGGCCACTGATATTATGCAGTGACTGCACAGAAAATTGAGTAAACAACTTTGGTAAGTATGTGGCAGGAAACTGAAACTCACTTTGAAAAATACGTTGAAAGCTATAAAAACCCTGGGCCATATGTTACAGATTTTAGAAAGGAATATTTTACATACATATAAGACCCATGCTGTTTTAAGCTTGAACCTTTTAATTTAGTCATTTTCTAGAATGTTCAAATATTGATTTTATCTGAAAATTAGAGGTAGGAATATGACTGTGAATACATTAGAGGGAGTATGTCTTCACATTTTTACTGATATCCACATGTTTTCCTGTCTGTATGTTTATTCTAAAGTCAGGCTCATTGTTGCAGATGGTCCCTATAGTCCACTGAGCAGAGTAAAGCGCATTGGCTCTCCATGAATTGGAGCAAACATCCATCCAACTTATCTCTGAATGCAGACTTGGCCTCTTTGCCTGATAATTGCAGGTTCATACACACAACTCTTGGACACACAGTAAATCGCTTCTTTGTGGGAAGCTTAAGAATTACCAGTGATTCCCATCCTGTGTCTCCATTTCCAAGTCCAGATCAAATATAGAAAAACAGTGTGAAAACTGGACTTTGCTTCCTATTTCCTGCCACCACTGGAAGAAAAAAATCACTGTTACAATGGTGGGATGCACCTCCTTGATCATTTTCAAATTCTTAAGCTTCAACCACATTTCTAAGAAGTTGCTTCTCTGATGGGCACAAAAATAACGAATTTTCCTATAAATGTGCAGCACATTTACCACCAGAATGTTCAAGGAGTCCTGTGTTTGACTCCTGGTTTTCCAACCCCCCCACCCTGCTCTCCCGACCCCCACTTTGCTTTCTGTGATGAAATGTACTCCTCCAGGTTATTTTTAGCTCCTCTTCTCCAGGCAAGCTGCTATAGGGAAAATAAGAATGCTATTTTTTTTAAAAAGGCTGGCTTTTATTTCAGAGAAAAGTTTGGGTTTTGTTTGAACACATGTTCTGCCTAATAATGAACATACAAAAAGGGCCATTTTGTTGATCATTCTTATGTGGATTTAGGTATACACACTTCAACTCACTGTGATGCTAAAAATAAAAATCAGAAATATGAAGGCTTGAGTCAAAACTTACTGGAGCTCTTCAAAATTCTATTCACATTAAAAAACCCAGTTCCATTTGAAGAAAAAGTTTCCATGGGTTACAGTATACTTTTGGTAATGTTTACCGCTGTTTCAGGGATGAACTTACCTGTTGGAATTTTGGCCCAAATATTTAGTTTCATTTGATCTTGACACGCTCTCCCACAAGCTTTGGGAAGATTTTAGCCAGGACTGGATGGTTCCCATTGGAACCCCACTGCTTAGTCAAATCTCACTGAGAATACACAGGTCCTTCTCAAAATATTAGCATATTGTGATAAAGTTCATTATTTTCCATAATGTCATGATGAAAATTTAACATTCATATATTTAAGATTAATTGCACACCATCTGAAATATTTCAGGTCTTTTATTGTCTTAATACGGAGGATTTTGGCATACAGCTCATGAAAACCCAAAATTCCTATCTCACAAAATTAGCATATTTCATCCGACCAATAAAAGAAAAGTGTTTTTAATACAAAAAACGTCAACCTTCAAATAATCATGTACAGTTATGCATTCAATACTTGGTCGGGAATTTCTTTGCAGAAATGACTGCTTCAATGCGGCGTGGCATGGAGGCAATCAGCCTGTGGCACTGCTGAGGTCTTATGGAGGCCCAGGATGCTTCGATAGCGGCATTTAGCTCATCCAGAGTGTTGGGTCTTGAGTCTCTCAACGTTTTCTTCACAATATCCCACAGATTCTCTATGGGGTTCAGGTCAGGAGAGTTGGCAGGCCAATTGAGCACAGTGATACCATGGTCAGTAAACCATTTACCAGTGGTTTTGGCACTGTGAGCAGGTGCCAGGTCGTGCTGAAAAATGAAATCGTCATCTCCATAAAGCTTTTCAGCAGATGGAAGCATGAAGTGCTCCAAAATCTCCTGATAGCTAGCTGCATTGACCCTGCCCTTGATAAAACACAGTGGACCAACACCAGCAGCTGACACAGCACCCCAGACCATCACTGACTGTGGGTACTTGACACTGGACTTCTGGCATTTTGGCATTTCCTTCTCCCCAGTCTTCCTCCAGACTCTGGCACCTTGATTTCCGAATGACATGCAGAATTTGCTTTCATCTGAAAAAAGTACTTCGGACCACTGAGCAACAGTCCAGTGCTGCTTCTCTGTAGCCCAGGTCAGGCGCTTCTGCCGCTGTTTCTGGTTCAAAAGTGGCTTGACCTGGGGAATGCGGCACCTGTAGCCCATTTCCTGCACACACCTGTGCACGGTGGCTCTGGATGTTTCTACTCCAGACTCAGTCCACTGCTTCCACAGGTCCCCCAAGGTCTGGAATCGGCCCTTCTCCACAATCTTCCTCAGGGTCCGGTCACCTCTTCTCGTTGTGCAGCGTTTTCTGCCACACTTTTTCCTTCCCACAGACTTCCCACTGAGGTGCCTTGATACAGCACTCTGGGAACAGCCTATTCGTTCAGAAACTTCTTTCTGTGTCTTACCCTCTTCCTTGAGGGTGTCAATAGTGGCCTTCTGGACAGCAGTCAGGTCGGCTGTCTTACCCATGATTGGGGTTTTGAGTGATGAACCAGGCTGGGAGTTTTAAAGGCCTCAGGAATCTTTTGCAGGTGTTTAGAGTTAACTCGTTGATTCAGATGATTAGGTTCATAGCTCGTTTAGAGACCCTTTTAATGATATGCTAATTTTGTGAGATAGGAATTTTGGGTTTTCATGAGCTGTATGCCAAAATCATCCGTATTAAGACAATAAAAGACCTGAAATATTTCAGTTAGTGTGCAATGAATCTAAAATATATGAATGTTAAATTTTCATCATGACATTATGGAAAATAATGAACTTTAACACAATATGCTAATATTTTGAGAAGGACCTGTATGTGATTGTTGTCACATGTAGAACACAACCGGTGCTTGGTAGATATTCTTACAAATCGGTTAGCGTTGCTGTTGGTCGCTTGTCATTTTCCCCTTTCCAGTTTCTGGCTTGTTTTTTATTAATTATTGAGAACTTTACAACTTTTGTAATGCCACTGTATTCCCATGTTTTTTCCAGTTATTCCATGGCTGTTCTTACTGTGCAATCGTATCTATTTAAAGCTTTACCTGATACATTTGACTGATACCTTTGTACAAAAGGATTGTTTTTAAACCTCTCTCTGCAAATGCAAACCATGGTGTTAGCTACAAGAAGGACAGGAACAAATTTCGGGAAAGTCTTACTAGGACAACTGAATTATATTTCAGGTTTATCAGATTCCTTGTAGTTGATGTCACTAAACAAGACTGTATGCTTCAACAAAGTACGAATAAAAGGCTGTGCACATTTATGCAACCAGCTTACTGGTCTCTTTTTATTCTGTCCAGCAGATTTGTTTGTGTTTCAGTTGTACTGTACTGAATATATCTGTCACATAATAAGAAAAAAATATTTATTATGATTTCATTGTTTACATCATGAAACCCTGCCATTTTAAAGGACCGGGTACACCTTTGAGAGTTACAGTAGTTTTGCTCTGCTTTGAACAAATGTTTATGTAAGACAAAATGGATTTTTGACAAAAATTCAATCTGGAAGACTCACCTCCACCACCGGCTCCGTACTATGACTCCATCATGCGTCTCCGCTCCAACCAATCAGCATCAGGTCTGCATTCCTCCTCAGCCAATCACCCTTCAAGGCTTCGCTTTTAAGAACCTCTAACCATGGACCACCCTGCTCTCCCGCCGTGCTTTGACCCTCCTCCACCCCATCGCCACCATCTGGTTTCCTAGCTCCTTCCAACTCCCTTATTATCGGGCCTCCACTCCATCACCAGTATCGAATCCCGGGGGAGAAAGCATCTCTAATCCTAATCCTAAATCATTCATTCAAGCTCATGTCATTCATAGCATTCATGTCTTCCTCCGGGGTCCGAGCGCCAAAGAAAGAAACATCTGCTATTTAACTTCTCTAATCGGCATCTTTGAGTTTTTATTGTGAGTCTTTACAGGATTTAAATAGCATAAATAAATAAAACCCAGTAAGCTCTAAAATTAGCACAGCACACATCACAGACACCATACAGCTCGGAATATAAATAAAATAAGTTACATTTAAACTGAAGCTTTTCCCCAATTAGCTTTACTCAGTTTTTTCATCTTTTTTCCACAAATGCAGTTAACATTAATGAATCCAAATAGCGCAGCTTTTAGCAGGGAAAATGGGATGGTTGAAGTCTCTTGCCGTTTTGAGAACGATCAGATTGGTGGTAGACTTGGAGTAAAGATTTGTGGCAGACTGAACCTCTCATTAAAGAGCTCCAGATGTGTAACAGATGTTAAGGGGTCTTTCTCATAAAAAAGAAAAAGGGAAACATCATTAAAAAAAAAACCTCAGTGGATGATGTGATGGCAGTGGGTTATTAGCATTGCTTGCAGCAAAGCAGGCACATTTCCAAGCACAAGACTGAACTGTGCACGGGATTTTGTCAAATGCACTGTTTTCAGTCTATGTATGGAATGTATGCAGGTGAGTTTTCCTTGAATTCTCTGGGCAGTACATATTGTATTTTGGGACAGATTGAACGCAGACTCAACTATAGCTGAACTGTCAGAGAGAGTGCATTCGAAGAATGAGAAACAGTGGGGGTAGGAAAATCTCCGGGCCCCTTTTTTCAGTCGCTCATGTTGTGGTCTGTCTTTTTTAGATGTTCCTCCTTGCATTGTCAATGACCAGAATTCTTTGTTATTTGTTTTTTTGTTACACAAACCTTTTACTGCATCACATGATGCCTCTGTGAATAAAGATGAGCCAGACGGCAGATGAAAAGCATATTATATTTGATAAAACTTGGCAACTGCTAAAACAGAGATGTAGTTAGGCCTTTGGGGTGTTCTGTTAGAAGCATTTCTTGCTACTCTTTACTCTCTCTGCAGCAGGGCTGGAAAGTCGGCTTCAATCTTCTGCCAACTACTTGAGTGCCCATTGATTTTCAATCCAGACGGGTAGTACATGGTGTAATGAGAGAGGTCTGCATTATTCATACTTAGTCAGGAAAAAAAAAACTTGTGATCTAAATACACTGGATTCCAAAATAACAACAGGAAACACTGACAGTCAGGCAGGGCTCTGGGGTCTCTGTAAAAACAGATCGATGTGTAGGTGTGAAGGTAAATGTCCAGTGACCAAGATGAAGCACAGCCTGACAGATATGTATTGTTTGGAATTATTATGGAAAACACAGGAGCACACATTAAATCATATCCAGTATAAGAGGTTTAAAGCAGAGCGATTCTGATTATATACGAAGGCTGGCGCAACAGCAGGTTCTTAAATAGCAGCACTGCATAGGTTTGATTTTCTGCAGTCAGACAACCATCTCTATATCGTTGTCTTTCTGAAAATGTTTCTTTCAGTCAATGCTTTTGAAATTTTAATTAATTAAGACAATCAAAGGGCAGGAAAATTGTTTTACTGATACAAATCACCATTTCTGTTTTTTTATGCAAATCAATGTCCTAATAAAACTGCACATATTTAAAATTTGTTTTTCACTGCCTTGCTTTAGAATACTCTTTACAATCTGGACTAGCATTTCTGACCATTAATTGTTATTTATAAACAACACAGAAAATAAGGGTTCCAATGGACATTTCAAGCAGGACTGGTCAACACCACATGGCAATACAAAAAAATCATCAGAAATCTGAAATGAGAAACAAAAGAGCAAGAGATTATTTGATTTAATATACTAAATATTAAATTAAGGACCAAAAGAGATAAGCAGATATTTTTGTTTGGTTTTATATTTTTTATTTTTTTTAATTATTTCACTGATATTATTTTAAATAATATCAGTGAAATAAATTTAGTTTTAACTGATTTTCGCTGATACATTCTGTCAGCTGGCCCCTTTACCACACACATTTTGCTGAAGAGCACCAACACAGAGCACGTTAAAGGACTACAGCCATGGATAGTTTTATGAAAATCACTGATGCTTCTAAGAAGAACACTGGGTACCATGTCTTGGAGCATCAGCTGCCAACAAGAACCTGTCTGGGTAGTTTTATAAAACAACATATTTTTGGGAGCATATTTTTGTGCACTTCAAATGCTGCGTTCATATAATGCTCTGTCTGTCAGAAAGTGCTGAGGTTGTGTTGGACCTACATACAGAGTTGAGCCAGGAAGCCTCATGGTGAGTAGAAATAATAATATTATTAATAACGATATTAACACAAGAATGTACAAGGAACAGGATGGTGAACACAGGCAGATAACATAACTTGGGCAGGAAATACACGAGGGAACGGACGGGTAGCAAGCACGGTAGTTAACAGGAGGAACCAGTGGCGAGAACAGAAAACCAGAAAGTATAACTGCTGAGTGAAGTGGAGAATGGGCCAGTGAGCTAGGGGAGCTAATAAAGGAGAGAATCAGAAGCAGCTGGTGGATGGGAGACTGAAGAATACTGAGGAAGAGTAACTAATTAACAAAAATGAGCATGGAGTGCAGGGATGTAACAAAACAAGTGAACAGAAACAAGTAAACAATGAGGGTACCAAAATAACATGAACCCAGAGGAATAAGATCTATAAAGAAATATAAACTAACTCGTCTAACAGGAATCAAGGTAGTAATCTAAAACAGATAGTGTTTAGAATAATGAATCTAACATGAACTAAAATAACAGCAAACCAAAGAATATATGAGGAAACAGACTAGGAATTAATACAAACCACTTATCTGAAGCACATGATACATACTATGAGTTATGATAGGAGAAGCAGCATTCAGTTTTTATGTTTCACTAATCTGGAACAAACGTCTAGAAAACTGATACAAAAATGCTGAATCCCTAAGTTTGTTTAGAGTTGCCTTTGACTGGTAAAGTTCATTAATTTCAATCAGCCCATTGACAATCTGTAGTCCAACTTACATTTATTATGTCAATCATCATGTAAAGCATGTTGCGTTGTCTTGTTGCTGAAATGTGCTATACAAATAAAATAAACTTACCTTGCCTTGAATCATAATGTAATAAGCATGTAAATACACAGTTTAATTTGAATATTCACAAAGAATGAAGGTGTCATCACTCTGACAGACTCAATACAAAACAGGTATCATAAACACACAACACATACTATGAATTATGATGAATCACAATGTGTAGAGGTTATAATTAAACAGTTTTATTTGAATACTAAAATACATGAAGGTTGAATACTGATCTTAAAAATCAATCCAGCAATAATATGTAGCATTTTACTTAATATTAAGGGATAAGGAGTTTCTTCAACAGGTTGCATTTTTCTGCAACTCTGCCTATAACCAAGTCATTGTCAAAGGACTTGTGGATGTCTTTCCTTGTGCTCATGAGCATGCATGCTTCCAGATGTCCCTGTGACTGTGTGCTCCTTATTCAACTTTTAATGTGTTTGAGAACAGAGAAACTTCTCTCACAGGCTACCTGAGCCAAAGACATGATAGGCATCTGCGAAGAGGTTTTAGTGTTTCAGAATTTGGTATCAACACACTGGACATTCCTTACAAGATTTGCACTGTTTAGTACATCTGTGTCGTCTTCGTCATCATCACAGCTATCCCCACCATCCTGACTTTGAACTCTTCAATGCAGCAATTTAAGCTATGGCCACTGAGCTGCCAGACACTAACTCAGAATACAAATTTCCAGCTGCTTCTCTGCTGTCAAACCTGAGCAAGCATTTGCTAAGTTGTTGAAATACAGAATCAGGCATAGCATCTGATAACACTTCTCCAAAGTCTCTCAGATCAAGAAGAGCCAAGTCAGCATAGTGTACCATGGGTCAGAAACACCTGTGGATGTGCACTATTATTGTAACCATTATCTGTTTATGGACCTCAGCTTTGTAGGCACTGTTTGCATCTGTGAGATTCTCAACACTTGTCATTTCACCATTTCACTGATGCCCATTGTGACAACCCGTCCATTTGTATTGGTTTCGAAATTACCTGCATTTAAAGGCATGTGAGCAAGATTATGAGTATACTCTGATAATAATGAATCGTTACACTCACTTTGCCCTGGCCTATGAAACAAAAAAATAAACCAGTGAAAACTGTTGTGGAAAAACTCTTTGATGACATCACCCTTTGCTTTGGATTTCCTGAGAAAATCCACCATTATATGGACGAGGAATTTGAAAATCAGTTGATGCACAGCTACAAAAGTGTTACCATGTACGAGGGTCCCACACTTCCTGTTACCACTCACAAGGTAATGGACAAATGGATTTAATATGATTCTGCTGTGTATGCCCCGCACATTCACAAGCATACTGGAAAAAGCCATTAGCCAAGATGGTGCATATAACAGCAACCGCAGCAAAACCCCAGGGTTTTCTCCATATTATCTGCTCTATGGGCGATCCCCACATCTGCCCAAAGACCTGCTCTTTTACATATAGCCAAGAGAAGCACATTAAAGGTATGCTTAGTATGTTAAAGATTGGCAATGCAGAATGCAGCAGACCTATGACATTGCATCCAAAGCCGCCAGTTAAGCAAACAAGGGAAAAAGGGGTATGACCAAAGAGTTCATAGAGTTGACCTGCAGCCTGGGGCATGGGTGCTTGTACGCAACTTGACAAAGAGAGGGTGTCCTGGTAAAATCCGATCCTTCTGGGAAGATACAGTGTACATAATCACAAAGAGAAGAATGTTTCAGTCATTTAGATGAGCCTGTCTCCGCTAAGTGGATATGCAATATGCATATATTGGTTAATTTATAGCATGTGCTTGGATTGATTTTGTTGGCAGAAGTGTTGGGTTATGCTGCACAGTGTAATCTCATGCTACAGTATGGTCTATTTGTACTAAAAAGACTCATCTTGCCATGGTAATTGTTTGAAGTGGCTCTATTTGATGCACTTTAGCCAACTTTGACCCACTTATAGATTACCCCCTCCTTGATTTTTAATTTGGGCCACACTGTGTGATAATTGGTAGTGTAAGCCTAACTATTTTATTTTAAAAGAATTTTAAGACAATTTCTGGACATAAGCTGGAATTGGTGGTCTGTCATCATTCACTGTGACACACACACCAATGGGCTGATATGTATGAAGGGATTGTGCTGCGGATTGTGCTGCAAAAACAAATAATTTAATCTGGCTTCTTGTATTATGCAGTGTGACATGGGTAACCATTGACATTTTACAGTAATGGGCACAGTTCGGCTAATCTGCTAACAGTGGAACAAATTTTTCATTTAGCGTTGTTGCTAACATCAGAAACCGTTAGCGGACCATTAGCATCCACTAAATAAGCTTTCGTCGACTTAAGTGCGATTGTTTGTTCCTTTCTGTTGTGGGCATGTTTTCAAGAGTCCATAAAGTACGCTAGTTCGTAATGTCCATAAGCCTGGTGTACGTAAGTGCTACTCCCTCGGGCTCATTTTTTTACTGTGTCATAGAGTAGTGCAGTAACAATGTGTGTGTGTGTTTAAAAGAAAATAAATCAGTTCAGCGTTGCCAGAGAAGTGGTTTTCCCCATTTTGCCAGTGGTTAGAGCAGTGGCAAGTGTGTACATTTCCTGGTGTATCTATCTGAAAGCATCCAGTCGGTTTTGCTCTGAAACAAAACAAAACCTGGCCAAAATCAACCTTGCCCTCCGGATCGATCAGTCCCTAGGTGAAGGCTCCATGCTCACCCGCTGAAAGCAGTTTTAAATTACATTGACTTTCTTCAAGTTATGGATGTAGAAAATAAAGTTTTTGTTCGACTTGAAGATGAATGGCATGTTGAGGATTGTGCAACGGGTGTAAGCCAGGCAGATTTCACAGAGCCCTGTGGATCTATGGAGGACAGAAAGATTATGGAACTGTTTGTTGACAACAAGCTGATGCTGCATGGAGTGGATTCCTCCACCTTAGTCAGTGTGTTCTAGATGCTGCACCCTGGGCAGGAGAATCTTGGCCAGTCGTAAACTGCTGGAAGAGTATCTCACAAGGTATCTACTAAAAATATACTAGTTTATTACACTATTATAATGGCTGTGATGTTTCCAGCTTGGTTAATAAAGCAACCAGCTTGTGGTTAATAAAGAATGACAATTTACCAGCATATTGATCGAGGTGCAGTCTCTGACCTTTTATTCACAGCACGACGCAGCATGCTTATCTACATTGCACCACTAGGGGGTGGTCATCAACGGTGTTCTTCATATTTTAAGTTAGCTTACACAAATTGTTTTATCTTTTTAGAAGATTACTGTTAGCGAGGCTAATAATTTAGTTAGTGGAATATGGGTTAGTGAAGCTAACTTTTTGATTAGCTGTGCCCACCACTTACATTTTATGATGTTGATCTAACATAGTAGGACACATTCAAGTCCGCACCATGTGTGCGGGTTTTAAGGTCAAAACATAATAACACAAAACAGTGACATCACAGCAAAGCAGCTTGCCTCAATGTGACACATAAAACTGTACATTTAACCCATCCTGACATGACAGGACTCGGGTTGCACAAAATGAGACCTGCCCAAGTCTGACTTTGCAGGGAAGTTCACCCTGAAATGAGACCGTAAGATGCTGAAAGAAGTCTCCAAAAACCTTCTAATATCATCATGGACCTACAGCAGGTTCTTGCTACTGTTGATCTGAAAGTGCAAATGTCCAACTAGAGAGAGACTAAAGAAGTTTAACTTTAATTGAAGGTGTGGATGGAGAAAAGCTTTGCTCTCTAAAACAACATAAAGGACAGACAAAGACCAGAACTTCTGGAATAATGACACTGCAGCATGACAGACAAGAAGAGTCTAATTACAGTTATTTCAGCCAGATGGGATAAAACTAGTTATTAGGTGGTAGGGTGTCCTAACTTGTTCTGCATTTAGAAGAAACAGTTTTGGATATATTTTGTTTAAGCAGTAAAAAAAGACACATTTTTTTTGGTGTTTTTAATTAAATTATTTTCTTTTCCAAAAATAAAAATGAGATGAACATTTCTTAATAAAGAACTGAATTTTTGTTCAGGTGTTAAATTTTTTTCAGTGTGTCTGTGTTGCCCATATACCTTCACATGAGATGTCACCATCACTTGATTTGTTGCAATAGAATGATATAAACCTTTGAATTAGCCACAAGAAGCTGGGATATATCAATCGAGTCTTGCTACACACTATATTTTCTACTTCTCTTGTGTTGTCCCAGTTGGGTTGTAGTTACACTGCTCTTAAATGCTAATGATATGCTTTCACAATGGTAGACGTGTAATGCTTTGCAAGAAGAGAAAAACAAAACATTTCCTCACTGATGAGCATAGTCATCTCTGGGCACAGCGAGAAGTGTGCCCACGTTCCCCTGTCAAATGAAAGCTTTGATTGTTTGCTGAAATCATAAACAGGTAGGATGCAGACAAGTATCCCCTCCCCCTCCCCCCTCAAGACTACATCGGAGAACAGAAGCAAAAGGGGGTGACAGACGGGGAGAGGCTGGAAAACTCTGACTGACATGCTCCATCCACCAACTTTCTGACAGGAAAATGCTTTGTTGTTATGCATTGAATTTTTTTAATGAGTCCTGCTCTCTTGTTTCACAACCTGACAAATACTTTGCTTTGAATTTGATTTATTGGCCCTCTTTAAATACTTTATGTGATAAGTACCATCCACTCCTGAATGAGGAGCTTAATTTAAGATTTATAATTTTTGTCTCAGATTGCTTTTGTATTATCTGTGTCCTAATAAAAATGCATTTTTTAACTAAATTCCAGAGGATTTGCAGTAAATCAAATTAAACGGTTATAAAAAAGTAAGTAAAACATCATGGTTTAGTCCTTTAAAAAGGAATTTAGGATGGACCCTAATAAACACAATAGGCACTTTCAGTACCAAACTTTAAATGCTGCAATCTTTTGTCCAAACAAGTTTTATCTGTTTCATGTTGAAAATAATGTACTGTGAGTTTTAGTTTTGAAATGAATCTATGAAAGCATAAGGCTTCCTTTGTCTTTCTATCTTCTTTCACCATCTCTAATGAATACACATCATCAGTCACCGATGTGCAGACAAACCTCAATGGTCCTGACAGGGCCCCAGTTGCTCCCAGGAGGTGTGTGATGTGTGCAGCAGAGTTCAGCTCCTTTTGTGAACATCCCATTGGAGGTAGAAGCAAATCTGACTGTTGACCCCAGCAGTATGTGTGTGTCTGCATGTGTGCTGTAGTTATTATTCGTGTAAATGTAATTCACCCACACAACACTGAGTTTATTACCTTTCAGCTTGTTTCAGTTGTTTTTGCGTATGCATGATATCTAAAGTTCAGAAATGTGCAGACATGTCTCTCAAATATACAAACACATACTCTTTGTGTATAATTGAGTAAAGAATGATGTGTCAGATCTGGCCCGTTTTTACTTTTCGAAGAATGATCAAAACAGAGACAGCAGCTGTTCTTTTATCTTCTTTACTCTTTTGTTGTTCGTTTTCTGTGTGAATGCTGCTGCATTTTTATATCTAGACTTTGCAATGCGCCAGTCGGCAAGGTGAATCGCTCACAGAAACTCCTTTTGTGCAATGGAATGTTTAAGCAATTTTTTAAACTAGCAAAGTAAAATTTAAACATTAGAAATGTGGCTAAATCTCTGTCAGACTCATCGTCTGAATTGGTTCTGAGTTGGGGGGAGGTGTGGAGGGAGGTACATTTAGATAGGCTGCCAGTCCATTCCAGACCAAGCTACCAGAAACAGCAAATGAACCCCCATCATGCTCTGCAGTTACTTCTTTCCAGCTTGACTAGGGTTTCAGTCATGGTGGTTTAAATTGTGAGGAGTCACTTTTGACCCCAAATCATCAGGTGTCCTTCAGAAAGCTGAAGATAAAGAGAGATTATCTTTCTCAGCTTCACAGTGGATTCAAGTCAACAAAAGACAAGTTCAGCTCCAAAAATCTAAGTTTTGAATCACTTTGCCAAAGTCTAAAAGTAAATCCAACAGAAAATCTGTGCAAGCTGTGCAGTTTTTTTTCACTTTTGCAACGCACAGAGGGCAAATGTCACCTTGTCAAGCTGTTGCATGCTGATAAGACTTCTACAAAAGACTACTGTGCTGACATTAAATCAAACAAAATATTAGTTTAATGGTGTACAAACGTATGCAACGTTATTGTACCTGTTTTTTATTAGACCCGAGCAGTGAAAGCACTGCAAAGTCAAAGTTTCAAAGTTTAAATGTTTTTTTATTATTATCTCCTAATATGAAGTGGCTTTTTGGGCACCTAAACATATACAAAAACTCCCCAAACTTTGCACAAAATTGTTCCCCCAGTGAACCTTTGTATGTAATGGAGTAAAGAAAAAAAAGAAAAAAGAAAAAAGTACACAGATGGAACCCTAGAAAAAAAGTCTCTATAAGGCCTGTCCTAAACCTAATAGGAAGTCATCTATTTAGGATCAAAGGGTCCTTTTAGTGTGTTTGTGAGATTTTGCACATGTCGAACTTTGATGAACACTTAAGAATTTTGAGGTATTGGCTTCAAATTTGGTCAGTATCCCCATAAGGCATGGGAGATTAAAAGTTATCAAAATAGTGAGCTTTTGAGCATCTTTAGGTCGTGGCCAGGCCTCAAACGTTGCCTTCTTGCCAAAAAGTTTGAAATGCTGTACATTTTACCATAGAAAGGCAAATTATATCTTTTATTTATCACTACGTTTCAAATACAGGGGCTTTTTTACGCAGTGGCCATACATTTGTCTCTAATTTCCACATACGTCCTCTGATCTGCACCAAATTATACATGATCAGTCTTAATCCCACCTCTAAAATATACCCAGTCAAAGATTTGGTGGACGCGGTCTAATCCCTCCACAGCACCCCCTAGAAGTATTAAAAAAATCAGCCCCAAACCATGCTTTGACATCGGATTATGCAATTTGGTAGACATAAGTGCTGTCTCAAGTACTACAAAAAAGTCTCTTGGAGCCATGCTCCAAACTCCACAGGTAGTCGGCCATTTTGGATTAAAACCGTCATTTAGTTTCTTTTCACACATTGTTTCTGAGGGAACACCTCCTACAGCTTTTGACTTACAGACTTCAAAATGCCTCAGCATAGTTGTAAAACAGTGGAGATCAAAAGCTATCAAAATAGTTTTTGATCTCCTGGCCAAGCCTCGAAATCTGACTTCTTGCCATATTTTGTTGATAGTTTGAAGAGCAATCAAGACAGTGAAGAAGTAACAAAACACTGTTAATGCAACGAATAAAAGGCAATAATTTTTCAACCCAAACTGCATACAAACAGGATCTCAGGTCTTAGTGAAACATTCCCTTTTTTCTTACATCTACAGAAGCTTAAAATACCCTTAAGAGATGAGAATCGTATGGAGTCGCTGACATGAGCTCTGTCCCAGGAGAAAACAGGTTCAGTGGGAGAAGCTGCCTGCTGGTTTTTAAGTCACAGCAGATTTTACAAGCAGCAGAAAAAAGCAGAGTAAACTTGTGGAGCTGAAGGTTAAAAACCACTGAACTCAGGTTTAGGTAACATAAACCAATCAGTGTCAAAAGATTTCAAAAACTTGACTTGTGGAAAGAGTTCATATCATTACCTGCTACTCTTCTCCTTTTACAGCCATGTGGCTTTAACTTTTAGGAAACCTGGGTTTTCTTTAACAGGTAAATATGGTTCACAGATAACACAAAACCTGCAATATATTAGTATTGTCCATCAGAACAGTTTCGCTTTGAATCCTAACCCCTTTTCTGCAAATCATTTCTGTTACACACTGTCATTATTTAAAGGAAATCAACTGGGCAAGCATGATACACACACATACCCACACCCAGACACACCCACACACACACACACACACACTACAAAAGGTGCTCAGGAAGAGATGAGGAAACTCAACAAAAGCTTCAAAAGAAACTGAAGAAACCCAACAAATTCATCAGTGGCACCTTGTGTTCCTGGTATCTCTACAACACTTAGGTTTCACTATAACATTTCACTAGGATGGATTAACATAGAGAGAGATCCTTGACCATTCTTCTTCACACAATCTCTCTAGATGATCCAAAGTCCTGGTTCCTCTCTGATGCTCTCTTCTCCTGACCTCAGCCCCCAGGTTTTGTAAGTCTTAAGTCATGGATGGTTAAGAAAGAAGGTTAATTGTGTGTCTACTGAACCAATTATTTGTTAATTTGGTTTTGGATCATTATTCAACTTAAAGACCCATTTTCAATTTACTTTCTAAGATCAACATATTTGTATTTAAAGTGCCCTGGTGTTTCAAAGAGTTCATAAAGTCATGTATTCTAAATAGTGGGGATGAGATGCTTTTCAGTTCTAATTAAAGGCCCATTAAAGTTTAGCAATCTCCACATATGGTTATGTTTGTGATGGTAGATCAGAAAATGCTTTCTCTGGCATCATTCCTAAACTACTTGCTGTAATACTAAACAGAGAGCTTTGGAGACTTTTCCATATCCTCACTGATGAAAATCAACACATATCTGCCTCACACCTTACATGAATGGAATATTCTTTGTCTTTCCCATTATGAAGAATGACTCAGATAAAAGGGCCTCTGTGTAGCACCAGAGGCCCTGAGGAAACACAAAGTCGTGGATTACTATGTAAGTGTTCTTTAACATGTTTATCACCTTAAACATGTAAAATAAGCAATTATTGTGGTTCCTGAGATTTTATTAAACAATTATTTAACATCGGATGTTCTCCCGACTCAATAGATGCCGTCAGATTAAAGGTTTATATTTTACACATTGTTTACACCACCTAAGCTACATTGTTTGGAGTAATTACCCCACAACCTCTCCAAAAGCTCAGAAAGTCCCTCCCTTGAATTTGGAAGCATTGTTTTTTTTTTTTTTTATAAAAGTCTTGACTGAACAGAACTCACCAAGTGGTGATGGTATGCCCCTGGATGGCTGCTGGATCTGCAGTCTGCGAGGCGATACTGGTGGCAACTGAGGCAGGGAGCTGATGACCGAGGGAAACAAGAATGGGTAAACCCCAGGTGTGTAGTGCCTCATCTGGACCAGAGGAGGACTGCTCCGGGACTGGGCACGGCTGGCGGTCTTCATCACAGCAACAGGCGAAGGGCACTATGAGCTCTGAGCAGGTAAGTGGGGAGGCCATCAGGTGACCTCCTGGTTGCAGTTAATGTGTCTGGAAATTGTGTGCTACAACCTCAGCTCTTCAACAATGCATGGCAGTGGGATATTGCGCCATGCAGGTTCACTTAGGGTTTTTTCTGTTAATCCTGCAACACAAAGAAACACACCAGGAGAGGTTAGCCCATTTTTTTTCTCTTGAGTTACAACAAATAAAAAACAAAAAAACATCAGCAGGTCAGACCCCAGAGAAAACCAGATATAAGAAATAGCCTGGTCAGCGCATCTCTAAATATTTCATTTTTTTATGACACACAGATAAATATCTTAAGCAAATGCTATGTAAAGTGTAGAAAAACTTTTTCCACCTCTAATCAAAGATATAGTCAGCTTGACTAAACAAACAAGTTTCTTCAAGCTGTTAAAGAAAACACTGTATAAATATATATATATATATATATATATATATATATATACATTTTTCCTATTTCCTCAGTTCAACTTCAGTGCCTTACCTTCCATCTTAGCTGCACCCTGTTTCTAATCAACGACCTATACATTTTTCAGTAATCAACCCTCCAGCTATACCTCTGCTAGTCAAGTTTTGGTCAAATCCTCCTGTTAGTCTCACCAGCCTGTTTGCTTGAGTCATCTTGTGGTTTGTGATTTCTCATCACCTGGATCTTGTTTTTGAATTTCCTTTTTTGAGTATTTTTTTTTATTTTCATCTGTCTGCCTCCTTCCTGCATTTGGGTCCTGCTCTTCACCACAAACATGACATAATTGTCTGACCCATATGCACCCATTAGGAGAAAAAAATGTAACTATCCACTCCTCCTCATCACCTCCAAGCCCCAGAGCCGGCTACTAGCCTAAAACTGTTGCAGCATCAACCACTACCTTCTTAGCTACCACCTCAAGTTCCTTTTGTCTGATGGGGGAGTACAGGTGGGCTATCCTCCATCTTCTGTGCTGTTACCAAGTTCTCCAACAATGTGGTCAATTTGGGCTAACCTTCCAAGTGAGCTCCAGCCCAATGATCATTTGACCGAGAAACTCTGCATTGGCCTTTGTCACCTCCTGATGGGCCTCCTGCTCTACTTTGCTGTGTGTGTGTGTGTGTGTGTGTGTGTGTGTGTGTGTGTGTGTGTGGTTGTGTCTGGGTGTGGGTATGTGTGTGTATCATGCTTGCCCAGTTGATTTCCTTTAAATGACAGTGTGTAACAGAGATTATTTGCAGAAAAGGGGTTAGGATTCAAAGCGAAACTGTTCTGATGGACAATACTAATATATTGCAGGTTTTGTGTTATCTGTAAACCATATTTACCTGTTAAAGAAAACCCAGGTTTCCTAAAAGTTAAAGCCACATGGCTGTAAAAGAGGAAGAGTAGCAGGTAATGATATGAACTCTTTCCACAAGTCAAGTTTTTTAGGAGAAATCATAACTGCTTTTGAAATCTTTTGACACTGATTAGTTTATGTTACATAAACCTGAGTTCAGCTCGGTGTTATAAGAGTTCTTACACCTTGCATGAAAATAATATAATGAAAAGGCAGCATTTGAGATTTTATGTGGTCAAGATGGAATTTGAGTAGGAGTTCGTCCTCATCCTTCATTAGCAAGACATCTTAATCTTCGGTTAGTGCAGCTAAGGATGTTGAGCATAAACAGAGGCCAAGGTAAGAGCATCATATGCAAGCTAAACTCAACCTGCTAAAGGCTGTAAATGAGGCATGAAAGGCCAAAAGAGATGCTCAAATTAAAATGGAAACCCTAGGATTTGAAACTGAGTTGGAGCTGCCAAGATGCTTCTGCAGCAGGACCTGAAGAATTGTCTGAAATATATATAATTTTAGCATCATAATCACTTTTATGGCTTCTACTCTTTGTGTAAGTCAAAGGTAAGGCACTAAATTCCACCTGGTTAAGTCTTTTTTTATTTCAACAATAAATGGGTCATAGTTAACAGGGACAATATTCATCAAATCTTTTGGGATTGTCACTACCAGGGATATCATTGTATGCTTGTCCCAATTTATTAAAAAAAATCATTTAATGATATCTTTAGGTTTGCAACCAAATGTCAAAGCCTGCGATTTGTAAGAATACAAGTAATAGCCTGAAAATCAGCTGTTTTCCATCAGGATTCTGTGTAATTAATTCAGTAGTGGAGACATTGAGCATTCTTGCCTGCAACCTTGTTCAATATTTATAGCCCGATTAATTCTCTTTTTACAGTGGGTTTATTATATGATGCCTGGAATATTTTCCTTAACCGCCCTCCCAACACCAGACCCTATTCTGCCTTACCAGCGCCCCCACACACCTAGCCCACCAAGCCCCAGTCAACACAGCCTCATGCACCCTTTCACCTGGAAGCCAGAGCAGGCCCCAAGTCACTTGTGGACCCAGCCCTCGACCCACCCATACCAGCCAGGAGCATCAGCAGGCCAGAGAAGAGGGCACAGTGGTACACAGCACTACCCTGACTCAGTGCTGGCAGCCACAGCAACTCCACCCCACTACTGACACCTCCATGCCAGACCCACCCCTGCCCCAGGACACCCCAAATGCTCAGTCTGCGTAGGGGCAGCACTGCCATGGTGTCAGCATCCCTATACCCCTGGGCCCCTGATGCAGAGACACAAAGCCTATAACCCCTATGCCACTAAGTAATGTATTTAAATATTGGAAACCAAATCAATTAGATCTTTTTCTGTTTGTTTTTCTGACAACCAGAAATTTTCTTCATAGAACCAAAGGGCCTGATAAAAACGTCTGCAAACTGGATTACATTCACAAAGCTGATCTACAAACCAGATATAATTTGGACTGGGTGTGTAAAATGAGGAGAACTGTGGGAGCCAATTCTTTAGCGTATTTGCCTTCATGAATATGCAAAACATATGCTGATCACCAGAACAAGCAATTTATGGGAGGAGGATATGGAAATATAATTCCTTATCACCCGCAATGTGATTAATCAAACTTGAAACAGATTGCAGGTGCAGTTCATGCATCTACATTTAGCACATTTGAAAGCCGGGTGCAAACTGGTACACAAAAATGTCTACGGCCATTGTGGCGAGAAGGAGGCATAGATGCAGTGACAGATGACCTAGAGAGAGAACGTTTTGTGCACATGTCAACATATTTTTACAGTCAGACATAAAAATAGTAGAGATATCATCTGTCCAGCAATGCCATTTTGGTGGTGCAGTATTATAAATCCAGCACACCGTCACTTTATGGGAGGACACTGTTATGTCTGATTATACTGGAGGAGCACTTCTATAAAGCCCAGAAAAGGCTGGTGCAGATTACAGAATGTTTGCAGCAGACAACTAAAATGAAGCAGAATGAAAGGCGAAAGCTATCACGATCCGGAGGGGGGGAGGTTATGAAAAGTAATCTTTTCCAGGTTTATGATTGATATTTAATCTTTTAACTTTAGTCTTAGTTATTTTCATCTTTTCAATCATTTTTAAAAAGTGCATTATATGATATCTTGTTCTTATTCTTCTTCTTCTTATTATTATTATTACCTCTAACTCAGTCGAACTTCACTTTTCTTATACAGCCACTCTGTTCTCCCAATCCCTCCATGGTGACAGCCAGTAGCACACAAATAATTCTCATTTAAATAGGGCGGCCC
Organism: Girardinichthys multiradiatus; assembly: GCF_021462225.1. NCBI lineage: Eukaryota > Metazoa > Chordata > Actinopteri > Cyprinodontiformes > Goodeidae > Girardinichthys > Girardinichthys multiradiatus. The sequence goes on along the minus strand of NC_061806.1, from coordinate 3,240,734 downwards.
AAACTGCTTTTATACCTGTTATTCATGTCTTTGTAGATCACCCACAACACGCACCTTTATTGCACGTGCAATTTTCTTTTTTGCACAAGCAATTTAGTGTTCCTTATTTGGCTTATTTGAAAATCAGGCCCAAAATCTTATAGCAAATTTTTATTTTTATTCTTTCAGTTCTTAAGTATTGGTGTTTTTTGTGGAATGCTTACAACTGCAAGAATGGCATGGCGTCTATTTTCTTCCAAATGCACTTTTTTGATATCACCAAGAAGGCAGAGTGAGGGGCAGACTGGGGCTGTGTGCTCTAGGCATGTTGATAGGTCTACGTACTGTATACGTTTTTGCCAGAAGTCACATACAGGGGGACAGTGCCAGTGAGCATATAGAAAGTCATCAATTAAATATCCCAAACAGTTTGAACACGTGTCAGCATGTGAGAAACCCATAGGAACATTCTTTGTCCTGTGTAGTGTGTTCTATGAAGGATTTTGTATTGTATCAGCCAAAGGTTGGCATTTTGGGTCATTCTAAAAGTATTTGTGCAAGTTTTAGTCCAGTAGTTAATATCTGTACCAGTAGATAAATCAACACCCATTTATTCATAGGAAGTACAATTGTTAAATCTACCTCTGAAACCTCTGGAAAGTAACTTTGCTGTTCCAGTTTAAAGTAGCTAGTTATTACTGGAAGAAGTTCTATGTTTATTTGTGTAATCTTAAATTTGGACTGGATAATTGATGTTACTCCCCTCCTTGAACCGCCACCTTAACGTAGTGGAGGGGTTTGAGTGCTCAAATGATCCTAGAGGCTATGTTGTCTGGGGCCTAAATGCCCCTGGTAGGGTCTCCCATGGCAAGCAGGCTCTAGGTGATGGGTCAGACAAAGAGTGGTTCAAGAATCCCTCATGAAGAACAAAATATCGAGGCACGTGACGTCGCCCGGTACGGCGGAGCCGGGGTCCCACCCTGGAGCCAGGCCCGGGGTCGGGACTCGTCGGAGAGCGCCTGGTGGCTGGGTTGCTCCTCGCAGGACCCGGCTGGGCCAAGCCCGAACGAGAGACACAAGGCCATCCCCCAGTGGGCCCACCACCTGCAGGGAGAACCGTGAGGGACCGGTGCAAAGAGGATTGGGTGGCGAACGAAGGTGGCGGACGAAGGTGGAGACCTCAGTGGCCCGATCCCCGGATGCTTAGGCTGGCTCTAGGGACGTGGAATGTCACCTCGCTGGGGGGAAGGAGCCTGAGCTTGTGCGGGAGGTCAAGAGATATCGACTAGAAATAGTTGGGCTTGCCTCCACGCACAGCGTGGGCTCTGGAACCCATCTCGAGAGGGGTTGGACTCTCTTCTACTCTGGAGTGGCCCACGGGGAGAGGCGGCAGGTTGGTGTGGGTTTGCTTGTTGCCCCCCAGCTCAGCCGTCTCGTGTTGGGGTTTACCCCAGTGGATGAGAGGGTCGCATCTCTGCGCCTTCGGGTTGGAGAGAGGTCTCTGACTATCATTTCAGCCTATGGGCCGAGTGGTAGTGCAGAGTACCCGGCCTTCTTGGCATCCCTGTCGGGGATGCTGCATAGTGCCCCTCCAGGGGACTCCATTATTCTGCTGGGGGACTTCAACGCCCACCTGGGGAACGACAGTGACACTTGGAGAGGCGTGATCGGGAGGAATGGCCTCCCCGATCTGAATCCGAGTGGTGTTTTGTTATTGGACTTCTGTGCTAGTCACGGATTGTCCATAACGAACACCATGTTCAAACATAAGGGTGTCCATCAGTGCACTTGGCACCGGGACACCCTAGGCAGGAGGTCGATGATCGACTTTGTTGTCGTATCATCAGACCTACGGCCGCATGTTTTGGACACTCGGGTGAAGAGAGGGGCTGAGCTGTCCACTGATCACCACCTGGTGGTGAGTTGGATCCGCTGGAGGAGAAAGCCGGACAGACTTGGCAGGCCCAAGCGCATAGTGAGGGTCTGCTGGGAACACCTGGCGGAGCCCTCGGCCAGGGATGTATTCAACTCCCACCTCCGGGAGAGCTTCGACCAGATCCCGGGGGATGTTGGAGACATAGAGTCCGAGTGGACCATGTTCTCCGCATCTATTGTCGATGCTGCTGCCCATAGCTGCGGCCATAAGGTCTGCGGTGCCTGTCGCGGCGGCAATCCCAGAACCCGGTGGTGGACACCGGTAGTAAGGGATGCTGTCAGGCTGAAGAAGGAGTCCTATCGGCTGTGGTTGGCTTGTGGGACTCCTGAGGCGGCTGACGGGTACCGTGAGGCCAAGCGTGCTGCGGCCCGGGCTGTGGCAGAGGCAAAAACCCGGGCCTGGGAGGAGTTCGGTGAGGCCATGGAGAAGGACTACCGGTTGGCCTCGGTGCGATTCTGGCAAACCGTCCGGCGCCTCAGGAGGGGGAAGCAGTGCTTCGCCAACACTGTTTATAGTGGGGGCGGGAGACTGCTGACCTCGACTGAGGACATTATCGGGCGGTGGAAGGAGTACTTCGAGGATCTCCTCAATCCTGCCATCACGCATTCCGTGGTTGAAACAGAGGCTGGGGACTCGGGGTTGGACTCTTTCATCACCCAGGCTGAAGTCACCGAGGTGGTTAAAAAGCTCTGCGGTGGCAAGGCTTCGGGGGTGGATGAGATCCGCCCTGAGTACCTCAAGTCTCTGGATGTTGTAGGGCTGTCATGGTTGACACGTCTCTTCAACATTGCGTGGTGGTCGGGGACAGTGCCTCTGGACTGGCAGACTGGGGTGGTGGTCCCCCTTCATAAGAAGGGGGACCGGAGGGTGTGTTCCAACTACAGGGCGGATCTACAGGGAGGATCACACTCCTCAGCCTCCCTGGTAAGGCCTACGCCAGGGTATTAGAGAGGAGAGTCCGACCGATAGTTGAACCTCGGCTTCAGGAGGAGCATTGTGGTTTTCGTCCCGGCCGTGGAACACTGGACCAGCTCTATACCCTCTACAGGGTGCTCGAGGGTTCATGGGAGTTTGCCCAACCGGTTCACATGTGTTTTGTGGATGTGGAGAAGACATTCGACTGTGTCCCTCGTGATGCCCTGTGGGGGGTGTTCCAGGAGTATGGAATCGGGGGCCCTTTATTAGGGGCCATCCGGTCCCTAAGTAGGAGTTTGGTCCGCATTGCCGGCACTAAGTCGGACCTGTTCCCGGTGCATGTTGGACTCCGGCAGGGCTGCCCTTTGTCACCGGTCCTGTTCATAACTTTTATGGACAGGATTTCTAGACGCAGCCAAGGGCCAGAGGGGGTCTGGTTTGGGGACCAGTGGATTTCGTCTCTTCTTTTTGCGGATGACGTGGTCCTGCTGGCCCCCTCTAGCCAAGACCTACAGCATGCGCTGTGGCGGTTCGCAGCCGAGTGTGAAGCGGCTGGGATGAGGATCAGCTCCTCCAAGTCCGAGGCCATGGTACTCGACCGGAAAAGGGTGGCTTGTCCTCTTGAGGTTGGAGGGGAGTTCCTGCCTCAAGTGGAGGAGTTTAAGTATTTCGGGGTCTTGTTCACGAGTGAGGGAAGAATGGCTGAAATGAGCTTCCTCTGTAGGGTGGCCGGGCACTCCCTTAGAGATAGGGTGAGGAGTTCGGCCATCCGGGAGGGGCTCGGAGTAGAGCCGCTGCTTCTCTACATTGAGAGGAGCCAGTTGAGGTGGCTCGGGCATCTATAACGGATGCCTCCTGGACGCCTTCCTCGGGAGGTGTTCCAGTTACGTCCCACTGGGAGGAGGCCCAGGGGACGGCCCAGGACACGCTGTAGGGACTATGTCTCTCGGCTGGCCGGGGAACGCCTTGGGCTCCCCCTGGAGGAACTGGAGGAGGTGTCTGGAGAGAGGGACGTCTGGGCGTCTCTGCTGAGTCTGCTGCCTCCGCGACCCGGTCCCGGATAAGCGGAAGACGACGAGTACGAGTAATTGATGTTACTTGGTAATATTCAAAGAATTTATTTTTTATCAATGCCATATGAAGCGTCTAAAACATTAAAGGGCATGCAATCTTTTCCATCAAATATTTTCCATGTTGAATAGTTAAGAGCCCATTTATTTTATCAGGATGTCTGGGTTGCACCAAATGGGTGTTCATCTACATGGGAGAATTGAAGACCTATTCATTTTGAGATATTCCCACCAGGCTGTCAGAGATGTTCTGATACTGATGCTTTTAAAACAGCTATGCTGCTTAATTAAAGGGCTGATAAATTGAATATCAAATACATATTTCCTAACATAGCATTTGTTCAGTTTCTATCCACAGATTATTTTTCTAAATCAAATACATAAATGTTGAATGAAACAGTAGGAATAATTACTGCTTTCTATTTGACATAAAGGTGAATATATCATGTTCTATATTTTGTTTTAATTTTTATAGTAGGATAAAAAAAAGTGGTATTTTTTTACTGAATGTTATACTTTGAGAGTTTTATAGCGGTTCTTGTCTCGCTGCAGTACATTCTGGAGTTATCTGTACCTCACTGATCATTCTTCTTCTCTCATAGATTTCCTCTCTTATTTCCTTCCTATTTGTTTTGCAGCTTGTCTGACAGATTAAGGTCCCTCAGACGCTGACCCCTCTGCACCTAGATCATAGCTGTAATGACTAGACCAAGTGGTGCTAACATGCCTTGCAGAAAGGTCAATAGACCTGAATGGAAGAACGTGTATCGACAGTGCCATCCATCTGAGGCTGGAGGGGCTTTGACAACAACCAATTGTACATCTGTCATATGGGGATCAATTATAAAATCCATTCTGCATCACTCTCAGGTGCAGGCCAATCAAAGGGAGTTTATGCTCCCTTAAGGGACGAGATAAATGACATCCTCTCACCTAATCAGCCAGACCGCACAAAAACAGTCTTCATTATTCATACTGGATCTGTGGAGGTGTACCACCCCCTGCCCCTTTCATTATGTACATTATTCATTATGCTACATGAAGAGAAGTTCCTCAGAGTGGTGGAAAGCAAGCTGCTTCATGCTGAGTGAGCTGCTGCTGCTGCAGCAGGGAGCTATGGGACCTCTCCTGAGTGTCAGATGTTTGGAAGAGTGCAGCTTGCTTTGTTAACTCACACACACCCACATATACACACACAGCAACATGCATAATAAGACACTGCACACACACCTCACAAAGATAAGATTTTCTCATGCAGTCTTTTTTTCCCGAATCTCTTTTTAGTAGAAAACAACAAATAAAACAAGTTAGATTGTGCAGAAATCAAACATGGAACTGAAATAAAGTAGAAGGCCTTCTTATGTGAGAACCACAAACAGAACCAAATCAACTCTAAATTGATACATCAGTAATTATCTTTAGCTTTTATTATTTTGTGTTGATCAAACACACCTTCCCGTATATCACAAAATGCAACACACTAATTTGCTGAGGATTCTAAGATGCTGCTAATTTTAAATACCATTTTTTTCAACTAAACATTTGCTTGTAATAACGGTGAGTTGTGTGGCCTCAGAAACATATCATATGTTGTCTTTCATCATTATAGTCAACAATGCACTGTTTGGCATCAACCAAGCACTGGTAAGATCATCTACAAGTAGAAAATCTGGCAGCAACAAAGATAATCTTCATTAACTATAACATTATTTACAATGTCTTGCAAAGAGTTTTATATCAGGTAACATTTTAACCACAAACTTAAATGTATTGTATTGGAATTTCATATGATGAATAACAAAGAGCTGTGATATATAAAGTCAATTATTGCAGAACAACTGCACTTATGTCAAACATGTGTGGGCTCTGTTTAGTAATTAGGCAACTGATGAAGCCAATTGATAGCACAGGATTTCATTTAGGAATATCAGAGTAAAGGGGTTTAAATACTAATACACTGTATTTTTCAGATTTGTATTAGTAGATATTATAATTTCACAAACATACACTATGATGTGTTGGTATATCACATAAATATCAATAAAACCAATAAAAATCCCTAAAGATATTAAATCACAGCCACATCCTCTCCTGTTTTCATAAACTTTCAGCCACCCTGAAATGTCTGTTCCCTTACTAAGCCTGGAGCAAAGCCAGCCACAATATTGTTTCATTTCTCACTGAGGTTTCAGAGGAAAGAAGCCTTTCTTCTCCTCATTTGTACTCACAGATGTCCAAACACAGCTTTTTATGTAAGCTTTTTATACTGACACACAGATCAAACTTGCATTCGGTTACATTTTGCTTTCTCTACACCTGCTTTCTGTCTTAAATCAAAACTTATGCTTAAGTCAAAACAGCCATGTTTATTTCCCGAGGCAGTCAACCAGCTCAGCTCATCACCTTGTTTGTATGAAGGGTGCCGGCAGCAGTCGCAAGGCTGTCTTTGGTTTCCTGTTCCCTCTTAGCATCCTGCTGTTTGCTTTGCATGGAACAGGCTTGTCCTGAATGAGCTCGGTCTGTTCACTTAGCTCTGCTTTCTTCAACGATGGATGGACGGACAGATGGATGGATGGATGGAGTCCTTTAAAGGTTATAAGTCAACCAGTTAGTAGACGGGTAAAGGATAAACAAGGTGCAGCATCCGCTAACATTGTAATAACCATTCCCATTCTATGTTCAGAGATAAATTAACTGAGCAGCTGCACCATTTTGTGCAACTGTTTTGCTCCAGCTATTTTCCTTATTTCTGCACTGCTTTCACAAGACAGTTTGCACTAAATACACACAGTAGCAAACCCTCTCATCAAGTTCAGCTGATAGCTGCAATTTGCACTTATCTTTTAATCAAGTCAGTGCATATTTCAGGTAGTCATTAAGCAGTAGGCGGGGTGAAGCCTGGACAGGTTGCAACTCCATCGCAGAGCAACACAGAGGCACACAGGTCAAGTAACCTTGCAAACTGCCCTGGGGTGAGTGTGTGTGTGCAATTTAAAGAAACAAATTAACCTAACAGTAATATTTATCAACAGTAGGAGGAAGAACATGCAAACTCCATGCAGAAAGACCAAAGGCCACACAGGTCCTTCTTTAAACCAAATAGAGCACTCTGTGTTCCTTCAGCATGGTTTTCTGCCAATGACTGCCAATCAGAATTTGTTTTTGAATTCACCACTATTACAGTTTTCTTTTGTATTTTTATTTTATTTTAGTTTAGTTTTAGTTTACCTCTCATGTGCTGTTTCACATTACCAATTTACATACATGAAATGTAAATACTAACCCTCTTCTTCTATAAAAGCAAAAACGAGAAACAAAAGAAACAAAAGACTGGCATTTATGGGTTTAATAATTCACAAAAAGTTGCATTTTTTGATGAGAACTAAAGCTAATAATAACAATCATTAACAAGTGGAATAAACATATAATAATGTTAGTTTTTTTTTTTTTTTATCTCCAATGCACAACATGTTGATTAAAGCCAGAGACAACAGATACACAATTGTTCTATACTGAGCCGCAGTTGCCACTAAATGCATCTTGCATTCATTAGTACCGTGCACTTTTTGGTAACAATGCTGTTATTATAGATGTTTCTGCAGGTGTGGAAGCAGTCTTCTAGGGTGTTATGTTGTAATTTCTTCATCCTTCTTTCTCTCCTCCATTCTTTTGTCCTTCTCCGTTTTTCCTTTTTGCCCCACCTCTCTCTCTTTCTTGCTTCTTATCTTTTCCTTTTCGTTTCCATCTCCATGTCCATAACAATTGAAATTATCCCAAAGCAGCTTCTAATAAAGTTTGTTTTTATAAACATAAAGCAGACATCACAGCATTAGCCATAATGTTCCTTGTGAGAGTAAATCTGCTTCTTCTTGGCACTCAGACAACAATTCTGAGTGGTACTCTACAGGACAGGACACGGTAAAAAAAAACAAAAAAAAACTGAGAAATTCTTGCACAGGATCATGTATTGAACTAAAATTACCTCCAGTTTTTGTTTGTTCTTTTTGTTGGACAATCTGTATGACACAAACAGCTAGGCTTTTACAAAAGAGAAGTTATTTGCTCTGGCTGTGATTTACATAATTATTTCTAAACATATGTGTCTTTTACTTTAAACACATACATAATGCATTATTTACGTATATCAGTGCAGTTTTCTTGGAAGAGGTATTATTAAAGCAGATTTGCCTTTGTGTCTAGTTTCAGAATTGGAGACATGTGGAAACTAGAGTTAACAAACATTTAGCACCAGCTAATGGCTTTGTGCATCTGCCCCTCAGTGCCTGATTTACAAGCAAATAGCAGTAAGTATATGCCAATGCACAATGTCCATCAAGCTAATGCTGTGTTGAATTTGTCTTGGAAGTTGAAAGTCAAAGCTGGGAATGACATCAGCCCTGAGATGAAACCATTCTAATGCAAGTTGGAAAACCACTTGTATGTGTCAGTGATATGCTACTACCTGCTATTACTTATACGAGCCAGTAACAATGTATTTTTCTACAATATGTAAAGTGTTTAAATGCCAAAGTAAGACGCTTACCTATAGAGGTTGCACAACCTCTGGTTTGATGAGATACAAAATGTCAGAAGTGCAACTAAAAATTAATAACTGAAATTTTCACTATGTTTTACATGTTGGGCAGCTATGTTGGATATTGACCTGAGGGCAGCTCAGAGACTAACACCTTCCCAAGTTGGACTTCCTTCTTCAGGGGGCGCTCTTGTATTTCTAACTGGGAAATACAACAGCAGGATAGAGGAAATTGTTTCCTCAAAAAGAGCTCTTGCTCTTATACGAGGTATTGAAATATTTCTTTTAACTACAAGAACATCTCAATATATGAGAAAAGATGCATAGAATATTACAATGAAGAGAAGTGAGGACTCATATCATGCTGTTACCAGGGCTGCTCTGGGTTTTTCAGATCATTCTCTTATCCACCTCATCCCAACCTACAGGCAGAGACTAAGAGCTTCCAAACCCAAGGTTCACACTGTTAAGAAGTGGACTGAGGAATCAAAGCAGACGCTACAGGCCTGCTTTGAATGCACAGACTGGACTGTTTTTGAAACCTCAGCCACTGACTTAAACCAACTAACTGATGTGGTGACATCATACATCAGTTTCTGTGAGGACATGTGTGTGCAGACCAAGACCTTCTGCACCTTTGGGAACAACAAGCCATGGTTTACTCCACACCTCAGGAATCTGCGCAGGGAAAAGGAAGAAGCTCACAGCAGTGGAGATTGGGCGCGGTACAGGCAGGCCAGGAACAAACTAACAAAGGAGATCAAAGCAGCCAAGAGAAGCTACAGTGAAAAGCTGAAGAACATCCTTTCTACTGGTGACGCTTCAGCTGTATGGACCGGTCTGAGAAACCTGACTGCCCCCCCAGCCCGCTGCCACTCCAGAGTAGAAGGGGGTACAACCTCTCAATGGGAGCTAGGTTTCAGCTGTGAGTGGAGGTGAGCCTGACAATTTCTAGGCAATATCTTTGACGTCCCGCACAAGCTCAGGCTCCTTCCCCTCCATCCAGGTGACATTTCACAGTCCTAAAGCCAGTTTAAGCATCTGGAGATTGGGTCGTCGAGGTCTCCACCTTTGTCCGCTGTCCAATCCTCTTTGCACTTCATGGTTCCCCCTGCAGGTGGTGGGCCCACTGGAAGATGGCCTCACGTCTCTCGTTCGGGTTTGGCCCAGCTGGGTCTCGCGAGGAGTAACGCAGCCACAAGGCGCTCGCCAAGAAGTCCTGACCTCAGGCGTGGCTCCAGGGTGGGACCCTGTTTGCCGTACCAGGAGACGTCATGTGCCTCGTTATTGTAGTTCTAATGAAGGCTTCTGAACCACTCTTTGTCTGACTGCCACCCAAAGTCTGTTTGCCATGGGGCATTTAAGCCCCAGCCAACATAGTCTCTAGGATCATTTGAGAACTCAAACCCCTACAACATGTTAAGGTGGCAGACCACCAAAGGTTCAAATCCTCCTGCTTCTCCATACTCTATTAAAGTATAAAACTTTAAAAGAATAAAGTCTTTTACTTTTTAAAGTACTTTTGCTTTTACTTGAGCATACAATTGTTTGTGGAGGAAATAAGCTACGAGGTGAGCTAATACAAACAGGCCTTTAAGCCTTGAGGCTAGCCTATTTGTTCTGTGTTCTGTTTTTAAGTTAAGACAAACTTTATTTTAATGAGTGGTTTATACACAGATCAGCCATAATACTCCAAAAGATTATTGATTTCTAACTTGGCAAATAATAATTCCTTAAATATTTTTGCACTATGGTAATTGTGGCTGTTTAAAATAACATTAAGAATCAATTATCTGAAAACGTTATTGATTTTTAATTTGGCAAATAATTTTGTTAAATATTTTTTTAATGATGTTTTACTTGCCCTTCTGATTTGTACAGGTCCTTCTCAAAATATTAGCATATTGTGATAAAGTTCATTATTTTCCATAATGTAATGATGAAAATTTAACATTCATATATTTTAGATTCATTGCACACTAACTGAAATATTTCAGGTCTTTTATTGTCTTAATATGGATGATTTTGGCATACAGCTCATGAAAACCCAAAATTCCTATCTCACAAAATTAGCATATCATTAAAAGGGTCTGGAGGAAGACTGGGGAGAAGGAAATGCCAAAATGCCAAAAGTCCAGTGTCAAGTACCCACAGTCAGTGATGGTCTGGGGTGCCGTGTCAGCTGCTGGTGTTGGTCCACTGTGTTTTATCAAGGGCAGGGTCAATGCAGCTAGCTATCAGGAGATTTTGGAGCACTTCATGCTTCCATCTGCTGAAAAGCTTTATGGAGATGAAGATTTCATTTTTCAGCACGACCTGGCACCTGCTCACAGTGCCAAAACCACTGGTAAATGGTTTACTGACCATGGTATCACTGTGCTCAATTGGCCTGCCAACTCTCCTGACCTGAACCCCATAGAGAATCTGTGGGATATTGTGAAGAGAACGTTGAGAGACTCAAGACCCAACACTCTGGATGAGCTAAAGGCCGCTATCGAAGCATCCTGGGCCTCCATAAGACCTCAGCAGTGCCACAGGCTGATTGCCTCCATGCCACGCCGCATTGAAGCAGTCATTTCTGCAAAGAAATTCCCGACCAAGTATTGAATGCATAACTGTACATGATTATTTGAAGGTTGACGTTTTTTGTATTAAAAACACTTTTCTTTTATTGGTCGGATGAAATATGTTAATTTTGTGAGATAGGAATTTTGGGTTTTCATGAGCTGTACAGGTCCTTCTCAAAATATTAGCATATTGGGATAAAGTTAATTATTTTCCATAATGTAATGATGAAAATTTAACATTCATATATTTTAGATTCATTGCACACTAACTGAAATATTTCAGGTCTTTTATTGTCTTAATACGGATGATTTTGGCATACAGCTCATGAAAACCCAAAATTCCTATCTCACAAAATTAGCATATTTCATCCGACCAATAAAAGAAAAGTGTTTTTAATAAAAAAAAACGTCAACCTTCAAATAATCATGTACAGTTATGCACTCAATACTTGGTCGGGAATCCTTTTGCAGAAATGACTGCTTCAATGCGGCGTGGCATGGAGGCAATCAGCCTGTGGCACTGCTGAGGTCTTATGGAGGCCCAGGATGCTTCGATAGCAGCCTTTAGCTCATCCAGAGTGTTGGGTCTTGAGTCTCTCAACGTTCTCTTCACAATATCCCACAGATTCTCTATGGGGTTCAGGTCAGGAGAGTTGGCAGGCCAATTGAGCACAGTGATACCATGGTCAGTAAACCATTTACCAGTGGTTTTGGCACTGTGAGCAGGTGCCAGGTCGTGCTGAAAAATGAAATCTTCATCTCCATAAAGCTTTTCAGCAGATGGAAGCATGAACTGCTCCAAAATCTCCTGATAGCTAGCTGCATTGACCCTGCCCTTGATAAAACACAGTGGACCAACACCAGCAGCTGACACGGCACCCCAGACCATCACTGACTGTGGGTACCTGGCACTGGACTTCTGGCATTTTAGCATTTCCTTCTCCCCAGTCTTCCTCCAGACTCTGGCACCTTGATTTCCGAATGACATGCAGAATTTGCTTTCATTCGAAAAAAGTACTTTGGACCACTGAGCAACAGTCCAGTGCTGCTTCTCTGTAGCCCAGGTCTGGGGAATGCGGCACCTGTAGTCCATTTCCTGCACACGCCTGTGCACGGTGGCTCTGGATGTTTCTACTTCAGACTCAGTCCACTGCTTCCGCAGGTCCCCCAAGGTCTGGAATCGGCCCTTCTCCACAATCTTCCTCAGGGTCCGGTCACCTCTTCTCGTTGTGCAGCGTTTTCTGCCGCACTTTTTCCTTCCCACAGACTTCCCACTGAGGTGCCTTGATACAGCACTCTGGGAACAGCCTATTCGTTCAGAAATTTCTTTCTGTGTCTTACCCTCTTGCTTGAGGGTGTCAATAGTGGCCTTCTGGACAGCAGTCAGGTCAGCAGTCTTACCCATGATTGGGGTTTTGAGTGATGAACCAGGCTGGGAGTTTTAAAGGCCTCAGGAATCTTTTGCAGGTGTTTAGAGTTAACTCGTTGATTCAGATGATTAGGTTCATAGCTCGTTTAGAGACCCTTTTAATGATATGCTAATTTTGTGAGATAGGAATTTTGGGTTTTCATGAGCTGTATGCCAAAATCATCTGTATTAAGACAATAAAAGACCTGAAATATTTCAGTTAGTGTGCAATGAATCTAAAATATATGACTGTTAAATTTTCATCATGACATTATGGAAAATAATTAACTTTATCACAATATGCTAATATTTTGAGAAGGACCTGTATTTTCACTGGTTGTTTCAACATATACTAATCGTTGTTAGGATTAGGAGATCCTTCCTGCCCACAGCCATCAGCATCTACAACGGCTCTTTGAGGAAACATTCATAATATGAGCTATAACAACATTTCATTTCCCTTTGGGATTAATAACGTATTTTTGAATTGAATTGAATTAATTAATTTCAAAAGTAATTTGACCTATTTTCTAAATTCTGTTAATAAATTCTTATATTTTGAAGAGAGGCTGTTGTGAATTTATTCCATGTATGTGCAGAGTTTGCTGCTTTGAGAATGCCAGTGTTTTAATTAATCTTTCATCTATTGTTATAATACCACCGCCATGTTGGGCTGGTATTCACAGGCCAATACTTGACAGGCAGAATGGTTATTAGATTAAATATTAAATACCATAAACATATTGCACAACACTTTGCTTGCATTATTTGCGCTATTTGTTTTTATAAATGTTTTAACTATCTTCATAGATGTGCATCTTTTGCTGCTGTGACAAATCAATTTCCATCCTGGGGGATGAAAAAAGTCTTTTACTTTTTTAAGAGCTTTCACTTTTACTTAAGCATACTTGTATTGTATTCAAATTGTATTTATTCAATCATATTTAAAAATATTTTATCTCCAAGGGACAACATGTGTTAAGACCAGAAAAAGTATTGCACAGAACCTCTTATTGCACTAAAAGGTAGTAGAGTGAAAGTTCATCCTGCATGCAAAGACTGTTATTGTGTGGAATGGAGGGTGTTCGCAAAGCTCTTTCTGATCTGGCTCTTCAAATAAAAAAACATCAACGTGACCTTCAAAGGGAGGAGGGATATGGGGGGTGGATTTGCAGGGTAAGCCCCCTGCTTCCCAATTATTGGTCATGGGAGCACAGTCATTTGCTAAATGCAGTTTTCATGGAATAAAAATAAGAATTATACCATCTGTGATAATGTTGTTTTCCTTTTGTACATGCAGCAGTGCAGCACGTTGTTTTTTGTGTTTCTATTACTACACTACAATTATCACCAGCTTTCAGGAAGTAGTAAATATATATTTGCTGTGTGTCACAGATAGAACTCTTTTTGAAATTCTAATGCTTTTTGCCTTGGAAGTGATCTCCAGAAATAATAAAACATTCTAAAACATTCTATTAAAGATATGCAACATGAAAAATGTACTGACCATTTATTTTAGAGTTACTTTGTAAATTAGACAAACTCACAAGCTTTCATTTGCAGCTTTTTAGGAGTGCTTAAAGGCCAGTGTTTAACTGAATAAGACTACATTACGTTTTAATTCCTGCCCATGTCCTCTACTGAATCAGGAGAACAGGTGTTCTTTAGCAAGCAGTAAGATGTGGGATAACTCTGCATGAGTTCAGCTGTTGGAATATCCCCTCTCCTCAGAGGGAATCCTGCACATATCTGCTTCTGTGCAGGATTTTAGGCTGACTGAATGCTACAAGCAGCAGGATTTGGACCTTAGCTAATTTTCTCCAGTGCCAGCGGTGCTTACATTTGACTTAAAATTGCTTTAAGTGAGTAAGTTAAGTTTTGAAAAATGCTGACAAACCTTTGATTCTTACTCCTGCAGTTTAAGACTCATGTTGCTTTCTTACTACCAAAGCATAAATTGAAATTAATAACAACAGCTTTATTGGACATTCAGCCATAGTAAAATGTTAACACTGAGAGATTAAAGATTGACATAAATCTAAATCTAAATTAGCTGACATTGTTGTCGCACTAAATAATGCACTCTACCAACATTGTACAGCTTTTAAATAAACACTTTATCATGTTACACTTTCTGATTTAAGTGATGAAAGTCCATAGAAAAATGTATGTTGGGTGGACCCAGGGATCGCGTTAACCAAATATTTTCCGTTTTTGACAGTTCTTTTTAAAACGGTGCCAGAAAAATCAGAAGGCTATCAGTCATGTTGACAGATTACAATTCGCACCTCTGACCACTTGGTGACGAGTTAGCAAATAAATTAGCTGTGTGCTACCATGGGAGCGCTGAAGCAGGGTGCTTGCTGGATTAGGAAACCCCTCGTTCAGAGAGTCTTGCAAACTTCTGAACACTTCAATTGGGCAAATGTTTTCCTGTTTCCTGTTTTCAAAACTTTGGCTGAAGTGACGCTTGTAATTTCTGTCTCTACTATGGTGGCAGAGCGCAGATTGAGTCTCCAGAACGACATCAAAACAGCCACGAGAAGTCATCTGTTCTAGGCAAAAGTGCAGATCTCATGACATATAGCCTCTGCAGCAATCCCACTCTAGACCTTTGATTTACGCATAAGCGGCTGCGCAATTATGGTCCATGCGAACCAGGAGGAAGCTGTAAGACTGTGCATTCAGGCCACAACAGGGGATCTGTTCATACTTAAATGCAATTGTTTAATTTCATTGTTTACATGTACTTAGTCTGGGACCACAGTCACTGTTTTTTACTGCAGAGAGAAGTTAAATGTATTCATCTGGTTGATTTGGAATCTCTGTTCAGGTTGTTTGAACTGAATATTATTAAAATGAAAATAAATGTTATTGTTTTAATTATTATCACTTTAACAAATAAAGTGACAGGTAAAAATAGATTATGACCAAATTGTCAGTCAAAATGACTGAAAGGTTGGTTTTATGGACCACCTCTGGGTGGGTAAAACCTCAGCCTTGCTCACTTGTTGGAGATCTCAAGAAAACCTCTGATCACAGTCTGGACTCTGAATTCATTCCATGCAGCGGGCCGCCCTGGATACCTCTCTGTCTGGTTAAGCGAACCCCGTCCACCCTCCTACGGTTATTCCTGGATCATCAAGAAGCCCCAACGGAATCAGCACTACCTCACTGTCCCAGACTCGCAACCATCTCCCCCCTGGCAGATCGCCCCCCACCGAATAGTAAGCCTAACCACAAAATTAGCAAGTCTGTATTCCGATCTGAACTCACCTTGTTGTTTTCCCTTCCAGTCAGACAGCCTTCCTGGAAACTTCGCTCCTTGTACATTTCACAAATTGTTAATAAATTCTTTAAACGTTTTTCTGTTTGAGTGTTCTCTGCATGTGGGTCAAATTGGCCTTAAAAACGATGACATGATGTTTGAAATCATAAAGCAATATTAATATCAGACAAAAATAACTTGAGTAAATACAAAAAGCTGTTTTAAATGATGAAAGGGTTCGAAAGGCATTTGGGACTCCAGAGAACCACAGTGGAGAAAACATGGAGTAGTGGCACAAAGATCCAGGTTCAAAGTTACTTTATTTGTACCTATAGGTAGATTTGTTTTGCTGCAGTTTAAAATACACATACACACACATACACACACACTGGAAAAAAAAAGCATCTTAACATAACCAGACCCATATAATAAGGCAATTTTCAAAATGCTCAAGACTCCACAAAGCAAATCAAAGCACACAGATGAGGAGAGCAAAGGTTAATAATCAAGAAACTAAATAAATAATCATACAGTATATGCAGGGAATAAAACTGAAATAAAACTAGCAACAAAAATTAAACAGGACTCCGGTAAAAATAAGTAAAAGACATAAATAAACATAACTAAAAACAGTTGTCAGCTAATACTGAAGTTACATAAAAAATAAAATTATTAAGATAATGTGTCATTTCAGCTTGTTGATTTCATAGAGCAGCAGGAACGAAGTTGTTTTTATAACTTCTTGTCCTACATTTTGGGACTGAGAATCTCTGTTCAGAGGGCAGGGACTGAAACTCTGTATGAAGAGGATGGGAGTTTAAAACATTAGAGGCAATCTCCTGTACCTTACGGATGTACAGGGATGAGACTGTTGTTGGGACTCTCCAATCAGTCTGGACGACTGAAATTTCTTTGTTTCAAAGTTTAACGTAATACCAAACCATGACACCAAATTAAAAAATTACAACATATTCCATAAAAGCACAATAAAACGGGGTCATTATTGTTTGGTCTATATTAAAATTCCTTAGACAGAATAGGTGCTGATGAGCCTTTTTGCACACGATCTTACAGTTGGCTTCAAAGTTCAATTTATCATCTACAATAGTCCCAAAATAACAATGAACACTCTCAGTGACCTGAGCTTTAATTTAAGTGACTTCATGCTTCCTAAAATCAATGACCATGTCTTTGGTCTTATCAACATTTAACTGGAAGTAGGACTCCTCAAACCATTCAACGACGTCATCAGTCACCGAACTGTGGTGTGGCTAGCCTATCAAAATTACTCCAAGAGGTCATTAATGACACATCCAGGAGGTCACAGAAGAAGCCAGAACAACATCTAAAGCATTAGAAGCCCTGCTACTACTTCATTTAAGGTCAGAGTTCATGATTCAACAATATGAAAGACACACAGAGAAAAAGATTGCATTTATGGGAGAGATCAAAGATCAAACCACTCCAACACCAAAAACAACACAAAGGCCCGTCTTACATTTACCACAAAAATGTCTTAAATGTGACCCAAGAATTTTGGAAAAATATTTTGTGGACTAAGAAGACAAAAGCGGAACATTTGGGAAGGTATGTGTCCCGCTTACAAAGCAAACATCATACTTAAAATTAAACATGATGGAGGTTGAGGGATTTTTCTGGGACTGCTGTGCTGCTTCAGGACCTGAACGTCTTCTTGTACATAATGGAACCATGAATTCTGCTTGTTACCCCAAAGGAGAAGATTCGGTCAGAAATTCATGGCTTGAAACTCAAATATACTTTGGTTATGTAGCAGGACAACGTTGCAAAGCATACCAATAGGTCCACCCCTGATTAGCTAAAAAAAACTAAATTCAGGTTTTGAAGTAGTCTGGTCAAAGTCTCGTCTTGCTGCCAAGGGTATGTTAGGAATAACCTTTATTAATATGACTTATAGCTGTTTTTCCCATTTATACCATAGTGATATAAAGCATAAGTTCTAATGTTTCCCTTTTGTTAGAATAGGATAAGAATGCTCATCGACAAACATTACAAGGATAAATGGCCTAAGGGTTGTCATGAATGACCTGAGGCTGGGGCACTGGGTTTGATAGTGGAGCAGCCGGTATCTGGTTTGATTAGAAAGCCACGGCACACTTAGATTAAGGATGAACACCTGCAACTACACAGCCTACCAGATAGACACCACAATGGTGTCACATAGTCTACTGATAATCACTGAGGGAGGAAACATCCATTGCATTGGAGAGGCAGATATAAAACTACATGTGACCTTCTATCGGGGCTTTTCATCATCCTCTAACAGACGGCAACGGAGCCTCAGTGGTGATCTTTGTAATCATTCCTCTGCCTAATTTAGATTAAAGAAGCGGAAAGTTCAAAACTGTTTGAGAGTTGTTCATTTAAGAGTTAGTATTAGATAGAGTATGTGGTCGCTTCTGGGGACCAAGGACCGGAGGAACTCCGACACATCTGACCGCCAACAGGGTGCGGTAGCTCGGACAAATTGGTGTTTACGCCTGCGCCCCAGAAGCGAAAACCACTTCTGGATAGGGCTGCCACAGAAGGACAAAACATCACAGCATCGGCTGCAAACCAAAGGTAGGGAGATTCCTATTAAAAAGTCTCCAGTGTTTTTCCCGTAAAAACACTCTGGCTGTGTTGTTAGTTCTGAGTGAACTGTTTTTGTAATTCCTGAAGGCAGAGAAATGGTTCAGAATAATTGTTGCAAACGCGTAAGATAGTTTTCCCTTGCATGCAAAAAATATATATACACCTCCCTGAATGAGGCACGCAAATACTCGGTTTAAGGGTTTGACGGGTCCCGACCTTTTCCATAAGAAGGGTCAAAAGATACTACCGAGCGGAAGTGTATGGGTTTAAACGGCCTCCCTGATCTTCTTAAAAGATCTCCAAGCTGCCCACTTCTTTGAAAATAAACAACCCGGGTTGGTTGGTTGGCCTCCATAAGAGGGTCAAAAAATACTGCCAGGGGGAGTGTTGCGAGTTTAAACGGCCTCTCTAACCTTGTTAAAGAAAAAGGTTTAAAAGCTGCCCACTTCTTTTTATTATTTTTGAGTAAACAGCTGTATAAATATAAAAGTGTAACATCAACTAATCAGAGTGAATTTGTGTGAGTCGATAATAGTGAGCTGACGGAAGTGACGGGGGACACATTACACTGATGGACTTTGACTGCTACATGCTAAGCTAACAGACCCTAGCTCACTGAATAAACAGTACTGTGAATAAGCTTTGGTGTCGGAGACAACGAAATAAGCTCTCATTTGGACCAGGAAACGGTGCTGTACCGCCTGGTTGGCCAGAGTGTGTGAAATGAGAGAATGACTGAGACATCACTAGATAATGAGCGCCCTGCTTGTTCTCTATAGGAGCAATGCTTTGAGACAGGGAGGAGAAACATATTAGCAAGTTTCACCCACAAAGATGCTTTAACAAGTTAAAACAACAGATTGATGGAGCTTGTTTGGGTCCCGAAATAATTGTCGACTCAACAGAAAAGGGTAAGAAATCATTTTTAACCATTAAGTGACACAATGTGGTTCCACTCTAAAATTTTGTATTTACAGGGTAATTGAACTTGTATGTGGCCAATGTCTGTCCATTTTGTCTGTCTGTTTTTGTTAAATGAATGTCTGTTTCATGTTATGTAAGAATTAGGGTATATGTGGCAGGGTACATTTAATTAGGCCCGAGCAGGTAGGCCTGCAAGGGCCTATTGTAATTGCTCCGTTTATTATTATTATTCAGGCGACAAATTAATTGCCTTTTTGGGGGCCTAAACATATTCAAAAACTCACAAAACTTTACCTGAAATTGTCCTCCTAGTGAAATTTAAGGTTTTTAATGGAATTGAAAATGGCCGTGGCCAAACGGCTCTACAGTGTCCCCTAAAGTGAAATAGGCCAACTGGTAAGTCCTAGAGAGTTGAATTTTGGTACATAGCTAGATCTCCCCAAATCATAAAAAAAAGGTCTCTTGGGGGTATGATATGGGGGCTTCATATTTGGTCAGTACGTAGTTAAGGCATTGCGACACATGGTGAGAGGCTTCGGTCCTTGATGCAGCCTATTGAGTGTTGGACTACTGGCCCATGCGACCTTTGCTGCATGTCTTCCCCCTCTCTCCACCCCTTTCCTGTCAGCTTACTGTCAAAAAATTAGAAAAATAAAGGCCACTAGTGCTACAAAAAAACATAAAAAAACAAAACCTGTTTCTACCATCTCAATAATATTTCCAAACCTCGTCCTTCTCTAAACCTCACTGATGGTAAAATGCTGGCCCATGCCTTTGTCTGCTCGGAACTTGATTTCTGCAACTCCTTGTTCAAAGGGAATCCTGCAAAGAATATTCAGAAGCTGCAATGCATCAACTGTGCTGCAAGAATCCTCAATAAAGTTTTCATAGTGAAACACATCACTCCAATTCTCCATAAACTTCACTGGCTCCCTATTACCTACAGAATTCATTACAAAATTGCTCTCATCACCCACTAATGTATTCATGGCATTCATGGAACTCCTCACACCCCACTCATCCATCCACTCCTTCCGTTCCCATTATGCCAACCTCCTTCACCCACCTCAGACTACATTATGGACAATGGGTAACCGGGCCTGCTCCACAGCTGCCCCCCAACTTTTGAAACAAGTGTGGTCCATGAGTATTTAGTTTGTGTTTTCATTTTATTTATTTATTCAGTTTATTTTTTGTTTTTTTTTGTTTTATCCTATTACGCTCTGAGATCTTTAAAATTAAAAGGGCTTTATAAATAAATGTGTGATTATTATTATTATATGAGGCACTTAAGTGCGACAAAAAAGACAGAAGATTAGGATGGAAATACTTTTTCAAAGCACTGTGTTTCGCGATGAAAAATATTCAATTCGATTCAATTCAAAAATACTTTATTAATCCCAAAGGGAAATTAAATGTTGTTGTAGCTCATATTATGAAGGTTTCCTCAAAGAGACGTTGTAGATGCTGATGGCTGTGGGCAGGAAGGATCTCCTGTAGCGTTCCGTCTTACAGCAGATCTGAAGAAGCCTCTGACTGAAGACACTCTGTTGTTGTAGGACAGTCTCATGAAGAGGATGATCAGGGTTCTCCATAATGTTCTTCATTTTGTGAAGAATCCTTCTTTCCACAATGATCTCCAGAGGTTCCAGAGGAGTTCCCAGAACAGAACCAGCCTTTTTCATCAGCTTGTTGAGCTTTTGTAAGTCCCTGGCTCTGATGCTGCTTCCCCAGCAGATGATGGCAGAAGAGATCACACTCTCCACAACATACTTATAGAAGATATGCAGCATCTTGCTGCAAACACCAAAGGACCTAAGCTTCCTCAAGAAGTACAGTCTGCTCTGTCCCTTCTTTTAGATGGCTTCACAGTTGCATCTCCACTCTAGTCTGTTGTCCAGGTGAACACCGAGGTATTTATACTCCTCCACCACCTCCACTTCTTCTCCCATGATAGAAATAGTTTTTGACTTATTCCTGTTTCTCTTAAAATCTACACTCATCTCCTTTGTTTTAGTCACATTCAAAATGAGATGATTGATTGATATGTCGAAATATTTGCCTGAAACAAATTCTTAAAGGGATAGCTTAGGATTTTGAAAGTGAGGTTCTGTTTAAAGGGTATAAACTGTTAATTTCCCACCTGTCATTATTTAATACAATTCCAGATTTACTTTTATGCCTGACAGTTACTCTGACAGATATGCTTTATATGTTCCATTCTCAGTGTATTCCACACAGGAAGATCACTGATAGACTATCACTGATAGACTTCCATTTAAAATGTATGTAATCATTGATTTCTCTTTAAACAATTGTACAATAAAAACACGATGACAGTTTAAAGGTTCATAAAGTATTTTTTGCATAAATAGCAATGACAATTTTGAGATTAGAGTTGTTTTAAATGCTGGAGCTGGCCCCTCTCAGACTAGCTCTAAGGTTCACCCTCTAGGACCATATAATCTGGATTCATACTAAATTAAGATGCCAAGAGAGTTTTCTACTGCCAGCAACATGTTAACTGCTCATAAACCTTTGAGAGTTCTTTCTGTTTTCTTTTTTTCCCTTTAAAATATCAAAAGAAATTAGGAAAACTCTTGTAACTTTTGAAAATTAAATAGGAATCTTCTTTATTTGTCTTTTAATTAAATTGAATTAAAAAATAAAATGCTGACCTATCACTTTAACTATGACAACAAAGAAAGTTTGTGTCATTAAAAATAATTACAATAAATGCTTTGGTATCAAGGTTCCTGTTTAAAGATTATGAGCTCCACTTCATAACATACAGCATACATTTCAAAGAAATCAATGCATATATCCGAGAATCACATTCCATAGCACACATCCGCCCCAACACAGCTAATAAGGGATGACACAATACACTTCTGATTGAAATCTTAAGACCAAGGTAAAAAATTCCAATTATTTGCATATTATGTTGGTGGATCGTAACTTTCAAATTGTAGTTTGAAAATGCAACAAGAAGAAAAAGGAGAATGAGACAAAAAGGCATCTTGCTGGGTGCCTTTATTGCAGAGGTTGGATGTAAAAAGACATTCATTGTAAATGTCCTTAAACATCCTGAGGATATTGGGTCAGAAAAGCTGAGTGGAGAACCCAAAAACATCTGAGCTGAGCCAGAGGATGTGGCAGTCTTTCCATGAAGGCAGAAGCAGAACCCAATTTGCAGTTTACCCAAATTACACAAACCAAATTATTAATGTTTGCTGATGGTCTCAATGTAGATCTACTAAAACAGATGTTTGTCCTAGACCGTAGATGCCCTTCACATGAAACAATATCTTCAATAGCCTGCTGGACATACTCACATCAAAGTTACCTTAATGAACTGGTTAGAAAGTTTTCTATCTAAGGAAACCCAGCAGATTGCATCAAGTCACTTCGTTACAGCATTCACTCCCCGATTGTAATGTTATTCTTTTAACATTCAGTTCTAATTTAATGTATTTTATTTTATTTTTTGTATGGATTCATTTATTTCTGTAAAGTACAGGGTGGGCCATTTATATGGATACACCTTAATAAAATGGGAATGGTTGGTCATATTAACGTCCTGTTTGTGGCACATTAGTATATGTGAGGGGGGAAACCTTTCAAGATGGGTGGTGGCCATGGCGGCCATTTTTAATCCAACTTTTGTTTTTCCAATAGGAAGAGGGTCATGTGACACATCAAACCCATTGGGAATTTTGCAAGAAAAACAATGGTGTGCTTGGTTTTAACATAACTTTATTCTTTCATGAGTATTTACAAGTTTCTGACCACTTATAAAATGTGTTCAATGTGCTGCCCATTGTGTTGGATTGTCAATGCAACCCTCTTCTCCCACTCTTCACACACTGATAGCAACACCGCAGGAGAAATGCTAGCACAGGCTTCCAGTATCCGTAGTCTCAGGTGCTGCACATCTCGTATCTTCACAGCATAGACAATTGCCTTCAGATGACCCCAAAGATAAAAGTCTAAGGCGGTCAGATCGGGCAACCTTGGGGGCCATTCAACTGGCCCACGACGACCAATCCACTTTCCAGGAAACTGTTCATCTAGGAATGCTCGGACCTGACACCCATAATGTGGTGGAGCACCATCTTGCTGGAAAAACTCAGGGAACGTGCCAGCTTCAGTGCATAAAGAGGGAAACACATCATCATGTAGCAATTTCGTATATCCAGTGGCCTTGAGGTTTCCATTGATGAAGAATGACCCCACTATCTTTGTTAACCCTGCGACATGTCAATGGCTGTAAACAAAGAGAAACTTGTAAATAACTCATGAAAGAATAAAGTTATGTTAAAACCAAGCACACCATTGTTTTTCTTGTGAAATTCCCAATAGGTTTGATGTGTCACATGACCCTCTTCCTATTGAAAAAACAAAAATTGGATTCAAAATGGCCAACTTGAAAATGGCTGCCATGGCCACCACCCATTTTGAAAAGTTTCCCCCCTCACATATACTAATGTGCCACAAACAGGAAGTTAATATGACCAACCATTCCCATTTTATTAAGGTGTATCCATATAAATGGCCCACCCTGTAGTTGTATTTACTCGGCGTGTCTTACATTCCATTTTTATTACATTTACATGCTCCTCCAGGAGGACAGATTGCTGCAAGTCAATGACTTCAATCTGCTGGGTTTCTTTACAAAACATATTAACCAATTTGAATAAAAAGCTTACCTTGACTCCATTGTTTGATAACTGGGATCAATTGGAATGTATGTAGTTGACTTGGAATCTGTCTGTATGATTAGATTGAATTTACTTTATTTTTGTAAACTGCCTTGAGATGGCATTTGTTGTGAATTAGGACCATAAAAATAAACTGATCTGAATTCAGTTTCCTTGCAATAGTTAGTCAAGTTACAAGTTCTTAAGTAATGTAACAATAGTTTAATTTAATGAACCCTTGAACTTTATAACTGAGAACTCATCTCTACATTCATTCATTTTTTTTTAGGACAGAATGTCTTAGATCAAAGATTAAGACTCTGCCTCTTTTATGAAACCCAACAAGATCAGTCTTCCCTCTTCTTAATTTATTACTAAATGCAAATTCAGTTATCACAGTTTTTAAATATGCTGTTTTTTAGATATACATTATAACACAATGTAACTCATTCCCAGATTAATACAAAATAAAATTTAACTTGAAACATCATTCTTGTTCAGGTGAAAGCCAGTCTAATAAAGACACAATCCAAAACTCAGGACCAACTTGAGAAGATAAATGATTGAAAGCTGGTGTGCTGAGGTGAAAGTCCCAGATAAACATCTTGTTAGGAAATGTTTCATGAAATAATAACATGATTTGTTTTAATAGGGCAGGAGAACTTTCTATTTGATTTCTTAAGCAGTAGTAATTTGGTTCCATCAGAATCCTCTTGAAAATGCAGAACTAGATACAGTTTTACCCAAGCTTTATTTGTCAGACAAATATTCTCACATTTGACTCTAGAATACTTGGGCATGTAGAGAGTTCATGATCAACTGTAGAAACACCCAGAATTATTCCCCGGGCAAGTGACCACTTCACTGCCATGCTTGTCATTTAGGTTTGAGGTGTTTACGTCTATGTTCTTTGTTTGGCATAAACCAACCATGTAGGTACCACCTGCACCTGGTTTGTAGCTCAGCTTTGCACATGTAATCACGTGGTTTCATACACACAAACCTTTTGAAGATCAGGCCCTAAGTGTAATAAATCTTTATAATGTTTACTTTTTGTCTATTGAAGTAAAATAACTTTCAATGGTATTCTTATCTATTAGGATGCCCCTCACCCTTCATTATATCTGTCACAAATATAAAATGCTTCCCAAATCTGCATGAATGCATGAACAATCTCTTCTAACATTTGCACAGAATTCATGCTGTCAAAGTAAATATAGAATCTGCAGGATATTCAGTGTCAGGCAAACTCATTAGAACACTTTGTCAGTTCAAGTCAAGTTTGTTGAATCATTTTCATGGTGAATTTATGATTTGAAAACGAGCAGCTAAACCTCCTAAATCCCCTTATTTTTTAAGCAAGTAGCTCACAGTGACTTGACAACATGCTTCATTTGGTGATCATCTCGGCCATCATTATAGGACAAAAAGCAAATGCTACACCATACAGGATTTGATAGGCATGAAAACTAGGCCAAGTGGAGCTGTGGAATTTGGGTTGGAGGGGACAGAGATGCTGTGATGTGGGGACGGGAGAAAAACCTGTTCAAGGTGTCACACCCAGAACAAAGTAGAAAAGAGGGAAACAATTTAAGACTAAAAATGCAGATGAGCACTTCCATTACTGCAGCTCCTGGAAAATGCTTGGGGTCGTACAACTGTCACAGCTCTTCTTCCCCCCTCTCTGATGCTTTTTGGTATCCCCAACCCCAATCTTCCAGAGCTGGGAACACACAGTGCATGCTAGAGCCCCAAGGAATAGTGCAGCTCAATGCCAAAGCACAACAAAAACCCAAAACAATAACGAGCCAGTGGTTAGGGGATTAGCATAGCATCGAAAAGAAAAAACGGATGCAGTCATCAAACATTCAGAGCTTGCTGTTCTAAACATATAGACATGCATAGTGTGTAACTGAGTGGTTACTGCAAACAGCAGAAAAGCCACGGTATTTGTATACACCGAAGACAGTGGTATGTATTCAGAGAAGAAGCTCACTCCTGGAAATGCAGACCATGTTATTGTGACTCCAATAGCAAAGAAAAATCTTTTGATTTACCACAGAAATGACCTGGGTGGGTGTGTATTATTAATCCAAATCCAGTAACACGATTTTCTGGAGCAGTTTTGGCCCATGGCTTACTTTTAGTGGGCTGTATGGGATGGATAATACAAGGTGGTGCAGGATGTGGATAAAAAGATAAAATAAAATAAAAAAATATACTAGCCACAATTGTCTAAATCTACTCAGACAAAATCATCCATGTTACCTGGTAGTTTTTAGTATGTTACTGCAAATATCTACTTTAATTAAGTGTATTTTTAAAACCCGGTTTGAATATAAGAAACATAAATAAAGCGCTTCAAGTATTCTCACTACATTAGTGTTTGAGAGTAAAATAATATCTGAATACTACTACAGAAGTACCTTAAAGATTATGTATCTGTAATGGCATCACGGATCATTCAAAAGAATTCTGAAATATTGGCATATCAGTTATTGGCAAAATTGGGTCTGCCTTTATTGCCATTAAGTATTACCAATGCAAATAGTCTACTAGTTGTAAAGAACAAAAAATTGATTGCTTGTTTGTTTAAAGAAAATTAATATTAGAAATTAAAATGTTTGATAAATAGATGATAAATGGAATATATCACAGGGGTCAAGTCATAAATAATGTTTTAACCATGTTTAGTTACAAGGATTTTGGCCAAAACAGGTTTCATAAAGTCAAATCAAAATAAATAAGATATTTCAGATCATCATAGTTATTCTTGTCCAAGAAGCGAGCAGCTCTGCCGCTTTAGCCAACTGACTCATCATCCATGTCACTTTTCATTTAGTGGGAAGAGCAGTTGGCGAATAGCGATATGGAAATAAGAGGAGCTGATCAAAGCTCTACCCCTCTGGATGAGCTCCTCATCTGTCTCTCCAAGGACTCTCAGTCTGCCAAGCGCTGAAGCTCCTAATACAGACGTTTCAGCATACATGCCCAACCAGTCGCCATCATTAAAATTTCATTCTGACATGAGGCATACAGATTCCTGTGAGGCCTACAGGCTCAGTTGTATCCACCTGACTGATTCTGATGCGTTTTCTCCCACCTTCACATCAGCACGTTGATTGGAATGGTCTGCAGTCTCAGTGACAGATATGAATCAGAAGATGAGTGACTTATTAGGCCACTTTTGAGAGGGAAAGCGACATTCCCGGTGAAGCAGGAAGTACATATTTAAATATAAATATCTCAGCCTCACTTGTTCCTGTGAGAATTGAAAAACGGATAAATAGGCTGCACAGAAGCTCTGGAGGAGGAGGGTAATGCATTAAAAATATCTAACGGAGGAACTTTGTGTGAAAAATTTAATGAAATGTTAGACCTAGTGAATTCACTGAATAAAATTAAGTAGCCTTTTTATTAATTTGTATATACTTTTATATGAAAAATAGCTCACTCTTAATTAATTTATCAACAAAGCAGTAATGACAAAAAGCTAATTATTCCTGATATCATGCTAAGAATGAGGAATTGCTGGAAAGTTAAGAACTCAATGTAAACAACTAACTACATGCTGGTTCAGAAGGTGGGATTACAACTGGAAGAATAAACTGAACTTGACAGCAACACTGAATTTTATTTGGTATTTTAGTTGTCGTACCCTTCTACAGGTGTGATTGGCAGGGAAAAAAGCTTTTTACAGTCAAAAAAAAAATTGTATAGGTTTGATTTCTCAAAGGTCTGTGATTTTTGATCAGGACCCAATCAAAACTAGTCTTCTTGTCAATATAGTATTAACATTCTATTTTTTGTGTTTTACAAATATAGTAAGATTCACAGATCCCAACCTGTACTCTGTTTATTATAGAACCATTATTTTTTAACTGTGGTTCTGTGATGTTGTTGACAGGTGCCGAATGTTACATTGTGAGACAATCCTCACCTGTTGTGACAGCGAGCTACTGTCACAACAACTGATAGGAGTGAGACAGCTGGAAATAATGGAATTTCCCTCCAAAACAGATTTGCCCCACTACAGGAAAATGATCCATCTTCTGAGAACAATAAAAGGTTTGAGAACAACCTTCATTCTAAACAGTCTTCTCCTAAATTACCAGAGAAACCACCAGACAAAGAACCCTAATAGTGGGCAACACAGCTGTGGGTGGGATTAACAACTTCTGCAACAAGAAAAACACAGAAGTTATGATTGGTACCAGTAACGTGATCTCTGATATCTCAGAGAATATTCTTGCAATCACAGAAAAGCGTCTGTCTCTAGAAAACCTTATTATACACTGTGGAGCCATGGATGACGTGGCAAAAAAAAAATCAGAAGGACTGAAGGAGGATTTCACTTGTCTTCTGAATATTGTTGGAGGTCTCAATATCAGCGGACCCTTTGCACCGATTTTCTGTGGAGATGCGGTTTTTTCCAGACTTCTGATGATTAATAATTGGTTGAAAAAAACATGTGCCACCACACCTGTGAACTTCATCGATAACTTTAATATTTTTTGGGAAAAAAGACAACTCTTCAAGCAAGATGGTTTCTGTTTGAACAAGCCAGGAGCCAGACGTCTCCCATCCAATCTCTTCTATTCAGTAAATAATCCGCCAGCAGCTTTGACCTTCAGCAGAGAACATGGAGTATCAACAACAATGATAACGCTGCCTCCAACAGCTCCAGCAGAGACAACTGGCTAGTTGGCTGAGAAGGAGAGGTCATCACAAAAGGTCTCCCCGTCGAAATCCACAGGAGGACCCCCTCATTATACCCCCATCCCCCCAAACTCAGACCCAGACTGACACCCCCCGGTGAACCCCCATCCCCCCAGACCCCGACCCAGACCGCGCATAACTCTCCCATCTGCCCACTGAGCCCGCTTTTTGCTTTACTGGATTCTGATAACATGAAAGGAGCTCTTAAAATCGGGACCCAAATGGCTCTGACATCTTCTCCATTCAACACCCCCCGTGGCCGAGGCCCTGCTACTAAACCAACATCTTCCAAATGCCGCAGACCTCCACTACCTCCTAATCTATCTCCTCCTAATCAGGACCTTCAAATCACTTTACTGTGATACAGTCTGGGCCCCAGTGGTAACTCTATCAGAAATGATCATGTCCAGGAAAAACCTGGGTCCCTAATAGGAGATAGTTGTAAAATCTCTGTGCTTATATGTGACAGAAAGAACAAAACCAAAATGATAAGAGACAGTAATAAACAATCAACAAAAGCCATAAACTGTCAGGTACAACAAGACACAGAGGTAATATCAACAACTAAGTCATATAAACTGGCTTTATTGAACATTAGATCTCTGTCAGAAAAATCATTTTTAATCAATGACTTCATTACTGACCACGATCTTGATGTTCTGTTTTTAACAGAAACATGGTTACATGAATTTAATGAAGCTCCCATTCTGATAGAGTCGACGCCTCCGAAGTACAATTTTCTTTATGAGAACAGACAGCAAAGAAAAGGTGGAGGGGTGACCACTTTGTTTAAAGATTTATTAGAGTGTAAAAAAGTATTTCTGTGCAAATTTGACTCTTTTGAATATTTGTCTCTCCGGGTAAAGAATCCGGTCCGAACCATGTTCTTGAATATTTACAGGCCTCCTAAGTCCAAAACAAACTTTATCAGTGATTTTAATGAGCTTTTATCTGTGATATGTGTTGATTATGACGGTTTAATTATTGTGGGAGACTTCAACATTCACATGGACAATCCTGAAGACAGAAGTCCAATAGATCTATGTGACACTCTTAGAAATGTTGGTTTGACTCAACATGTTAAACAGCAAACGCACAAACAGGGACATATTTTGGACTTGATCATCACTAAGGGTCTAAATATTTCCAAGGTGTCCGTAACTGATGTTGCTCTATCTGACCACTTTTCTGTTATTTTTGAAAGCATCATCTGCAATGACTCAGTTTGCCAGAGAGACATGATAAGAAAACGCATCTTTAAGGACAGTGCTGCTGAAACCTTTAACCAGATTTACTCTTCTACCTCCACTTTGCCCTGTAACACTGTAGATGAGCTGGTAGATAACTTTCATTCTAAAATCTCGGACATCATTGATTCAATTGCTCCAATTAAAGTGAAAGTCGTTTCTGGGAAGAAAATGTCTCCATGGAGAAGTGCTCCACCAGTCAGAAGTGAATAAAAGGAGTGTCGAAAAGCTGAACGCAGGTGGAGAAAGACTGGACTCCAGGTTTACTATATTATCTATAAAGAGAGACTATACAGATATAACCTACAACTGAAAAATGCAAGAGAATCCTTCTTTTCTGAGATCATCAGCAAAAACATTAACAATGCTCGTGCATTATTTGCCACGGTCGACAGGTTAACAAACCCTCCTGTAACTGTAGCATCTGAACTCCACTCTACCAGGACCTGCAATGAATTTGCTAAATTCTTTACTGAAAAAACCCATAAGATAAGAGAGGCAGTCAGCACATCCACATCAACTCCAGTACCAATGTTGTCTCCAACTAGAACTGATTTTGACAAAATTTCCCAATTTCACCAAATAAACTGCAAAATCTTAGAAGAAATCATACAGCAACTAAGCTCTTCTTCCTGCTGTCTTGATGTTTTACCCACAGCTTTCCTTAAGAAAGCTTTGCCTGTAAGAACATCTGATTTAACTCAAATAATAAAAACGTCCCTTTTGTCAGGTGTTTTCCCCAAGGCCCTAAAAACAGCAATTATCAAACCTCTATTGAAAAAGAGCAACTTGGACAAGCTGCTACTACAGAACTACAGGCCTATATCAAACCTCCCCTTCATCAGTAAGATTATTAAAAAGCTGTGTTTCTAAGCTATCAGCTTCTTTGTTTGCTTTAACTGCTAACGACTTAGGACACGTGCTTGCCTGCTAAAGAATATTTACCCAGAAAGGTTGTTAGTTTTCAAGCTAGTAAATAATAGTCCCTAAACATTATTTTACTAAATCTGATAACTAAGTAAACACCATTAAGCCCCATTTCTCCAGAATACGCCCTTAAATATTTTACCATCCCCTTAATAATATTTCTTTGAAAATTATTTTAATAAGTAAAGGCAGCTAATTAGACACCGTTGAGAATTAGTCATCCAGAAGGTTGGTTTTATTCAGCAGATCATTCTTTAAAACATTATTTTAATAAAACAATATTTTATCTGATCTTCCATTGTGAATGGATGTCTAAAGGTATGTTGATTATTGCCTAAGTTAGTTCCAAGACTAACTTCACTTCACTTCCAGATTCTTCAAGATAATCCTTGGTTCTCAAACATAATAACATAATTTCTAGAATTGCGCCGCTCAAGGTAGCAGCAGGTTGGAGTAGCTCTGTTACTTTGATTCTGATTTATTCTTTTTTGGGAACTATTCCTCTTGTGGTGGATACAGTTGATTTTTTTTGGATGACTGTCCTCTCCGGTGTCGGATGCTGTGCAGCTTGGAGGATTTTTCTTAATACTTTCTATTTTTGGACATTTGTTATGATGCATTGCCATGGCGATGGGGTTGTTTCTTACAACCAGGAGCAGCTGATTAATATCTCAAAAGCTCAAATAATACTTCAGCTACAACCCCAAATCCCTGATGAGTTGAAAAGGAGATGCCGTGGATGCAGAGCAGGAGCTAAGAGAAGAGAGAGAAGGAGGAAGTTCTAACTATCTCTTCCGTCGATTTTGATGGGCAATGTGAGATCGTTGGGAAACAAGTTGGATGAACTCAAAGCCCTACAAAGGACCCAGACAGAGAACTGGGCATGCAGTATCATGTGTTTTACTGAGACATGGCTGCAGGATCATATCCCCACTCCAGCGTCTCTCTGCCGGGCTTTTTAACCATACGAGCAGACAGAGATTTAAAGAGGAGCGGCAAATGTAATCAGAATCAGAATCAGAATCAGAAAAGCTTTATTGCCAAGTACGTTTTTGGACATACAAGGAATTTGTTTTGGCGTAGTCGGTGCAATACAGTACAAATTAAACAGTATAAACATATCTACAATATAATATAAATATATGTGCACAGTTTTAAGTGAGTGAGAGTAAGTATAGAGCAGTATAAGATGCAAGAGCAATACAACAGTGCAGGTGATCATTGTGCAAGTAAAGCAGTGCAAGTAAAGCAGGAGTCCAAGCTGAGCGTTAATGTAACTCATAGAGTTACAAGTTACAAGTGTCCTGTCAGCAAAAAAAGGGGGGGTGTGGGGGAAAGGGAGAGTGTCAGGGTGGTTTCCGGGCTTTGTTAACCAGGCTGGTGGCAGATGGGAAAAAACTGTTCTTGTGGCGTGAGGTTTTGGTCCGGATGGACCGCAGCCTCCTGCCAGAGGGGAGAGTCTCAAAGAGTCTGTGACCGGGGTGGGAGGGATCAGCCAGAATCTTCCCTGCCCGCTTCAGGGTCCTGGAGGTGTACAGTTCCTGGAGCGACAGTAGACTGCAGCCAATCACCTTCTCAGCAGACCGAATGACACGCTGCAGCCTGCCCTTATCCTTGGCTGTAGCAGCGGCGTACCAGATGGTGATGGAGGAGGTGAGGATGGACTCAATGATGGCTGTGTAGAAGTGCACCATCATAGTCTTTGGCAGGTTGAATTTCTTCAGCTGCCGCAGGAAGAACATCCTCTGCTGGGCTTTCTTGATGAGGGAGCTGATGTTTGGCTCCCACTTGAGATCCTGGGAGATGATGGTTCCCAGGAAGCGGAAAGATTCCACAGTGTCAATTGTGGAGTCACAGAGGGTGATGGGGGCAGGTGGGGCTGGGTTCTGCCTGAAGTTCACAACCATCTCCACCAGCTTCGCATCCTCCTCTCCTGCTCACAGCCAAACAGACATTCCATCTTCCTTTGACCCACAGGACCCACAGCTGTCCAGTAACACCTCACATTTTTTATCTTCCACCTCAGCCATAGACA
This sequence comes from Girardinichthys multiradiatus, assembly GCF_021462225.1. Taxonomy (NCBI): domain Eukaryota; kingdom Metazoa; phylum Chordata; class Actinopteri; order Cyprinodontiformes; family Goodeidae; genus Girardinichthys; species Girardinichthys multiradiatus. Next base: position 3,207,892 of record NC_061806.1, on the reverse strand, counting down.
CTTCTGCTTCTACATGTTTGCCTTCAACCATATCAGAAGATGCTGATGCTTCCTTTGCTTCCCCCTTCCACCTGTGTGTCTCAAGAAGTCAGGTGAAGAGACAACTGGAGAGACTGAATAGGAATAAGGCTGCAGGTCCAGATCATGTCAGCCCTAGAGTCCTGAAGGCCTGTGCAGAGCAGCTCTGTGGGATTCTGCAGCACCTCTTCAACCTTAGCCTGGCCCAGAAGAAGGTTCCGGTGTTGTGGAAGACCTCCTGTCTTGTTCCGGTACCAAAGAAAACTCACCCATCAGTCCTCAATGACTATAGACCTGTTGCCCTAACATCTCACATCATGAAGGTCCTAGAGAGACTCCTGTTGGCTCACCTGAGTAAGCAAACAGTAAACCATCAGGACCCCCTTCAGTTTGCTTATCGCTGTGGAGTTGGAGTTGAAGATGCCATCATACACCTGCTTCAACAAACCCACTGTCATCTGGACAAAGCCAGTAGCACTGTGAGGATCATGTTTTTTTATTTCTCCAGTGCATTTAATACAATCCAACCTGATTTGCTTTGTCAGAAACTCCAGAAGACTCAGATGGAGGCCTCAACAATCTCCTGGATCAAAGACTACCTGACAAACAGACCACAGTTTGTGAGACTGAAGGGTTGTGAGTCTAACCAGGTAGTCAGCAGCACAGGAGCACCACAGGGGACTGTACTCTCACCATTCCTTTTCACTCTGTACACCTCAGACTTCCAGTCCTGTCATCTGTAGAAATACTCGCATGATTCTGCAGTTGTGGGCTGGATCAGAGATGGACAAGAAGCTGAGTACAGGAAGGTGTTGGACCTCTTTGTGGCATGGTGTGGAAACAATCATCTCATTTTGAACGTGACTAAAACAAAGGAGATGATTGTAGATTTTAAGAGAAACAGGAATAAGTCAAAAACTATTTCTATCTTGGGAGAAGAAGTGGAGGTGGTGGAGGAGTATAAATACCTCGGTGTTCACCTGGACAACAGACTAGAGTGGAGATGCAACTGTGAAGCCATCTACAAGAAGGGACAGAGCAGACTGTACTTCTTGAGGAAGCTTAGGTCCTTTGGTGTTTGCAGCAAGATGCTGCATATCTTCTATAAGTCTGTTGTGGAAAGTGTGATCTATTCTACCATCATCTGCTGGGGAAGCAGCATCAGAGCCAGGGACTTAAAAAAGCTCAACAAGCTGATAAAAAAGGCTGGCTCTGTTCTGGGGACTCCTCTGGAACCTCTGGAGATCATTGTGCAAAGAAGGATTCTTCATAAAATGAAGAACATTATGGAGAACCCTGAGCATCCTCTTCATGAGACTGTCCTACAACAACAGAGTGTCTTCAGTCAGAGGCTTCTTCAGATCTGCTGTAAGACGGAGCGCTACAGGAGATCCTTCCTGCCCACAGCCATCAGCATCTACAACGGCTCTTTGAGGAAACCTTCATAATATGAGCTATAACAACATTTAATTTCCCTTTGGGATTAATAAAGTATTTTTGAATTTGAATTGAATTGATAAACATTGCATGGTAATGTTGCATCACTCTTTTGGTCATGATTTCCAATCATCTTTAATCAACTTGTTTATATTGTACATAGTCCATTAGTCTTCCCTATTCTTTAATTCTGCTTGGTAGTTTAGTTGGATTGTTTTAGCAAAGTAAAGAGTTTGTTAATTGAAATATGTTTGACTTTCTGTTGACTTATTTTTGTTAATAAATTCTTGTATTTTAAGAAATTGTGTGAATTCCTTCCATGTGTGTGCAGAGTTTTTGCTGTTCAATAATGTCAGAGCTTGGCTCACACCTTTCTATTTTGCCCTAATACCATCTCCTTACTGGGCTGGTATTCACAGGACAACCCTTAACAGACCGAAATATTATTTGATAAAATATTAAAATATTAATATTAAATAATATTCTCAGATTCATAATCACAACATTTCACAATGTGTGAGTTAGTTGTAGACTGTTGGTGACTGTAAACTGTAGTAGCCCAGCCCAGCCCGCCTAGCTTATGTCCCATTTTTTCTCTCTTGGCGGTATGGCGGTGATGTCAGGGAGTCAGCAGTTTCCGGCTGCTCCAGTGTAGAGCCAGACCTGGTGCCTGACCAGCAGCCCCCCTCCTCACCCGCGCTGGACACTGAAAATGAAAGCAGCAGCAGGTCTGCTCCCGCTACAGGTGAAAACTCTCATCTGGAATGTTTTCCGACTGATTGGGCCAATTTTGCTGAAAACATCCAGGACGCTAACATTAAAAGATATATCCTTAAGATGGGCCCATGCAGACCCAAAGGTCCATTTCCCACTGATAAAGACGGTGTTTTTCAGAAGGCTTTACACCACTACCACTAAAGTTGGGATGAAACTTCCCCACAGCTGGATGTGCTATTCCCCCAAATTAGACTGCTGTGACTGCGAGCCTTGTTGGCTTTTTGCCAACTGAAATGCCGCGTATTACAACAATGCATGGGTAAACGGAATAAGAGACTGGAAACATCTTTCTGCCAAAGTTGAGAAGCATGAATCCACGCAAATACATCTTGGTGCATGCAAAGTCTATGAGCAGTGGAAACTCAACAGCACAATAGATGCTGAAATGGAGAGGAATGTGCATAATGTAGCCTTGTTTTGGAGACAGGTCCTGGAGCGCATTGTAAATGTCACTCTTACTCTGGCTTCATGCAACCTGGCATTCAGGGGCCACAGGGAAGTTCTAGGTCAGGGAAATGCTGGCAACGTTTTGTCAATAATCGAGTTATTAGCTCGCTACGACCCTGTTTTGAAAGAGCTAATTAACCGACCAGAAGGGTCAGTGAAATACCGAAGTCACCAGATTCAAGATGGGATTATTTACATCCTGTCTCAACGTGTGAAAAATGTCATAATTAAATAAACCAAGACACAACGCAAGATGTGTCAAAGATAGACCAGCAGAGCCAGGTGTACCATTATATAACTGTTGTTAAGAATGACATGGATATTCCAACAGATATACAGATCAAAGAAGTGTTTTGGGGTTTTGTAGCGACTGTATGCTCATCAGCGTCTGAGCTTTAAAACCAAATTCTGGGCTCTATAGAGAAAAAAATGGAATAGATCTGTCTAAATGCCGCGGACAAGGCTATGATGGGGCCGCGAATATGAGTGGTGCGTTCAGGTGTACAGGCAAGAATAACAGAGAGGGAGCCCCTTGCCGGTTATGTTCATTGCGCTGCTCATAATCTCAACCTTTCTCGCAACGACTCCTGGAGTGAAGCAGTTCTATGACACCATAGAGAACCTGTACAACGTTTTTGGACACAGTTTCAAACGATGGTAGCTCCCCAGTGAATTAATTACGCCAGAGAGCAGAACTGTCACAATAAAACGCCTCTGTCCCACTCGCTGGTCATCTCGACATGATGCGCTTTTTGCGTTAAGGCACAGATATGGAGACGTTATAAAAGCCCTCATCAAAATATCCCTGACCAGTGACAAAAAAGAGGAGTGCAGTGAAGCAATTGAGCTCAAGAATACCATAAGCAAATTTTCTCACAGTTACTGGAAGCTAAGGACGCGGATATTCTGAAAGCATCTACTCTTCTGCAAAACGGCATCAGCATTTTGATGGAGTTTAGGGAGCAATTTGCTGAAGCTCAGTCTGCCACTCTTGCTCTAGCCAGAAAATGAGAAAGTCAAACACAGTTTGAAGCAATCAGGGCCAGAAAGTTAAGCGTCACTTTGATGAACTTTCTGAAGACAGGGTGCATGTTTTTAATGCCTGTCTTGATATTATCATCCAGCAACTGTCCCAAAGATTCACCAGCTTAAACAGAACTGTGAAAATGTTTGAGGCAATTCACCCCAACACACTGCTGCAAGCAAGAGATGAGGAGTTACACCAAGCTGCCTGGCGGCTTAATGAGCACTACAGCTGGGACATCGGCCCCAGCTTCCCTGGCCAGCTGCTTTGTTTTAGAACCTCTTTTCGGGACCAGATAACAAAGCAAATATCTGTTGCGGATCTGGCAAAAATGCTCCTTGTCAACCACCCAGCAGTAACTTCTACATTCATTGAGGTTTGCACCGCCCTCCTTTTATTTTTGACTCTTCCCGTCACCGTTGCAACCTCTGAGCGCTCATTCTCCAAGTTAAAACTAATTAAAAACAACTTGAGGGGCACAGTGGGGCAGGAGAGACTGAGTGGACTTGCTATTCTGTCCATAGAGAATGAGATAGCAAAGAAACTGGACATACAGAGCATCGTGCAGGAGTTTGCAGAGCCCTTCAAATAGTGGTTATTAGGCCTGAAGTACTTCATATTGAAATTTTGTTTGTGAACTTATGTGCCACTGTGCCATTTTCACCAAACCTAAAATCTACTGATTTGAAATAGATAAAGTGGGAGTCAAAATAATCCGATGCTGTCCGTGGTGCTGAACTGCTATGAATTTCTGTTGTTTTATCATTAATTATCGTGTAGCCTAATGTTTTTGTTGTTCTCGTGGTGTGTTATATTTCATGTCCTTGATAGACTTCAAAATGACAGTTTTTTTCCGTGTTGCCGAAGCTTGTAAGCCCCGCTGTTGCGGGTTTGTGTATGTTGTAAAATTCTGTTATGATGAGCTTTATTAAAAGGCCCGGTCATTTGCCCCGCCCCCGGGCCAGCTCTGAGTGTGTTATTTTATCACATTTCCAAAAGATACGTGCATGGTCTGCCTTCAACTCTACACAGTTTCTCCACTAAGGTCACTTTTGTTTAACTGTTTACTCTTGACCTTGGGGGAGATAAAAAAGTATATTAGATTTTTCCAGGTGAACTCCCTCCGGATACTTAATTTAATAGATGTTGTGTGCACTCTCCACATGTTTCACCAGTCTTCATCTTTATTTTTTATGTTAAGTTCTTAATCCCATTTTCTTTTATGTATTTATTTGGGGAACTTTTCATTAGCATTTTTTATACAAACTGGATACTACTCAAACTTTAATTTCTTTATATGCATTTATTATATTTTTGACGTACTTCCTTGGAGGGGTCCGTCTTGATCTCCTTTTTAAAGTAAAGCCGCCCATCTTTCATCAAAACACACCACACCGTTATTCCCTTGATAGTCCATTGTTTAAATCCTGCATCTGCAATCATTTTAATATCATAGTAAATAGAAACACAAACATTTAGTGACCTTTACCCCAAATCAGACCTGGATGCACCCATTCATTAATCCAGATCTATGATTTACAGATCCCTCTCCCTCAAAACTGAGGCTGCTTTGTTGTCTTTGATTAAAATATTGCATCTTTGGTTTATTGTTGAGCAGATAAATATAAAACACTGCAATTAAAGTATTATGGCTGTTGGTTTGCGACGAAAAACAAAATCAGACAGAATCCAGGAATTGTAGAGCTCTGATTTGTTTTTTATGCCGTTCTTCAAACATTTCATTCCAGTTCACAGCATGACATACATTCCAACAACAGGAGGGAGAGCTTTTTTTTTCTGATCTAACACACCTGGCGTTTAAAGCATTGGCTCCTACCTGGACTAATTAAGGGGTGGAGTCAACCTTTACATTTCCAGATAGAAAAACATTTGTACTAAACTATATTCCTAGAAACATATTTACATAATTACAACTAACAACTTCAAAACTAAAACAAAAACAATCTGGGCCCAATCAAAATCCAGAAACATCTCCCCTCTCTCTCAAACAATGGATTTTCCCAGTGAGGCTGATTGAAAACACCAGGTCCTTGTCAGCACTGCTCATGGGCGCGCTTCCATGGCAACACAAGACCAGGTGACCTCAAAGAGAAGAGAGAATGATTAAAACTAAATATTAAGTAAAGCAAATAACTTCCTCCCAACAAAGCAATACATTTACCAACTAAATAAGAATATTGGAAGTACAAAAAACAGCACCTGTTAGGGACGGGGTAAATCCCTCACAATGGCATATTTTATAAGATACATATTTTTTGTGGTGTGTAAGTATTTTTAACTTGGCCGTTTTTGTGTCTTGTGACTAAAGCTTTGAACATCAACAAGCTGTATAAGTGAAGTGGTTAAAATTACTTCTTTAAAATTTTAATAATTATCTTTAAATTACTCTAAATGTGTGAACGGATGTCTCCAAGTGCCTGTATGTGGCCCTAACTGCAGCTGCCTTAATGCGCAGCTTCAGAAACAGATGACAGCATCATTCTGCAGTGCTGCAACAAACATCTCACTTCCAGAGATTTCTAAAGTGCTGACTGCTTGAACTGAACCATAAAATGTCAAAAGGAAAAGTCATGACAGGCCAGGCGGTCTGTTGAAAGATTATCAATAACATAGTTCAGTCGGACCATTTAACATAAATTGGATCAGGCCGGGCACTGACACTCGTTATGATCTCTGCCGAGGCTCAGGGAGAAATCAATGCAGGCAAAAAATGGACAAAGTGAGAGATAGCTGCTGAGCATAACTCCTGCAGAAATAAGATGTTAGAGCTGCTGTGCAGCACACTGGAGCAGCAGCTTGGAAAATTCTTAATGCCTTGATGTAAACAGTACTGTGTGTAATCAGCAGCAGCCGTGTGATAGCTTGGTACAGTGTAATTCAGGCATGCTATTTAAGGACAAACACCGATGCGGCTCTATTATGCAATCCTTCATTAAAAGGCAATAAGAGGAGTAATCTGGTAATGACTTCTGCAGCAGTTAATGGATGTCTCTTTGTCTACCAAGGTCTTTCTGCAATAACACCCGAACAATACCAAGCATTGTCCCACAGGGTGGGGGTGGGATGTTGTGTATGTAGTGTTGATGTGTTTAAAGAGCTTTTGGGAGTGAGTGACTGATTTGTGGAGTCCAAATGGAAAAAGCAAACAAAAAACAAAGATGAGAATTTCCTTTGCCAAAGCTACAGTTTGCAGAGTGATGGGATCATCTGGCTTTGAACAGGAAGTTCAGGTTTCAAGGTCAGATCTGTAAAGTTCATATGCAGATACTGTGCAGAGACTGTTCAGTTGAGAATTTTAGTGTGGGATAAAATGTAAGTTTAAGAAAAAGGTAGGACTTGGGTTTTTGCTCTTTAGAGCTGCATATGTAACAATGTTTAACAGCTGCTATAAAATTTTACTTAAAGAAAAAAAACAAAAACAGATATATATTTATATTATTTTCACGTTGGAGGAATTTTCTGGTGCTGATTGGGCAGAAAATCTGAAGAAGCCTCTGACTGAAAGACTAGGTTTTGTTTATTCAGTACACAATGCAAAGGAATACAGAAACATTAATGAGTACAAAGCAAAGAGAAAAGCTTGAGTGTGCTCCCTTTTTAAGCTCAGATCATGCTGGTCCTGACCTTTTCAGGTTCACAAACTGTAGTCGATCTGTCGCATCATTTGTGCAGGCATCCATTTGTTTTCTAACGAGCTGCTCACATAGTACTGAGGTAATGGGAACGCTGTGCCGGTCCATTGTGGTGAAGAGAGAGCTGAGCCAATAAGCAAAGCTCTCGATTTATCAGTCGGTCTACGTTCCTACCCTCACCTATGGCCATGAACGTTGGTTCATGACTGAAAGAACGAGATCCCGGATACAAGCGGCTGAAATGAGCTTCCTCCGTAGGATCGCTGGGCACTCCCTTAGAGGTAGGGTGAGGAGCTCGGCCATCTGGGAGGGGCTCTTAGTAGAGCCGCTGCTCCTCCACATCGAGAGGAGCCAGTTGAGGTGGCTGGGGCATCTATGCCGGATGCCTCCTGGACGCCTTCCTGGTGAGGTGCTCCAGGCACGTCCCGTCCCACAAGGAGGAGACCATGGACACGCTGGAGGGACTATGTCTCTCGGCTGGCCTAGGAACGCCTTGGGCTCCCCCCAGAGGAGTTGGAGGAGGTGTCTGGGGAGAGGGTTGTCTGGGTGTCTCTTCTGAGTGTGCTGCCCCCTCGACCCGGTCCTGAAGGAAGCGGAAGATGACGAGTACGAGTACTTCCAAATACTGTGCACTGTGGCAGCTCTGGTTGGCGGGCTTGTTTGGACCATGTAGACCCCTCTTTTGTGCATGGCCCGCTCCCCGTATGAGGATGTGGGTGGTTAGGCCGGGGTTGCTGAGGTTCAGGCACAAGCCCGGGCTGGCCCAGACCAGGTTCAGGTGCTGCGGCGGTCTGCCTGTCTCCACCCCCGGACGGAAGGGAACCACCTCCTCAGTCCGGGGGCTGGTTGTCCCTATGGGGTATCAGCACCTGGACCTGGGAGTATAGAGTATGTATGGGGAGTGTGAGTGAGCGTACGACATCCATTGTTTGTCCTTACGTTGGGTGCGTGGGTGTGAGTGTTTTTATGTGTATGCATGAGGGTGGGAATGTGTGATTGTGATTGTGTGTGCCTGTGTTTTGTGTCAGATTGGGTCTTGGGCTGCTCCCTCTCCCATCGAATGCGGGGCTTATTCCCTCCCCGCCACACTACCTGCTGGTGGTTGGTATCTCTGCCCGCTGGTGTACTTGTGGTTCTCGGTATTCAGGGCTGGGTGCTTTGGTGTGCGCTGGCTCACTCCTGGTGGCTGCTTGCTGGGGCCTGGATCCCTGGGCTCGGTCGGGCGCTGCTTGGGGGGTGATATGTTCCAGGGTCTCGGTTCTCTGGTTCCATGGCTGGATCTGCTTGGGCATAGACGGCTGCCAGCGGGGCCTTTGGGCTCGTCGCTGCAGCTCCTTGGGGCTTCTGCACTGTGGCTGCTGGGTGGTTCCCCTGGGATTCTCCCCTGCTCCTCTCTGGGGGGGTTATGGTAGTCCCAGCAGTGGTTTTCCTGGGGTTCCTGGGCTCTGGGGGGCCTTTGGATGTGTGTGGCTTGGATCTCCTCCGTATCTGTCCCGGGTCCAGGGGGGCGGGTCTGTGGCTCCTCACACTCACTATTGCATATTCTTATGGAGAAACCTTGTATGCACATGCGCGCTCATACTCAGACCCACAGGTGTTTAGATTCAGGTGTTAACAGAAACACAAATGTTCTATATTGAGCCGCGTTTACCACTAAATACATCTTGTGTTTATAAGTACCATGCATCTTTTGGTAAAAACGCTGGTAATACAAACATTTCTGCAGGTGTAGAAGCAAGCAGGGTATTATCTTGTATTCTCTTCATCCTTCTTTCTTTCCTCCATTCTATTCTCCTTCTCTCCCCTTTTTCTTTTTGCCCCCCTTTCACTCTTTCGTGCTTCTTTTTTTTCCTTTCCATTCCTGTCTCCGTGTCCGTAATAATGGAAATAATGCCGAAGCAGTTTCTAACAAAGTTTCTTTTTATGAATATCAAGCAGAGCTTTAAAGCGTTAGCTGTAATGCTCCACTTGTGAAAGTAAATCTGTTGGGCTTTATCCTGGCACTCAGACAACATTTCTGAGTGCTTCTCTGTGGACAGGACGCAGTAAAAAAAAAAAAAAAAAAAAAAAGATATTCCACCACTGTCAGGCCAAAGCAGCTCATCACAGAGCTGAATTGAAGAGTAGCTGTGAAGTGGGAGATGATGCCACCAGCACTATTACACAACACCTGCTTTCATTTCCTGTTCCCACCAGTGTGGTTGAAGCAGGAAGTGAACAAATATACAAAATGACTTCTCAATGTTGACTTGTGAAAAGCTTAGATTGGCAGAAGAGGGACTTGTCATTTTAACTATATCATGGACCTCTTTGTGAAAATGCCTATAATCTCTATCTCAGCTTGGTTCATCTCATTTAATAATTATTTGATCAGCAGATAACACAGTTTAATTCAGTTTATGCCAACTCGATAACATCCAAAAGGTGGGTACAAATTGTCTTCCTTTGGCAGGATGGTCCTTTAAGTACCTAAAAGGGTGTTATGAAACAGCCAAAACACTACTAATGTAAATGAGTAAAGAACAAAGAAACCAGCATCTGCGAAGTCGAGCTCTCTGTTGTAGCAGGATGAACGAACAACCTGCATGTCTCCATAGAACCTAGTTTAAATAGCATCTTTTAGCTTTTGACATTTCTCTGACTTCACTTTTGAAACACCTCAGTAATATCAACACAGAAGAGTGTTGTGGTTAGCATAAGCTGATCAGAAAACAGTTACATTTTTGAGTTTTCAATCAGATGGTCAAATTTAAAGGTAGATCAAGCTGAAAATTAGTTGATTCCAGTCAGAAGATGATCAGATGATTTCCCGATGCACTCCATCTAATTTTAGATTTGTATTTTCTCCAGTAGCGTCAGTCTTCCTGCATTTGTTCAAAATGTAAACTGGTGAGAAAGACTGGCATCTGTTTCCAGTTTGGCAGAAGGGTTTCATTTACTTGCTGAAAGCACAGGTATGTCACCCACCAAGTTGGTGTGTGACGAGTAACCAATGTAAACAGGATTTCATTCAAGAAATGGTGTTATTTAAACATTATAATCCCAGTAATGGATGTACTACTGTGACTCAGTCAAGATTGAGTCTTTATTGAGCTGACACAGTGTGAGGAGTTGAGTTTGGCAGAACCTGCTGCTGAGTGTTCAACTGAAGTCTAAGAAGATATAGCTCTTGATGGCAGGATAATCAGCTTCCAATCCCTCTCCGCTTTGATAGCAGCCCCAGGGCCTTTATTCAGTTCAAGAGCCCTCATTAATATCCCAGTCGAGAGTCCAGACATGCCCTGGTACACCATGTCCTTTCCTTAGCCAGTCACAGTACACAGAGACAAACCACAGTGGGAAACAGGCAGAGATTAAGATTTATCGGCCAAGTTTTGTGATGTTGGATCACAAAGATAAAGCAGGCATCTCAGTATGCCTTGAAGATTCCTTTCTGAATCACTGTTAAGTCCAAGAACTTCTTTTTTCTCCATATAGAAGTGGTAGCCTCTAAAACATGAATTAGAATCATTTACAAAAGCTACCATCTCTGAATCAGCACATTATCATCATTACGTTGTTCATATAATGTTACAGTGTGACAATTAAATCCATAATCCTTTGCTTGATGCAAACTGACCAAAAATACTACTACTATGGGTACAATAAATACTGTGCAGTGAGTTAGAGCTAAGCTTTCAGTTATGAAATGTTGTTCCTTCATTTATTACCTAAAGGCAACACTCTGTTTTAGATCGCCTCTTGGGTAACATGTAGGTAAATAATAATTTTACTGACATTTTAAAACAGTACCTATTGACACTGTATGCTTAGTTGAAGTACATGGTTTAATTATGTATTTTTTTTTCACACAACTAGTTTCAAGAAGGGGCAGTGGGGCAAAGATACAACAACAAATGAATTAATATTCTGGAAAGACGTCACTTAAATCTTTCTTTTTTTCTCTCCTGTGAGCAGAACGTGTATAAACTAGCATCATCACCCGCCTTTGTTGTGAAAACAATATATCATTGAGTGTAACATTGAGCTGAGCTAAGACTTGTATGATTAGGGATGTGAGCTTGACCACTAGAACCGAGGAGCCAGCATACATGGATATGGGTTGATGTTATTCCTAGATTTAACATCAGAGGTAAATAGATTACAGTATAAATAAATCCGGCAGCTTGTTCCTGGTTCTCTGTCATTCATTTCACTGCATGTTGGCAGTTCTCGTGCATGTGAAAATTTGGGCCCATATCGATTTCCGATATTAATATTACTGTTATGATCGATAACCGATATTTATCAGCACCTGAAAAAACGACCACCCCGCTGAGATTGCTTACCTGCTTCAGTAAAACACCCCACAATCCTGCGCTGCATCACTATCACTGTCACATGATCAAACACATACCACATGGCCAACCTCCTCCCCTCAAGAATGTACAAATGAGAACAAGGTAGAAATAAATATCTATTGTTAATATCAACCCATTTTTTGTTATCGAACTAATACCATGTTATAAATTGACTAGAATCGGCCAATATCGATGTTAATGCCAATATATCATCATCCCTAAGATAAATAAATAAAATTGGTTTAATGTTAAATGGGCTAACTAATAAAGTATATAAAATATATCGAGGATTTTTAAGAATTGAAACCTTTAGTTTAATTTGTTAAATGTACATTTGTGACAGTCGTCAAATGATTAAACAGGCTTTTCAAAGAAACTCTGAAATAAATTTAATATTACATGATAATGACAGTACTCTCCTGCAAACAAGTAAAAAGTACTCTAAAAAGCAAAAGCATATACCGACTCTGGTAAGGTCAGAACTACAACTCAAGAGCTAGGACTCACTTACTAAAATCAAACATTTGCATTTGTTACAATTACGAGTCCCTTCGTGGTTGCCACCCCTCCTTGAACCGCCACCTTAATGTGGTGGAGGGGTTTGAGTGCTCAAATGATCCTAGAGGCTATGTTGTCTGGGGCCTAAATTCCCCTGGTAGGGTCTCCCATGGCAAAAAGGCTGTAGGTGATGGGTCAGACAAAGAGTGGTTCAAGAATCCCTCATGAAGAACAAAATATCGAGGCACGTGACGTCGCCCGGTACGGCGGAGCCGGGGTCCCACCCTGGAGCCAGGCCTGGGGTCGGGACTCGTCGGAGAGCGCCTGGTGGCCGGGTTGCTACTCGCGGGACCCGGCCGGGCCAAGCCCGAACGAGAGACACGAGGCCCTCCCCCAGTGGGCCCACCACCTGCAAGGGGGACCGTGAGGGACCGGTGCAAAGAGGATTGGGTGGCAAACGAAGGTGGCGGACGAAGGTGGAGACCTCAGCGGCCCGATCCCCGGATGCTTAGGCTGGCTCTAGGGACGTGGAATGTCACCTCGCTGGGGGGGAAGGAGCCGGAGCTTGTGCGGAAGGTTGAGAGATATCGACTAGAAATAGTCGGGCTCGCCTCCACGCACAGCGTGGGCTCTGGAACCCATCTCCTTGAGAGGAGTTGGACTCTCTTCTACTCTGGAGTGGCCCACGGGGAGAGGCGGCGGGCTGGTGCGGGTTTGCTTGTTGCCCCCCAGCTCATCCGTCTCGTGTTGGGGTTTATCCCAGTGGATGAGAGGGTCGTATCCCTGCGCCTTCGGGTTGGGGAGAGATCTCTGACTATCATTTCAGCCTACGGGCCAAGTGGTAGTGCAGAGTACCCGGCCTTCTTGGCGTCCCTGTCAGGGGGTGCTGGATAGTGACCCTCCCGGGGACTCCATTATTCTGCTGGGGGACTCCACGTGGGGAACGACAGTGACACCTGGAGAGGCGTGATTGGAAGGAATGGCCTTCCCGATCTGAATCCGAGTGGTGTTTTGTTATTGGACTTCTGTGCTAGTCACGGATTGTCCATAACGAACACCATGTTCAAACATAAGGGTTTCCATCAGTGCACTTGGCACCAGGACACCCTAGGCAGGAGGTCGATGATCGACTTTGTTGTCGTATCATCAGACCTTCGGCCGCATGCTTTGGACACTCGGGTGAAGAGAGGGGCTGAGCTGTCTACTGATCACCACCTGGTGGTGAGTTGGATCCGTTGGAGGAGGAGAAAGCCGGACAGACTTGGCAGGCCCAAGCGCATAGTGAGGGTCTGCTGGGAACGCCTGGCGGAGCCCTTGGCCAGGAATGTATTCAACTCCCACCTCCGGGAGAGCTTCGACCAGATCCCGGGGGATGTTGGAGACATAGAGTCCGAGTGGACCATGTTCTCCGCATCTATTGTCGATGCTGCTGCCCGTAGCTGCGGCCGTAAGGTGTGCGGTGCCTGTCGCAGCGGCAACCCCAGAACCCGGTGGTGGACACCGGCAGTAAGAGATGCTGTCAAGCTGAAGAAGGAGTCCTATCGGCTGTGGTTGGCTTGTGGGACTCCTGAGGCGGCTGACGGGTACCGTGAGGCCAAGCGTGCTGTGGCCTGGGCTGTGGCAGAGGCAAAAACCCGGGCCTGGGAGGAGTTCGGTGAGGCCATGGAGAAGGACTACCGGTTGGCCTCGAAGCGATTCTGGCAAACCGTCCGGCGCCTCAGGAGGGGGAAGCAGTGCTTCGCCAACACTGTTTATAGTGGGGGCGGGAGACTGCTGACCTCGACTGAGGACATTATCGGGCGGTGGAAGGAGTACTTCGAGGATCTCGTCAATCCTGCCATTACGCATTCCGTGGTGGAAACAGAGGCTGGGGACTTGGGATTGGACTCTTTCATCACCCAGGCTGAAGTCACCGAGGTGGTTAAAAAGCTCCGCGGTGGCAAGGCTTCGGGGGTGGATGAGCTCCGTCCTGAGTACCTCAAGTCTCTGGATGTTGTAGGGCTGTCATGGTTGACACGCCTCTTCAACATTGCGTGGCGGTCGGGGACAGTGCCTCTGGACTGGCAGACTGGGGTGGTGGTCCGGAGGGTGTGTTCCAACTACAGGGGGTGCATTGCCGGCACTAAGTCGGACCTGTTCCCGGTGCATGTTGGACTCCGGCAGGGCTGCCCTTTGTCACCGGTCCTGTTCATAACTTTTATGGACAGGATTTCTAGACACAGCCAAGGGCCGGAGGGGGTCTGGTTTGGGGACCAGTGGATTTCGTCTCTTCTTTTTGTGGACGACGTGGTCTTGCTGGCCCTCTCTATCCAAGACCTACAGCATGCGCTGTGGCGGTTCGCAGCCGAGTGTGAAGCGGCTGGGATGAGGATCAGCTCCTCCAAGTCCGAGGCCATGGTACTCGACCAGAAAAGGGTGGCTTGTCCTCTTCAGGTTGGAGGGGAGTTCCTGCGTCAACTGGAGGAGTTTAAGTATCTCGGGGTCTTGTTCACGAGTGAGGGAAGAATGGAGCGGGAGATCGACAGACGGATCGGTGCGGCTGCCACAGTAATGGGGGCGCTGTGCCGGTCCGTTGTGGTGAAGAGAGAGCTGAGCCGAAAAGCAAAGCTCTCAATTTACCGGTCGGTCTACGTTCCTACCCTCACCTATGGCCATGAACGTTGGGTCACGACCGAAAGAACGAGATCCCGGATACAAGCGGCTGAAATGAGCTTCCTCCGTAGGGTGGCCGGGAACTCCCTTAGAGATAGGGTGAGGAGCTCGGCCATCCGGGAGGAGCTCGGAGTAGAGCCGCTGCTCCTCCACATCGAGAGGAGCCAGTTGAGGTGGCTCGGGCATCTATACCGGATGCCTCCTGGACGCCTTCCTCGGGAGGTGTTCCAGGCACGTCCCACCGGGAGGAGGCCCAGGGGACGGCCCAGGACACGCTGGAGGGACTATGTCTCTTGGCTGGCCTGGGAACGCCTTGGGCTCCCCCTGGAGGAACTGGAGGAGGTGTCTGGAGAGAGGGACGTCTGGGCGTCTCTGCTGAGTCTGCTGAGTCTGCTGCCCCCGCGACCCGGTTCCGGATAAGCGGAAGACGACGAGTACGAGTACAAGTACGAGTACAATTTCTTTTTTTTTATGTTTTCTTAAAGGTTGATTATGAAATATTTGCTGAAGCCGAAGATCATTCAATTAGTCCAACAGCAAAAGCAAGCAGTTTTTATATCACAAGTGTCCTCATTCTGGTAAAATGCTGCATTATGTCAGGAATCCCTAGCATTGCAAATTGAGACAGAAGGTTCCCTCAAGACCAGTTTGCATCCAACAAATATATTCAGGTAATAGTACAGTAATGCATCCTATCATTCACTTTTGCTTGTTTTAACTTTGTTAAAAGTTAAAAACTTTGTTGTGGGTGGTATAAGAGAGAGGATGGAGTCTTTACTACTGATTTTTGACAATTGAAATTGTAGTTTTTTTCTGGAAATTAATAAAATTAAAAAGCTCAATTAGTTTTTCTTTTCGTTGTATCTACTTTTGGAACTTGACTGCGAAGATAATTTAGTATGTAACTATGTAGTGTAGCACAAGCCAGTTAGAAAATGGGTTGGTTTAATTTTCTGCAAAATTTCATAGGCATCACTACTGGAACAGTCCAAAAAATCTTAAAATGTCATTTCAATTATTGGCTGTTGTTTATAACATGAAAACTGTTGGCATTGTTTAAAATGTAATGCTCCTTGGTCTGAGCAGATTATAACCCTTAATTTGTATCACAATGAAGAAAAGCCTTAAACCTGTAAAAATAAAGTGCTAAACAAACCAACTGTCTTCAACACTAAGAGGTCTTCTTAGCCCTTAAAGTTGTCTAAAAATAAACTAAACCTTCACTGAATCTTTGGCAGATCTTAAACATAGTTCATGTTGCGAAGCTAAGGATTTTCATCAAGCTCTGTCATGGACATCATCTTGTTTAAAAGCTCACTTTCTCTGCCGCAGCTGTGGAGCTTATACCCCACCAGAATATTATGAAACTGACCTAATTTTCCAGCTTGCTGCAGGCAGTAATATGGCTCCTTTTGCGATTTCAGTTTTAGCCTAAATAATTGATTAAATCCTCCTTTGTCTATAATGTTTCCTGTAAAAATTTCTGCCAGTGATGGCAGACTTATAGCTGGTGCCATTATAAATTGAATCAGATAAATGTGTGATAACTGTTGTTTCAATACAGTCATAGATTTACGGGATGTACTGCTCAGTTTCTGCAAAAATCGTCTTTTCTCAAGACCACTTTTGGGTCATATTTAAGCAGCAACACTCATTATGCCTGAAGCACACAAGCAGATATGTTTCCATTTCCATTCCAAAGCTGAATAATTTGCAAAGTGTGAGGGGCTGAAATAGATTTTTTTTTAAATGACTGTACTGATCCAACTTCAAACATGTACATATAGACCTTGAAGACCTCAGTGGAATAATGTACATTATCTGCAACTGGAATAACTTAAGGGAACCTAAATAAGTCCCCAAACAAAAACATCTTCCAGTGCTGATATACAGGTCCTTCTCAAAATATTAGCATATTGTGATAAAGTTCATTATTTTCCATAATGTCATGATGAAAATTTAACATTCATATATTTTAGATTCATTGCACACTAACTGAAATATTTCAGGTCTTTTATTGTCTTAATACGGATGATTTTGGCATACAGCTCATGAAAACCCAAAATTCCTATCTCACAAAATTAGCATATTTCATCCGACCAATGAAAGAAAAGTGTTTTTAATACAAAAAATGTCAACCTTCAAATAATCATGTACAGTTATGCACTCAATACTTGGTCGGGAATCCTTTTGCAGAAATGACTGCTTCAATGCGGCGTGGCATGGAGGCAATCAGCCTGTGGCACTGCTGAGGTCTTATGGAGGCCCAGGATGCTTCGATAGCGGCCTTTAGCTCATCCAGAGTGTTGGGTCTTGAGTCTCTCAACGTTCTCTTCACAATATCCCACAGATTCTCTATGGGGTTCAGGTCAGGAGAGTTGGCAGGCCAATTGAGCACAGTTATACCATGGTCAGTAAACCATTTACCAGTGGTTTTGGCACTGTGAGCAGGTGCCAGGTCGTGCTGAAAAATGAAATCTTTATCTCCATAAAGCTTTTCAGCAGATGGAAGCATGAAGTGCTCCAAAATCTCCTGATAGCTAGCTGCATTGACCCTGCCCTTGATAAAACACAGTGGACCAACACCAGCAGCTGACACGGCACCCCAGACCATCACTGACTGTGGGTACTTGACACTGGACTTCTGGCATTTTGGCATTTCCTTCTCCCCAGTCTTCCTCCAGACTCTAGCACCTTTCCGAATGACATGCAGAATTTGCTCTCATCCGAAAAAAGTACTTTGGACCACTGAGCAACAGTCCAGTGCTGCTTCTCTGTAGCCCAGGTTAGGCGCTTCTGCCGCTGTTTCTGGTTCAAAAGTGGCTTGACCTGGGGAATGCGGCACCTGTAGCCCATTTTCTGCACACGCCTGTGCATGGTGGCTCTGGATGTTTCTACTCCAGACTCAGTCCACTGCTTCCGCAGGTCCCCCAAGGTCTAGAATCGGCCCTTCTCCACAATCTTCCTCAGGGTCCGGTCACCTCTTCTCGTTGTGCAGCGTTTTCTGCCACACTTTTTCCTTCCCATAGACTTCCCACTGAGGTACCTTGATACAGCACTCTGGGAACAGCCTATTCGTTCAGAAATTTCTTTCTGTGTCTTACCCTCTTGCTTGAGGGTGTCAATAGTGGCCTTCTGGACAGCAGTCAGGTCAGCAGTCTTACCCATGATTGGGGTTTTGAGTGATGAACCAGGCTGGGAGTTTTAAAGGCCTCAGGAATCTTTTGCAGGTGTTTAGAGTTAACTCGTTGATTCAGATGATTAGGTTCATAGCTCGTTTAGAGACCCTTTTAATGATATGCTAATTTTGTGAGATAGGAATTTTGGGTTTTCATGAGCTGTATGCCAAAATCATCCATATTAAGACAATAAAAGACCTGAAATATTTCAGTTAGTGTGCAATGAATCTAAAATATATGAATGTTAAATTTTCATCATTACATTATGGAAAATAATGAACTTTATCACAATATGCTAATATTTTGAGAAGGACCTGTAAGCCTCTATAGACTTTTTCAGATTCTGTTTGACCCATCTACTCAACAGCTTTCTCCAGCAGAAAAGGGTCTGATAAAACATTCAGAGAAGGATCTCCCTGCCCAGTGCCGCTGTTGCTGCAACAGCTGCATCTGCTCTTGTGAAAAGGTCCCTCCTTCTCTAATAAAGCCTAGTAAGCCCATGCTGGAAAGAGCTGCCTGCTGTGAGGAACCCCGCAGAAACTGCTGGGGAAGGCTGTTTGAGGAAGCCTCTGAAATATTAAGATACACTTGACAAATGGATACATTCTGCTGTCCGCCTCACAGCTTCATATCCATCACAGCCTGTTAGGACTTTTATCATAACTGTACTGGAGAACCTGGAGGGTCTTAACTGAGTTTAACCAATAAGGGTATCAAGAAACATAAAAAAAAAATGTGCTTGCAAAAGAAGCCACCTTGATTTCAGACTATTTTCAGGCCAAATTATTTTACAAATATGCAAATGCATACATAAGAGCTATACAAATACTTAAAAATAAAAATGTTTTCTGTGTAAAGAAACTAAATGTTTTTTTCTTTTTTACAATGGATCTACAACACAATTTCACATGTAGCAGCCTTGGAATTAGATTCCCTCTAAAGAGCTGCTTGGGCTCTCTTCACTCCACAAGTCTCTTAAATATTGAACTTTAAACATTTAAACTCTATCCTACAAGAAAATAACCCAGAACTTAAATAAATACATTTGCAAGACATGGAAGCTTCAACCTAGTGTATAGTGTGTTTACATCCTTGAGCCTTTTTACATTTTGTCATAACAATCACAATTTTCTGAATATGTTGAAAGCCAGAAAACATGGAATAAGGGTCCCCATATTTGGTTGATGAGGCTAAAGATCACAGGAGATCCTATATTATGATCATGGATTCAGACCTCAATATTAACAACAAAACAAATTCTGTTACTAAATCAGCTTACTATTATTATACTAAAAACATTGTCAACATAAAGGATTTTCTGTCAAAACAGGACACAGAAAAGGTCTGCATGCAAATTACAGAAAAGGTCTGCATGCAGATTACAGCAACTGTGTCTCTACTGGTGCCTGCAGAAATCAGGCAACTGCAGCTCATCAAACATGCTGCTGCCAGATCCTGACAAACACCAGGAAAATGGATTATATCACACCAGTTCCTAAATCACTGTACTGGCTCCCTGTTTATGGTCTTGGGCTGAAATACATTTCTGAGCTGCTGGTCAGGAAGGAATCATGTAGACCCATCGGGTCATCCGTGTCATGTTCTGGACTTTGTCATGTTTGGGTAGTTGAGTGCCTTGCATTTAAAGTTGTCATTGGTTTCTTTTTAGTAGCTTCCTGTTTTATTTTTGTTAGCCTGGTTCTTTCAGTTCTGCAGTCTCTTTACTCTGTTTTCTTTCTGATTTTCTTAGTCTCCTGTTGTTTTTGAGTCTTTCTTATTTTTAGCTGTGTTCTGCTTATTAGTTTCTGCTCTGTGTTTAATTCCTGCTTTGCCAATCATTCTCTTGTAACACCTCTGTTTCTGTTTTCCGATTGCAGTCTCATCTGCTTCCACTCTACCAATTGGTCTCATCTGTTTCTTTTTCCACTCATCAATTCTCCTCAGTAAATATTCCTCTTTAGACTTTTAGTCACTGCTGGATCATCTGCTCAAAGCAGCTCGTACTGCTTTAGTCTATCCTGTGTAATTTTGCCCTCCATCGTCTTCCTGCCATGTCCCTGGTTTGTTTTTGGATCTATTTATTTTATCATCAATTCATGCTTTTGGATTTTTTGACCTTGGACTTTGTTTTTTGAAGTTTATTTTTGCATTGTTAAACATTTTGCCCCCTGCCCTGCTTGCCTTTTGCTTGCATTTGGGTCCTCCTCTACCACAACCCCATTTGTGACCTTTAGAAAACTGCTTACTCAGTGTTACCAGGGCCAGAACTAAACAATGTAAGGCATCCCCCCGTCAGTTCTGGAACAAACTCCCTGAAAACCTGAGACATGCAGAAACCATCAGCCCCTCTAAATCAGGACTGAAAATATTGCTGGTTACTACAGCTCATCCATAAACGTTAAAGATTGTGTATAATGTCTACTACATCTTAGTTTTTTATTTGTTTAAATTTAAATTTCTAAGGTTTCTTATGTGATTTGGACATTTTTGCTATTATTGCCTGATGTGTTTTGCATTTTAATATGAATCATCTCTGTTCTGTTATTTTTGCTTGTAAAGTACTTTGATTTACCCTATGTATGACTATTGTTATACACACACGCTTGCCTTGCTCTCAGCTGACTGTTCAGCATTATGTCAACGTGTATTTTTTTATTCTAAAATATATCCGCTGTTGCCATTTCTTAATGTAGTAATATGTCATTTGATTGAATGTGGTTGAAGACCTACATCATTTTCACAACCTTTTTATTGTACAGTTAGAACCGATATGTATGTGCAGTGTGGTTAGAAAGTAAACTAAAGAGCTTAATTAAAAAGGAGAGAACAAAAGTGGATACACTGTTTTAACACTGTGGACAGAAAATGTCATTGAGGTGTTTAAAGTAAAATCCATCTGCCATATAATGAGAGTGAAAATACTTAACAGTGATAAGTGACCAGAGCAGCTCAGTAAGACAGAATAATTGGGTCTCATATTCAGTAATGAGATTATTCATTTGATCACAGCTAGACAAATGGACTATGAAGCATTGACACATAATGAAAAAGCTTTCATTTCAAGAGGTGGAGGGAAACCAGTGGGAGCCACAATGCCAAGTCCATTTCCCACAGTTATTCTATTTTCAGAGTAATCGTGCTATTAACAATTCATTACCTTTTTATAAAATCAGAGCGACAGCGCAGATAGAAGCTAATATTCCCCTCCTTGCATATTTATGCACAAAATGTACAACTCAACTGATAAAACTGCATGGCCTAATCCACAGCTCTGATGACTGAGGTCATTAACTGTGTGGCTGATGACAACGTTTGTCATTAGTGTCAGTTCTAAGGTGTCACAGAGTCAATACATTAATGGCATAATGTAGGTGGGGGTGGAAGGAGTAAAGCCTTCACATACACTGGGCTGTTTGGGTTTTGGGGTTTTAATGTTTCATATCTGACAAAATAAAAACTTTTTTGTCCATTAATATAGAATGGAAAAAAAATATTATACAACAACACTGTCTTAAGAAGAAAATTATGTGCAGCTGGCTAAATGCCAACAGACAAACAACACACCAATGAAAATGAAACACTCAGTAGTGTGATATTTTTTTCTACAAAAGGCCAGGCACCATCCATACACAACGCAGTCCAGAACAACACAAGGCTGTACAGAAAATCAATGGAAAGACAAAAAAACATTCAGTGCTTTACAGACCAACAGCTGAATTTTAAAATCTAATGTTTCACAAACACGGAGCCAGTGCAGTAATTTAAGAACTAAATGATCCACTGTCTTGATGCTGGTCAGGACTCTGGCAGCAGCATTTTGGATGAGCTGCAGCTGCCTGATTGATTTTTTAGACACTTTTGCAATAATGTAACCTACTGAAATAAAGGTATGCAGCAGTTTTTCTATTTTCTGTTTAGACAAGAAACAGTCTATTCTGGGAATGTTTTAAGAAGAAAGTAAGCTGATTTAGTAACTGACTTTATGTGGTTGTTAAATTTTAGATCTGAGCTTCAAACAACACCATGATTTCTCATAATACACAAAAAAAGCCACGGTGTCTGAACATAGGCAAGCCGAATGTTTAGTTATGATCAACTGTGAAATTAAATCTAATTTCAAACCACAAAATACACCAAACAGCCAAAGGCAACCCAACAAAACACCTGAAAATACTCCTCTGCAGTAGTATTGAGCAATTCCTAGTCATAGAGATACCCTATGAAACACTTTTGGCATAAATAAAGGCTAAAAAATAAATTCATAGGTTTCAAGGATGTCATGATTGTGCTAATTTATATAAGCAGTGACTGCTGTCATTGTAAGGCTCGTCTAGGAACACTAACTATGTTGTGCAATTATGAATCATAATTCATAATTTGTAATTCCTAACCAAAATCATTCACAGGTGTCATTAATAGTTAATAATTATAAACTGAAATTTCCCAAAATGTTTGTATATTTAAACTTGTGGAATTGAGATCATTCAGCCCCTAGTAACTGTTAATATTTATCATTAGGAACTGTAGTTGATCATTAAAAATTATTTGCCAAAATCATGGTAAATGAAACTGTATTACCAAACCATTAACCAAAAGAGTGATAAGAGCACTAACCTTATTGACAGTAAATCGCTTTAATATAAAATACACAGTTGTCTTCCCTTTATTTACATGAAAATGTACAAAATACAATCAAGGTATTCAGGTCCAACAAACTTTTGTACCTTATAGAACACTCATTAAACTACTAAAGGATGAAATAATAATCAAGAGTAAAATTAAAACATAGATCAATTTATAAAGAATGCACATTGAACAGTAATGGCGATCAAATCTGCAATTTATGGACCAAGGTGGTAATAATCAAAGTTCGGTGCTGATTTGGAATATGGGAAGTCACATTGAACAGCTATGAGGGGCTTTATCCATGTAGATGAGGGTGTTCAGACCAACTGACGTCAGCTGGCAAAATGGGAAACCAGGCCAACTTAGTGACTGTTTAGTCCACAAGCAGCCTAGCTCCTAGCTGCTACCAGCTTAATGGCTGGTCAAATACAGTTCAAAGTACATTGAATTAAAACAGTGACGATCCTGGATTGTCCTTCTAACCTGCTTTATTCTGCCCAGACTACAAGAAAAGTAACCAAAACAACAAATTTTCTTAAGTGACGTCTTCTCCCAGTCAGGAACAAGGTTACGAGCATTCACACATTCATGAACGGCTCAGAAATTGCCAGCTTAAGGGCAGAACATAGTTGGGCGTACCGTGAGCAGCGTGAACAACTCTGCACACACTGACCATGGATGTTTGAGGTTTCCAAGTTGAGCATACCAATTTCCTACATTTCTGGTTCCCACACTTTCTGCCATGGCATTATCGGACAGGGTGGCAAAACTAATTTGCTGTGTGGCTTTGGAAAACAAAAAGAAAAGAAGGTGATATTAAAGACCATTAAAGCACACTAGGGACAATGAAGAGGAATATACCTGTCAGTGCATCACAGAGAGTGGCAGTGACGCTGGGCGTACACGCAACCGGCTGCTTGAAGCAGTGTGTCAAAATATAAAACAGTTTGATGCGGAGACTTTTTCCCGGCAAGCAGTTTATTGTGTCACACCAAGTACGCAGTCATAAAAATTGAGCTTTGTGCGGACATCCACTTTGAGTCTACAGGGACTCTGTATGTCCGGGGAGTCAAGTACGCCCCGACTATTTTTTGCCTTTTATCCATCTCTTAGCAAAAAGGGTAAAAATATGATGTACCACAGCCAGTCGACTGGAAAACGATAACACAAGGAGGTTGTCTCCTTGGCGAATCAGTAGTCAGATTCTGCACACCTGTATTGCAAACTGCGATGATTTAGGTCTTCGGTCGGAATAAGAAATCTGATGGTTGCTCATCCAACTAGATTTCAAGCTTTGATCTAGCTTTTCTTTGAAGGGTTGTTGAAGAAGATAAAAAAGTTAAAGTCCCGCAAGTTGTAACTGATCCTTCAGGGAAGTCACTTCTGCTACGCCAAGCTGCAGCTAGATGCAATGACGCTCTGTGGGCAGGAGTTTATATAGCATCTGCTGTGATGTCAAAACTGCAGTGGATGCTGGAAGGTGTAGTCACAGTCTATTTCCTCTGTAAATGGCCCCAACAGTAGATTACTGTTTATTAGTAAAAAAAACTATTTTGCTTAATACATAATATTAGCCTGACTTTACTGCATTTACATATACACAGAAAAAAAACAACTAAAAACATAGTGCTAAAGATTTTTAAAACAGCTAGGGGTTTGTTTTAGAAACTGTCACAGCCAAAATATGAGATTGTTTAAAGATTGATATCTCATTAAAAATAAAATTTTACTGGTTACCTGATGTGACTATTGTTACCCAAACATTAGTAAATAACTACTATGTAAAGTAAAAACATAAATGTTAATGTGGATGACTAAATGCAAGTTTAAGACAGCTATTAAATAAACAAGTCTTGGAACATTTCTTCCAAGAACAAAAACAACAGTGTAAAGAAAAAGTTACTTGTTAGTTACAGTAGTGATGGGAAAAAATAACTTGGTAGTTATAGTAGTGTAGGGAAAATGTAATGCAGATAAGAATTTGTGTCCTATCTGTCTGCTGATCTCTTGATTGTCTAACAGAAGACCCAGATGTAGGCTTGTCAGAATGAGCTTGAAAAAGACTGGTCTGTGTTTCACTGCTGTGTGTAGTGTGTTTGTGTGTATGTTCGTGGTAAGTCTGGATGATATACTAAGGGTCACTCTAAAACCTACAAGACCTAAAGACCCAAAGGTTACTCAAATTCTACAAGACATTTTAGAAGTTCATTTATTATAAAATAACAATAATTGTCCTGAAATCAATGTAACCCTTGCCTTTTACTTCAAAAACTACTTTTTCAATAATCTTCTCCTGATCTAGCGAGTTCGCATAAAGCGAACAGCTGTAGTATTCAGAAAATACTGTGGCTCAGTAGGAAGAGTAGTTGTCTTGCAATCAGAAGGTTGTGGGTTCGATTCCAGCTTCCTCTTGCCATAGGTCGATGTGCCCCTGGGCAAGGCACTTAACCTCAAGTTGCCTACCGATCTGCGTATTGGTGTATGAATGTGTGAGCGTTAGTGAGTGCAATTGGGTGAATGTGGCTCTAGTGTAAAGCGCTTTGAGCGGTCTGTATGACTGGAAAAGCGCTATATAAGTTCAGTCCATTAACCATTTACTAGAATAAAGGCTATGTTACTGTTTACTACAAAACAATGCCCACTGTTTTCCTATGAAAGTGTTGACCTTTTATAGACCCAAGTAGGGGAGTTGGGCAACGCCATATTTAACTAGTAAAAGTAAATTTTACCTCAATTTATTACTTCTAAACCCAAAATAGGTGTGATCCTCTCAAATGAGAAGACCACCTGTTGAGACTTGAGGAAGCTGTGCAAGGATATTAGGGCTTGCTAACACATATGTGTCCTAATAGTTATTTCTTGCAACAGTGGAAGTTGATTCCCCTTAAACATTTACATTTACGGCAATAATAAAATAACCTTTGATCCTCTGATATTCTGACAGATGGTTTGAGGAAGTTGCCATAAAGTCTGGGGTTGCTTTTCTCATTTACTTGATTACCTTGTGTAATGTTGGCGTCATACTGTTCTGACCATCTGGTCAGATAACCACATGTTGAAACAGAGGAAGCTGGTTCCCTATCACAGACTCTATTTACTTACCTTAAACTGTTGACTTTAAAAGAATACCCTTTGATTTTTTGATGTCCAAACAGGTGGAAGTCATAAACGTTTGTTGACCCCTCATAAAACTGTTTTGGTGGACATAAATCTTATGATCATGTGACAGGGGTCATAAATCATCTGACGGGTGCTTTAAATCACATTTTGCCACAATATGTATTCTTATTTCTCTAAAGTTATTTCGCTCTTGAAGCTGCTGACCATACTGTGACTGATAGTGGGGAGTGGTGACCTAGTGGTTAGAGAGCACGGCATTTGTGTCCTGGAGAGGTGTTAGGGTTTTTAATATTTTTATATTGTTTATCACTTGTGTCTGCTCTCAGTGCTTTCTTCCCCCACATGCCATAGACAAAGAGATAAGAGAGAAGAGTGAGTTATGCTATTATCAGCAACATCTAGGGACTGGCACCAATCTTCACTCCTTTCTCTCTGCTTAAAATCAAGACACATGAACCCTAACCTTACACACACACACACACACACACACACACACACACACACACACACACCTTGAACGTTGTTTGAACTGTGTGTGACCAAACATGTATAAATAAAGAGGGAGGAGTGTTAATACTTTGTAGATTTGCAGTGCAAAGTGTGAGCTACCCTTGCCGCAAGTAAAACTGACTCTGTGTCGTTCCTTACCTCTGAGTTGATTAAATAATACCTATCAAGAGGCCACAAGTACGGGTTTGATACAGAGGACAATTTCTCCATTGTGAGATCAATAAAGTCAATATTATTAGGCCTGAGCAGCAAAGTGCTAATTCGAATGTTTATTATTATTTCTCTCCTGACAAATGAATTGGCTTTTTGGAGGCCTTAACAAATACAAAAACACGTAATATTTTGCACATGCATCAGGCCATGTGAAAAATTACGTATTTTAAGGGTTTTACAAAAGCTGCAATAAAAATGTCTGAACAACCTGCTCAAACAGCATCCTCATTTACCTTACTTTATCGTAGATGTATGAAATTCGGTACACTTGTTGAACTCCCCGAGCCCTACCTAAAACTCTCTTTGAACCATGCTTTATAACAAACAGGAAGCCGGCCATCATTGATTGAATTTGTGATTTTGACCCCAATTTATAGTTTTATAGCCTCTATATTTGATCTAACTCCTCCTAGTGATTTTGATCAATCACTTTGAAATTTGGTCAGTTTCCTCAGAAGGGATGGGGATCTAAAGCTATAAAAATTGTGAGTTTTTGAGCATGTTGAAGGGGTGGAGCCAGACCTCAAAGTTTGATGTCTCACCAAAAAACAACAAATTGTTCTAGCTCCTACAAGGAAAGTCGCAGAGACACAAAAACTTCTGGTATTGATCCACATCTGCCCCCTAACAATATTCAATGGACAAGTCCTGACATCATCGAAGCACCGCCCCCTGAGAACAGGAAGTGTATTCTTTTACTTTTAAAGGTCCATATTTAACCCACGACACCTAATCAACATGAAACTGTCCCTAGTGACAAATAACAATATGCTCTAAGGAAGCCTCTAGTACTAAGAGGTTTGGCTGGAGGGTGTGGCCGTGGCGTCTTGCCGAAGTCCGACGTCAGGCCATGGCACATTTTTCATCCAATCGCCACCAAATTCAATATAATTGATATTAGTCAAGCCCCCAAAAGATATCCAGTGAAATAATTGGGGGGCCATGGCCTAATTTCTCCATGGTGCCCCCTACAAGCACTAAAACAACCAGCCCCAAGCCATGCTTTGACCAAGTATTATGAAATTCGGTACATATATGTAACTTCTCAGGACCTACAAAGAATTCTCTTGGACCCATTGCCCAAACCCCACAGGAAGTCGGGCATTTTGATTCAAAGCCCCCATTTTCTCTCCTTTACACATAGAATCTGAGCAAACTCCTTCTACAGCTTTTGACTAAGAGGCTTCAAAATCACGCTGTTTATTTCCAAGGTATTGAGGATCAAAAGTTATCAAAAGATTTTTGCTACATGAAAGCATGTGGACTTGGGCAAGCCTCAAAATCTCATTTCTCCTCAAAAAAGACGGAATTGAAATAGCTTCTACAGGGAAAGTCGCAGAGACACAAAACATTCTGGATTGATCCACATTGGGCCCTGAACAAAATTCAATGGTCAAATACTGACATTATCGAAGCCCCGCCCCCAAAGAACAAGAAGTGTAATGTTTCACTTTGGATGGTCCATATTTGACTCCTTTCGCTTAATCAACATGAAACTGTCCTCAGAGACAGATCATGGTCTAATTTGGTCTCCTCTACTGACAGGTTTTGGTGGAGGGTGTGGCCGTGGCAGCGTGGCGAAGTGCAACATCACGCCATGGCCTTAAGTTAGGCTCTAAATTACAAATACATGGTTGATTTTTGTCAACCCTCAAACAGCACTAGTGGATTACATTGGAATTTGGATCAACAACGCGCCCTAGGAAACTTTAACCACTTTATCTCCCTCATTCTTCACCTGATCCACTTGAAATTTGGTATGCATTTTCATGGACACATGTTGAACATGTTGGCACAGTCAATTGATGACATCACTTTAGCACCGCCCACTAAGAACCAAGTGAGTGCAGCTTCCATCGGGAACAGCAGAGCAGAACTTGGCAGGACCAAAGATCGCATGACAGGTTGCTCACAGTTCCACCTAGTGGTGATGTGTGGAATAGAGCGGCTGCGTCGGCACCAGCGGTTGCTACACAGGCCAAGTGGCACTGAGCTGCAAGGGCCTACAATGCTGCTCCTCTTCTCCTCCCCTACATCCAGCACCAAAGCCCACGTCTTCCTCACGCCACAAAAAACCCTTGCACAGAGTCGTTTCCAGCCTTCCAACTGCTTCTGAGGGTCAGGCGGATGCCTTGCTGCTCCTGCTCCTGAGGGTTAGCTGGACGACATCGCTATTTCTACTTCTGAGGGTCTTCCCAATGCCTCGGTTGTGCTCACGCCACTAATTGTATTCCTGATGCTTCTGTTGCTGCTCACGCCGCTAAGGGTCTTCCCGATGCCTCGGTTTCTGCTGAGGGTCCGCCTGATGCCTCAGCTTCTGCTGACGGTGTGCCTGACACCTCTGAGAGGATCAAGGATGACCAACCTCCATCTCCAGGCCCCAAGATCTTCCAGGGATTTGAGGATGATTTGGTTCTCGTTCTGGTTCCTGAGCTCGACGATGAGGGATTCAAGGAGGAACCATCACTGGTTCTGATACCCGAGGCCAGTCACGAGGGATTCGAGGATGAACCACCTCACGTTCCAGAATCAGAGAAGATGTCTCCCAAGCTCTGGCCAGAGACCAAGCCACCCAAGCTCTGGTGCCCAAGACGTTAATGTGGGCCCCCTAGGTTCCTGCATCTGCTAAGTTTCTTAGATTTGATGTCCTTGTATTCCTGTTTTTGTTCCAGCCATGTTTTGTGTTCACTCCTGCCACAGCCTGTAATCAGCTTCATTCGGTCCACCTGCGCCATGCTAATCAGTCTCCCTACTTCTCCTTTGCCATGCCCATATATGCACCTTTATTCTGTTCATTCTTTATGGAAACATCTCTATGTCATCACAGATCACTCTGTTATGCCAAAGCCTGTTGGCCAAAGCCTGTCCATGTCCTCGCCTGTTTGCCAAAACTTGTCCATTTGTCATGTCTGCCTCTGTTACCACCTGCCTGAGTAAGGTTTTGTTATATGAAAACCTTTACTCACTGCCGCTCTTCCTGCCTGTCTGCATTTTGGGGTCCACTCCAACACTACATCATGCCAGTAAGTCTTCTTGTCTGTAACTTAGATACATCTTTACCTGCTAAGGGGTCCATTTTGGGTAATAATGCGCATTTGAAATCAGCCCAGATTACACTTAAGCCATTCAATCAGACAAACAGACAGACACTTCTACTAACAAAATGGGGGAGAAAATGAACACTTTGTTGAAGAATTGTCGTTAGATTCAAAAGAGTCAGCAGCACAAGTAACTACTCTGCAATCAATTTAAAAAAATGGGATTTAAACTGGTCAGCAGCGCTTATGCTGTGTACATGCTCATTAATTTCTACTGATTTCTATCATACTATGCTTCTGCCAGGGCTTTCCCATAAAAAAAAAATTATTTTTCCCATCTATACGACAACTGAGACCAGGACGTTTTCAAAACATTAATTACACTCAGGAATCTGTTCTCAAATTGTGCCATTTATAGAGAAAGCATGCACCACTGTTGTGTAAACTAACTGTAGAAACACAACAAAACGTTTCTATTTTTACCAGAAAATTTGTAAACAGGGCCTGAATCTGACAAATGAGCTTCACAAGAACACATATGCAGATTTATTCAATGACTCTATATCACTTCTTTTGTAAACGGTTTTCTCCCTGTTTTTATAATTGATAACCAAGAAGGTTAAAAGTAAAAAAAACAGAAACAAACTATGTTAGAAAACATTTTTGCTGGCTGTATTATAAAAGAAGAACCATGTCCTGCTTAAATCCTTCTTTGGCTTTTCTGTGAGGATACAGACTTTGGTCAAGCAGAACCTCCAGCTGAGGACACAGCTAGCCAATCAGACTGTCATGACTAGTCTGCCAACCAGGCATGCCAGGTGTAGGCCGCTGGTGGCTGAAGCTACTTTGGTGGACGTGGGCTTTGCATGAATTAACTTAATAATTAACTTAATTATCTGTGTTTTCCTTTTGGAATAAAATAAACCTTAAAGTCTCAAACTTGATAAAATCATAGATTTTTTTAGCAACATAGAGCCTGATGTTAACCATTCTTCCCAGTGAGGACATACTGATGAAACCATAACAGTTATGTTTATTAAGGGTTTTCTAAGGTTTTTGCCCATGTACAATTCTCTAATTTCAAACAAGATTATTCCGTAGGATGTCTGAGGTAAATATTTGCATAAAACTTTGTGAGACATCTAAATCCAAACTTTTTACGAAATCCCTGAATAGAAAATAGTCTGTTTGTTTCCCCTGGTGTTTTGGATTAACTGTTCTGTCTTTTTTGTGTCAGGTCACAACATCTGTCAGATTCAGGAACAGTTAGAAATTCAATAAACACAATTCAAATACCACAGATGGATTGGAGAAACATAATCCCTGCTCTGTGGAATAGTTATGTGAATCCTACTTTTGATGTATTTATGTTTGTATTGCATAGTAAGAACAAGGCTAGGATATTTTATTTTATATTATTTATTTATTTTTGCTCTTCCTGAAAATGACCTATTCCACTTTGATATGGTGATATGTTATACAGAATAAAGTACTGTGTTTTATCTGTTTCACATCACCCACAGACACAGAACATGCTCACACATTTTCTCCAGCTTCTTATATACTCCCCTTTATACAGATATTTTTTGTCCCTGTGTTTCTTCTACTCTTTCTGTTACTCAGCTGACCAGCATTTTACTCACGACAAACAGTAAAAGTTTCTATAAACATTCGTTCACCTATTCCATGTCTTGGTGGGAGCGTATGCTGGGGTACCTGCAGAATGCACAAGGAGAACATGCTAAGTCCAAGCAGGAAAGCTGCAGCTGAGATTTGAATTTCAAATCAGCTTCATGAGAGATGATATTGGCAGTTGAATGTTTTAAAGTTGTTATTTAAATATACATTAACATGAACATATAAATTTAACACATATGAAGAAGTTTCAATTCTGTGAAAAAACAATAAAGGATGGGCAAGTGCACCCCGAAAGACACCATGCTTGGGAAGAAGTGTGGACAGATGTCTCACTGAGGCGCAAAGCTTTCAAATGTGCGACTCCCAAAGGTGCATTAAACAAACTGATATAATTTTTATGTTTAGGTCTGGGGCACTGAGTAGGTCTGATTCAGCTTGGAATTGAATGAAGTATAGTTATGATGCTTCAGTGAGATCTGGGGTCAGGAAGGGTGGTGCAGTCAAGGAGCAGTCCCACCGAGAATTCATAGACTAGCAAAGAAAAACAAAATACTGGCATCCAGGAGATATTAAATATAACTCAATTATAAGGTCAAAATTATTGACATTAATCATTGCATGATAATGAATGTTTTCGCTAACACCAATCAACAAGCACTGCCATGTCTCAGAATTCTTGTCTTAGAAAATAAGGGAGAAAGTTTAGAGACAAGGATGAGTGAAACATTTTGCCATTTGAATGATAGTCTGCAGAGCTCCACATAGAATTTGCAACACCTCTTCATCATAATAGACGTAATTTACATATTTGTCCTCGTGTTATCAGTTCTAATGAATGGAGAATTTCAACCTGTATACAAAACAACCTGAAGCTATACTGAGATTTCCCCATAGCCATCACCATCAATATGTAAAAACAGACATACTATTAAACCACATATAAATACCTGGACATTTTCTGGCACATACCAGAATATAAAGAAAGATATACTTAATTTGTTCGAAACTTGAATCCATACAGTTCTCCTTCCACTATTCTTTCTTGAAAAACTTTACAGTCAGAGTAAACTGAAAAAGCAAAAATTCTAAGTTCTACTTCTATAGTTTGTGCATGCTCAAACAAATCCTTAGGATACAACAGAGTGCAAGAACAGAGCTGTATCAACCTGCACTGATGCTAGCAAAAACACAAGGCTGCTTCACTTACACAGCCAGCGGCCTGCCTGACCAGAAGACAGCAAGTTATTTCTATCAGGTTGTCCTTAAATATCGGTGATTAGAGTGATTAACTTATTGTAAGGTGTCCTAAATAAATAATCAAACAGAAACTGATGCTTAAAAGTAGAGTATTAGAGTAGGCAGTGTCTACCAAGACTGCATCTCAACATCCACCTGTGAGAGGAAACAGCATTTATTGAGTGAAAATAAACATATCAGCGCCGTATTTCATGAAAGCAATATTTGGTTCCCAAGACATGAAGCGTCTGTACAAATGGATGCCTGGATTTAGCACAAAGCAACACCTCAAATGCAAGTCATCCTGGTGCTTTTAGTCACAGCCTGTACATTTAGTTGGTTTGCTTGTTCTAAGCCTTTTCTAAGTCCGAGCAATTACCTATCCCAGCCTAGGGGATAGGGCTGAGCTAAGCAACAAACAGACATGAACAATTCTGCTCATGTTTCTGTAGCAGCTTAGATACATTCAATCACCTAAACTACATCATTATTCAGACATAATATAATAGAGATTTACATGACTTGACTTATGCTGGCCAGTGTGAGAACCAGTAAGTTTACAGTGTTCAGTGTCAGCAAAGACAAAAACATTTTTTGCTGTAGGGACTGTATTGCCATTAATCACCTAACAGCTCGCTCAAGAGCTTTTTCAAAAGAGCTGTTTTATTGCAACATCAAGAGGAAAAAATGGTCATATAGCCTAACTAATAGAGTACATGCCAGTTACTACTTAAGCCATTTCCACTACTACTGTGTTTACTAGTATTATTGTTTTACCTGCTTCTCCCTGATTTTTGGTTGCAGCTTTGACAAATGAGAAATGAACGTTGAACCTGCTTGTGTATCTGCTGCATATGCCCAGCACCATGTGAAGTAGCAATAGCAATCATGCTGGTTCTGGAATGAAACAGAAGAGCCACAGGGCACAAAGGTTTGTTCTGAAATTAACAGGACAGATGTGCTTGTTTGAACTTGTAAATAAGTTGATGCATTTCATTTTCAACATGCATACATTAACAGTTTTACTCCTCTGCCAACCTTATGTGACAAGGTCTCTGCTTAGAGCACTGATGTTTACCCTAAACATACAATTATAAAATTCTTTGTGAAACGTAACTTTGAAGAATTATGATATTCTGCAATTTGTTTATCATTACCATGCAAAATGTAAATTTTATTATGACATGAAGATCATTCTATAGCTGGCATTTTAAAGGAAAAGTGAGAACCTGTGAAATAATGGTGCTAAAACTGTATAGCAAGTGGACCCCCTCCTCCCACTATTGATTCAGTTTGACAGCTTCCCTCATATTGATAAATCCAGGCAGTTTTCCAACCCACTCCAGGGTGCCATCCATCTCTCACCCCAAGCTTCTGAGCAAACCTCGTGCCTTAATGTTTATTTAAATTGTACACAAATCATCATCCAACAAAAATGGACTGTTTAAACCCAACATTTAATCAGCACCAAGCTGTCTGATAAGAGCTGAAGCTTCACAGAGAGGTCCAGAAAAATAGAACAGCTCTATGGAGATGGATATGTAAAAGGGATTAGGATTTTCTTCATAAAAATAGAATTAAGCCCAAAACTATTTATACCCCTGGAAGATTTAAATTTCTAAAAATTTTCATTCAACCAAAACGTTTCTGATAGGAAATGAGAAAGGCAGCTCTCAACAGACAATAAAGCAACATAGGAAGAGGTAGCAATTTGGAAATAGTTATCTGTTTTTGTTCACATTTTATAAAAAAATGCACATTGAAAATTATTTACACCCTTCTCAATAATAGGTGGATAACAGCAATCAAACCCTTTGTCTAATAGCTGAGTAGCTTACATGGTTCCTCTGGTATTTGATGATTTATCTTTAGCTCCAGTTGTTGAGGTTGGAAGGCCTCTTACCATCACCCTAATCCCTTCACAGAATATCTATCAGAAAATGACTATACGGTAGTACTACACAACATTAACATTATTGAAGTCAATCTATTCATTGTGTTCGGCTTATCGAAGAACGGATCCAGGAGGAAAATTCAGGCATTCTTTTCCCAAGTGACAACCTCAAGCTTCTCCTGGGGGACCACAAGGTACATGTTCCCTGACTGGAGGAGAAATATATACAGTGTTCTCACTGTCTGACCTTAAATTAGAACAAACCTTTCCTGTTTTAGGTCAGTTAGGATGATGAAAACTAATTCTAAATTGTTGATTGGCAGAATAATGAGAGAGAGAATTTTTCAATCAGTCGATCAAAACTTTATTTAACATACCATAAGGCAACCAGTGCTGCACAGGTGAATACAAAAATCAGTCAGCAAGAAAAAAATAAATAAAAGGCAAGTGGACTGAACTTATTTAGCTCCTTTCCAGTCACACTAGAGCCACATTCACCCAATTGCACTCACATTCATACACCGATAACCAGATCGGTAGAAAACTTGAAGTTAAGTGTCTTGCCCAAGCAGAAATTGACATGGAGGAAGCTGCAATTGAACCCACAACTTTCAAAATGCAAGACAACTACTCTTACTACTAAGCAACAGTCGCCTGCTATGCCAACAAGCACTGCTATGTCTCATCAGAATGACCCTTTTGGTTTACTGTGGCGGCAGTCTACTGTCTGCCATTGCATCCTTAATTCTGCTCAATTAAAACTCAGGGCAGGGGTCTACAAGAGTCCAGCTTTGACCAGAAGAATGTAGGGAAGACAGCCAACGCAACCAGTCTATCAAATGGTATAACACACTCTATGGACCAGTGATAGATCAACCAGGAAGAGAATAAAATAATGTTTTGTGCCCTCTAAAAAGACAGTACACAGACTTACCAACTGATCATGCTTTCTAGAGTTAAAAGCCAGTACAGAAAGATGAGTTTTTCAAAGACACTTAAATTCATTAAGAATCCTGGCAGACCTTACAGAAAGAGGGAGACTGTTCCAGAGTTTACAAGCTGCAGCTGAAAAGGCTCTGTCTCCCCTATTCACAAGTTGAGTCCTAGGAACAACCAAATGCATTTGATATTCTGATTTCAGAGCTCTACAAGGACGATAACTACGATGTAGAAGCCCAGAAAGATAAGGAGGTGCCAAATCATTTAAATAAAAAAAACAAAAGAATAATCAGGCAACCAGTGAAGAGAATGCAGTATTGGGGTAATGTGTTCAGGTTATATTGTTTCCGTTAACAGGCAGGATGCTAAATTTCGGACCAGTTGGAGACGCTGGTGGAGACAGGCCAATTCCACTATAAAGGGAGTTGCAGGAGTCCAGTCTAGAAAAGATAAAGGCATGACTGAGCCGTTTAATGGCATCGAGAGGGAGATAGGGTTTGACTCTGCTAATTAGCCTCAGATGATTAGAAACTAGACTGGCCTAGTTTGACAAATTTGAAGTTAACAGTAAAGATAACCCCAAGATTCCTAATAAAACGATAGTGAGATAAGTCCAAGGAGCCAACAGCGTTGCTACATTCTGTCAGCAGGTTGGTCTTCCCAATCAGAATGACCTCTATTTTATTTTTATTTAAGCAGAGGAAGTTCAACATCCATTTTGTAACATCCTGTAAACAATTCCACAAATTCTTTATACACTTTGCTCCACCTGATAGCAATCAAATGACACATTAGATTTTTTGGAAAATGGGCCTCAGTGGAAGCAAGTACAAAGAAAATATAAAATGGGGCCTAAAATGATAGTATAGCGCTTTTCACTGACACAGAGTCACAAAGTGCTTCACACTAATCAAAAAACACAATATAAAACATTAAAATAGAAGACCTATAAAAGTGGCAACATTGGGTCAGCTAGGACTGGAATGCTAGTCTAAACAAATAGGTTTTAAGGAGCTTTTTAAACACATCATCTGAATCCAGGGTCGCAGCTCAAGAGAAAGTTCATTCCAAAGTCGAGAAGCAGGAGCTTTAAGAAAGAACGGTCGCCCTTAGTCATAAAGCAGGTTCATGGAACCATTAACAGGTTCAGTCAAGACGACCTCAGATTTTGAGTCGAGCTGTAAGGTTTAATTTAGGTCACAAATGTAGGCAGGAGCCTGTCCATGTAGGGCTTGGATAGTTAACACTAAAAATTTTAACTGGAGACGATACAAAATAGGGAGCCAATGGAGATATTTTACCTTGTGCTTTTATCACATCCAACCGTGAGGATACAAATGCATGAGTTATCATTTCAAGCTCATCTCTGGACACCACGGATCTCAATTTGGCGATGTTATGCAGATGAAAGAAGCAGTTCTTAACCAGCTGCCTAGCATGGTGATCTAGTGACATGGCCTCATCAAAGATAACCCCAAGATTCCTCAGTTTGTTTTTAGCCAAGAGGCTCAGATCATCCAAGTGCTGTTTAATAGAAGGGATAGCACTATCAGGGGCTATGATTAAAGTCTCAATATCTCAGAGTTCAGTTCTTAAACTATTATTGCCTGCCCTCTGCTTCACTTGTGTCAGGCAGCTGATTAGAGAGCTTAACTTGTGAGCCTTAGACGCCTTGTATGAACAGCATAGCTGGAGGTTGTTTGCAAATAAATGATGAGACCTCGTTGAACTGTTGGATTATCTGACTGACAGGAAGAACATATTACAAAAACAGAAGGGTTCCAAGGACAGAACCCTGAGAGACTCCACACAGTATTTTGCCAGGTTCTGACATGATGTGGTTAGCCAACACACTGAAGCTCCTGTCAGCCGAATATGACATGAACCACTGAAGTACTGGGCCCGACATTCCAATCAGATTCCTCAATCTGTTTATGAGAGTCGGTGGTCAATCGTGTCAAAAGCAGAAGACAGGTCTAGCAGGACTAACACTGTACACCTCCTTAAGTAAGGCTGTTTCTGTAGAATGGTGTTTGCGATATCTAACTGAAACCTTTCATAGATGTTGTGTGACTCTAAGACAGATGTCAGTGGTAAAAAGACCACTTTTTCCAACAATTTGGCCAAAAAGGGGAGATATTGGCCTAAAACTATTAAGATCAGATTGGTCAAGGGAAGCTTTCTTCAGTTTAGGTTCAACAATGTTGAATACAGTAGGGAACATGCCAGAGGACAGCGACATAATTAATAATTTCGTTACAGATGGTCAAATTAGCTATCCTAACCACAGCTATCCTGCGGAGGTTGGCACGCACACAAACGGTGGAGGGAAAGTTTGTTTATATCTTGCAAAGACGCTCCATCCTTGAACAAAAAGGGAGCCATGGTCATACGTCCGGATGGCATAGACACAAGTGCTAAGCAGTAGGGCTGACATGACAGCGTAACTTATAATAAAAAGTACAAACCGATTGCGTAGCAGCAGATGAGCAGCGGTGAGACCACAAACAGGGGCCATCTTACCCGAGAAATGTTCATAAGGTCAATACTGTCTGCGTGGGGTACCTCAAGGCTCCATGTACCCCATGTTTAAGTGGGGCCTCTGTGGAGGAAGACTTTGCAGGTTGGATAGAAAAACTCATATCGAACAAGTACTACTCAAACCATTCAAGAGCTGTGCTCTTCACACCAAACATTGTGATAACAAAAGTCATGATACACTGTGTCAAAGCAGCAGTGAGATCAACAAGAATTAAAACAGCAGAAGCTGCAGAATCACAGTTAAAATTCCACACCCCGAGAAGAGCTGTTTTAGTGCTGTGACATGACAAAAACGTCTCATAAATGCCATATAGCTCTTTAACCATCTTCTCTAAAATAAAAGTCAGAAATGGACATCCATTTCCTGATTATTTGGTATATTTTCCTTAAAACTGTCTGACTTGGGCCAATCGTTTTGGATTTCCTTCCACAAGCTTCTCACAATTGTTTTCTGGAATTTTGGCCCATTTCTCTTGAGAGAACTGGTGGGACTGGGTCAGGTTTAAAAAACGTTTGCTGCTTCTAATGCACCACCATGTTGTTAGTGCTTGTGTACTGGGATGTATGCTATAGAATTCACTTTGTTGGGATGTGGAACATTACTTTTGTGCTTAGCTCTTTGATATAAATATTTGTTTAGAATTGTGTCTATTATGACTAAATCCCTTTTTGGTAAGTTTTCAACAAATGAAAACTGTATTGCGGTCAGACAAGCCATTTAACAAATTATGTGATTTTTTATTATTCTATCTGGTTTATTGGAGAACATTAGATCTATTTGTGTTCTAGAGCACTTTGTTTTTCTAGTAGAGACATTAATAATTTGTGTTAGATTAAAGTGGTCTGTCATCTTTTTAAGCTTTTTCTTGTCACTTTTACTATCCCAGTTTACATTGAAGTCTCCCAGATGAATAACATATTTTTTGAAGTCACATCTAGCTTTGAGTTGTTCATAAAAACCTACTTTTGCAGAAGGTGGGCGATAGAGGCATATTACAGTAAAGGACATTTCTGCAGAAAGGGACACATTAATTCCAATACACTCAAGTGAAATATCAACAGGCTATATAATTTGCATACATTTGATCACATCCCTAACATATAACAAAACACCACCACCCTTTCACTGAGATCTGTCCATAGTATAAACATTATAGCCTTGTAATGTTACAATTGCTTCTAGAGAGGAGGAGCTGTAGCTGTGTCAGATTGACCTGGCACCAATAAAGTCCCGTTCGAATCCAGCACTTGTGCCATCGGGACCACCATTTAATCGTTCTGGCTGCGATGCGGACCCTTCACCGTGGCCACCCCTGCCACAGCCCCTCATGCAGCAGGTTTATCCAGCGACAAACACACTTTGCTGCACACTGGTCCGTCCGCCATGGCGTTTGCACCACGGCACCCACAGCAGTTGTCACCGTGTCCGCCGTGCTGGTATGGGATGCATAGTGCCATAAAGACCCCAGGAGTCCCAGATGATAGCCCAGGTAGCTGCAGACATGTTGGCCCAGGTAGCTGCAGGGATGTTGGCCCAGGTAGCTGCAGGGATGTTAGCCCAGGTAGCTGCAGTGATGGTAGCCCAGGTAGTGGCAGTGGCGTTTGCCTGGGTTGCAGCAATGATGTTAACCCAGGTAGTAGTAAAGGTGGTAATATTTGTAGTAATGGTAAAACAGGTTAACTTAATGCATTGGGGTTAACCCAGGAATTTTCAGTGGTTGTGGCCTAATTAACTGCAGTGGTGTTAGCCCAGGTGTCAGAGGTGTTGGCCCAAGTGGCAGCAGAGGTGGTTGCCATGTTAGCTTTGGTCCCTCTAAAAATGTGGTGCTTAGGGAAGGCCCAGGATTCACTTTAATATCACAGGCCAAAAGCAGTATCAGCACAAAGTTAACAGACCCCAAGGATAGTCTAGGAATATCAGATTGTTCATTTTTACCTGGGGGTAGCCTAGCATGGCGGTAATCCAGCACTGTTGTTTACTGGTGGTTCCTAGAGTCTCTAGAAGTAGAATGGGAGGCAGATCCTTTAGTTATCAGGCTCCTCTCCTGTGGAACCAGCTCCCAGCTTTAGTCCGTGAGGCACACACCCTGTCTACTTTTAAGGCTAGGCTTAAAACTTTCCTTTTTGATAAAGCTTATAGTTAGAGTGGCTTAGTTTATCAGGGAGGGAGCCTTCATCCCTCCCTGTTGGATGGAGTAAGGGGGAGTCAGGTTTAGCCTAAACCGGCTCAGTTATGGTTGAGGTGCAAACACACCCTCCAATTTTGCTACCTGTATGACCCCTTCTCTTTTCCAATGGTTATAATCAGTCTGACAGAGAGAGGTATCCCAATCCTTGTGGTTTTTAGTATAACAATGACCATCAGTGGGACCCTTTGTGGGGTTCCTTGAGACGACATTGTTGTAAATAAGCGCCGTTTAACTAAATAATCTGAACTGAAACTATCTGTGTAGTTATGCTGCTTTTGGCTTAGGCTGCTGGAGGATATAACGACCACTTTCACCCTCTTTGCTACATTCTCACACTACTCTCCAATTTTGCATTATTTGCTGTTATTTCAGCTTTTAACTTTGTTCTCTCTTTTATCTTCCTAGAAGCTACACCTGGCCTGGCTCTGTGTCTACCTGTGACACCTTTCTGGAGAGAGGCATTGTCCGAGCTTCTGCTGGCAGCAACTTAATGCTCACCCTCTACCGATGATCCACATAGCCCTGTCTTTCAGTGTTTAACCCTTTCTCTCTCCTAGACATGGAAATTGACTGAGCTTAACTGTAACAAACTCCATGTGCTCTCTTTCAGACTCTAACCTTGAAAACCGGCTCAGAGTTTATCTGTTCTTTCTTTCTAGATGAAACGACTAAAGGAGCTACATCCATTAACATTTACTTTTTGTTCCCATAGAAAGTACTCCTGGATCAGTGCTTCTGTGTTCTTTTTGTGTCTCTGCTCTGTTCTCTCAAACCCCCAGTCGGTCGTGGCAGATGGCCGGTCACACTGAGCCTGGTTCTGGTTCTGCTGGAGGTTTCTTCCTGTTAAAAGGGAGTTTTTCCTCTCCACTGTCGCTACAGGCATGCTCAGTATGAGGGATTGCTGCAAAGTCAACACCAGTGACTGTCCACTGTCTCTACATGCTCATCCAGGAGGAGTGAATGCTGCAAGTCACTGACTGGATGCAATCTGCTGGGTTTCCTTAGATAGAAAACCTTTTTATCCCATTTGAATAAATAACTGAATCTGACTGCACTGTTCAATTGTTAGGATTAATTGGAATGTATGAACCTGACTGTTGTGAAGAACCTTGAGACAACATGTGTTGTGAATTGGTGCTATATAAATAAAACTGAATTCAATTGAATTGTTGTGAATAGAAGATGTTGACCCTGTCTGGCAGGTTAGAGGATTAAATTATCCCTTTTCCACAGACATGTTAAACTCAGGACAAGGTAGAAAAAAAATAAAAAACAGTAGACAAACAAATTGATGATAATATCCGAGGTTTTTTGTTGTTTTTATTGACTTTTTGTGGCAAACACCGAGGACCTGCCACACCTTATGTCAGCGCCTCGGTAGCCATCTTTTGAAGAGACTAGTTTGCAGAGAATAGTTGATTTTCAAGTTCATCTGTAGATTCAGGTTAAGACTAAACTGGAACATTTCTAAGAAGTTGTTACTAGGTATTGCAATCAGATTTTTCAGCTTTCTCTCAAAAAAGACCAAACCGATTTGCAGCCTTTATGGCTCTAAATAACAGAGATACAAAATCCTGCCAATGAACAACAGGTTGTTTCCTTAATTAAACAAGCTGTACACACAGCTACCCTTGAGGATACAAGACATCTAGCCCTTGTAAAGCTGGGGAATATACTACTCCACTCAGTTCACAACTATTTGTACCTCTAAGTGTATGTTAAAATTGCTTCAATGTGATTCATAGAGCAATAAAAATTAAGTGACAGAAATAATCCAGAGTTCAGTTCAATAGCCAGCAGCAGCAGTTGTTGTGAGAGTCAGTAATTCAGTCTAGATAAGACTGACAATTGGTTTTAAGGTGCTAAATGACACATAAAGTCTCACCCTGAGGACACATCACAGGTTTCACTGCTGGCGCTTTAAACAGTAAATAAGAGTGAGCTCTCTATAGATGATCTGGATATTGTGACCCATTCTGGCAGCCGACTTTATGGAAGAATCATCTTTCTATTCCTTCCCCACACTTGCCATAATGTCTGCAAGGAAGATTTTAAAGGTACGGTTAACAGATGTGCACTATGCTCCTCAGAGACTTCCTGAAATTTAAGTGACAGGTTCACTGACTTGTCACACCAGGGGGGTTCGCAGCACTGCCTCTGCTTGTCCGTTTACATATGCTGCCATTGTAAAAAGAAATCTCAGCTTTGTCAACACAACAGATCTTATTTTGAAAGCACAGAGTATAGTCCAGGAAGGGTGCTCAAGTGCTAAATGTCAGGATTGACATGCACAGAAATGTTAAACCATTGTGAAGAAATGTTAAACCATTGTGAAGAAATGTTATACCATTGTGAAGCAAAGACAAATATTTTCATGGTGCTTTTTGTTGCAAGGCAGCTGTCACTTCCTGTCATGAAGATTAGAAAATGTTATACATGTATCAGACTGTGGTATAAACTATATTTATATAAGATCTACAAATAAATAACCAATAAAAGAGAATTAGGCCACGGTCTACATGATCATTTTTTTTTCAACTTACTATTTTAGTATTAAAACCAGAACTTATTTTGTTATTTTTGTTTGGTTATATCATCAAAAATGCTTGTGAATGTCTGACTGAGCATATGCTTCTATGTATCGATCTGTTACCGCACCCGATTGTTCTTGAAGGGTGGCCTGGGGGGCTGGTGCCTATCACCGTCCTGGAAAAATCACCAGTCCATCACAGTGAGCATATGCTGTGCCATGGAAAAGTGTTTACTCTTTCATAAATGTCTATTTTATTGCCGTTGGTCCTACTTCAGTATTTCAAATCATCAAACATTTTTTAACATCTGTCAAAGACAACCAGAGTAAATAGGAAAAGCAGTTTTATGATTATTTCATTCATTAAGGGAAAATAGTGATCCCACCCTCCTTGTTAAATTATAAATTAAGCATTATTAACCACATTTTTGGTTTCAATTTCTTTAGCCTCACCTGATTACTGCCTGACTTGCAGAAGCATGAAATCACACTAAATAGAACATGTCTGACAACAAAGCCACAGCTGAAGCTCTGGATGCCTAACTTGCCTCAGTTAAGGTCAGAGTTCATGATTCAACGAGTGACTGGGCAAAAATTGCTTCAATGGGAGAGTTCCAAGACCAAAACCACTGCTGACCAAAAAGAACAATAGGGCCATGTGACATTTTCTAAAAACATCATGATGATCTCCAACAGAAAATATTCTGTGAACTGACGAGACAAAAATGGGACTTTGTGGAAGGTGCGCGTCCCATTACCTCTGGTGTAAAACTAATACAGCGATTCAGATAAATAAGAACATACGGACAGTCAAATATGATAGTTTTAGTATGATGGTCTAGTGCTGCTTATCTGCTTTACCACCTGGGGGACTTACCGTAAGTGACAGAACTATGAACTGTGCTCTCAAGCAGAAGATCCGGAAAGAAAGTGTCTGACCATCAGCTTGCGTCCTTAAGCCTAAACCCACTTCAATCAATCAATCAATCAATCAATCAATTCTTCCATCCATCCATCAATCAGACAAACTGATTTATAGAGCACTTTTCATACAGACAAGTATGACACAAAGAACTTTACCCAGGTTAAAAACAAGGGAGAGACATTTAACCACTAGTGACACATCAATTTATTGATCAAAATGATGAAATCAAGCAGCCAGGCAGGTAAAAAAAATATATATTATTATAATTATTGGTAGTGAAACAATTCGGAAATAATAGTAGGAGAAATTAATCAATAGTGAAGAATCAACTTTAATAGCAATAAAATAATATAAAAAGCTGCTAAAACGGAAGTAAAATAATAAACAATCATCAAAATAATAAACTGCATCATTAACCTAAATGTATGTACAAGGCTTATGTACAACACCTAAAGGTATGTAAATTACTTGATTTGCTGGATCAACTAAAATAGCGCCCAAAGGCATAAAATAAATGGAGCCACAGTGTCACGAGACTGCGACAGTGAAAACAGGGATTGAAGGTCACCAGAGGAAAACCTCAAACACAGTTCATGAATTTTCAGTCCAGCTTCTAAGATGCTGTCTTAAGGATTGGTTGTATTAACTTTGTCACATACAGCTTTTTAATTTTCGCTTCATTATTGTTTAACAAATAATGACAGAGAATCAGCTTTCTTGCCAAGTTTGTACAGAGAAACAAGGAAACAAGGAATTTGACTTCAGTGCACTTTGCTCTCAGTAAAGATTTATTTATTATTATTATATATATATATATATATATATATATACATATATATATATATGTATATATAGACATAGAAAACATATTTTTTTAGGTGTACATATATACACAAGTGGGGGCTGCACGGTGGCGCCGTTGGTAGCATTGTTGCCTTGCAGCAAGAAGGTCCTGGGTTCAAATCCCAGCCTGGGGTCTTTCTGCATGGAGTTTGCATGTTCTCCTCCGTGCATGTGTGGGTTCTCACCGGGTACTCCGGCTTCCTCCCACAGTCCAAAGACATGCCTGTTAGGTTAATTGGTAACTCTAAATTGCCCTTAGGTGTGTGAATGAGTGTGTGCATGGTTGTTTGTGTGTTGCCCTGCGAAGGACTGGCGACCTGTCCAGGGTGTACACTATATACACAAGTGATTTTACAATAGAATATAATGTGAGATCAGTCCAAGTATGGCATTGTTCT
Organism: Girardinichthys multiradiatus; assembly: GCF_021462225.1. Taxonomy (NCBI): domain Eukaryota; kingdom Metazoa; phylum Chordata; class Actinopteri; order Cyprinodontiformes; family Goodeidae; genus Girardinichthys; species Girardinichthys multiradiatus. The sequence continues at coordinate 3,163,227 of NC_061806.1, read as the reverse complement.
GGGACTCTGACTGTCAAGTGTTCACCAGAGAATCAGCCTGGGGTAAAAAACTGTCTCTGTGGCGGCTGGCTTTAGCAGACAGCGCTCTGTAGCACCACCTGAAGGTAAAAGCCTTAACAGTTTGTGTACAAGATGTGTGGGGTCTGCAGATATTTTAGCCACCCTTTTCCTGACCCTAGACCGGGATGGAGGGAAGGTCACCACTTTTCTGTTATCTTTGAAAGTATCATTTCCATGAACTCTACTAGCCAAAGAGATATTTTAAGAAAATGCTTTTGATGGACAGTACAAATGAAACCTTTAACCAAGTTTACTCATCCATTTTATCTATATTAGCTGGTAGATAACCTTCATTCAAAAATTTCAGACCTAAATGATTCTATTGCTCCCATTAAAGTAAAGGTTCCACTCTACCAGGGCCTGCAAGGACTTTGCTAATTTCTTTACGGAGAATACTCAGAGAATTAGAAAAGTAGTCTGTACATCAATATCAAGTCCAGTACCAGCGATGTGTCCGATCAAAAATAATTTGAACAAAATGACACAATTCTACCAAATCATCTAGGCTTAGAATAAATTATAGATCAACTAAGCTCCTCCACCTGCTCTCAATATTTACCCAAAACTTTCTTTAGGAACGTATTGCCTGTCATAGCGTCTGATAAGATTCAATCAAGATGGCGCCGACGATGGCAGCCTCGGAGCTTCGCTCTCTCTTTGTTTTTGTATTTTGTGAGTTTTTATGTTTTTCGAGCCACAGTTGTGTGGTCTCGGGCCACAATCCTGTGGTCTCATTCAGTAGAGAGGATCTTCTCAACATCAGAGAGTCCTCTCTTGGGATTTTTTCACCATCTTTCATCGATCCGAAGTTCACTGAGCTCCTGGCAAGCGGAGCTGCGGCGCTATACGGGATACTGCGCCGAAAGCGTCGGAGGGGAAAGCGTGCTGGCGCGCTGGTAAAACTCCGCAAAAGAGGACTCCACACACCACTGCCTTCAATCCACCTGGCAAATGTCCGCTCTCTAAGCAACAAGATGGACGAGCTGCTTCTTCTCACCGGTAAAACACGGACCTCCGCGGATCAGCGGTTCTCTGCTTTACCGAGACATGGCTGAGTGAAAACATCCCGGACCGAGCACTGCTGTTGCCGGACTTCCAGTTGATCAGAGCGGATCGCAGCGCGGAGCTATCGGGGAAGAAGCGAGGTGGCGAAATCTGCTTTTATATAAATGAAAGTTGGTGCAAAGACATAAAAGTGCTGGGGAAAACATGTAGCCCGGATCTGGAGTCATTTTCCATAATCTGTAAACCGTTTTATTCACCGAGAGAGTTTTCCTTGTTTATAATAATTGGCTCATATTTTCCACCGCATGGCTGCACTTCTGCCGTGGAAAAACATCTTGCTGAGCTGATTACAGACGTGGAGAAAAAATACACGAACTCTTTCATCACAATACCGAGAGATTTTAACAGAGCAAACTTCTCCACTGAACTCCCCAAATACAGACAGCATATTAAGTGTCCCACCAGAGACAAAAACACACTGGACCATTGTTACACAGCTTTAAAGGACTCATATCATGCTGTTACCAGGGCTGCTCTGGGTTTTTCAGATCATTATCTAATCCACCTCATCCCAACCTACAGACAGAGACTAAGAGCTTCCAAACCCAAGGTTCACACTGTTAAGAAGTGGACTGAGGAATCAAAGCAGACGCTACAGGCCTGCTTTGAATGCACAGACTGGTCTGTTTTTGAAACTTCAGCCACTGACCTAAACCAACTAACTGATGTGGTGACATCATACATCAGTTTCTGTGAGGACATGTGTGTGCAGACCAAGACCTTCTGCACCTTTGGGAACAACAAGCCATGGTTTACTCCACACCTCAGGAATCTGCGCAGGGACAAGGAAGAAACTCACAGCAGTGGAGATTGGGCGCGGTACAGGCAGGCCAGGAACAAACTAACAAAGGAGATCAAAGCAGCCAAGAGAGGCTACAGTGAGAAGCTGAAGAACAACCTTTCTACTGGTGACGCTTCAGCTGTATGGACTGGTCTGAGAAACCTGACTGCCTACAAGAGCCCCTCCACCCATCCTGAACAGAGTCCTCGACTGGCCAACCGTCTGAATGGCTTCTACTGCAGACATGACAAGAAGCCATTCACACCTCAAATCATCTCCTCTACATCCCATTCAGGAACAAATTTGACCCGTAAAGCAACCAACCCCCTACCTTCAGATCCTCTGCCTACACTAAAGATCTCCGAGGAAGAGGTAAACAGGCTCTTTCAGCGCATGAAAACAAAGAAAGCAGGAGGACCTGATAATGTCTCCCCATCATGTCTGAAGGTCTGCGCACATCAACTTGCTCCGATCTTCACAAGGATCTTCAACAAGTCACTGGAGAAATGTGAGGTCCCCTCCTGCCTCAAACGATCCACCATCATCCCGGTTCCCAAGAAACCCACCATCGTAGGATTAAATGACTACAGGCCTGTAGCCCTGACGTCTGTGGTCATGAAATCCTTTGAGCGGATGGTGTTGAAGCACCTGAAAGACATCACAGGCCCCCTGCTGGACCCCCTGCTGTTTGCTTACTGAGCAAACAGGTCAGCAGATGATGCTGTTAACTTAGGTCTACACTTCATCCTGCAACACCTCGACCACCCAGGGACGTACGCCAGGATCCTGTTTGTAGACTTCAGCTCGGCCTTCAACACCATCATACCAGACATCCTCTACCAGAAGCTCACCCAGCTCAACATCCCAGCCTCCACCTGTCAGTGGATCGACAGCTTCCTGACGGACCGACAGCAGCAGGTGAGACTGGGGAGCATCTTCTCCCGACCAGATCAATAAGTACTGGTGCCCCCCAGGGGTGTGTTCTATCCCCACTCCTCTTCTCCCTGTACACAAATGACTGCACCTCATCGGACTTGTCCGTGAAACTCCTGAAGTTTGCAGACGACACCACTGTCATTGGTCTGATCCAGGATGGTGATGAGTCTGCATACAGACAGCAGGTGGATCGGCTGGTACACTGGTGCGGTCAGAACTACCTTGAACTGAACCCACTCAAGACTGTGGAAATGGTGGTGGACTTTCGGAGAACACCACCCCCATTCACCCCCCTCACCATCCTCAACAACACTGTATCGGCCGTGGACCACTTCAGGTTCCTAGGAATCACCATCTCTGAGGACCTGAGATGGTGTTCACACATAGACACTGTTCGAAAGAAGGCCCAGCAGAGACTGTACTTCCTGAGTCAACTCAAGAAGTTTAACCTTCCAAAGGAGCTGCTGGTCATCTTCTACACTGCCATCATTCAATCTGTCCTGTCTTCATTCATCTAGGTGTGGTTTGGCTCATCCACAAAACAGGACAGGTCCAGACTGCAACGAATAATCAGGACTGCAGAGAGAATCATCAGGGCTGACCTTCCCTCCATCCAGGACTTATACAGGTCTAGGGTCAGGAAAAGAGCTGCCAAAATCTCTGCAGACCCAACACACCCTGCACATAAACTGTTTAGAGTTTTATTTTCAGGCCGCTGCTACAGAGCACTGTTCACTAAAACCAGCCGCCACAGAGACAGTTTCTTCCCCCAGGCTGTTTCTCTGATGAACATTCAATATAGTACAAAACAACAGCATACAGATGTTGCAAATGCACCTTTTATTAGATAAGTGTATATTGTACATTGTAAATTGTAAATTTGTATATTCTGTAATGCAAAAACAGAACAAAAGAGCAAAGTGTACCGGAGTCAAATTCCTTGTTTGTATGTACGAACTTGGCAATAAAGCTGATTCTGATTCTGAAATAATAAACTCATCCTTTTTGTCAGGTGTTGGTATTATTGGACCTCAGCATAGCTGTTGATCATGGTATATCACTTGAGCGACTGGAGAACTGGGTCTTTCTGGTACAGGACTTAACTGGTTTAAGTCTTACTTGAAGGACAGGGACTTTTTTGGCTCAAGAGGTACCTTTACATCAGAGATGACAGAAATTACATATGGGGTTCCCTAAGGCTTCAACTTCAGACCCCTCCTATTTAATATCTACATGTTTCCCCTTGCTCAGATCATAACAAACAACAAGATATGTCACCAAAACTACACCGATGACAAACAGCACTACATTACAGTGTAACCTGGTGACTACTAACCTTTTCAAGCAATGGGTAGATGCATAGAACAAGCCAATGCGTGAATGTGTCAACATTTTCTTCAGCTGAATAAAAACAAAATTTAATTTGTTTTTGAATCAAAGAAGGAGCGATCAAGAGTCAGCACACAGCTTCAGATATTATAGCTAGGAACCAATGATCAAGCCAGAAATCAGGGTATAGTGATGGACTCAGACCTGAACCTCCAGTGGCACATAATGAAAATCATTAAGTTCTATCACCTGAAAAAAATTCCAGGATTAAGGGACTAATGTCCGTAGCAGGATCTTGAAAAACTCATACAGTGTCTTAACAGGTCTATCTAAATAGTCAATCCAGAATGCTGCTGCCCACGTCCTCACTAAAACTGAGAAATTAGAGCACATCACCCCAGTTCTAAAGTCCCTACATGGTCTCCTTGTATCTCAGAGAACAGACTTTAAAATACTTCTATTAGTCTATAAATCACTGAATGGCTTACCACCAAAATACATTAAAGGTTTATTGCTGTTGTACCAACTTCCAGACCACTTTGGTCGTCTGGTTCTAGTCTACTCTGCATGTCCAGAATCAGAAAGAAAAAATTGAGAAGCAGCATTCAGTTCATATGCTCCACTGACCAGGAACAAACTTCCAGAAAACTGCAAAATGTTGAATCCCTGAGTTCTTTTAAATCAAGATTAAAAACCCATTTGTTTAGAGTTGCCTTTGACTGTTCTATTTAAACTATTAACTGAAACATCATTCATTTAGTCTATTGTCCAACTTCTTTTCCTTTATTATGCCAACGCTATGTAATTTTTATGTTTTCTTTTCCTATGTTTTCATCATGTAAACCACTTGGAATTGTCTTGTGGCTGATATGTGCTATATAAATAAACTTGCTGTGCCTTACCTAGGTTGTCCCTAAATTATTCCTATATATGACCCACAACAGCTCCATTGGAATCACATAAAATAATAAAAAGCTGCTTTACTTTTCATTGCTCTTATAATCTGCTAGTCACATCCACATTTTACAATCTATGGTTATGAGTATGCACCAAGAGGATGGCATTTAATCTAATCCCTCCAACTTTTTAACAAATGCCTAATACTCAAGAGTTCAAATCTCAGGCTTTTCCTGCCCTCCAAAAAATTAATATTAATTTAAAGCAAACAAAATAATGCTCATTGAATTTAACTGGTGACTTGCCATCAAATGTCACTAGTCAACACACATACATGCAGTGCACACACACACACACACAGAAAAAAAATGTTTCAAAGGTTTTAGAATGCCTTTCTCATTTAAAACAAAACAGTGAATGAACACATATGGAATTATGTAGCTAACAATAAATTGTAAAAGAACTTTAAATATGTTTTTTATTTCAGAATCCTTAAAGTAGCCGCCCTTTGCTATGATGACTAAAATATTAATCCTTTGGCCATCTCTTAATGCACCTCTGGAAAGATCTTTCAAGACTCTTTGGAAAAAGATTTCACGAGACCACCTCATGAAGCTCATGGAGAGAATGCCAGTTATCAGAGCAAAGGGTGGCTATTTGGAAGAATCTAAAATATAAAAATGTTTAGAGTGATTTCACACTTTTTGTTTACTATATAATTCCATGTGTGTTCAATTATAGTTTTGTTGCCTTTGGTGAGAATCTACAACTTAAATAGGCGTGAAAATAAAGACACCCATTAAGCGAAAAGGTAATTTCCATTCATGTTTCATAGGGGCTACATCTAAAGAAAGATACTTTCAAGATGTGTTCTTAGCAACCATATGAGAACTCAGTATTTACTTCTATTTATTTTAGTAACTCTTGTCCTCCTAGGATTCTTGTATGTGCACACCGATCTCAAATGTCAGAATTTTGTGAATCAAAGTGTCGGAAGTGCAGCAGGCTGGCTAAAGGCCCTGCAAGCACAAACCCAGCTATGATAAATGAAACGTTAGTGGATACAAATCGAATTATTCAGACTTAGAGGCCTTTGGGCTGGATGGGGAAAATATCATTGGTTTGGGTTCCTGTGGCTATTCTTTATGCTGCGACAACAACAGCAGCAAAGGCAAACTGGAGGTCACCATCTATTATCCATTGCAACATGGAATCAATTTTACTTAACATTTGTGTGTGTGAGCAAGAGAGAAACCTGAAGAGTGATGGGGATGACATAAAGAGTTGGTTTCAATGTGAAGTTGATCAATGCACTGCATTACATTTGCCGGACTATGTGCGAGTGGTGAAAATAGAAAAAACAACTGCAAGGTCAAAAGAGCTCACAAAGCTACCCTACACACACAGCTTTACACAGTTCAACACATGCACACACTGTAATGCACACTGCTGCAATAAAACAGATACAGGGGTTGGACAATGAAACTGAAACACCTGGTTTTAGACCACAATAATTTATTAGTATGGTGTAGGGCCTCCTTTTGCGGCCAATACAGCGTCAATTCGTCTTGGGAATGACATATACAAGTCCTGCACAGTGGTCAGAGGGATTTTAAGCCATTCTTCTTGCAGGATAGTGGCCAGGTCACTACGTGATACTGGTGGAGGAAAACGTTTCCTGACTCGCTCCTCCAAAACACCCCAAAGTGGCTCAATAATATTTAGATCTGGTGACTGTGCAGGCCATGGGAGATGTTCAACTTCACTTTCATGTTCATCAAACCAATCTTTCACCAGTCTTGCTGTGTGTATTGGTGCATTGTCATCCTGATACACAGCACCGCCTTCAGGATACAATGTTTGAACCATTGGATGCACGTGGTCCTCAAGAATGGTTCGGTAGTCCTTGGCAGTGATGCGCCCATCTAGCACAAGTATTGGGCCAAGGGAATGCCATGATATGGCAGCCCAAACCATCACCGATCCACCCCCCATGCTTCACTCTGGGCATGCAACAGTCTGGGTCGTACGCTTCTTTGGGATTTCTCCACACCGTAACTCTCCCGGATGTGGGGAAAACAGTAAAGGTGGACTCATCAGAGAACAATACATGTTTCACATTGTCCACAGCCCAAGATTTGCGCTCCTTGCACCATTGAAACCGACGTTTGGCATTGGCCTGAGTGACCAAAGGTATGGCTATAGCAGCCCGGCCGTGTATATTGACCCTGTGGACTCCTGACAGACAGTTCTGGTGGAAACAGGAGAGTTGAGGTGCACATTTAATTCTGCCGTGATTTGGGCAGCCGTGGTTTTATGTTTTTTTGGATACAATCCGGGTTAGCACCTGAACATCCCTTTCAGACAGCTTCCTCTTGCGTCCACAGTTAATCCTGTTGGATGTGGTTCGTCCTTCTTGGTGGTATGCTGACATTACCCTGGATACCGTGGCTCTTGATACATCACAAAGACTTGCTGTATTGGTCAGAGATGCGCCAGCAAGAAGTGCACCAACAATTAGTCCTCTTTTGAACTCTGGTATGTCACCCATAATGTGTGCATTTCAATATTTTGAGAAAAACTGTGCTCTTACCCTGCTAATTGAACCTTCACACTCTGCTCTTACTGGTGCAATGTGCAATCAATGAAGACTGGCTACCAGGCTGGTCCAATTTGGCCATGAAACCTCCCACACTAAAATGACAGGTGTTTCAGTTTCATTGTCCAACCCCTGTATATCCTCAACAGTAGTGCTAGACTGCTCCACAGAACTCTACAGCAATGCCATCTATGTATTTTTGTTTTTTACAAAATAGGCTACTTCATGTTCTTTTTACAAGTACATAACAGCTTCTCCTTAATTAAAGGGATACAATGCACATTTCTCTAATGTGCATCACAAAGAGGAGTGTGTTCAATATGGGCTGCTCCTCTCTGTTACTGAACTGCAGTTTATTTCTACCAGCCAGAGGTTTGTTAGTTTGAGGCATTAACTCAAACAGAGCCTTAAATCTGATGTGAAACCTCAGAACATCTGTGAAAGCATTCAGATACTGGGCTGGATACCAGTTTAAGTATATGAAAGGAAATGAAAGCAATATATTTAAATGGCTTTCAGCAGTTTTTACTAAGTGTGCATTTCTATTTAGCTCGGCTGAGTACAGGTTTGTAGAGCCACCATTAACTACAAATACAACTCCAAGTCCATTGATGTATTAGCAGCTTTGCACATCTACAGACTGAAACTTTTGCTCATTCTCAGTTGCAAAATAGCTCAAGCTCATTGGATCTGGCTGTATGTTTAGGGTTGTTATCCTGCTGGTAGGTGAACTTCCACCACAGTTTCAGGCTTCCCTGCCACTGCTGAAGAAACATAAAATGATGCACCCACCACCACGTTTAATTTAGACAATTAATTTATATCAGTGTTAGTTTTCTACCACGTTTAGCATTTTGTATATGGGTCACAATACCAATGACCAGAGCGCCTTCCACCTTCTTTGCTGTGTGTACATGGCCTGTGACAAACTGCAAATAGGACATCTTTCTTCTTGCCCCTCTTCTAGGGCCTAATATGGCCTAAAATAAATTTTTTTTTTGGGTTTTTGGAACCACCAAGTCGTTGTGGAACAGGTTGGATGTATTGTCTTGGCTTATTGCCACAATCTTTTGGAACAGTTTATGCTTGACATTTTTTTGTTCAACATCATCCTTGCTGAACCCAAAATGTTGCCAAATAATTGATAGCACATTTTTGGGGGGAATGAGCTGCTCCTCCTTCTCCTCTACCAGCTCTAGTGCCACTGCCGCCTCTTCAATATTTTAAATTTCCTCCATTTTCTCAACCCCACCATCTCCTTCACTTCTTGTTACAAACTGGATGGGGTGGAGTCACTACAGGCTGTACAGGTAGCACAGTATCTTAAAGACACATGAGCATAGCCTCCCTATACACAGCTAATCATCTAAAAAAGTAAAAACAACTTTTCTTTTAATTTTTTTAAAACACCTAAGATATCGACATGGGCAAAATGACGTCGGTCATTGTCATAAATTTCGGTGTTGGTAAATCTTCGGTTTATCGCCCAGGCCTACCCTCTTCCATAATGTATAGATTTGTGGAGTGCACTGCTAATAGTTGTCCATTCAACAGATTTTCCCATTTGAGCTTGGGATCTCTCCAGCTCCTCCAGAGTTACCATGATCCTGTTGGCTGCTTCTCTGATGATTGCTCTCCTTGGCTAGCCTGTCAGTTTAGGTGAATGTCCATGTCCTAGTAGGTGTGCAGTTGTTCCATCTTCTTTCCATGTTCAGATGATGGATTGAAAAGAGGTCTGTGAGATGTTCAAAGTTTAGGATATTGTTTTAGAACCTAACCTGAGCTGTCTGCTGTGTTCTTTGGTCTTCATGTTAAAGAGTCAAAATTTTCTTTTTCATTGTCCCTATATGCAAGCTCATTATGAGGGAATTCTGCAGATCAGTGACATAATGCAATCTGCTGGGTTTTCATAAACAGAAGACTTTTTACCAATTAAAATAATGAACTTAACTTCATTGCATTAATAACTAGGATCAAAATGAAATGTGTGTAACTGACATTGCCTTGAGATGATGTTTGTTTTAAATTAGCATTGTGTAAATAAACTGAATTTAATTAACTGCTTGGGGAGTGATATGTCCCGGGTCACGGGTCTCTGGGTCCATGGCTGGATCTGCTCGGGCGTAGACGGCTGCCGGCAGGGCCTGTGGGCTCGTCGCTTCAGCTCCCTGGGTCTTCTCACTGTGGCTGCTGGGTGGTACCCCTGGGACTCTCCCCCGTTCTACTCTTGGGGGGGTTGCGGTAGTCCCGGCAGTGGTTCTCCTGGGGTTGTTGTGCTCTGGGGGGCCTTTGGATGTCTGTGGCTTGGATCTCCTCCGCATCTGTCCTGGGTCTAGGGGGGCAGGTCTGTGGCTCCTCACACTCAGACTCGCTATTGCATATTTTTATGGAGAAACCTTGTATACACAAGCGTGCTTACACTGAGACCCACAGGTGTTTAGATTCAGGTGTTAACAGATACACAAATGTTCTATATTGAGCCGCTTTTACCACTAAATGCATCAATAAGTACCGTGCACTTTTTGGTGTGCTTTCTCTGCACTGCCCTGTTCTTCTGTTGCTGTTATTTCAGTTCATTCATGTTGATTGGATTCATCATTCCTTCTTGTGTTTAGACTACTTTTTTGGATTCCTGCGTTAGATGTTTTTAGTTTGTATTTCCTTGTAGATCTAGTTCCTCCCTGTTTATGTTCGTTAGGTAATCCCTTTGTTTACTTATTCTTATATTCTCTGGTTATTTGTGCTAATTAGCCTCCCTCTTCCAGTTGCTTGCTTTCTCTTTCTCACCAGTTGCTCCTGATTTCCCCTGATTAGCTCCCATTGTTCATTGGATTTTTCTCCACCCTACCTCAGTATTTATACTTAAGTATTTATTCTTCATTGCTCTCCACTGGTTCCTCCTGTTTGCTACCTGTGGCAACCCGTTGATTACCTACTCCATATCTCTGTGTGCTTACCTTACCTGTAGTCTACCACTGACAGTGGTAGACAGTGTAACCACAGCTGCCATACACAGGTGCCACCAAGCCCTCTGACCACCATCAGCAGGCAAGGCAGGTGAAGTGTCTTGCCCAAGGATACAACGACTGAGAAAGACAGAGTGGGGATTCGAACCGACAACCCACCGGTTACAGTACGAACCCCTACCACTGCCGCCATCGCCCAATTATAACAATGTATTAAACAGCTTTGGGTTTTGTGTCACTGTCAGCCTTCTATAAATGAATTTTATCTGGAATTTTTCTAGGAGTGAAAACTAAAAAAATCCTAAATATGGAGTAGATAGGAGGGGGAAGAAGGAAAGAACAGAACATGGAAGGAGACAGAGAATGCAGTATCAGTCACTGTCAGGGTTGGTGGTAGACCCACTGGCAGAGCAAAGCCGAGGAGCATGGCGGGGATAGTTGTTCTTTTAATGAATAGCTGAACAAGACTTACAGGCAGGGTTCAGAACAGGAACAAAGTAGTCATCAGCAGACTTGGCTCGATTGGCAGATCATAGGGCAAACAAACAAAGAACAGACTGGGTAACAAACAGGGTAAAGTCTGTGGAAGCTACAAGAGGAACTAGCAAGGAATAATACACATGAACAAGCTTATATACAGAGGGAGGTGGAGTACGAACTAATGAGAAGTGGAGACAGGTAATCAACTGAACAGTGAACAGGTGTGAGGACCAGTTGCAGGGAACTGAGGGAGATAATATTGCTATGGCTACAGGTGCAGGGGAACACAGAGACATGGGTGAAACTAGACTAAAGACACTCAGGGAAACAGATCTAAGGAAAAGTATAAGCATAAATACAAGAATCAAAATACTTTGCAATCCTGCAGGTGGTCACACATATTTTAAAGTCTGTATGTCAGAACAAAGCCAAAGGTTCATATACCCTAGTTATGTCTAAAGTGCAGCCTGGGGGCATTTGTGACCCTTAGGTGTTTGCGTGGCTCACGATCTAAGTGCAAGGAACAGTTTGGAACAACAAAAAGTATTTCTTTTCATTATCCATGCTTTTATCAATCTCACTTTCATGGTCTATTAAACAGGACTACACATACCCAGCAACATTTACTCAACAGCAGAATTGGGGGTTATTTATTCATTATTTTGGCTAAATACAGCAAGAGACTTGATATGTTTTGTTGTCGAGGTTTTTTTAGACCAAGAAAATAGAACACATTGGACATAAAAACTTTTGATATTGCATGTCTTTCTGTTAATAAACCAGCTGTCATATAGTGAAGTTCACAGACGACACAGCAGTAGTGGGATGAACCACTAATAATGATGAGTTCAAATACAGAGGAGGTGGAACACCTAGTGCAGTGTTGCAGAGAAAACAATCAATGCATCAATGTAAAGAAGACTAAGGAGATGGTGGTGGATTTCAGAAGGGACAAGCGCCCTCTCCCTCCCCTGCACATTGGAGAAGCAGCTGTGGTAGTGGTCCCCAGTTATAGGTTCCTGGCTGTGCACATATCCAATGACCTCAACTGGAGTGCCATTGATTCATGTCTAGTTAGGAATATTCATCAGCATCTCTACTTCCTCAAGCAACTGAGGAATGCTGGACTTCGGGGCTCAGTCCTTAAGGAACTTCTACCACTGTGTGGCAGAGAGCCTCATCTGCACCTGTGTCACCGTATGGCACAGGTGCTGCACTCCTACTGACAGAAAAGCTCTGCAGAGGGTGGTAAAGCCTGCACAGAGGACTGTGGGGAGCAGTCTTCCCACCACCTCGGAGCTCTTCACATCATAATGCAGGGGGAGGGCCCTCAGCATCATGAAGGACTCCACCCATCCCGCACACAGACTGTTTCAGCCCCTCCCCTCACGCAGGCGGCTGAGGAGCATTCAGAGCAGGACCACCAGGCTCAGAAACAGCTTCTTCCCTGAAGCTGTCAGACTGCTGAACATGAGCCACACTCTGTAGACTCTCTCACTACACACTAACCTGCACTAAACACTTCACCCACCGAAGGTGCAATGTTTCACTCACTTATAGGTGTAATATTAAGGACTCCCTCATGCTTTTCATCTGTATTTGGTACTTTGCAAGGTTGACTTCAGCTTCACTATTTAACTGTATATATTTCTATTTTTTGCTCTTAGTTGCATATATTTTCACTGATTGTTATTTATTGTTAGATTTAGCTTTGTAGGTTATACTTAGTTTTCTTTTTACTTTTTGATCCAGTGGAGCTTCCTGAGTTAGAAAAAATATTTGCTTCATTTAAACCTTCAACTTGTATGCTAGACCCAATGCCAACCAAATAATTTAAGGAAGCGTTCCCTGTGATTACCAGGCTCATTCTAGATTTGATAAATCTATCCTTTGTAAATTGATATGTACAGTGCCTTCCGAAAGTATTCGGCCACCTTGAACTGGTCAAACTTTTGCCACATTTCAGGCTTCAAACATAAAGATATAAAATTCTAATTTTTTGTGAAGAATCAACAAGTGGGACACAATCGTGAAGTGGAATGAAATTCATTGGATGTGTCAAACTTTTTTAACAAATAAAAAACTGAAAAGTGGGTGGGCAATATTATTTGACCCCTTTACTTTCAGTGCAGCAAACTCACTCCAGAAGTTCAGTGACGATCTCTGAATGATCCAATGTTGTCCCAAATGACTGATGATGATAAAAAGAATCCACCTGTGTGTAATCAAGTCTCCGTATAAATGCACCTGCTCTGTGATAGTCTCAGGGTTCTGTTCAAAGCGCAGAGAGCATCATGAAGACCAAGGAACACACCAGGCAGGTCCGAGATACTGTTGTGGAGAAGTTTAAAGCCGGATTTGGATACAAAAAGATTTCCCAAGCTTTAAACATCCCAAGGAGCACTGTGCAAGCAATCATATTGAAATGGAAGGAGTATCAGACCACTGCAAATCTACCAAGACCCGGCCGTCCCTCTAAACTTTCATCTCAAACAAGGAGAAGACTGATCAGAGATGCAGCCAAGAGGCCCATGATCACTCTGGATGAACTGCAGAGATCTACAGCTGAGGTGGGAGAGTCTGTCCATAGGACAACAATCAGTCGTAAACTGCACAAATCTGGCCTTTATGGAAGAGTGGCAAGAAGAAAACCATTTCTCAAAGATATCCATAAAAAGTCTCGTTTAAAGTTTGCCACAAGCCACCTGGGAGACACACCAAACATGTGGAAGAAGGTGCTCTGGTCAGATGAAACCAAAATCGAACTGTTTGGCCACAATGCAAATGATATGTTTGGCGTAAAAACAACACATCTCATCACCCTGAACACACCATCCCCACTGTCAAACATGGTGGTGGCAGCATCATGGTTTGGGCCTGCTTTTTGTCAGCAGGGACAGAGAAGATGGTCAAAATTGATGGGAAGATGGATGGGGCCAAATACAGGACCATTCTGGAAGAAAACCTGTTGGAGTCTGCAAGAGACCTGAGACTGGGACGGAGATTTATTTTCCAACAAGACAATGATCCAAAACATAAAGCCAAATCTACAATGAAATGGTTCACAAATAAACGTATCCAGGTGTTGGAATGGCCAAGTCAAAGTCCAGACCTGAATCCAATCGAGAATCTGTGGAAAGAGCTGAAGACTGCTGTTCACGAACGCTCTCCATCCAACCTCACTGAGCTCGAGCTGTTTTGCAAGGAAGAATGGGCAAGAATTTCAGTCTCTCGATGTGCAAAACTGATAGAGACATACCCCAAGAGACTTGCAGCTGTAATTGCAGCAAAGGGTGGCGCTACAAAGTATTATTGCAAGGGGACCGAATAATATTGCACGCGCCCCACTTTTCAGTTTTTTATTTGTTAAACAAGTTTGACACATCCAATGAATTTCATTCAACTTCACGATTGTGTCCCACTTGTCTTCACAAAAAATTTGAATTTTATATCTTTATGTTTGAAACCTGAAATGTGGCAAGAGGTTGAAAGGTTCAAGGGGGCTGAATACTTTCGCAAGGCACTGTACCACAGACCTTTAGGGAGCTGTAGTTAAACCTTTACTTAAGAAACCTTTGCTTGATCAAGATGATTTACTAAATTAAAGACCTAGGATTTTCTTCTTTCACCTCTGGAACATTGCCAAAATTAGAAATATCCTATCCAGGAGAGACAATGAAAAACTAGTCCATGCATTTGTTACTTCAAGGCTGGACTATTGTAATTCTTTACTATCAGGATGTCCACAAAATACAGTTAAAAGCCTTCAGCTGATTCAAAATGCTGCAGCAAGAGTTCTGATGAAAATTAAAAAGAGAGATCATATTTCTCCTATTTTAGCTTCCCTTCATTGGCTCCCTGTTAAATCCAGAATAGGATTTAAAATTCTCCTCCTCACATATAAAGCCCTTAATGATCTAGCTCCATCATACATCAGAGATCTGATTGGTCCATATGTTCCTAACAGAGCACTTTGTTCTCAGACTGCAGGTTTACTGATGGTTCCTAGAGTCTCTAGAAGTAGAATGGGAGGCAGATCCTTTAGTTATCAGGCTCCTCTCCTGTGGAACCAGCTCCCAGTTTTAGTCCGTGAAGCAGACACCTTGTCTACTTTCATCAAAGTACACTATTAAATGCATATCTGTAAATAGGTTCGTTCATTGGGATTTCTTTGGAAAAGTTACAAACATTGTCATGTATGAAACCACTGTCAGACCTGTTGGACATACAGAGAAGATCAAACTTCGATGAGCAGGCTTAGACTCAGCATAATTTGTGATCTGATTATTAGTCTATTAGTAAAAATATTGTCACTATTTTCATCTGTTCATGAGACAGACTCAGGCGTATTTTACTATCTCCTCCATTTCCTCCATGTTAAAATACAAAATAGTAGCTCCTTTAACACTTTGCAGGGTTGAAGACATTCCACCTGTACTCTTCTTGCTGAGATGGAGCTAATAAACTTGAGAAACGTTTGTCACTTTGGTAAACTTTAATTCTGCAGTGCTAAGCATTCCCTAGAGTAACAAGCAAGGTAACAGTAAAAAGGCAAGGTATCATGGAGGCTTGTAGCTTTACATAGGCATTTGTATGAGTGTGGTGGTTATTTCCAATTTTTGGAGGATTACAATCAGCTGATGCTGGATAAGAACTGGTTTGTCCCTGTGTTGTCCCTAAAACACCACTCCAGCAGGTCCCTTGAAAAGGTTTGGGGGCAGATGTTGAATTCTCAGCATCTTTGCAGAGTTTTTCAGCTGAGGCATCTGCTGCCTCGTAAGCACTTTTATTTTTTTATCACTTGTTGCTACAGTCACTGAGAGCCATCACTTCAATATTTCTAGAATATTGACATGCTGAAAGCTATAGTTTCCCTGAATAGTTACAGCCTATTCATATCTATACTGTGGTTATGCATTTGAGTGAACACATTTTCTAAGTGGCAGATATTTAGCATAAATTAATAAATGTTACCATTGAAATTCCAGTGAAAAATCACATTTTACTTTCTGTTGAGTTTTCTTATTTTTCTCTTGGCAATAGATATATCCATATAGTATATAGATAGATATATATATGTGCAAGCTGAAACCCCCTTTGCAGAGATGGCTGGATGAGGCAGAAACTTTGGAAAATCCTCAGGATATGTACAAGTTTGATATATATAGATATCTATATCTATATATATAGATATATCTATTTATATATATATATATCATTCAGAGAGTTGTCTTTATTTTCATGACTATGAATATTGTAGCTTCACACTGAAGGCATCAAAACTATGAATGAACACATGTGGAATTATATACTGAACAAAAAAGTGGGAAACAACTGAAAATATGTCTTATATTCTAGGTTCTTCAAAGTAGCCACCTTTTACTTTGATTACTGCTACGTACACTCTTGGTATTCTGTTGATGAGCTTCAAGAGCATCATATGTTTTTGTACTAGTCAAATGCAAAGAACATCTACATAAAATAGACAGACTGGGGTTTTCTAAGTTCATGTGAGTAATTAGTTGATTATATAAGTTTTAGTTGTTCATTAAGGCAGCATCTAACTTTCAATAGCAGTAAATTGGCTTTAAGAAGTCATTGCCTGTTTCATGCTGAAATGAGTTACCTCCCTTAATACAGATATTGTCTTTCATTCATGTCTTTGTGCTTAAAAAAATGTAATATCATTTTAAACAGGATGGTCAAGCTCTGGCCAGCAAGTAGCGGCGTCCGCTCTGCAGAAGCTGCTTGTCCTTGACACAGCTGTCCAGGGGATTTTTCCCGACCCTACTGTATACGCCCTTCTTCTTTCTCTGCCCGTTCTTGTCTGATTACTATGATTAAAGGCCACTAGTACCAACAAATTATTTAAAAACCACATTAATAGCAATAACTATTGCAATTCACTAATACAAAAACTTCAGGTCACCGGAGGGTAATTATTAGCATCTCAATCAGATTTGGTAAATTTCCGATCAAGTAATTCAGCCATAGTCAAAAACTGTTTGAGCATTTTGTGCTTTTGTTGTTTTTCATTCTATTTCTTTTTCTATCCCCTGTCACTTGCTCTGCTCTCTCTTTTTAGTCTTACCTCTCTGATACACAAGGAGGCGCTCAGCTGCTTGCAGTGCTTGGCCCCTCCATCCAGCATTACACGGCAGTGTGTCACAAGATTCAACCAAAGTGATGAGGTAAACGTTAATGTGTTTCATTCTATTGAGAAGTGGAAGTGTATAAAATGTGTGACATTTTGTTTTAAGTATCTACTTCCTGGAAGTTAGTCATTTGTCCTTTATAGACATAGCTCCTCTGCTCCTCAGATGGCACTGTTGTGTCTGATTGTAAGTGTTAGCGTTTGGTCAAATAGAGCAAACAACTTTACCAACAATGGTGGGAGTAGAAAAGTATAAACGCATCATTTTGCCAAGATGAATGGCATATTTTCTGTTTTGTGTTTTTATTTTTATATTGTTTAAAAATGTAGGTTCCTTTAATGATTTATTGGGGGGACCAGTCCATGTGGGCTACACTGACGTGAGTCTGGGGTGGAGGTTTCCTTTCAGACAGCTACTTCATGTTGGTTTGTCATAAATCCCAATAAAATAAGTTTTATTACAAGAAATGACTCCTAATGCAAACCATTTGTAGGTAAAAGAGCATGGGCAATTTGTGTTCAAACAATGGATTTTATAAAAATGTTAACAACTCCTATTTTTCTTTGTTTGCTTCCATACCCCATCAATTCTCCTCAATTGTCTTTACGCCTTCTTATCTGACTAATGAGGCATAACAAACACCCTGATGCAATTTTACATAAGGTTCATGGCAATAAATCAGTATGCCTGTTAAGTTCTGTCTTCCACTGAACAAGATATCTTTCATTCATTATTGATGTTGTGTGAGAGGAGGTTTCCCCTAAAGGCACACTAGGATTCCCATAGCCAAACTCAACTTCAAAGGCTTCTCTATAATCGTGTCTTCTCTTTTTCTCACTCCTGTGCTCCCTGACTCTCCACATTACATGCTCCATCTTACTCATTTACTGTTTCCTTCACTATACGTGTTAAATTGTGCCATCACTTGGAGTAGATAATAAGATAGCAGGATTAGCAGGACAATACCTTCTTTTTGGGACGTTTTTTTGTTAAGAGCATCATTTTATAAAACATTTTATAACATATTTTATAAATACATTTGGTTTTCATGGACATAGTGTATTCTATAGCTTACACTGGTTTACCCTTTCCTACCCAAAGCCATGAACCATGCAGCTGAAATATTCAAGTCTGACTTTCAGACTGCTTTCAGGGAGGCACTACAGAAGCCTCCAGACCAGAACAACCGGGTTCAGGAAGAGCTTTATCCCTACTGCAATCTCCTTGCTGAACTCGGGCATTGCCACCTTGGCATCCGGGACCAGGGAGTATTGGGATTCTGGTGCCAAGACGGTGCTGTCCCTAGATGGACTGGGTATTTGGGTGTTGCTCTGGGGTAGCAGTGGGTCTGGCATGGAAATGTCATGGTGTGGTGGGGGGGCTACAGCTGCTGTCATTGAGACAGGGCTGGGACAAGGGCCACTGTGCCCTCTTGTCTGGTCTGCTTCCGCTCCTGGGCCCGTATTCACAAAGAGTCCTCTCAGAGAGCTCATATCTTGGCCTAAAGATTCCTCCCAAGGAGTCTTAGCTTAAGAGTGATTCAGTTCCTTGCTGAGAGCAACTCTGAGCGAGGAGACAACAGAAATTCCTAACTTAGTGAGGAGGTGTGGTTGACACCTTTATCATGTGTGATACTGTCTTCTAAGAGCTGTGATAGGCTGTTAAAAGAAACAACAAAAACAAATGCGCTCCTTTATACTGTATATACACATATGTTTATATATATATATATATATATATATATATATATATATTTATATATTTATATATTTCAACCTGAAAAGACTCACAAATGAGAGAAAGAGAGATGGCAATTAGAGGAGTTTATTAGCTGAGGTTAGTTTTCTTTTGGCACTCGGACCCCGGTGGAAGACATGGATGCTGATAATGACTTGAGCTTGAATGAACATCTTAGGGTTAGAATTAGAGAAGTCTTCCCCCCTGGATCCTGATACTGGTTGGTGGAGTGGAGGCCTAAGGAGATAAGGGAGTTGGAAGGAGCTTGAAGCCTGATGGTGGAGATGGGGTGGAGGAGGGTCACAGCTCAGCTGAAGAGCAGGAAATTCTGCGTATGAAGGTCCTTTAAGTGAAGCCTTGAGGGATGATTGGCTGAAGAGGAATGCGGACCAGAAGCTGATAGGTTGGAGCGGAGAATGTAGTGGAGTAGTTAGACGGGGCCAGACGTAGAGCTGAGTCTTCCAAGTTGAATTTTCATCTAAACTCCATATATATCACCTGTCAGCATTTAATGTAATCTCCTTGTATAAAGAGGTTTGATATGGTAAAAGGACCAAAACAAAAAAAGAAAAAAAGGTGGAGAAAACCGAACTGAATAGAGCACTAGAACCAGCTGGTGGAGGAGAAGAGAGGAGTGTTGTAAGGTAGATTTGGTCCTGGGATCACGTTGCAAACTAACAGGCATTCCGGAGCAGATCAATGCTTTGTTCCCTCTGCTTTTAGCACAAGCCTGGAATGTGAACAGCTCTGGTACCTGCTGCAATCAGAAGCTAAAGAGAAGATTGCAGCACACCAGAGAACTTCTCCACAGACGGGGAGCGTTGGAGATGACCATTTAGGCTTAGGTTGCTGACATCATCATGTACAATACAGCAAATACATCTCGATTTAGATAGTGCTCAGATTATTGTACTTTGTCTTCTCTAGAACCAATTTATGTATGTATATTTTTTCGAGTTTTTTCAAATTTTCTTTTTTGAAAGCATTTTGCAGTCTGTAAATATGTAAATAATTCTTTACTATATTGTTTGTAATTTAGCTCGCTTTTATTCATGGTCATTTATTATAGTTTCTATTATTTTTTTTTATCCTTCCTAACATTACCTTACTAGAAGTGCACCTTTAACCTGTCCTGCTGCTGAAACAATTTTATTTGGCCCTAGGGGGATGAAGATAATCTTATCTCTATATTAATAATTGTATGCTTGTTATTGACGTTTATTTACCCGACTGTTTAGAGGGGATCCCTGCGCGATCGACATGGCAGTGTCACTGATGTTTATTGTTTGGAGAGTATGTCTTCTTTCTCTCTGTCTTTCCGACTTCTTCCCTGCTTAAGACACTCTTAGGCTCACTAAAAGTCCTCCTCACTACTCTTAACATTTGTTCACTTTAGGATCTCTCTTAAGATGTAAGGTAACTTTTATCTTACCGAGGGAAAATTCTAAGAAAAATCTTAGAATTCAAGTAACCCTAAGGTTTTTCTTAGAGTGACGTGACTAGGAGCTACTTTTAGTCTTAGGATTCTTTGTGAATATGGGCCCTGGCTAGTGTGTGCAGATCTGGGACTGGGTCCACAGGCGGCCTGGGGCCTGCTGTGGCTCCCGTTAGTGTGCCTACCTGTTTTGAATTCTTGATTCTTTTCCAAACTTTCCTAAAATCAAGACAAGTATTCCAGATTATTAATGACAAAACTTTATTTACTTTCCAAAGAGAGAAATGCTTTTTGATAAAATTAAATTTTTATCTGCTAAATATAATCTAAAACATAATCTGAACTGATTTAAAAACTAGCTGAGAGTTTATCAGTTTAGCTGTGTTTCTTTCCTTGATGAAGCCATTAAAGGAGCGACTGCTGCCATCAACTCTTACTGTTTCTTTAATATAGAAAGTACTCCTGAATCAGTACTTCTGTGTGTCTTTTCTGTGTTTGGCAGATGGTCCTTCACACTGAGCATGGTTCTAGTTCTGCTCACTGTATTGACAATCTTAGGTACCTTAACAACGAGCTAAATTTACAATGCATTGACAGTTTACATCTGAGTTATATTCAGATGTTCTCTTGTGTTCTTGCTAAGGGAATGTTTAATATTTCTGGAATGGGTTATGTGGTTCACAGCAGGATACAGTGAGCATATAAAAACACCAGTTTTGCTTCCTGAAAAAAATTAAAATTACTCGTTATTACTTTTTTAATTATTACCCACTGAGCCTCGATATTGTTTCTGTTGTTGCTTATTAAATTGCTATAGTATTCTTTTTTTTACGTGTCCTTAAGAAAAATTTTAAATGTATCTATTATATATGTATTCACCTTGGCAAAATATAACCAACATTTTCAAAGGAAGATTGAACCAAATCCTGTTTCTGTTGCTGAGAACAAACAAGAAAATACACACACTGTCATAAAGTGGGTTTTTGATGGACCAAAATGCAGGGAACAACTACTGAAGCTCGAGGTTTTCAGGTAAGATGAGTCTTTCTTATCCATGGCAGGACACAGACAGGGTAGCCAACACATGGGATCGCGCATACACATAACATAAGGAACAAGCGGGGGACAACAGAAACAAACTGGCTTAAATAGAAACCTGAACAGCAGGGAGAACCAAAGACAAATGTGACAAGAGAATCAGGCGAAAACACAGAGCAGGTGTGGGCTTGGGGTGCAGGGAGACAAAAAACAAAGGACTAGACCAGGTAATATAACAAAAACACAAGCAGGTATGACACAGCCCCTCCCTTTAAGGGCGGATCCCAGACACCATAAAACAAAAGGCGGTCAGCAGGCCAACGGCGTAGGGGCAGGCGATCAGCAGGCCGGCAACATAGGGGCAGCCAATCAGCAGGCCGGCGACGTAGGGGCTGATGATCTGACGGCCGGCGGCGGGACCAGGAGAACCCAGGGTGGAGCTCAGAGACGTGGTGCGGAGACCGCTGGAATCCAGGTGAATGGTGCAGAGACTGCTGGAACCTTCGGCGAGGCTGTGGAGATCTGCAGCAGAACCGCCGAAGCACAGCCGGAGGAGAGGGTGCGTCCTCGCACCCCTCAGGGGCAGGAACAGGAAGTGGAGACAGGTCCTCCACGAACTCCTCCGGAACGGGAATGGAGGCAGTTTGTCCTCATAGCCCTCCAGGACAGGACCGGGAACAGGAGCAGGGAGTGGACGCAGTCCATCCACGAGCCCCTTATGGAGAGGAACAAAGTGTGAGGGCAGCTCGGCTTGGGACCCCTCCGGAACAGAACCAGAAACAGAATCGGGGTGTGGAGGCGGTTTATCCAAGAACCCCTCCAGAACAGGACCAGAAACAGGATCTGGGCGTGGAGGCGGTTCATCTAAGAGCCCCTCCAGAACAGGACCAGAAACAGGATCGGAGTGTGGAGGCGGTTCATCTGCAGGACCCACCCAGGAACCCTGAAGAGTCCTGCTTCGTCTGCCTGCCTCTTACCCTCGGATCCTTCTGGCCCACTCCCCCATCTGTGGCTTCGCTGCTCACCTGCCTACCTGCCTCCCTACCTGCTTGCCTGTCCACTCTCACGGTCCTTCCTAGTACCTCCTCCTGAAGAACTGACGTCACGTTCGTCTACCATCTGGTCCAGCCACCTGGCAGTCTCATTCCCTGAGAATGTGCTCTCCCTCTTCCCAGAATCACTGCTCCTTCCTCTCTCAGAAAGTGCTCCTCTCTCCCAATTAATTTCATCCTCTTTATCAACCCAGTCAACCCAGTCTGCAAATAACTTTCCTCTCCTCCTTAGTGTCCAACCTGGTCCAAGATCCAGACGACCACTTCACCCAGATCATTTGATTCAATAAACTCTTCACATTATCAGTAATTGTCAGTCCATCTTTAGGTAAACATGACAGAACAAACTGGCCAGATGGACTTTGTGGCGCTATTGCAAATGGCTCTCTCACAACAGGGCATGAGTTCCCCAGAACCTGGTCCAGCAACAGGCTACCCTGGCTCAGTCCCTAGATCAGCTAAATCAGAAAAACTAAGCGGTATGCTGTTTATTCTCACTCCGCTGCAGTCAGCTCACATAGCTTCTGTTTCCTCCTCAGCTCACTCCAGAACGGAATCCCTCAGTGTCCGAGAAGTGGTCCCACCTACCCCTGAAGCATTCTAAGGAGAGCTGGGTAACTGCCGGGGTTTTCTCGTGCAGTGCGTTTTGTTTTGTCAATGTTCCCCACATCCATTCCTATATGAGCAAAATCTCCTAAGTCATTGGACTTCTGAGAGGTAATGCTCTAAAATGGGGGGAGGCTGTAATTAACGAGAACACACGTAATCTAGTCACTTTAAATGAGATCCTGGATCAAGTCAACCTTCTCCTTCAGGACTAGTGACGAGAAGACGGCTAAACAGCTCTGGAGTTCGAAACATAGTGACCAGTCTGTAGCGGAATTAACCACAAAATTCCGTACCCTAACAGATTAATCTGGCTGGAACATGCCCCCTTTCAAGGTAGCCTTTCTTAACTCTTTAAGTGTGAGGTTAAAGGATGAATTAGCCTGATGGGACGAACCAGAGACCTTGGAAGATCTCACCGAGTTATCCATACAGATTGAAAATCATTTACGAGAGAGAACAAGGCATAGAGAGGCCCCCACTCCATCAAACACCTCCTATGACATCAGAAGTTGAACCATGCCCAATCTCACTCCCCTCAGCCAACACCCGAGCCCATGCAGTTCGGCCGCGCTCGCTTAACCCAGGAGGAGAGAAAGCAGCACCTTTCCTCACGTTGATGCCTTCCCTGCTCGGTCCACCCAACAGAGTAGGTCCACCAGTTGTTCCGGGGGTACTGGCGCGACTCATTATTTCCACTACCACCGTTTTCTATAGTAAGGACTTTGCACTCTCTTTGCCTCCTCATCAGCCCTATGATTGCGCTATCGAACTCCTGCCTGGTGCACCCCTGCCCTCCAGGGGGCTGTACAGTCTTGCGTGCCTGGAGAGGGAGGGAGTTGGAAAATATATTAACGAATCAGTAAAAGCAGGAATAAATCGGCCATCTTTCTCTCCAGTTGGAGCATGTTTCCTGTTTGTTAAAAAAAATAAGATGACACCCTTCGACCATCTTATACAGGACTTAACTAGATCACTGTAAAAAACAAATATTTGCTCCCTCTTATTTCATCAGTCTTCGAACCTCTCCAAAATGCCACCATATTCACTAAACTAGACCTTAGAAATGCATACAATCTTGTTCGCATTCGCAAGGAAGATGAATGAAAGACAGCTTTTAAGACACATATCAGACATTTTGAGTATCTGGTCATGCCTTTTGGCCTGACCTTTTCACCAGCAGTCTTCCAATCTTTAGTTAATGATGGACTTCATGACTTTATCAACAACTTCGTTTTTATTTACCTGGACGACATCCTCATTTTCTCCAAAAACATTACACACAGTGTACATGTTCGCAAGGTCCTGCAAAGATTGCTGGAGAACCGCCTGTTTATGAAGGAAGAAAAATGCGAATTCCACTTAAACTCCATCACTTTCCTGGTGTTTGTGTTTGAGAGTGGACAGGTGAAGACAGACCCAGCTAAAATAAGTGCAGTCCTGGAAGGGCCCGCTCCAACCACTAGAAAGCAGCTTTAATGCTTTCTTGGCATTACAAATTTCTCTACATTCCTGTTCCTGTTCATCCTCAGTTCATTTGTTTGGCTCATTCATCACACTTTTCCGGTCATCCAGGCAGCAGCCGCACTATCATTTTTCTCCGCCGATATTTACGTTGGCCCTAACCCATCAGCATCTACAACGGCTCTTTGAAGAAACCTACATAATATGAGCTATAACAACATTTAATTTCCCTTTGGGATTAATAAAGTATTTTTGAATTGAATTGAATTAAACAAAGACGTAATTGAATACGTGTCCACCTGTCCCATATGTGCCAAAAATAAGATCTCTCTTCGCCCACCCTCTGGTCTTCTACAGCCTCTCTCTATCCCCAGCCATCGCTGGTCACACATAGCCATAGACTTCGTTACTGAGCTTCCCAAATCCTCATCCTGACTCTTTTCAGGTTTCCACCACCCAGACTAACAAACAATGTGAGAGATTCAATCTTTGGAATGTTTGCCCGTGTGCTGACAACCCCACTTCTTGGAGTCAGCATCTCGTTTGGATCGAGTATGCACATAATTCCCATACCTCCACAGTGTCTGGCATATCCCCTTCCAAAGCTTTTCTGGGGTTACAGCCTTCCCTGCTTCCAGCGTCATTTCCCAATTCCATCACTCCACACCAGGGCTCAACTCCTCAAATGTTGTGGGGTGTAGGACCAAACCCAAGCCACCCTCCAAAACAGCCCGTACAGGACTAAGAGGATTGCAGACAGAAAACATATTTGGGTCCCCGTGTATTCAGCCGGACAAGAGGTGTGGCTGTCCTCCAAGTCAAGTCAAGTTTATTTATATAGCGCTTCTCAGCAACAAGGCCCTCAAAGCGCTGTACATGAGGAAAAACACCACAATGACACAGAAAATCAAACACAGAAAAACAAATCAAATGACACTAATAATCCTTGGGAGTTCTGGTACTGGTAAGAGCTGGTTCTAATCCAATCTTTCTAATAGAAGTAATTAGCTCATTAAGTCCTCTGTGGTAAGGAATTCATCCTGTGCTAGACGAAAAATGATAATATTAATCCTTGAGGTTGCTGGTATGAGGCAGTTGTGGTCCCTTCATTCAAATAAGCTGGATCACTGGTATAAAACAGTTTTAGTCCAAACTTTTTAAATACTAATAATGTTTGGCTGTCACTGGTATGATATAGTTGTAATACAATCCTTTTAAGAAATCTAAAATTCTCTGGTCATTGGTGTAAAAACAGCTTTAGTCCAAATTTTCAAATACTAATAATATTTGGCTTTCGCTGGTAATCCTTCTGAGAAATCTGAAAATCTATGAAAAGTAATGAAATCACACATTTAGATAGATGAGAAAAGAGACCACATTAGGTAAGTAGAGGGGAAAAAATCATATTTCACACTTTATCCTTAGGAGGATACAGTTTGAAATTGCAAAAAACCTCAGCACAAAGAAGCAACATATATACGAAACAACATCATGCAGGGGATCCGGTGAAGGCGGTGTGAAGGGGTGCATATGTTTATCTTGAGCATGTGTGTGTGTGCAAGTGAGTGTGTGCAAGTGAGTCCATGAAGCACTGTCACAGAGGCCATTGTCCTTGATGGTATGATGGAATGTTCATCAACCGGCCACAAAGTTCTGAGCAGGTCCACAGATGTCCTCAGTGAAGGGAGGGGGCAGAGGGAGCAGAGCGTCATGTTTACATAACTTCCAGGAGAAGTTGAAGATAGCCAGCCATCAAGGCCATGCAGGGGAGCCAGATTCAGAAAAACAACAATTATTTGGGTTAGACTGACTCTTAATTTTCCGTCAGCCTCGAGAGTCTCGCCAGATCCGAGCGAACAACTTTCTCCAAGATTTATCCCATTTCACCCCTGAGTCCAGGAACTGCAACCTGCCTGCAATCCTGTGTAAGGATCACATCCAGTCTGCGATTCAGCTCACGTAACATCTCAGTCTGAGTGTTGATTGCTCTGAAGATCCCATCACACATGCCAGGCAGCCTTACAATGGCCAGAACAGCTGCCGACGTTTTTCGAATTTCTCGATATGCCAGGTAACCGCCAACTCCAAAAAGCAGAAATCCTGTTATCAAACATCCAATTGTGTACACATCTTCGACATCCTCGACTGACATTATCGACAGACACACAATCCTCCACTTCTGCCAGGAGTCCATCGTGTATCCGGAGAAAAATGTCCCGTCCGGACTAGAAGGTTCCCCTTCACCCTGTCTTCTCGTCGAGAAAATTTGATCAATTGAGAGACAAGGTGACCAAAGCCATAACTCAGAATTTTGGAAGTTATGCAACAAGAGGCTCCAAAAAGAAAGACAAGACACAGAGCTGAAGCAGGGCAGATATGGGATTGTGCGGGAGACAGAGAAAAGCGTCCTCCTCCACCAAGAGCAGAAAGAAAAAAAAAGGACTTCCCCTTTAAATCCTGCTCCAAAAAGTTCTCCAACAGGTTCCTTGGTCCCTAAAAGGTGGAATCCGTTATTCGTTATAAACTCAGCTGTCCAACTGTTCAACGTTTCAGTACCTACCACGTAACATGATGTTCTCTTACAGGGTGATTAACCACAAAACCACAAAAATATATGTCCAGAGAGGCTCGTTTGTCAGATTGAAAGCACCTTTTGAAAATAACTATTAAGCAGCTATTAAACGTACTTTTCATTAAGCCCACATTTGTGTATTGAAATTTATTTTTTATAAGTCCAATGTAATATTGTAAACTTAAATGTCATGTAAAGGCTTGAAAGCATCAGTCTGTGTGTAATTAATCTATATAATGTGTTTCACCTAGTGATGGAGGTACTAAAATCAATTAACTTTTCAATGTTATTCTCAATTATTGAATATGTTTGTAAATGTTCTGGTTCAGTAACAAATCTTTACAGGTTTTTGAGACCAAGGTATCATCTAACAATCGATCAACAGAATACTGAGCAGAAATGATGGATGCCAACATTGTTGCTAGAGATGGTGGTGTTACAGACTGGTGAAATGTACAATCAATGCAGAGCCCCCTACACCTTAGGAATTGCACTGTGACAGACCAGTACTACCTAAATGACACCATTCATCCAGTCATTGCACCTCTGAATGAGCGACATACTGTAGGCCTGATTTCATCTTCATGGACCAATATGTCCCAGCTCCTTGAGGTTGCATCATCAGGGAAGGGCTGCTGGAGGCTGCGGTATCCCAGACGGAGTGTCCTGCACCTTCTCCAGACTTGAATCCCATTAAAAAGCTCTAGGATCATCTGAGTCTTGGGCCTCAGAACCTCAATGACCTGGGAGCACCTTTTAAAGAAGAGTGGAAAACGATGCCTAAACAGGCAGTAAGTCAGCTTGTCAAAAGTAATATATACAACACAACTATTAAGTCTGGGATATTGTTATGGAATTTTGAATTTGATGTATGGCTTTTATTAAACAATTTTTTAAATCTTGTTGAATTTTTCTCCGTTTTGTGTGTAGTTGAGAAGTACAAAAATCTGATTTCCTTTGCTACATAGGACATCAGAGACACAAGCAATGAATATGGACCACACAAGCAGGTTCTAGAGTTGTTTCACAAGGTCTTCTACAAGACAGCCACACCAGTCTGCAGTGTGGGCTTCAGGTACACTGTAACTTTGGCAAGCACTTTTGAAAGAAGCTTATAGTCTGTGTAGATCAAGCCAACAGGCCTCCAGCGCTTTAAAAGTGTCAAGTCCCCTTTTATTAGCAACAGTGTAAACACAGCATGATGAAATGATGATAGTAATAGTGTACTGGAGTGCTCTTGTACTACTTCTTTAGGAATATCATTACTACTACCATTGTTTGCAATCAGAGCTCTCTCCCTGTAGCACAGCTGGGGTAGCTGCCATTTCCATTTAGACAACTTGGACTTAACCTTTTCCAGCACCCTCTCTATTCTGTTTCTGAAAATTATCATTACCTATAAATAATACCGATGTTTAAATACCATTCCTTCCCGAGCATACATTTTCTGGCAGGGTTGGAATGTCATCTGTACACCATTTACCCACCAAGAAAGTCTTATTTTTGTCCCAGTTAACTTTCGGTCAAGAAGCCCTTCCATACAAAACTAAGCTTGCCCTGCAGGACATCACTCTGATTGCTAACAAACAAATTTACATTGTCGGCATAAGCTCAAACAACTACAGGAGAACTCTGACCCGAAACAGTTAAATAAAACCCTTTATTCTAGCTATCAGTCTAAATAAAACAGGTTCAATTGCCAAGCTATATATAACTGACCTGAGATAGGACAGCCCTGTCTAATACCTCTATTAACCAATCCAAGACTGTTCAACCCGCTCAATACAACTTAAATTATGAAAGAGTGATCTCACCATAGTAAGAAAATATTTCCCACACCAAATGGGAAAATTGAAAACAAAAAAGTGTGATTTACACAATGAAATGCTCTCTCTTGATCAATGAAAATAATCCTCACATTCAGGTCACATACCTTGCATACATCAAATGTATGTATGGATGGGTTGTACTGGAATTCTAATTTCCCCTCGGGGATCAATAAAGTATCTTTGAATTGAATTGAATTTTTTTAATTGTCTAGCATAGACCTGTCAGGAAGACAATCCGCTGGAACTAAAAGCTCAATAGAATGTTTAAGTCTATTAGATAACACCTTTAGAACTATTTCATAATCAGTGCATAAACGAGTCACTGGTCTCCAGTTCTTTAAAGGGGCTTGGACCCCCTTTTAGACAGCAGAGAAAGTGCTCCCTGCTGGCAAGATTCTTTTGTTAGAAGTGTCCCTCTAACAAAAGAATCATTAAAAAAATCCAAACGTGTTTTTTTCCCAATAACTGCCTGAAATGTTTAAAAATGTCTGCAGCTAAGGTGTCTATTCCTAGAGATCCTTCAGATAACATCTGTGTAACAGCAGTTGTAAGCTCCCCCAATGTTAAGTATGTGTTTAGAGCCTCCAGATCCTCTGAAGTTACATAGTTAAGAAAGCCCTTGGAGAAGTTTTGCTGTCACTGCTTCTTTGCATGTACCCTTTGAAAAGAGATAAAACTCCACTGTAAGCTTTCTCATCTCTGCTGAATTTGTTATAAACTGACCGTTTGGAAGGCAAAGGCATACCGTCTGCTTTTTCCATGCAACTGATCACTCCATTCAGTAAGAATGTTGTTGATGCATCCTTGTCTCCATTGAACTATAGCCCCTTTAGCTCTCTACTTTACTTGTAAAATTCTACTAATAATTTGAGTTGTACTTGCCAAAATCTGTACATCTAAATTTGGGAAAAATAAAATACCCTGCTCGGAGATTTGTTCTATGACTAAATATACATTCACCTGTCTAGCATAAACCCCATTCTATTTTTAATAACACTACTGTGGGTTTGTGGTAGAAAAGGAAAACTTCCACTGTCTCTACATGCTCACCCAGGAGGAGTGAATGCTGCAAGTCACTGACTGGATGCAATCTGCTGGGTTTCCTTAGAGACCTTTTTTATTAAGTTGAATAATAAACTCAACTTGACTGCACTGTCTGATAACTAGGATCAATTGGAATGTATGTACTTCATTTGGAATCTGTCTGTATGACTGGATTGAATTGACTCTTTAAAGTGCCTTGAGACGACATGTGTTGTGAATTAGCGGTATGTAAATAAGCTGAATTGAATTGAATCCAACTTCTTCTGTCTTATATTTCTGTAATCAAAGCTCTGTTCTGTGCATCCCTCCCCCAGTTTATATTTAATGAGGCCACCCATACACCTCACACATATAGAGAGGGAAGAAAACCAGACAAGAAAAAACAGAAAATGCAAAACACCCAGTGAAATCTAACCATAGTGAAATTCTTCTAAAGATTTCATTTTTACCACACATTAGTTTTCTCCCACCATTTACTAGTAACATGGATCGTTTCTTCTCATCCAGAAGACTAACAGACAAAAAAATCTCTCAACATCAGAAAAATAGTCTGGTACAACAACCAATCTCCTATAACTATTATCCAAAATTTTGTTTTGTGAAACAAAAACAAAAATCAGAATCCAATTCATAATCTCACTCCATAGCCGCAACACCGTCACCATGGCAACCACTCTGCCCCATAGATCCTCCTTCTGTAACATGTTTAGCTTCTTGTATCATCTCACAACTCTCTTTAGAGCTTTCCTGGTTCATGTAGAATCCCATTGTAGCAACCAAACCATTCCCATGCAGCCTTTCTGTCTGAACTGCAACTGGTATGACAAAACGTCCAACTCAGAGCTGCAAAAGCCAGCTGATATGCCATTAGTGTCAACACTGGTGGTTGTGGAGCCTCTGACACTGCTCCCAGCCTTCACTGTCTACAACATACTTGTCAACAGACCCACTGACGCCCACAGAACTGCTTTGACCCTGAACACTGACCAAAATCATCAGCTCTGCTGGCACAGGGGCAGTAGTCTCAGGCGGCGCTTCATGCCCATTTCCGCTTCCACCGACAGCAGCCTCTGCAGCGGCTTCAACCTCCTGTTATCTATGGGGACAAGCGATCTGCTAGTGCCCCACATCTCCACATCCAAAAGCATTTCATCACGCCAGAGCTTGTATAAACCATATAACATCCCTTGTGTTTCATACGGACATTTAATGACTGAGTTGGTGAGTCCCGGTACATGAACACCTATCTACACAGAGACTGTAAGTTATTAAGTTTGGAATCCTTGCAGCCTAACAGACTCACAGTCTTTAATCCACTGGCCATTCTAGCATTTAGGCTTCTGCGCCAGGAGCCTAATCCAAGCATTAAAGACAACATAAATACTGTAAGTGAAGTTTGAAAAACAGCTCTTAGTCTTTAAGCCCACTCACCACACGCTCCACGACCAAACCCCCAGCATGCAGTGTGAAAAAACAAACAAACAAAGGACATAATTAAATCTTCAGGTAGTAAATAATAAATCGTTAGCAAAGTTTTCTTCAGCATGCCCTGTGCGCAATAACTTGTTCTGAGGCCCGTGTAGAAGATTGATCCAGCCATGCAAATAGTGAAGCATTCACCTTCTGTGAAATTTGAGCTTTAAAATTACGCTGAATATGCTGCTTTGACTTATTTTACCTGAAGAGTTCTGAGGTGGTGGCTGAGGGGTGGGGCAGCTGAGCACCTCTGCCTACTGAAAGCTGCCCCTCCAGAAGCAACTAGAAGGATCTCTCCTTATCCCTGAGAGCATTTTGCCACCTGCTGACAGAAAGTGGAAATTACATGGCTAATCGCTGTGCGCATCCACCTTCAGCTTGCACTATATGCACGGTGCAGCAGTGGAAGCATTAGCACAGTCCACAATGACAGGAAAGAATATGTTTTTTGCAGATATAAGGATAAAGGCACAAATTTCAGCCTTTTAACACCTACAAGAATGTTTGGAATTACTAAAAAGCTTTGATTGGGTAAAAGGCTCACATGAAAGTTCTGGAGAACCACTGCTGATAGAATGAAGCATATTATTAATGTAAGTTCCCTACAGGGTACTGCATCTCAGATCTTCTTCTCTGATATCTTGCAAGTCATTCATATTAAAATGTGTAAAGTCTTTATTGCCAATTGCACCGTACAAGGTATTGCTTTTAACATCACAGCCAAATATTTCATGCAGAAATAAGTCACAGAAAATATCAAACCAGGCAACATCTGAAACACAACCTCCTACTGACTTTGAAATTCCCACTGATAGCACGTTATTCCATCACAGTTGCCCTGATGGCATTTCACAGAGGACAAAGCTGCAGCGTGCATACAAGTGGGTTAATTAAAAAGACTCCGAAGTCAATCAGAGAACATTTACATACCATGGAGCTCTTTCAATGTGCAGGGTTCATCGTGAGAAAACATCAAAGGGGTTTAAACTGCAGGCATGAAAAGCATGGGAAATGAGCTGTGAGAAGGAAGAGGCTGCAGGAGGAGGGGGAGCGACTCTGTCTCTCAGGTAGCCTTCAGAGACCCTCCAGCAGCAGGAGGAGAGAAGCAGAAGAAGACCGCAAACATTTAAGGCTTGTTTTATTTTAATCCTCTGTTTTTGGATCACCTGTGTCTTTAAAGATGCAGATTTACTTTCAGATCAGCAGCTGTATTTTAAGAAACTAAACTTTTGTGACTTTCAGAATTTGCACATCACAATGAGATGCTCTGTGCTCCATGGTGTCAGAACTGCTCATCTTGATTATAAATGCAGAAACAAAACACCAACATCTGACACAGCAGTTCATGCTGGTCAGCTTTAGGCTGCAACAGATAGCCTATAAGGTGTCATTATATTCACAGGCACAACGATCATCAAAAGAAGGTCAACTCCACACTCCACATGCAGCATTCACTGCCTGATTCATCCTTAGCAGGCTGGCTGCATGCTATGGTCCACTTACAGGGCGCTCCAAAACTAACCTAAAATACCAGGATGCATTTCCTCTTTATTCTCTGACCTACTTCAGGATGCTCACCTGCTGCAGATTTTACATAACTTTCTGAAACATTTGTTTTCTAAATGGCACAAATCTATAACACTAACACTTGCAGCAGAATTTAATTAACACGTGGAAGCATGCACACACTTACCCGCGACTTGATCTTGGTGTTCGTGTTTCAGACGCGCATCGTTTGAGACGTTACTTTTCGGGAGATAAGCCTTTTTACCAGCATGCACCCAAGCGGAGTGGACAGTAGAGCTGCTATGTCCTAACTTGCCAGCTGAGGCTGAAGTGAAGTCCGT
This sequence comes from Girardinichthys multiradiatus, assembly GCF_021462225.1. Classification (NCBI taxonomy): domain Eukaryota; kingdom Metazoa; phylum Chordata; class Actinopteri; order Cyprinodontiformes; family Goodeidae; genus Girardinichthys; species Girardinichthys multiradiatus. The sequence goes on along the minus strand of NC_061806.1, from coordinate 3,129,859 downwards.
TAGGCACCGGCGGACCGACCTGCAGCTGCTCCGCCGGAGACCTGTAGTTGTATTCCTAACGGGCGCGTTACCGCAGCGCGGCGAACAGGGTCTCAGCCAGCCAGCGTGATGGGAGCGCTGGTTAAACTGACACTGTGAACCGCATGACACCAGCCTATACACACACACACACACACACACACACACACACACACACACACACAGCGCTGCTCATCCACAGCCTAAGACTTACTTGGGGGCGGGTAGAGGTCTTTAGGTGGAGACCTGATCAGTTCACACATAGATAGATAGATAGATAGATAGATAGATAGATAGATAGATAGATAGATAGATAGATAGATAGATAGATAGATAGATAGATAGATAGATAGATAGATGATAGATAGATAGATAGATAGATAGATAGATAGATAGATAGATAGATAGATAGATAGATAGATAGATAGATAGATAGATAGATAGATAGATAGATAGATAGATAGATAGATAGATAGATAGATAGATAGATAGATAGACAGACAGACAGACAGACATTCTGATAGCACATAACAGATAACAGATTAATATTGGAAGTGTAAAAGACTCAGATATGAACTTTTTTAACCAACACCAGCTGCAGTTATTACACAAAATAATCACAGCTTTATATCTGAAGACACCTTGAAGATCATACATTTTAGCATCAGAAGTCTGTCCTCCAAAAAACTCAAGGGATATTTACATACATTTCCATGCTCATTTAATATTCAATATCAGAGACTCGGATAAACAAAGAAAAGGAATATGATTGTTTTCAGCTTGATGGATATGAATTATGGTTTGTGTTGGTGAGAAGTGATTTATTTGAACAAGTTATTGAACATCAGAGTCCTGAATGATGTGTGGATTATTTCAATAGAGATCAGTACAAAAACATTTAAACATGTGCAGCTCAGCCTTCGTTGCAGGATTGGACATCGAAGCTGACGTCATCAGAGCTATAAATGCTGAAGAAACAAACTTTTAAACCGCCATTTCCAGCTTGTCTCACAGGACAACGCAACGGAGGCGCATATGTAAAGAGACAGAAACTCACAGGCGAGTTACTTTTTTCCTCCACAAGACCATCACCGGGAGAGCTGCAAAGCTGGAATTCTGTCTGATACAAGAAGGTCAGAAAATTCATATACCAATCGAAGACCACGCCGACACTCCGGCACAGGTGAAAACCCACAGAGGTTTTATTTCCAAGGAGATGAGTTTTCCTCCTTGTTGATTCAGTCAACTGCAACAGTTCCTCATATTTTCCCCTTTTTGGACGGATGAGAAGTTTACCGTTTTTGGAGTTGATCACGGACACGTGTCACTCTGGACCCACCCCGTTTCCTTCAGACCTACGAGCCATCATCAACAGGTGAAGAGAAGAAATCAAAGTCAAAGTAATTTCGTTCTTTTTTTATTTTAAATTGGATAGGTGTATTTAAAGGACTGGGCAGGGTGAGGCATAGTTAAAGGTCATTTAGAATCACCAGTAGTTAATCCAGGGTATTAACCTGTTGCATGCAATACTGATTGAAATGTTTCATGCTGAGTGTTTGATTTGCTGTACTGCTGAATCACGCAGTGCGGATGCGATCATCAAGGTGCATGTTTTTGTCCTGCTGATCCCAAATCAGCCAGGAGTTACTAGTTGGACTTTTAAAGTTTTCTATTCAAAGTAGCTGAGGTCTGAGCCTCGTGGCCCGACCACTCCTTTGTCCCAGTTTTATTACTGGAGTTTTTCCACTGAGTTCCCGCCTCAGAGTTGGAGCAATCAGCTGCTAGTAGCTAAGGGCACAACCCACCGTCTACCAGCTGATAGCCGCCATCTTTGCTTATTATTGTTAAGTAGTCATTTTTATCCTCTTTGTGTAGAATAGTGCTTGTTAGTTAGGTGAAGGTGTTTGGACCGGAGTAGAAATTACACTCACCGGCCACTTTATTAGGTACACCAACTGCTTGTTAATGCAAATTTCTAATCAGCCAATCACATGGCAGCAACTCAATGCATTTAGGCATGTAGACATGTTCAAGACAATCGGCTGCATCTCAAACCGAGCATCAGAATGGGGATGAAAGGTGATTTAAGTGACTTTGAACGTGGCATGATTGTTGGTGCCAGACGGGCTGGTCTGAGTATTTCAGAAACTGCTGATCTACTGGAATTTTCACACACTACCATCTCTAGGGTTTACAGAGAATGGTCCAAAAAAGAGAAAATATCCAGTGAGCGGCAGTTCTGTGGGTGAAAATGCCTTGTTGATGCCAGAGGTCAGAGGTGAATGGCCAGACTGGTTGAGCTGACAGAAAGGCAACAGTAACTCAAATAACCACTCGTTACAACCAAGGCATGCAGAAGAGCATCTCTGAACACACAACATGTCAAACCTTGAGGCGGTTGGGCTACAGCAGCAGAAGACCACACCGGGTGCCACTCCTGTCAGCTAAGAACAGGAAACTGAAGCTACAATTCGCACAGGTTCACCAAAATTGGACAATAGAAGATTGGAAAAACATTGCCTGGTCTGATGAGTCTCGATTTCTGCTGCGACATTCGGATGGTAGGGTCAGAATTTGTCATGAACAACATGAAAGCATGGATCCATCCTGCCTTGTATCAACGGTTCAGGCTGGTGGTGTAATGGTGTGGGAGATATTTCCTTGACACACTTTGGGCCCCTTAGTACCAATTGAGCATCGTGTCAACGTCACAGCCTACCTGAGAATTGTTGCTCACCATGTCCATCCCTTTATGACCACAGTGTACCCATCTTCTGATGGTTACTTCCAGCAGGATAGCGCGCCATGTCACAAAGCACGAATCATCTCAGACTGGTTTCTTGAACATGACAATGAGTTCACTGGACTCAAATGACCTCCACAGTCACCAGATCTCAATCCAATAGAGCACCTTTAGGATGTGGTGGAACGGGAGATTTACATCATGGATGTTCAGTCGAACCCAATTACTGAAGCCCTGCAACACATTCAGTTTCTAAATGTTTTCAAAAATAAATACTTCTTACCTCCAATCTGACTTATGTCTCGGTTTCTGCATGTGGGTCAGGATACTTGGTTCCATGTCATGGATCATACTAAGCCTTTATTTATACACTCAAAATTATAAGAAGTTACTGACAAACAGCTCTAATAAAAATAACCACTGCCAGAAAGTATTCAAGAGAAGGGAAGGAGTTTATGAGTTAACAGGTATAGGTCAATATTTAAAAAAAACATAATTAGAACAACAAGAAAAACTTTCTGTATTTCTGTCTGTGGAGTGAAGCTTTGGAAGAATCTGAATGCGGAAAAATGTCCAAACATGAAAAAGTTTAAAACACGGAATAAAAACATGACAATAGATGAATATCAGAATTATTATTACTATTATTATTACCTTTTATATTGCTGTACATTGTATTATTGTCTTAAGATGATAGTCATGGGGGGTTATGGAATGCACTTAATGTATTTATTTATTTATTTTTTTGCTTTTTTATTGTTTTGAATTACAACCTTTGCATCAAATTATCTCGTTATTCTTGATGAATAAGTAGTGATTGGATCAAAGTTGAGGGGGAGGGATGGGTTAATATAGGTTTACACTTCTGTCTACTTGTTTGACCTTTTAAATGTTGCATATTAGTAAATGTTGCTGTTACTATTTGCTGTTATTTTCAATACAATTGTAGAAAAAAAATACATCTATGTTGAAGAAATTAAAGGACAAGGACAGAAACAGTCATTTTCTTTCGCTTCTTACATAGTGGGTCGCTGGGAAGCTGATGCCTATCTCCAGCAGTCTATCGGCAGGAGGTGGTGTACACCCTGGACAGGTCGCCAGTCCATCGCAGAGCAACACAGACACACACAGGACAAACAACCACGTGCACACACACTCACTTGCACCTAAAGGCAATTTAGAGAGACCAATTTATCTAACAGTCATGTTTTTGGACTGAGGGAGGAAGCCGGAGTAACCAGAGAGAACCCATGCATGCACAGGAAGAACATGCAAACTCCATGCAGAAAGACCCCCAGCAGGGAGTTGAACCCAGGACCTTCTTGCAGCAAGGCAACAGTGCTACCAACTGCACCACCATGCAGCCCAACAAAAACATTAATCTAAAAAAAAAAAAACTAATTATACTTTTGAAGTAAAGAAATTTTTTATAAAGAGAATAAATTTCAAACAAAATAAAAGAGCTGCAGAAAATAATAATTGAAAAAATTTAGATCTCGTCAAAAGAAAAATAATGGCGCCGACATAAAATATCTCAGCTTAAGATCAAAATGGAAATATCTATTTATGTCTGATATTTTAATCAGTTATTTTTTAATTTGTTGCATTTAATGGTACATTAATTAATTTCTTAAACTATTTATTGGGTGAGAAATTAATTTCTAAGCTATTTATTTTCTTAATCCCTAATTCCTTAAGTCTGGTAGGTTTGGTCTTCCACAGTCCTGGCACTAAGAGATAAGTGTGGGCGGTTGATATAGAAATATCTGAAGATTGATTGAAAATGAAAGGTAGCAGAGATATTACTAGTGGCGACTAGCAAAGAGATCCAGGAGGTTGGGGGATTGGTTTATGGTTGACTTTTTATTTTTTATTTTGTTAGCCTCATAGCATAATTGCCAAAAGTCATATTTGCCAAAAATTCCAGATGGAATTTTGGACTCAGCACAGCCTCTTATGATCAAATCTCCCCTAATGAACGCATGTTACAGAGTTTTTTACTCCTCCAAATGGTGGCATCAGAAGAAGAGTTGAAGTATCTCATTCTTCCCAATAGGCAAATATTACCACCATCTGGGTAAATATTGTTAATTGATTATCTAATGTGACAGGTACTTGTAAAGCTTCATTTAAAGAAACTGTAAACTTTTTTTACATTTATTCCAGGTTCAGTTGACAATGATGTGCCTGTGGCTGCAAAGCTACAAGCTGCTTATATGGACAGCAACTCAGCACCTGGAGTGTGACATTTTATTTGACAAAAACTTTAAAGATGCACAAATGAAACACCTCCAGAATTCCTTTTTTCTGCTTCCAACATTAGTAGATGAAATTCTTGCAACTCTGCCCCAAATACCTGGATCTCTTCAAAAATACTGTAAGCAAACGGGTTTTATGTGTGATACACTCACAAAATGCTCAGAGTACTGTAGAAAAACCTGACAAATCCCTCCAGACATATTAAGACATACAATAGATAAATGTACTTGGGAAATGTTATATTGCAACAGCAAAAAAAACTACCCAATATGAATATACAACTGTATAAGTGACAGAATAAAAATATTTTAACAAAAAAATATTGTTTTAAAAAATAAATTGCATTTGTGTCGTAGTTTTCTAGTTTTTTTAACAGGTTTAATGTTTTCAGGATGGTTTTATTGCTTTTGTTGCACCTCTAAAAACTATACAGCCTATGCTGAAGTTAAGTGCAACTGTACTGCAGGTGTTTGAGTGAATGTTCAATAAAAGAAGTATGTGTATGTGCAATTTGAAATGTCTTCTAATTTTTCACTTGAATCCAACTCAGCTCTTAAATTCACTAAACCTGCAGTGGTCGGGGCAGATGTTATATTAGGTCCTATTAGGACCAGTGGTGCCTGTAGCCTAACCATGGCACACAATCCTACAGTCTCTTGTGGGATATTAGTGAGCAGTCTATGGTCTCCGCAATAATAGTAGAGTCCTGACCTTGCCCAACGTCCAATGCCCCCGCCTGAAGCGGTCCTATTACACCAATCTAAGGGGATCTGTCCCACATTGATTTTAGGGTTCTGAGCAGTAAAATTAAAACAAGTATAAGTACCATTCCCTTTTTGAAGGGTAAATGGTCCTGTTTTGGTGTTATTGGGAATGGGAGGAAAAATGCTGGCTAGTGTGGCGCAGTTAGCTGGTGTGGCCTCCTTAGTTAGTTGTATCATACAATTGTAACCCCACGTGTCCTCTGGATACAGAGGGGCAGGATCGGTGGTAAGATGTGGTCGGGCCGAGGCACAGGCCACACACTCAGCTCTACTTTGTTCTTTTGCTGTTTGTGCTATCCACTGAAGCCAAAGGTTATCTTCGGTATATCCTGTGGCCATTTGGATTACCTCTATAGGTTTCAATTTGGAATAATCAAGTTCCATCACCTGGGGTTTATTTTTTGGCCTGACTGTCGGTGGGACGGTAATTGTGTTGTCCTGGTGCACAGACAGTGTTTGAAAATTAATTTTTATTGGTCCCATGTGTCTGTTCCTGACTGCCATACTGCAAGAGCCGTTGGTAATGGCTCCACCTGGCGTGCCGCGCTGGATGCTGATAATTGTCAAATTACCGGGTACTGCCTTTTTATCAGGAGTCCATCCAGAGCCCGTCCAACTAGTCCCCCCGCTCCAAGAGCCACATGGTAGGGGTATGGGCCAGGAGTCCCTTCATTGTTTACAGTACTTAGACCATCTTTCGTCCATGCATAAATAAATGGCATAACCTTCCCACCCGGTTCCGCCATTCCCGCAATTCACTACCGGACAGAGGTCAAAAGAAAAGGTGGTGGTGGCCCCACAAATATAATTGAGCTCTATCCCCTCGTATTTAGCCAGGCACCAGTCCGCTTTTCCCTTATTGGTTGCGCGTTTGAACATTTGCTCAGTTTGGCGGCTGTCAGAGCATGTCTGGAATGGAAGTTCACAATACAAACCTGGAATCAATGTGACAATGAAAAATGATAAAACACCTATACCTCCCGTGACCCAACCCTTAAGGGGCCTGGGTCCTAGATTTTTACCTCCCATTATTTTCAAAGGTACCTGCAAAGGAAGATAAGGATTAACAATATGGTGAAACACAAAAGACCTCTTTTTTTTTTTTTTGAAAAGTTCAGAGTGTTCAGTTCAGTTCTTCGGTGGGAGAGCAGCTACGACCACCAGTGAAAGACAGGAAAGCTCAATCACATCTACCTCTTCTGTGTGATGTCCTGGTCTTCACTCACAGGTGTACACTGACCTGGAGCTAAGTGGTCTCACCAGAGGATTATTCTGCCCCTATTGGTGGGACCACTGATCTGACAGTGCACCTAAGGTGTAGACTAACCTTTAGGTGTAAATGAACGCTTTCTCACCCCAGGGGATTATTCTGCCCCATGAATTGGGTGAGAAGGGTCTTCTGGTGTGCATTTTTAACAATTGTGCCTGCAGGGTCTTAGGTTCCTCCTCATCTTTCTTATGTTCCTCTCTTATTTTGGACAGGTGATGGATCAGATGGCGATCCCAAGTTCCAGTGTCCGCTCCAAGCATGTCAGGATTGTCGTCCATACTGGCTTTTACCTTTTGGGGTAGTCCTTTAAGGACAGCATCCCTGAACCAGTCTCACTGTGCCCCTTCATTGGCCGGATTAGTCCCTGTCTGAGTTTGCCACATGGATTTACACTGGTCCAGGTATTCCCTGGGGTTAATTTTAGGGTCCCATTCAAACTTAGGGATGGTGCATCCCCTGGTTACAGGGTATGCTGTTCTCAATGCATCACCAAGCCAGTGGACATGCTGGGTGAAGAGGTCAGAATCCGGGGCTCCTGAGGTGTAAGCAGCAGTCTCAATCTCTCTACATGTGTGGTGTGGCATGCACCGTACTGCCACTGCTCTATAATCTCCCAATGCTAGCGTGGTGCCTGCCGTCAGGGTGTCTAAAGTCTGGAGCCACACTGCTGCTCTTTCAGTTATGGGGGGCAACTTGTCACTGAGAGCCGTAATGTCGCCCAGCGAGAGGCTCCAGAGCCTTTTTGCTGTAAAAGGGGATAATTGGTTTTTGGGGCACAACTAAAGCCTTCTGGTTTAGCTGCAGCTTTGCGGGTTAAATGTTCCCTTAACTGTCCAACTGTCTGACTGCGTATTGGGGATCCGTCCTCAGGATGGTTTTGCTGCGGATCAGCTCTGTCTTCTCCATCTTCCTGTGGCATGCTGTGCCTGTTTTCCTGCAGCTCTACAGCTGGGGTAGAGGTGTAACAAGGTGTGAGTGTGAGAAAAGGATTGGGACACAAAACCCTATCTGGCCTCCAGGATCCACTTAGCATTAAACCCACTGATCCCACCGGATCAGTCCGTGCTCCTTGTAAGCCAGAGCCTGGCCCCCGTGCCCCAGCCTCTGAAATTATAGAAGCAGGTTGGGAGGATTGTTGTGGGGGTGAGCGAAAGGGATTTGTTTTGCTCAGGCTTCTTTGATGTTGTTCTTGTCTTTCTCTTACCTCTCTGTCCTGAAATGCTGCTTTTTCCGCATCCAGAAATGAGCCAGCAGATGCTGACATAGATAATCCGGAAGTTCCACTGACAGATCCAGTCCCCCCTTCTGGAATCTCTAAGCCATGCAGTATAAGTGTTCCATTTTCTATTTCCAATATAGGGTACAATCCACCAGGGGGCGGTGTGGGTGCACCAGTGAGGGAGCTGCATGGGGAGGAGCGTCTATATGGGGGCGGTCTGTCTGGACGTCCCCTGAGCTGATTTTGACCCCTCCTTCTTGTCTCCTCCTCTGGGTTTTTTGTGCGTCATTGTGTGTTTTGCTCCTTGATGTATTAAAATCATGTCTCCCCAGAAGCGTTCTTTTTTTTCATATTTATGTATGTTTGTGTTGTACTTACTTTTAGACCAAGCAGTAGCTTCATTTAACTTACCTTGTGCTTCCTGTCTGTTTTTCTTCTCTGTGTTCATTTTCTTTCTAAACCAATCACCTAAATTCCACTTGTCCGTCAAATTAATTCCATCCGCCTTCATTGGTTGTCTTACCTTTTTTTCGATCTTCTTTTTCATTTTATCACCTTCCTCCTTACCTCTCGTTTGGAGAACCAGTGCTTGATTGTTAGTTAATTGTGTGTTTATATCTAACCATCCTGGATTTTCCGGAAATTCCGGGAATTCCTCTCATTGTTTAAAATCCTGTGAAATTAATGTTCAATTCACGTTTCACAATATGCATATAAAATCCGCTTATCTCTGTATTGTCCTTGTTAACACCGCAAGGTTGACCAGACAATACAGTGTATTTCATAAACAGCCATGGCGAGCCCGCTCTCTGCTGCTTCACCCAGATACACACACACACAGGCAGTCAGTCAGCGTTCCTCACAGTCACTCCCGTTTAATATCAGCAAAAACACTTAACATTCACATTTCTTCTATAATCCGCACCACACATGGGAGCATAGTGTCCGTTTCAAACAGCTTGAATTCCTTGCTAAGGACATAGAAGTTTTTGATCCAGGTAGCCAGGAGTCAAATATTGAGGCTTACCTGCTTGAGGTTGAACATTGTCTTCTTGACTTGCGTTTTCCTTCTGATCGTGAGAAGCCGAGACTCATTTGGAAAATAACAGCTAAGAGTGTTCATCTGTTCGTAAAAACTCTTCCTCCAGAAATTAGTGACAGTTATCCAGCTCTCTGCCAGGCTCTTAGAGAAGAGTACTATGTTTACAGAGATGAAGCCGCTGCCACTATTAATGCTTTGACAGTTTTGCAAAAACAGTATGAACCTCCCAGAGAATATTTCCACCGTTTAAAGACAGCTTATTTTCAAGGATGTTATGCTCCAGGTCTTGAAGAAGACCACACTTTTAAGTCTTTGTTCCGTCACAACCTCCATGTAAGCGTGCAGTATGACGTGACCTTGCATTGCATAACAGAGAATCTCTCCATGCAGGAGACTCGTAGATATGCTCAGCTTGTGTGGGAAACACGTGTCCATTCAGACAGAGCAGGAAAAGGCAAAGTTAAAGTGTTAAACATTCAAACTGAGAACAGGCCGAAGAAGCGCAAAGTAAGTCCCCAAGTGATGCAACAGAACCAGGGGAGTGGTAACTGGCGTCAGCCAAAAGACAAGCAGCCAGTTAAAAGACAAACACCTTTTCACAGAGCAACATTGAACTGTAAGGTTGGTGGTAAAGAGTGGAGCCACTCCAAAGATGTCATCACAGAGGAGGAGTTTGAGATGATCTGCAGGTGTGTTATGACTGAGGTAACGACGTTCTTAAAAGACACGGCAAGCCGTTGCAGTCCAGAATCAACCCTGTAAAATCTATCTAAGGTATGAGATGGTAAATCATTTCCAACACCCTATATTCTGTTTTAATCTTTTTCTTTCTTATGGTTTTGAACTTGAGAAATTATTGAGGTTTTAAAGCAGTATTATTAAGTTGTGAAAATTATTGCATGATTTTTTTAAATTTTTTTTTTATTTAAACATTTTATTAGTGTTAGTCTCTGCCCTCACTCCTGTCCAAACACTAACCTCTGAACCAAAATGAACTGTTGAACTCTGCCTACCTACAGGAACCCAGTGACTATTTTCACATGGCTGAGGATGGATGTTTAGCCCCAAAGACTGTGGACTTCATCCCATTCTTCGGAACTAAAAGTGGGGATGTTGGGACCCAGCCATGGATTTCAACATTAAACTCTGCTATAGACTTTCCTGAACTTTTCAAAATAAAGTGCATTAACCTTCTTCCGGCACAGCCAGGAAACGGGATAACTGTGGACTTCCTGTGACGCCACTGCCCAAATAAAAGCACAGCTGTTACTACATCCGTCCTCTTCCACACGGCCTTCGAGAGGGACCAGATAGGGGAGACAAGCGCGCTGATGTCTCTTTGCTGGCAAACAGACATAAACTCTTCAACTGGATCCAAGATGGGGATTTTTACTTTCGCAAGGCACTGTATCTGTTATACTAATTAAACTAAATTAAAAAGACAAAGAACACAGGAATATTAAAACATAGCACCCTGCCCATTGTTTAGGTGATGGGGATTTTTCTTTCTTTTTCCAACATTCCATACACCTCTTTAGCGTTGGGCCTCTCCGCCATCATCTGGGTCATTAGTTACATTTACATTGACATAAGTAATCGGAATAAACGACCGATCGGGCTAAAAATGTGTCATGTAAACATGTCAGCTGGAATATTCTGATTGGATTCAGCAGGATTGTATTGAAATTGTAATCCAATTGAGGGGGTGGTTTATGCCGATTGACAATCCGATCAACATGCATGTAAACGCTTGACAGGACCACGTTATTCTTAAAGAGGCAAACTGACCTGAGTGCGCATGTGCACCCCGTGTCAACGTGACGTATTTCCGCCTTGAGTGGCTAGTTGCTCTGGCTAGATTCAATTCAGTTCAGTTTAATTTATTTTCAACATGGCTGCATGGCACTAGAGGCAGATCACAAGAATGGGAAGAATGCCTTCTGAACTTGGCATCTGCTGAACACAGAACACATCAATCTAATCCTTGGTCAGAACAATCCTTTACAAGGAACAAATTATTCTTTCCTGTTAATGACATGATTATGTTTGAATGCTATGAAATATTAAAGGATGTAATAGCTTTATGCTGGTTCACTTCAGAGGCAGAAAAAGAGCCAGAGTTAAACTTATGTCAAATTTGGAAACATTCAGCGCCTTTCAATTCAATTCAATTCAGTTTTATTTATATAGCGCTAATTCACAACACATGTTGTCTCAAGGTTCTTCACAACCGTCAGGTTTATACATTCCAATTAATCCTAACCATTGAACAGTGCAATCGGAGTTAGTTATTTATTCAAATTGGATAAAAAGTTTTTCTATCTAAGGAAACCCAGCAGATTGCATCCAGTCAGTGACTTGCAGCATTCACTCCTCCTGGATGAACATGTAGAGACAGTGGACAGTCACTGGTGTTGACTTTGCAGCAATCCCTCATACTGAGCATGCATATAGCGACAGTGGAGAGGAAAAACTCCCTTTTAACAGGAAGAAACCTCCAGCAGAACCAGGCTCAGTGTGAGCGGCCATCTGCCATGACCGACTGGGGGTTTGAGAGAACAGAGCAGAGACACAAAGAGAACAAAGAAGCACTGATCCAGGAGTACTTTCTATGGGAAGGAACGTAAATGTGAATGGATGTAGCTCCTTTAGTCGTTTCATCTAGAAAGAAAGAACAGATAAACTCTGAGCCAGTTTTCAAGGTTAGAGTCTGAAAGAGATCACATACAGTTAGTCACAGTTAAGCTCAGTCAATTTCCATGTCTAGGAGAGAGAAAGGGTTAAACACTGAAAGACAGGGCCATGTGGATCATCGGTAGAGGGTGAGCATTAAGTTGTTGCCAGCAGAAGCTCGGACGATTCCCCTCTCCAGAAAGGTGTCACAGGTAGACACAGAGCCAGGCCAGATGTAGCTTCTAGGAAGAGAAAAGAGAGAACAAAGTTAAAAGCTGAAATAACAGCAAATAATGCAAAATTGGAGAGTAGTGTGAGAATGTAGCAAAGAGGGTGAAAGTGGTCATTATGTCCTCCAGCAGCCTAAGCCTATAGCATCATAACTACACAGATAGTTTCAGTTCAGATTATTTAGTGTCGTCTCAAGGAACCCCACAAAGGGTCCCACTGATGGTCATAGTTATCCTAAAAACCACAAGGATTGGGATACCTCTCTCTGTCAGACTGATTATAACCATTGGAAAAGATACTAACAGAATATTCCTATCGGCAAGTTTACATGACACATTTTTTGTCTGATGGCTCATTTTATTCCGATTACTTATGTCCATATAAACAATAAAATCTGATTATTTCTGTAATTTTTAATCCAAATTCATTTTAATCCGATCGTGAAATTATGTTCATGTAAACGTAGCTATTATTGTCATTGTAGGTTGCCGAAAAACAGCAGGCAAACAACACAGTCAATGCAGCGTGCGTGTTGTTGCAAAAGGATCAAGAAATATTGGCAAATGGCTGGGGGTTCTCGTCATTGGGTGCAAGGTGCTTTTCCTTTGTAACACACTTTCTGTTTCGTGAAATATATCAAGTGTTTCAAGTCAAACGGTTTAAGTCAATTTAAGTCACAAGTCATTGGTGTGAAAGTCCGACTCAAGCCCAAAGACTTATGATTTCGTCCAAGTCCACACCTCTGCAGGTAAGTGAGTGCCGGAAGGTGATAGGTTCATCAAGGCAGCAGTTTCCAGGAGGGAATCTGACCTCTGCCTCAGTGAGCCGCTTACATGGCATTTAGGAGTAGAATAATAGAAAAACAAAATAAAATAAAAACATTTTTAATAAAGAAATGTGAACCTGCGTAAAGGCTGTTATTTTCTAAAGTTACATTTAATCTGACAAATGAGCCTCATTGGAACACATATTCTAATGTATTTATCATGGCTGTGTGTCATGCTCTCTGATCTCTCTTTGATGAATCCTTCCATTGCAATTTTTTTATATTTTTCTTTTGATGAAAAAAATCTGCTCATTTAGTATTCTCAGATTTCCATCTGCATTTTAGCAAATGGTGCTGCTGCGTCTCAAAGAGAACAACTGAATCATCCCCAGATCAAAACATTGTCACAATTGGCTTGTTTAGTAGACACTTGACGTGGACATTGTTCTTTGTGTGAAACATTTCAGACTACGGCCAGGTAAATCTGGACACATTACAACCCATCATTGTGTTATCATTGCTTCAGAATGAAAATGTGTCAGAATCCGTGGTGTGTCTGCCTGCAGCTAACCATTTTACCGCCAGGTGCCGTTGCCTGGAGGTGCTGGAGAAGGGACAGGTGCAGCTCATCAGGTTTATCAACTGGGCAGTATATGAAGAGGCCGCGCCTGCACTTCGTTGCCTGAGCGTTTTGCTACTGGCCTCCTCTGAAATCTACTCTTGTAGTTTGAAAGTTATTTCTGAAATTTTCTGTACTGATTTTGCCTGTCCTGACACTTCCAGGTGCCTCACCTCTGGCTCCGACAGAGTTGACCAGAGATTTAAACAATCAGTCTGAACCGAGTCTCGAATTGAACCTTCAGGCTGACTCTTCTATGAGCCACCAACAAAGCGAATCCTGTCCGCCCTCCCAGCACCTTCTGTCGGCCCCGTCTCAACGAACACGGTGGTCAAGGCGAGCCACTCTCTCTTACACCACTGGATCTATGACCATTCCCCCCGGCGGGTTTCCCTGCGCTTACCTGTAAGCTGCACGATCAGTTCTGGTGCATTTTCTGAGGTCCAGTTTGTAACTCTGCTCTTCTGCTGCAGCCAGACAGTTCCAGTCTTGTTCCCCGTTCCCAGGATCATTTGTTTAAATAAACATTCACTAATCTCATCTGTCTCTGGTTGTTCTCTGCATTTGGGTCGGGTCAGCAGTTAACATTATGACAAAATGTTGTGATCATAATATAGATATGAAGAGTTGTTTCTACTGTGGTTAGGTAGGAGAGATAGATGCTTTCTCTGAGGTCATAACATGAATTAGTGATACTTTTCTCACATTAGATAAATGCCAGTTACTGTAAGTTTCAAATTTCAAAAAAATTGTTTTATTTCTGCTGAAGACCAGGATACAGGCCGGGGATTATACTTTTCTTGTGACATCCTAATGTAGTCAGTGGCACTCTCTCATTCCATTCAGTGAAAAAGAAGATGATGTTGTTATCAGCACTAAGGGCTGAGTGGGCATTCTTCTTCCTGAAGATATTATCTATGTTCTCCTCAGCAGACAGTCAGAGAAAGGAGAGAGTGATGGCAGGAAGGAGGAGGGAAACTCCTCTTTTGACACCGTATCAACTGAGTGCTCCTTATCACTTCTATTTGCTGCTGAGCCAGGCGATTAGCAGGGTGCCTTTATTCTCACGTCTCTGACACTCAATTATTCTCGCACTATTTCTAAGGCAGCATCTCACACATTACATCCTTGTGTGGTATCATGGGGGAAAAAAAGACTAAATTAGCCCAGAAATCAGGAAGACACTAGTGGACTTCCACCAGTATGGTTCATATTTGGGTCCAATTTCTGGATACCTGAAGGTTCCACATTCATCTGTTCTAACAATTATATGCAGGTTTAAACAGCAGGGGATTGTCCAGCCATTATACTGCTCAAGAAGAAAACGGGTTCAATGTTCCAGAGATAAACAGGTTCTGGTCTGAAATGTGTGACTCAAGCCCAGAACAAAAACTAGAGACATTATGAAGATGCTGATGAAGTTGGTTAGAGAGAGTTATTGTCCACAGGGGAACAAGTCCGGTACCAACATACCAACTTTCACTCTGAGTGGCTAAAAGGCCACTCAGATAGGAGGAAGCCATGATTCCTTAAGCAAGTGATAAAGCCAGATTACAGCGTGTCAATGCTCTCATGGACAAAGACCTTCATTTTTAAAGACATGTCCTGTGGTCTGCTGGAACTAAACTTAAAGTGTTTGTCCATAATGTCTATTATTACATTTGTAGGAGCAAGAGAGAAGCTTGCAATCCTGAGAATACCATCTCAACTGGGACTATTTCTATTTTACATAAAGTCTTAATTGCTCTATACACAGACCAGATAGCTTTTTTCTCAATTTCATTGTACTTACGACAGTGACAATAAAGAATGTTCTGATTTTAATTCTGACATATAAAGAAAGGAAAAAACATTCTGTGGAAAAATTGAAGCAACATCTTAAGACATTAGTCAGGAAGTTAAAGCTTGGACACTAATGGGTCTTGTAAATAGACAAAAGACTTTCTTCAAATTCAGTGAACGTCTGAATTTGAAGAAAGTAGAAAGAAAAAACACATTTTTGTCGTGGAAATTCGCAAAAAGAAAAATGTTGGTAATCATAAACAAGAAAAGTTTATTCTGATTTAGTGTCTTTAATGTATATAAAAGTTTACCTTCAACTGGCTTTAGAAATACCTAAATTCTGAACGTTAACATTTTTACCGCTTTTCTGTAAGAAAATCAACAACATCAAGGCCTAGTCAAAGTTCAGACCTAAATTCAACTGAGAATTTTTGACAAGAAATGAAAACTGATGTTCACAGATGTTCTCCATCCAATCTAACTTTGAGGTGATTTGTAAAGAAGAGTGGCCAAAATTTCAATCTGTAGATGTTCAAAGCTGGTAGCAACAAACCCCAAAAGACCTGCAGCTGGACCTGCAGCCAAAGGTGGTTGAACAGTGTTGACTCAGGTAGACAAGACAGAAATGTCAACCGCAGTTTTTATTATTTTTATATATAAAATAAAAATGTAAAACCTTGTATTGTCTAACTTCCGCTTCATAAATATTCACTTTATGTTGTTCTATCACATAAAACCCCACTATAATAAATAGAGGTTGGTGGTTTCAACAAAATGTTAAAAAGTTCAACCTGCATGCCTTACTTTTTCATGGCTCCCAGCACAACTGTTTTATTACATGTTCTATTGCAAGGCCAATCCTGAGAGTCTGCTGGATTATGGTAACAGATGCAAAGATGATGTAAAAAAAAAAAAAAAAACTGCCTCACATTTGCAGAAAATTAACACATTTTTGTTAATCTTCAGTTGTTGAATTCATTTTTATATTTGCAAGACTCAGGCTTGCAAATATGTCTAATCATATGTCACAAAAACATATATGATAATCATATATTCATATAAATATGTCTAATCTGTCTAAATATGTCTAATCTATTGGTTTGTCCCCTAAAAGTTAATTGAAACCGGGTAGAAAAAGTTGAGCTTAACACTACTTTATTATCCCATAGAACTGCAAAATTATTTCTAGGACACAAATAATACAAAATGTAGAGAAAACAATCACAAAATACATACTCATAGTAACTCCAGTTTGATAGGTCTTTTAGTGTAATAAGAATAACTAGGCAACCATATGGGTCATAATTACCATAATATCCAGGTTTATTGTTTCAGGAGCTGCTTCATCAGTAGGTTTGCTCTAATCTATCTTCAGATACTCTTGTCTGTACCAAGTTATCAACATTGAATCAGTTTACCAGAAGTAAATTAAACCATCTGTATTTGCTGGACAGTCCAATGTTTGATAATGTGTTCTATCTCCCAGATGTCTAGGATGGCAGAGTTAACCAAATAACCATCTACAAACTGTATCATGTCCAGGTCTGATACCAAAGGCCACTGATGACCTCCTCAGTTAGGAGAATTGAGATCTCAGTCTTTGTGACGGCTCATCTTTAGCTTGGATTCCAGGAAGTGAACTTCTTGCAAAAATGGTCACCTCTGTTTCTGTAGATCAAACTGCACCAGCGGGATTTTTACAGGATTTAAATTTTGTTATTTTCCTTTGTAAACTCTGTGCTCGTATTTTAACTTCAAATATCTCCAATCACAGGTGACAGTAAAAAGCCCCAACCTATAAAGGACAGAAAGGTCCTGAACACCCAAAACAGTACCCCCTGCTGCCGATAATCTGTACCAAGCATTACAGAAATTATGCTTTATAATGTTTCTACAACCATCCTGTGTGTTTTTTATAACCGTCATTTAGTGTTTTCACTCACTGACTGATAGCTAGATGACTGATACTCAACTAGGTATTTGGGATCCTTGTTTCAAATAGAGAACAATCCCAAACATCCATCAAAACTGGTTTCGGAATGAATAAAGCAGCATGATTTTAAGCATTCGGAATGGCCCTGAACTGGCCAAATCTATGTCAGAACACCAACCAAAGTAAATGAGGTCTATGATTTATGGTATGAAGAGTGGTCAAATATCCAGGCAGAATGATGCCAGAAGCTTGCTAACGGCTCAAAAAAGCATGTGGTCTGGGTGCAACTTGTTAAGATACATTTATTTAAAATGTATATTTGTATGATCATACAATCTGTCATATGATCTGTATAATCATATAACCCTGAAAAAAAGAATGGATCAAATGCATCTTTTAAAGTCCGGAATGAATGAGGTGTGAGTGCGTGTGTGTGTGTTTGTTTGAATCTAATTTCAGATTGAGTAATGTATTTAATGACACTCTGAGTTTTCAGTGTTCTTTCACTTTTGCAGCTCTTTACATATTTTAGGGTTCATACTGCTTCTCATGCCTTCTCCTGTGTTATCAAGAGCCACAGTTAAAACTCTCTCCTTTTTGTCTTTGTTAGGGTCAAATTCCCTCTGCTCAAGATGTTTTCTGACAAAAAATGTAACAAGAAAATAGTTTCCTGTCTCCCTCATTTTTCCAGAGAAAATTATATTCTTTTTTTCCACAACAGTGCTGAATGTCAAAAAATTCTGCACATTATATTTAGATTTGATCACACAGAAATAATGACATAACCATGTGAGATGGCGGAAAACATTGTGAATTTCTGCTGTAATGAATAATGACTAGTTATGGGACAAGGAAAAGTTCGTTTTAACTGTGGTCCTTGCATGAATCTTTACAGAAAAAGCAGAAAGGTGGTTCATCATATCGTTCCACATTTCACATTCCTCAATCAGTGTCAGATTCAGACACCACATCGATCATCTTCATCTCTGAGTTACTTTCAGATTTATCTGAGCTCCTTGCACACCTTTCCACAGAGCCACAATGATCTAGGTAAATGATATTGTTCAAAACTTTTTGTTGAGGATAACACATCTCTTTCCAAATGGATGATTGTCGGGGTTGGGCCTATGGAGTGTGATTTCTTATCTCGGTCAGCAGGCTCTGGTGGAAGTATACCAGGCGTCAGAAGACAATCCATCTGGGTTTGCAGAACAGCTCAGGGGAACAACTGATGAGGTCAAACTGAGGGCAGTGGAGGAAACAATAACACAGGAAAGATAATGACACAATACAACAGCTTCTCTAGAAAATGGCTTGTCTTATCATCAAGGATATCATGTTTTAGGGAACCCTGTGATAAAAATTTGAACAACTACTCCCTCTAGTGGTTAAACAGAAGTGTCCTATTGCTTATATGTTCCTAAATTGGACATCACATTGCTACCGCATGACACACATGTGCCATTACTATGCAATGATTTGGGACTGCTGCAGAAGCAACGTTAGAAAAACACAAAACTGGTTGTTTTTTAAAGCCAACAAGCTTCTAGGAGTAGAATGATACATTGCTTTGACAATTTGATTTGAATGTTATTGAGACATATCTGACATGAAATGTAATTTGCAAAAATGTATAGACAAAATAAGCAAGGTACACAGTTAAGCCATAAAAAGTAGTAGAGTATTTTAAATACAAAAACAAACCATTTTACCTGGTTAGGTTAAATAAAAATAAAATAAAATAATATAATACAAGGACTTCAATATTCACATCCAGTAATTTATTAGTGGAGTTTATGAAGGGTGCACGCAATCCGAATTCCTGGACATTTTAGCATTAAACAAATATTTTCTCCCAGATTCTGTTCTTTCTAAAATATGTAATATCCTTTGTAGAAACTTAACCTTAAGTTCGTTCTGGCTCTTTTAGGTTCCTCAAAGTGAAACTAACCTTCTCATTAAGCTAGTTCTGCTGGAACTTTTAGTGTTTCTGTTCTACCTGCTCCCTTACAAACCAATTGTAATTTACAGTACTTTTTATTTTTTTGATTTGATTTTTTATTTATCCTCTCCCTCTCTGCTCCTCCTTTCCTCTTTAGCTCTCTCTGTGTGTTTCTGCGCTGCTGTGACAAACAGCCTCTGACGCCAAAAGACAGAAAAAAGAAAGGAGAGGGCAACAGGCTTTCTGTCTTCAGTCTGGAGCTTTAGGGAGGCAGATGCCTGAGTGAGCTACACAAATGACGATTAAAAAATCAAGTACGACCAGAACCGAGCCCTTGGTCCTGCCCCTTAGGGATAGCTGAGCGGTCCAGGGCAGCGGCCAGACTACCAGGAATTGTCCCAGTGCGCCTGGTGACAGAAGCCACCTCTTTTAATGGCCAATATTAATTTACTAGTGTTGGCATCAAGGCCAGAAACCAAATTGAACAAAATTCAATTGACAGTATGGTGATCTTTATGGCACAGTAGCTATACCTGTTAACATTATCATGCACAATTACCACACTGCTTATAGATTTATGTTTAGGGAAATGTACATATTTCTACATATCATAACATCGATAATTTTCTCATCTTTAATTTGAGCCATATTTGATAAAAATCAGATTAGATATAAGGACGCTACGATTATTTTCCTGACAGATGCATGCTCATCCTGCATCAGAAAAGCATGACTTTGTTGACATGACTCAATGTATACCAATGGTGCCTGGATGCACAGGTCACTATCTATAGTGGCTAATAGGCAATGTCCTATCCAGTAATATACATCAATGGGTGGTTCCATCAAAGATACAATATTCTCATGTTCTACCTGAGGCTTTGCAAATGTTGCTCAAAGTTTTACCTGAAAACTCAAGTGTTGGTAAGATTCGAGAGGAAAAACAAACAAGGCAATTTGACCAAAGGACTGTGGCAACAGTCGGGGTGAAAAAAAAGTTTAACTTTAATTTTTAAAGTTTTACATATCTGAACATCACAGTTCATAAATATCTAATTCCAAAATAAGATTGGTGTCTATCTTAGCTTCATTATATTCGAACACTCTTGATGGTGTCTCCCATGTTAACTGTAAGACCTTCAGTCCATACTAACCCTAGATGTTCCTGTATCTCAGTACAGATGGACCAAGACAACATTAGATGGATAGAAAGGGTTTGGTTCATACAAAAGCTCCCAGATTTGCTGACATACTTTCCCCAAACTTAACCAGCGGACATAAGAGTGGTAAAGCAAGTCCTGGTGATCTGCATTAGTTTCTTCAAGAAATGCAATAAACTGACGATGCTGCAGACCCCTCGCTCTAATAAAGTTAACAAGTTTTACAGCTGGCTTCACTACATGTTCGAGCTGCAACACAGACTTACATAGGGCCTCGTGGTGGATTATGCAGTATAAGAAAATTACATCCTGCTCAGGATTATCCTCGTTCACTTTGTCCTGGATTCTTTCAGCAGCCCAAGGTTATTTCCAGTCAGGTTTGGCGATCCATCCGTGGTGTCGTTGGCAAGTGTACTCCAAGGAAGCTTGAGTCTCTTGATGACTCCTGAGACCTTTTCAAATAAGTCCTCTCCTCTTGTTTTTCCTTTTAAAGATTCCGTGGCCAAAAACTCCTCAATTATCTCAAAACTGTCATTAATCCATCTGATGAAGATTAAAAGCTGGGAAGTGTCCTTTATGTCATTACTTTCGTCCAGTGCCAATGAAAATAATGTAAATGACTCAGTTATTTGGTTGAGCTTGCTTGAGTCTTCATCAATTAGCTCAAGACGGCGAGTCGCTGTCCTGCGTGATGAACAAATTTTTTCTAATTTGTTCTTGCTTTCAGGACACAAGATACCTGCCGCTTATGACATGCACTCTTCTAAAAACTCCCCTTCGCAGAAAGGCTTGCTGCTCTTCGCTAATTTGAATTCCAGCAAATAACTTGCCTTGGTGCAGGACTCTTGCATGGTAGCTTGTCAGAGAGAAGTATTTTGCTGAGTCTGTAAATTGACTGCCAACCTCTGAGCAGCTGCTCTCCTCTCTACTGTTGACCAGTTGCTAGCATAATTGTCATGCTTGGTGGAAAAGTGGCGGCTGATGTTCAGTTCAATTTTCAATTCAGTTCGGTTTTATGTCGTGATTCAAGGCACTTCACAAAGTCAAATCAATTGAATCATACAGATTTCTAGTCAGGTTCATACATTCAAATTAATCATAACCATTGAACAGTTCAGTCAGATTCAGTTATTTATTCAAATTGGATAAAAAGGTTCTATCTAAGGAAACCCAGCAGATTGCATCCAGTCAGTGACTTGTAGCATTCACTCCTCCTGGATGAGCATGTAGAGACAGTGGACAGTCACTGGTGTTGACTTTGCAGCAATCCCTCATACTGAGCATGCATGTAGCGACAGTGGAGAGGAAAAACTCCCTTTTAACAGGAAGAAACCTCCAGCAGAACCAGGCTCAGTGTGAGCGGCCATCTGCCACGACCGACTGGGGGTTTGAGAGAACAGAGCAGAGACACAAAAAGAACACAGAAGTACTGATCCAGGAGTACTTTCTATGGGAAGGAAAAGTAAATGTTAATAGATGTAGCTCCTTTAGTAGTTTCATCTAGAAAGAAAGAACAGATCAACTCTGAGTCAGTTTTCAAGGTTAGAGTCTGAAAGAGATCACATACAGTTAGTCACAGTAGAAGCTCAGTCAGTAGCCATGTCTAGGAGAGAGAAAGGGTTAAACACTGAAAGACAGGGCCATGTGGATCATCGGTTGAAGGTGAGCATTAAGTCGTTGGCAGCAGAAGTTTGGACGATGCTCCCCTCCAGGACGGTGTCACAGGTAGACACAGAGTCAAGCCAGGTGTAGCTTCTAGGAGAAATGAGAGAAAATAAAGTTAAAAGCTGAAATAATAGCAAATTATGCAAAATTGGAGAGTAGTATGAGAATGTAGCAGAGAGAGTGAAAGTGGTCAGTATGTCCTCCAGCAGCCTAAGCCTATAGCAGCATAACTACAGAGATAGGTCAGGATAACCTAAGCCACTCTAACTATAAGCTTTATCAAAAAGGAATGTTTTAAGCCTAGCCTTAAAAGTAGACAGGGTGTCTGCCTCACGGACTAAAACTGGGAGCTGGTTCCACAGGAGAGGAGCCTGATAACTAAAGGATCTGCCTCCCATTCTACTTCTAGAGACTCTAGGAACCACCAGTAAACCTGCAGTCTGAGAACAAAGTGCTCTGTTAGGAACATATGGACCAATCAGATCTCTGATGTATGATGGAGCTAGATCATTAAGGGCTTTATATGTGAGGAGAAGAATTTTAAATTCTATTCTGGATTTAACAGGGAGCCAATGAAGGGAAGCTAAAATAGGAGAAATATGATCTCTCTTTTTAATTTTCATCAGAACTCTTGCTGCAGCATTTTGAATCAGCTGAAGGCTTTTAACTGCATTTTGTGGACATCCTGATAGTAAAGAATTACAATAGTCCAGCCTTGAAGTAACAAATGCATGGACGGGTTTTTCAGCGTCACTCCTGGATAGAATATTTCTAATTTTGGCAATGTTCCGGAGGTGAAAGAAGGAAATTTTAGAAACCTGTTTAATATGGGATTTAAATGACATGTCCTAGTCAAAGTTAACACCAAGATTTTTTACTTTACTACCAGAGGTCAATTTAATGCCATCCAGGTTAAGTGATTGACTAAGCAGTTTCTTTTTTAAAGACTCCGGTCCAAAGATGACAACTTGTATCTTGAATTTAGAAGCAGAAAATTTAAAGTCATCCAGGTTTTTACGTCTTCAAGACATGCTTGTGTCAGGATCTGGGTTTGTGTGTGTTTGTGTTTTTTGCTACATGTGCTCATTCTCAGGTGGTGCTGGAGCTCTCATGTGTGCTGGGTGACAGGTGCGACTTGTTCCACTGATTACCATGAGGAGTACTTAAGCAGGAGGCTGCCAGCACTTCAATGTGAGAGTGTTTTGCCACCAGTGGTACAAACTCGAGCCACACTAAGTCTATGTTTTGTTCTTCGACCTTCGATTAATTTTGTTTTTGCTCTTCTGGAGATTTTGAAAGCCTATGCTTTGGATCTATGTCACTGAGTTTCTGACTTTGTTTTTTGGAAGCTATTCTGGATGATCAAGCCTGTCTACACTTTGAGGATTGCATATCCTATCTTCTGTCTTCGCTTGGATTCGCATCAAGCTGGCAGCTTTCCTGCTCTCTATGTCTCCTGAGCCAAGCCACAAGCGTACCCTGTCCACCCTCCAATGTAAGCCACCGCACATCAAACGAATACCTTTGCTCCAAGCTCATACTGAACAGCACCAAGTCAACTCTCTATGGATAATCCTGCCTAAAACCTGGATCCTGAATCTCATTCCCCCTGGTGACCTGACCACCATTACCCAGTAAGCGGATCTCTGCATCTTGTTAATCATTTATTCTTAATTTCGTTATCCCTTTCGTTACCCGTGCTCACCCATTCTCTTCACTTCTCTCCCTACAGTGAGATTCTCGTCAGTTTTGTTCCTGTTTATGTTCTCTGTATGTGGGTCAGAGCTATTTAGAATATAATCACAGCTTGTAGTCTATCTAACTGGTTTCGCTCATCAGGAATTATAGATAAATAAAGCTGAATATCATCAGCGTAACAGTGAAAATTTATCCCATGCTGCCTGATAATTTTACCTATTGGAAGCACAGTAAAGAGAATTGGTCCAAGCACTGAACCCTGGCGTTTAAAGATGATTAATCATTTACATGAACAAACTGGAATCTGTCAGACAGATAAGATTTAAACCAGCCTAGCGCTGATCCCTTCCAGCCTTTTTAAGAGAATATTATGGTCGACTGTATCAAATGCAGCACTGAGATCTAACAGAACCAGTACAGACACAAGTCCATTATCTGAGGCCATAAGAATATCATTAGTGACTTTCAGCAGAGCTGTTTCAGTGCTATGATGAGCTCTGAAACCTGACTGAAACTCTTCAAACAGGTCATTGCTGTGTAAATTCTCACACATTTGATTAGCAACTATTTTCTCAAGAATTTGAGATGAAAACGGAAGATTGGATATAAGTCCGTAATTTATGAAATCATCTCAATCAAGCGAAGGTTTCTTAAGTAAAGGTTTAATCACAGCTACCTTAAAAGCCTGTGGTTCTGATCCATTTACTAGGGATAGATTAATCATATTTAAAATGGGGCTGGGATGTTGCATTCTTTAAAAACTGCAACGATCTCTTGGCAAATAAGACATACAGGTTTTGATCAGACTTCAGTGAAAAAATATTTAGTCCTCCGTTCTTTGTTAAACACACAGCACTCACTGTCAACTTTTCTTTTTATTTTCACTCATTGTTGCAATTGCCCTGGATGACTGAACATCTCATCTGGCCGACAAATATATGTGTTGCGCAATAGCCATCCATAAATGGCCTCCATCAGAAATTGCGGTGAGATGCGCAACAGCAGTCTTAGCTATAATTCTTACAGCCACATGTATCTAGTCCAAAGGACATTCCAGTGGTCTTGCTGTATATTCTGGTTAGGTGGATCAGTGAATAGATCGATCATTCTTGTCAACCATGTAGAGGTGATTGACAGTGGCCCCACATTGAAAGCTGTTTCTGTAGCTGCTCATTGTAATAATCAGACTAAGGAGGTTTAGAATTAATCTGATTACAATGGCAGCGGAAGAGAGTGAAAACCAAACATGACTGGAAATCAACATAAATCTAAGGACACATCTATATCTTCAAATCATAAGCGAAACCCCCCCAATGCAGCGGGCTCATCAGCAGCACTTTGGTGACATGGTGAGAAAGATGAGCAGCAGTTAAAGAGCTGCCTCAAAATTCTCCTCCATCTCCCTAAACCTCTCCACTAGCTCAGGAGAGGGATTGAGGTGAATGGATCTCCAAAATGTCCCAATCTGCCAAGGAAACATCCTCAATCGGTCCTCCAGCTCAGACATAGCCAAGGTGGCCTGAACAGACATGGAGGTCAACGGCATGAGCAGAGCAGCTGTGGCCCAGGGAAGCGCCACAAGGGCAGACAAAGGCATGGAAATTGCCCCATGATAGCGTTGACATGCGTACCATTGCTGTGGCACATTGGAGAGATGGAGAGAGGAGCTGTGGGTGAGGCATGGGAGACAGAACATCACATGAAGCTGTGGGTGTCACTGCTGCACCTTGCTGGAAGGACGCAGAGGAGGGCCACCTCCAAGGACCTGTTCCAGAAGGTGGAATCCCCAATCTACAGCTGTCATTTAGAGATTGCAGCTCTGTCAGGCCACAGAGAGGCGCAATTCCTTCTCTGCTTCCCGGGATAAATAATCTGGACTGGAAAAGGAACAAAACAGAAATCCAAGGACACAATCTAACCAAAGGAAACTTCCACAAAAGTAACAGAACAAAAAAGGCAACACAAACAGAATGAACTAAAGCACCACCTGGAAAAGAAGTGGCAGAGGCAAGACCCGATCTAAAACGCACACACCTTCAAATCATGACAGTGTGCTTTGCTCTTTCATTTTCTGCATGTTTTCGGTGCTTTCTATCATCATTCGGTGGTTTCATTCAGCTGAGGAACTTCTAAACATCAGACAGTCTTCTCTTGGCATTTTTATCTCCATCATTCATTGATTCATTGACGAAAGCTTAATGGTGTGTTCACACCGAACGCGGAAACTGCGAATATTTCGCCTCATTTGTGTGCTTTTGCCTGCTTGACATTCCGCGTGAACTTCGCGTTGGCATTTGGCAACAAGCGGCAACGCTTCGCCGCGTCATCAAGTAGGAGCAGCTTCCATCTACTGCTTGCTGGTTTCAACTGAACATGGCTGACATGGATTTCACGGATAATTATGGCATTTTACCTGTGGAGAGCCGAAAAACGCCGCCGACCTCGACGTCCCTGGGTTCACCAGATTCTTCAGGGATGGAAACAGTTCAGAGATTACCGCCACCTACTCCAGGAGCTGCGTCTGGATGACGGTCGATTTCAGCGGTACTTCCGTCTATCCAGGACCCAGTTTGAAGATCTGCTGTCCCGCGTTGGGAGACGAATCGGCCTCCGGGACACCAACTACCGGCACTATATCCCCGCTGCTGAACGCCTGTCCATCTGTCTTTGGTGAGTAAATAAATCTCAGCTCAGTAAAAAAACAGCAGATTTTTAATGTCCACGTCTCCTAAATTAAAGATATTTGTGCCTAAACATAACCAGGCCAGGTCCTTTCTGTACTTGTCTCGGTAAAAATAATTAGTTGAGTCATACAACTCTGGCTTGCCGCACACCGCCACTATGATCTGGTCCTCCATCTTCACTGACAACCGCTTCTTCTCCGCTGCAGTCTTTCACCCTACGTCACAGCCACATCCAGTCCCTGATTGGTTGACGTGACGCGAATTTAGGAATAAGTTCAGATTTTTCAACTCGTCCATCACTCTTGCTCCGCTCCCGCTTCGCTTGGCGCGCCTTCCGCGCCGCGTCCTCCGTGTCCTTCGCACCGCGCCGTGCCGCTCCGCTCCTGAACGCGCCTCTACATAGGGATGACATGTAAATCGGCCGCTCCTTTCACAGAAACCGCATTCGGTGTGAATGCACCATAACGGAGATCATGGCCAGCGGAGCTGCATCTCTCCATGGGCTATACTGCCGGGGATGGTGGAGAGGGAAGAAAGCCGGCGTGCTCGTGAAGTTTCGACAGAGAGGATTACGGGCACTCTTGCCTTCAATCCACCTGGCAAATGTGCGCTGCCTGGCCAACAAGATCGACGAACTGCTTCTCCTCACCTGTAAAAACTCGGTCCTCAGCGGATCTGCCGCACTCTGCTTTACCGAAACCTGGCTGAGTAAGACCCCCCCGGACTGCACACTTCTGACACCGGGCTTTCAGCTGTTCAGAGGGGATCCCAACACGGACCTATCGGGGAGAAAGCGAGGAGGTGGAATCTGCTGTTATATAAATGAAGGTTGGTGCTATCACGACCAGAGACAAAGAACCCAAATTCAGCCAAACACAAAGTGATAAGTAAAAAGGTTTATTCAGAAACTCAGGATCAGAGAGCAGGAGAACAGTAGTGAGCTTCCAGGAGCCACTGACAACAGAAAGACCAGTTAGTGGCTGAATAAAACTCAGGATTTGCAAGGAGTTAGATAAAGCCACTAACCTTCTCAGTCTGGGGATGAGGCACAGAATCCAGAGGAGGAAATGATCCAGACAGTTAATGAGGAAGCGTCCAACAGACTGAAGTCGGATTGCCAACTGATCCAAATCCTCCGAGGAATCAGCTGAAGCTGTGACAGGAACACAGAGCTGTGATTGTTCTCTTGACAATAATTCCAGGCGGACTAGAGAGCCAGGCGAGCTCAAGCTGAATAAACCAGTGGTTAGGCTGAGGCGTAAATCCAGGGACAGAAACGGGGTCGAATTCCAGGGCTAGAGGCGTCAGACAAGGGGCAGGCAGAGGCAGAAAACCAGAGGCAGAAAACAGAGTCGAAATCCAGAAATTCAATCCGTCAGACAAGAAGGCAAAAACCCGTGAGGCAAGGTCAGAGAACAAGATCAGTCAGGAGGGAACGCTGGATAACTACTCACAAATGTTTTTAAAATCTGGCACCGTCTGCCTGTCAGATGGCTGTATATAACTCCAGCTCCACAGGTGTGTGACATGACGGTGATTGCGCAGCAGCAGACAGATGAAGCAGATGAGTTGATTGAATGAGTGAGCGCAGAGCAGGCCGACAGGCCAGAATCATAACAGGTGCAGAGACATCAATGGGTTGAAGAACACCTGTAGTAATGACCTGGAGTAATTTCTCATAAACTGTAAACCGTTTTATTCACCAAGGGAATTCTCCTTGTTTGTACTGGTTGGCGCTTACATACCACTTCAATGCTCCACTTCAGATACTGAAAAGCAACTGGCTGAGCTGATGACAGGCGTGGAGAAAAAACATCCTGACCATCTCATCATTGTTCTTGGAGATTTTAACAGTGCAAACCTCTCCAATAAACTTCCCAAATACAGACAGCACTTGTCCCACCAGGGGAAAAAAACACTGGACCACTGCTATACAACGTTAAAGGATTCATGTCAAGCTTTTACCAGGGCTGCTTTGGGACTTTCTGATCACTCTCTGGTCCCCTCACCCCAACCTAAAGGCAGAAATTAAAAGCTTCCAAATCTGAGATTTAAACTGTTACAAAGTGATGACTCAAAAGCAGATGTTACAGGCCTGCTTTAACTGCACAGATTGGACTGTTTTTGAAACTTCAGCCACTGAGTTAAACCAACTTACTGAGGTGGTAACATCATACATCCGTTTCTGTGAGAACATGTATGTGCAGACCAAGACCTTCTGCACATACAATAACAATAAACATTGGTTCACTTCTCATCTGAGGAAGCTGCGTAGGGATACGGAAGACGCTCACAGCAGTGGGGACCGGGCCCTGTATAAGCAGGCCAGGAACAAACTGACTAAGCAGAACAAAGCTGCAAAGAGAAGCTACAGTGAGAAGCTAAAGAAAAGCTCACTGCCTACAGGAATCATTCTTCCCACCCTGAGCAGAATCCTCGCCTGGCAAATCAGTTGAATGGCTTCTACTGCAGGTATGAAAAGCAGCAGTTCACACCTCAACCCAACTCCTCCACATCCAATTAAGATACACATTTTTGCCATACACCAACCACCCCCACTACCCTCAGACCCCCTGCCTGCACTAAGGATCTCAGAGGAAAATGTAAATAGGATCTTTCAGCGCCTGAAAGCAAAATGGCCGCAGGACCTGATAATGTCCCCCCATCATGTCTGAAAGTCTGTACCGACCAACTGGCACCCATCTTCGCTAAGAGCTTCCACCAAGTCACTGGAGCTGTGTGAGGTTCCCTCCTGCTTTAAACACTCCACCATCATCTCAGTACCCAAGAAACCCACCATCACAGAATTAAATGACTACAGGCCTGTCGCTTTGATGTTTGTGGTCATGAAATCCTTTGAGTGACTGGTGTTGAAGCACCTGAAGGACATCATGCAGGCTCCCTGCTGGACCCCCTGCAGTTTGCCTGATGAGTCTGCATACAGACTGGAGGTGGATCGGCTGGTACACTGGTGTGGTCAGAACCACCTGTAACTTAATCCACTCAAGACTGTGGAGATGACGGTGGACTGTTGGAGAGCACCACCCCAACATACCCCCCTCACCATCCTCAACAGCACTGTGTCTGCTGTGGACTTCACGCATGGACAATGTTTGGAAGAAGGTCCAGCAGAGACTGCACTTCCTGAGGCAACTCAGGAAGTGCAGTCTTCCACAGGAGCTGCTGGTCATCTTCTACACTGCCATCATTCAGTCTGTCCTGTCTTCATCCATCTCAGTGTGGTTTGGCTCATCCACAAAACAGGACAGGTCCAGACTGCAACGAATAATCAGGTCTGCAGAGAGAATCATCAGGGCTGACCTTCCCTCCATCCAGGACTTATACAGGTCTAGGGTCAGTAAAAGTGCAGCTACAATCTCTGCAGACCCCACACACCCTCTGTAAAGGATTATACGAGAACATTAGAGAACAAAAAGCATCATGGAGACCAAGGAACGAAGCAGACATGTCAGGTAGAAAGTGATGGAGAAGTTTAAAGGAGGGTTTGATTTTGTAACAATATTCCAAGATTTGAACGTCTCACAGAGCTTTGTTCAATCCATCATCTAAACATGGAAAGAGGATGAACCAAGTGCAGACCTACCAATATATGGATGTTTACCTATACAGACTGGGCAAGAAGAGCATTAATCCGATAAGCTCCTCCAGAGTTACCATGGTTCTCTTGACCATGGTAACTCTGGAAGAGCAGTGAATCTTTTTTTTAAATCTATGTGGATGTGTGACTTTATTATTATGGACTGTTGGTATATGTCTTATTTCAGAGTTATTTCAACATACACAACAAAGAAAATATGGAAGAAACAATATGGAAGTGTTATGATTTTACCCTAGTGTAGTTGAAATAAAATAATATTCAACATTCAATTCTGATTGAAATGGTTATAATAAATGTTACATTTGCATAGTCTTTAAGGACTTGTTAACACAAACATTACAGGTTCATTTAAAAAAATTTGAACTTCTTGAACCATTTCAATATTTTTTGCCACTCATTTATTCAAATTTAAACTCAAATTACATAGATTCATTAAACAGATGAAAGTATTTCAAGCCTTTTTTCTTGCAATGTTGATGATCATGGCTTACAGATAATTAACATCCAAAATTCATTGTCTCAAAAAATTTGAAAAGGATAGTTTAAACAGAAATGTCAGGCTTCTGAGAAGAAGTTTATTTCTACGTACTCAAATGTTTGATAGTGAACTTCAGGTCACCTGCATCTCGCGTCTCTACGTGCCACTCTACTCTTCAAAACAGATCCTTAAACAGAAACTCCTGCTAGCCATTAAGACCAAGAATTTTGGTTTTGTGTAGAGGTTTAAGTAAAAGACTTGGAATAAAAAAGAAAAAGGGTTTACTGTTCAATAGTTACCTAGTTACATTTTTGTAGTCATAGGACTGTGATCCTACCACAGTCTGGTAGGATTAGTAACACCATGGTCATTGAACCAACTTTTGGTACCTCTGACAGTGTGTGCACATGCCAGGTCCTGTTGGAAAACGAAATCAACATGCCCAGACAGCTTGTCATCAGAAGAAAGCATGAAGTGCTCTAAAATGTCATGGTAGATGGCCGTGTTGACTGTGGACTTCAGAAAACCCAGTGGAACAACACCAGCAGATGACATGGCACCCCAAATCATCACTGACTGTGGAAACTTCACACTGGACTTTAAGCAACATGGATTCTGTGCCTCCAGTCTTGCTCCAGACACTGGGACTTTGATTTCTAAATGGTAAATGGATTGAACTTATATAGCACTTTTCCAGTCATACAGATCCCTCAAAGTGCTTTACACTAGAGCCACATTCACTCAATTGCACTCACTAACGCTCACACATTCATACACCGATACGCAGATCGGTAGGCAACTTGAGGTTAAGTGCCTTGCCTAGGGGCACATCAACCTAGGAGGAAGCTGGAATCGAACCCACAACCTTCTGATTGCAAGACGACTACTCTTCCTACTGAGCCACAGTCAAATGCAAACTTTACTTTCATCTGAAAAGAGGACTCTGGACCACTGAGCAACAGTAGAGTTCTTTTTCTCCTTAGCCCAGGTAAGATGCTTCTAACGTCTCTGGCTCAGGATTAACTTAACACGAGGAATGTGACATTTTTTATCTCATTTGTAAGATTGGCATGTAGACGCTTTTGTGGAGCCGACTCCAGCCTCAGTCTACTCCATGTGAATCTTCCCCAAATTCTTGAATGGATTTTGCTAGACAATCCCCTCAAGGCTGTAGTTATCCCTGTTGTTGATTGCATCTTTTCCCACCACGCCTTTTCCTTCCACTCAACTTTCTATGAACGGGCTTGGATACAGCATCAGCTTCTTTAACAATGAACTATTGTGGCTTACCTTGCTTGTGGAGAGTATCAGTGACTGTCTTCTTGACATCTATCAAGTCTGCAATGTTCCTCATTATTGTGTAGCCTACTGACCTAGACTAAGAGACCACTTCAAGTTTTCATGATTACCCTAATCTGCCTTGCAAATATTGCCTGGCAGATGCAATATTTGGCAAATATGGTACAGCAAATTTTGGAAATATATGACCAATATTGGTCATGAATTTCTAATGTTTAACTTTCTCAAAATATTCTAATTTTCTGAGACATGACTTTTTGGTTTTCATTATCTGTAAGCTTTAAACATTAAACATACAAGACATAAAGTCTTAAAACATTTCACTCTGTGTGTAATGAATCTATAAAACCCTATATATGGGTTCACTTTCAAAAATAAATGAAATAAAATATCGAGATTGACCTATATAGTGTTTTTCAGAACCGCGGTTCCTACATAATACCACTTGGTGGAACCAGTAGGCTGTGTTTTTTTCTGTTACAAACATTGGAACCAGAAAGCTTCTTCCTTCAGTCAGATAGAACTGTAAAACTAATAATTGTTCTAATTATGCTGTGCTCTGAGAGAACAACAATAACAACCAGGTTCAAGACATTATTATCAGTACTTATGCTCATCTTCAAGAGTACAAGAATGTAATTGTGCATTGCATTCAGGGTCCAATTGTTTTGACAAAATGTTTCTTAATGACCAAACCTCAGGTCCTGGTCTTGTTACAGTATCACTGTTGGACAACGCCCTCCCTGGTTTATGCTTCAGGACATGTTTACAACCTGTGCTTTGAACTTGGCACCAGTAAGGAAATAACTGGGACAAGTGCCAAGACTGAGTCTCAAACTCCACATGAACAGACCCAGGTTCAAAACATTCAATACATTGTGTGTCTGAAGTTTCATGCTGATTGTCAGGAAAATTTTTAAAAAGCTCATTATGATGAACAAATTTATATTAAATCCCTGTAAAGGTAGATTTGCCCACTGATATATATAAACATTTGTTGAACAGAGCAAAAATACTTAAACAGATTAAAGTGATTCCCATGATCCTGATCAGAAATGGAGTTTCTTCCCCACAAAAAAGAGGACCAGCAAGTCTCTCCAGTACTGTCGGGTTGGTCCATATAATGTTGCAGTAATTTAGGTTTCCTAGTATTCAGTCATTGGTGAGAACCTATTACTTACACCTTACCTGTGGTAGTGTAGATACAAATATTTGGTACTCCCAATAGCCACTTCCTGGTTCAGACCACACTCAATACTTAGCTGGAAGATTTACCTTTATGCACAGGAAGCTCTTATTGATACTATGCCTCAATCCAAACTATCCTCACTCACCTGCCTGTTGCTCTTTAAGAATACAGAGCTAGCATTTCCCACTGGTTACATCTTCTTCCCCTGCTGTAACCACCCCAGGATTCTCAGCATTCCCTCCATGCTTGTAATGCAAAATAAGAACATAACCAATGAACTGTATCATTTGTATTTGATATTCTCATCTCCACAGAGCATTCCCAGGGCACTTACTTAGTTTGACATATTACCATTCGGACTTGTATTTTTTATAGCCGTGTTTTGCTGTGCAGTTTGAGCCGTTCTGATTATCACGCTTGCTGCAACATTATGGTCATGCTTTATACAAGATTTTGCCGAACAAGAGCCAGCCTGTTGCAGCGGCTCTTCCTTGATCTATGTGTTTCTGGCTGTTTAAAGGGTGTTTTTGTTTTTATATACACCTATGATTGCATAATGTTTGAAGTTCATTTGCTTTGGGGACCCACTTAGTCACAGATCCATTGTTTACTCCTGTGAACAGCTGATGGCGCTGAGCGATGCACACATACTCCCACTTGAGAGACCGTTCATCACTGCGTAGATAGGGAGAAGAAAGCAGGGAGGCAGAGCGGGAGCTAAGTTTTGAGAGAAAAAACAAAGGTATAAGTCCACTGTACCTTCCATCATCATGGGAAACTTAAGAACCCTTCCTAACAAAATGGACGAGCTATAGCGGGAGTACCGGCAAGCCATCGTCGTGTGTTTCTTTGAGGCATGGCTCAATAACAACACATCAGACCGGATGGCTTTCAACACATGAGCGCAGAAGGGAGCGCTATGGACAGCAGTAAGAGGAGGGGCATGGTCTGGCGATGTATGCAAACCACAAGTGGTGCAAACCCTGGGCACATGCATGTGCACTCAAGACATTGAGCTGATAGCTGTTAGCATTCGGCTTGAGAGTTTGTACATGTGATTGTGTTAACTGTTTACAGTTAACACAATCAGCTGATGCTGTAGCAGCCTGTGAGATACTTCACACAGTTGTGTCACCGCTAGAGACCCCCCAATACCCTACATCTTAGGAGGCTTCAATCACGCCTCTTTATCCACCACTTTCCTAACTTTCACACAGTATGTGAAATACCACAACAGAGACAGTTGAACACTGGACATGCTGTACGCAAACATCAGGGATGCATACAGCTCCACCGCCTCCCGCTTCTGGGATGCTCTGATTACAACCTAGTCTTCAGACAACATACCCATGATGAATAGGCAACCCACCACCAAGAGGTTTGTGAAGAAATTAGCTTCTGGAGCCAGCATGGCTTTAAAGGACTAATTCAGGTCTACTGACTGGGAAGTTCTGTGTTGCCCCCATGGGGAGGACATTGACAACATCACCATCTGCATCATGGACTATAAAAACGTCTGTGTGGAGAGTATTGTGTCTACCAGGAGTGTATGGTGTTTCTCCAATAATAAACCTTAGGTCACCCCTGATCTCAAAGCACTGCTGAAGAAGAAGAAGCAGGCTTTCAGATCAGGGGACAGTGGGAATATCGGCCCGAGCCTAGATACTGACAAATGAACTGAATCTGTTCTTTAACACATTTGACTCCCCACCCCAAAACACTGACCTGCGATCTCAGCCAGATGAAAATCCAGGGCTTGGACATTGAGATTGTGGTGGTACCTGGGTGTTCACCTCAACAATAAGCTGGACTGGTCCACATACAACAATGTCCTAAACAAGAAGGGCCAGAGTTGCCTTCACCTTTTGAGGAGCCTCATGACCTTCAATTTGTTCAGGGATATACTCAGGATGTTCTTTGACACTAGTTGTACGCTGTGGTCTCCTGGGGGAGTGGCTGCACAGAGTGGGACAGGAGCAAACTAGAGAAGCTGGTAAAGAGGGCCACTTCAGTTGTGCCCTGTCCAAAGGACTCTACAGTGGAGGTGGGGGGTAGGAGGATGTTGGCAAAACTGATATCCACTAGGAACTCTCTCACCCCCTCTATGACAATGTTGGCCCCCTGAGCAGCTCCTTCAGCAGCAGACTACAGCAGCCACTGTGCAATAAGGAACACTTCAGAAGGTCAATATAAGTTGCATGTTTCAAATGTTTTTTAACATAAATAGCAATTCAGTTAATCATATGGCAGCAACTGTATTCAACAATCTGGACGTGGTGAAAACGACCTGCAGAAGTTCAAACTGAGCATCAGGATCAGAAAGAAAAGGTATTAAAGTGACTTTGAAGGTAGCATGGTTATTGGTGCCAGAGTTGCTGGTCTGAGTATTTCAGAACTTACTGACCTTCAGGGATTTTGACCAACAGCCATCTCTTAGGTTTACAGAGAATGGTCTGAAAGAGAGAAAATATCCAGTAAGCTGCAGCTGTGTGGATAGGAATATCTTGAGGTCAGAGGTCAGAAGAGAATAGGCCGACTGATCCCAGATAACAGAAAGGCAACAGTAAATTAAATATCGATTGATTCCAACCAGTGTATGCAGAACACCTTCTCTGAATGCACGTGCGGAACCATGAAGCAGTTGGGCTACAGCAGCAGAAGACCACACAAGGAATATAATTCAAACAGACTCACCAGAACCGGCCAATAACAGGTTAGAACAATGTTTACTGGTCCGATTAATCTGGATTCCAGCTGCAACATTCACGTGTTTAGAAAGAACTGGTTTCTTGAAAATGGCAACCAGTCCACTGTACTCCAACAACCTCCACAGTCACCAGATCTCAGACCAACAGAGCACCTGGGATGTGGCGGAACATGAGATTCTCATCATGTCAAAATGGATTTAAAAAAATCTATCTGATTCAATCATATTCAGTTTTAAATCTATTTTGATGCAATCTATTCCTTTCACTAATGAAACAAAATAGTCATATAAAGTACATCATATAATACCAGTTAGTAAACATGTTTATCTTAGGAGTGGTACAGTTCCCATTGACTTTTTACTTTCCTGCAGTCCCTCATTCTGAGCAATGATCGGGCAACAGTGGAAAGTAAGACCAAACCTTTAGAAGTATGAGCAAACATCCGAATTAACCAGTTTGGAGATGGGAAGACTGGAAAGAGACACAGACAAACACAGATACACAATAATGAATGCATTTGTGGGGAAAATCCTTTGAACACAAATATATAGGTGAGATGGGATTTTGACATATGTGTAGGTGTCTTTAAAAACAATAAGAAAAGAAAGGCTTGCCTTTTGTGACATACCTGCCATGCTCTGCTTTCTGTGTTTGTTTAAAGATTTCTTTTGTTTGATTGCTCTGTGTTCCCTGATTTACCCAGTATCTTCCATAAGTGTCTCAGCTCCCTGGATTCCCAGTCTTTATTCTGATCATTTACTGACCTGTCTGCAATTCCAGCGATTAAACTCCACAGCATAAATAATTCTCAGTTTTCTCAGTCATTGTCAGATTCTCTGGTGCCACCAGTCTAGTTCGTTTTCCAGAGTTCATTGACAATAAAAATTAGTGATCATCATGCACCTCCAGTCCTCATCTCTGCGCTTGGGTTCCAAGCAACAGCAATACATGACAGTAAAGAAGACTCCAATGGTATCGAAACAATCTCCACAAATTCTGGTCAATAAAGCTTAAAAGTGATCATTGAGCTCCAGCACTTTCTGCATGTAACAATACATGGTACTGTTGTTGAATCATGAAGTCTTACCTTACCTAAGGCAAGTAAGGCCAGCAGAGCTTTAAATGTGGTTCTGGGCTCTTCTGTGACCTCCTGGGTGTGGCTCCTGGGTATGGCTACTGAAATTGAACTCAGTTTTCTAAAGAAATTTGGTTAATCACAGTTAATTTATGATTTAACAAGGGGGGCATTACTTTTTCTCATGTGGCCAGGTTGGATTGCTAAATAAATGAAATCAGTTGAAAAGTGCTTTTTGCCTTTACTCAGGTTATCTTAGTCCGATAATAAAATGTGTTTAACAATCTAAAACAGAAGCAAAAATTATTTTACAGTGCTATATTATTGCTGTACCAACTACAGTGAAAATAAGTGAGAGAATAAGATGCCCAATGTAAGAAACAGGTTAACAGATGTTGGATGTTTTTCAGTAAGACAAAGACATTAATATCTAAGAAATTTAGCCTAGAAATCTAAGCTAATGCCCCTTTTCAATGGGCTCTACTTTGGCCGGCTATAAATCTCATCAAAATCTGTTTATAACTTTCTGAATTATTTTGCAAACAGAAAGGCCCAAGATAACAAAAACATAAAATCCTTGGCAGAGATAACAATCCAGCCAAGGATATTAGCTGGGGCCCTCATTTGTAACCACCAAAAGTGTTTGACTTGAACATTTCTTGTGCTGTGCTTCTTTCGGATTCGTTTGAATCGTTTTGTCCTCCATGACTCAGCATTTTCTTAACCTCAGTGATAAAGCAGCCAACATACCAACCATTGGTCTTAGACTTAAACCATTGGTCCTGCAGCTCACTTAGCACCTGTTTACCAATTTGCTGATTCGCAAACAACGTGTGTGTGTGTGTGTGTGTGTGTTTGTGTGTGTGTGTGTACTGGTTCCGTGTTGTTGATAGTAACATTATTTGACAGTTGCCAGAACTAAATGCTCCTTCAGCCGGAGGGAGTGGCACTCAGCTACACACAGATGCTTTATTTATAGGTTGAAGAGATCAGAGAAAGATGGGTTCACAAGGTCAGCTGCCAGTACATGACTGTTTATTTTCAACATGGCTGCATGGCACTTCAGACAGATCACAAGAATGGGAAGAATGCCTTCTGAACCTGGCATCTGCTGAACACAGAACACATCAATCTAATTCTTGGTCTGAACAATCCTTTACAAGGAACAAATTATTCTTTCCTGTTAATGACACGATTATATTTGAATGCTATGAAATATTAAAGGATGTAAAAGCTTTATGCTGGTTCACTTCAGAGGCAGAAAAAGAGCCAGAGTTAAACTTATGTCAAATCAGATAACATTCAGCGCCTTTCAATTCAATTCAATTCAGTTTTATTTATATAGCGCCAATTCACAACACATGTTGTCTCAAGGCACTTCACAAAACTTTTGATTATTTTTTAATGTATTAAATTTTGGCCGTGGGCGAGACACTGTCTTAATAGGGTAATGGGTGGGTAGCAGTACAGAAGCTGCAGAGAGGAGTATTAAACTTCAACCCTGCTTCCTGGTCTGAACCCTGGGTTGTCAGAGTTTTGGAGAACTTATAAATTCGGCCAGATTCCTAGAAAGAAGAGCGGTTGAATGACAGCATGCGGCTAAACATGTCGTCACTGGTCCGATCGGGGAGGGGACCAGAGAAAATTACGGAGTCCGACATTGTTTTGGCAAACTTACACACCGAAGCAACACTAACTTTGGTGACCTCCGATTGACGTAACCGTGTGTCATTACCGCCAGCGTGAATAACAATCTTACTGTATTTACGCTTATCCTTAGCCAGCAGTTTCAGGTA
This sequence comes from Girardinichthys multiradiatus, assembly GCF_021462225.1. Lineage (NCBI taxonomy): Eukaryota > Metazoa > Chordata > Actinopteri > Cyprinodontiformes > Goodeidae > Girardinichthys > Girardinichthys multiradiatus. The sequence continues at coordinate 3,091,227 of NC_061806.1, read as the reverse complement.
GGATTTGATGTCGCCCGTTCTGGCCCCTGGCAGACATTTGACTATGGTCGCTGGTGCCTCTAGTGCCACGTTTCTGACTATGGAGCTGCCAATTACCAGAGTTGGCTTCTCAGCGGGTGTGTCGCTGAGCGGGGAAAATCTGTTAGAAACGCTGACGGGTTGGTGGTGACCTGTGGGCTGGGATCTAGGACTATGCTTTTTACGTACCGTCACCCAGCCGGCCTGAGGCCCCGGCTGCGCGGGCTCTGCTGGAGGACTGCTACGGGGAGCTACCCTTGGTGGCTCCACGCTGGCTAAGGGGCCTCGGCTATCTGCTGGTTTTTCAACAGAGTGGAGCCGGGCCTCCAATTCCGACACCCTCGCCTCCAAAGCTACAAAAATGCTACATTTATTACACGTCCCATTATCACTAAAGGAGGCAGAGGAGAAACTGAACATCTGACACAGTGAGCAGGAGAGAGGAGGAGACTCAGAGAGAGAAATAGCAGAACGGATAGCCATGGTGGAGCTAAAGCTAATGCTAAGCGAGCGACCCCTTACCACTACTAGAAAAACTGTGTAAAACACGGAGAGTCCCCAAACGTTAAATACAGCAACAGAAAGTATGTGTTTTAATGTGCTTATGTATTATAACAAGTAAGAGGTATCACAGTAGAGAGAAATCAGATCAAACGAGAGAGCCTTCACACACCAAACAATTCACCAAGTGCAACAGCGAAAATAGGAAGTGACATTGCCAGCCTTTCCAAATCTTTTTCAGGTGTTGAATGTTGGAGACACAATTAGATGTCTTTATGCTCTATAAATCCAAAAAATATTATAATAAAAAGAATGATATCCTAGTTTTATCTGGTATCTTGAAGGGTCAGTTTCTAGCAATGACTCCTAACCTAAAATTTGAGGTGGCCAGAACAGGGTTGACTAAGGCAGAAACAAGCTCATTAAAGGTGAACATCTGTCCTAACCAGGAGGAGTGAGAGACGAAAGGAGAGAGATGAGACACATGTGGACGCACAGAGATTCTTGCAATTAAATGACAGTAGCTATGTTTACATGCACAATATTTCATGATCGGATTCAAATGAATAAATCTCAATATACCGTTTATATAGCGTCAAAATTAAATAATCCAATGTGTGTTAACATGCACCACACTATTCAGAATAGAAGCATTTGACATGCAAAGAGTTATTGGATTTCCCCAAAACAACTGCAGAAGAAGACGTTGTACATTCTCCTGTGCTATAAAAAAGAAAACAACAAACCCAAAAGTGTGTTCGTTCTGAGTGTTCTGAGGATCCAGAATGGAGCTGTACCAGGTTCTGAGAGCTGTTGAGGGCTTATTGCTTTCCACAATTAAGCCACAGCCTTAATATGGGAACAGACCAGTGGTTTCCCCACGATTATGTGTCTTGCCACTAAAGGCGGAAAAGAGTCACATTAACATAGGCCATACATGAGCAGTCAGGTCACTTTGCCACAATCAGAATCATGTGATCCAAACAAGTGTTTACAGATCAACCTTTATTCCATATACTTATGTCCATGTAAACATGCCTAGCAACAACAAAAGCCTGTGATGGACCAGAATAACACTGAATCTAAGTAGTATGAAAAACAGTAAAAAACCAAATACATTTGCTCACTAAAAATGTTTAGCACCCAACATGTCCAAACACTTAATGTGGTCACATAATGTTACATATCAGAGGGTGTGGCTTATGCAATGAGTTAATTGGATTACATGATAAACAATGCATTAAACAAGCTGGTCAGACAAAGACTGAAAATGTCATATTTTGTGAGGCAAGACCTGGACCAACTTGCAGACAGGTACTCGGGAGCAGCATGGTGAGGTGAAATGATTTAATGAAAAAGTAAAAATACAAAAACGTACAGGTTGGCAAGGGGAGAAGAGAGCTCAGAGCATTGACAGAGGACTGGACTAAATTGCAAGGAAACAGAAGATAGTAGCAGAAGGATTCAGTCGAGAGCAAAAGAACAGGTAAGGAGTTATACACCGGGGCAGGGGAAAAGAAATTACAGGCAAACCAGAAGTAAAGTAAGTAAGTAAAAGTTTATTTATAAAGCGCTTTTTGCAGATAAGAATCACAAAGTGCTGTATAAGAAAGAAGAATAGGGCAATAAATCTCCTCGAGTTTATAACGTGTTTTTGGGACCTTCAGGAGATTCTGGCATGAAGACCGAAGGGTGCACCCATAGGGGCACAAGTCAGTGATATACTGGGGGGCCTGACCACGCAGCGTCCAGAATGTTGGGACTAAAATTTCAATACGAACTTTGACTAAGAGCCAATGGAGAGCAGATAAAACCAGAGTGAAGTGAGCCATTATAGATAAACTGGTCAAAAGTCTGGCAGCAGAATTTCGTACCATCTGAAGTCTCTTTAAAGCTGACTTGTTAAAACAAGTGAAAACAGAATTGCAATAATCAATGTGAGACAAGATGAAAACATGGGTGATCATTTCTAGATCTGGTTCTGACAGCATTCTTCTCTCTTTAAAGGTTTCTAAGGTGATTTAAACAGTTCTTGGTCAGCTTGTCAGAGTGACCCTCCAAAGACATAGCATGATCAAACACGACCTCGAGGTTTCTGAGGATGGATTTCACGGACGAGCCCAGAGCGCCAAGGCATGCTTTAATCAGGGGGATTTTTTATTAGTAATGATCAGAGTTTCTGTTTTGTTCAAATTTATCTAAAGGTAATTTGAAAACAACCAGTTTTTGATGCAAGACACACATTCTAAAAAGTGCCTGAATGCGTTTGGCACATTCTAAAGAGTGCCAAACGCAGGATAGTCCATTTGGCACAGCTCTTTAGGTTCGTTTTCCCGATGCCAAGTCTCCGTTAGGCACATAAAATTCAATTGCTCCTTGGGGAATATGTCGCCCAGGGTAAAAGCCTTGCTTGCAATAGAGCACGCTTTAAACAGGGCGATTCTCTGACCAAGGACCAGGAGACTGGATGGCATGATCCACCCCACAGGAAACAGGACACAGGACATGCGAAGAGTGGAAAGAGCCGGTCGGAGATGCTCCACACAGGCGATGACACACAGCCACGTCCTGATCTGGCTCGCAGACCAGGACCGACCTCAAATACCCAGGAACTCCGAACCCACTCAGCCAGAATAAAAGTTTACAGGACTCCCACTTTTTCATCCTGATCAATCAAAGGATATGTGGAGCAGAGGCAGAAGAATAGAGCAGAGCAAAGAAGGGGAAAAAAGACAAATGCAACCAAAGGAAAAATAAATTTGAATATGGAACAAACCAAGACATAAAGCTCAAGAAATAAGAAGGCAACATCTAACCAACAACACATAAGTGAACTAAATAAAACCTAACAAGAAAATGAAAACACCAAAATGAAACACAGATTAATATCAGACATAAACACCAATGGATCATGACAGAAAATCAATCAAACTCATGGAACAGACAGTTCACCATTATAAAACAAAATGTCCCAGTCAGTTTTTTTCTTTGTTTTACACTTTTGTAAATCTTGATTTATTTGGATATAATCAGGGGTGAAAGTGAGCCGGTACGGTTCGGTACTGCGTACCACTAAAAGATTCTGCGCCAGTATGCAGACACAACTTAATCTGTTTATAAATACAGTTATTTTTCCCTCATTCCAAATTGTTTCTGAACTGTTCTGCTATGGTGGAGCCTCAATGCTCTTGCTTTGCTTCTCTCCTCTCGGAGCTCGAGGCTTTTTTGAATGGCCAGCCTTTAAAACGAGCACCGATACGTTTAATGTCTGTCTGCTCGCTGCTAAATAGCCCAGTTAAAAGCAAAGGGAGAGAAACTAGTTGTGTTTAATGTTATTTTGCTGTATTACAACACAGTACAGCACGAAAACAACGTTACGACCAGAGATTTCACATATACTACACGAGAGTGCGTGCGCGCTTACCTCCTAACAGAGCGGTTGCCAAGGAGATCGGTGCATTTGATTTAATGGACTGGGAGATTTTACACAGGTGGTGCACAGACATAAAGAACCACCGCTTGCGTTAGGACAGGACGAACAATAAATCACTTACCATCTACAGAAAACAACCGAACTGTCAAATTTTTAATTTAAAAGAAAAGAGGGAAACTGAAGATGAAAAGCTATGAATTAGAAAATGGTTTATCTTTGTTTCGTACATGGCAGTTCTTTAACAATTGAAATATATATATATATATATATATATTCTACATTGTGAATTGATTCTAATTTCTGTCTTATACAAACAGCCAACAGTAAAGTAAAATATTGATACATTTTAATTAGTTTGAGTTTGGACTTTGCTGAGAGAGAGAGAGAGAGATCTCGAGGGGGCCACAGACGAGATATACAGGGGTTGGACAATGAAACTGAAACACCTGTCATTTTAGTGTGGGAGGTTTCATGGCTAAATTGGACCAGCCTGGTAGCCAGTCTTCATTGATTGCACATTGCACCAGTAAGAGCAGAGTGTGAAGGTTCAATTAGCAGGGTAAGAGCACAGTTTTGCTCAAAATATTGAAATGCACACAACATTATGGGTGACATACCAGAGTTCAAAAGAGTACAAATTGTTGGTGCACGTCTTGCTGGCGCATCTGTGACCAAGACAGCAAGTCTTTGTGATGTATCAAGAGCCACGGTATCCAGGGTAATGTCAGCATACCACCAAGAAGGACGAACCACATCCAACAGGATTAACTGTGGACGCAAGAGGAAGCTGTCTGAAAGGGATGTTCAGGTGCTAACCCGGATTGTATCCAAAAAACATAAAACCACGGCTGCCCAAATCACGGCAGAATTAAATGTGCACCTCAACTCTCCTGTTTCCACCAGAACTGTCTGTCGGGAGCTCCACAGGGTCAATATACACGGCCGGGCTGCTATAGCCAAACCTTTGGTCACTCATGCCAATGCCAAACGTTGGTTTCAATGGTGCAAGGAGCGCAAATCTTGGGCTATGGACAATGTGAAACATGTATTGTTCTCTGATGAGTGCCCCTAAGTACCGGCAAGAATTTAAAACTACTTTCACCCCTGGATATAATCCATCCTTACAACAAACCTTCTCCTGCCTGTGAACATAATTTAAAGACTTCACAGTAGGTGTTAGTGTTCAGAACCATATATTGGTGAGTACAATAAGTTGGGTTCAAACTACATCTGTTTGGGTTTTTATCAGCGTTTTTAATACACATTCTTCTTCAGACGTATCTAGTTGCATGGCTGTAGAAAACCCCTTGAGCCATATGTTGAGAACTCCACATAAGTTTCCAGAAAATTCTCAAATAAAACAAAAACACATGGAAGCAGGTCTTGGAATGGATTTTTTTTTTTTTTTTACGTACCAACTGTATGTATAACCAGGACCTGCAAAACAACTGCATCATCCACCATGACTGCCAAGAATAATCGATGAGCCAACAGACTGATGATGGTTCCACTCCAACCAGCTAGAGCCAATACAAAATATAGTTCAGATAGTTGCACCCACATAGCTTCATTTAGAAATGTCACACATGATTAAATATGTAAATACTTTATTAGACAGCCGAGCAAGAAAACCAGGGTATACAATACATTTTTTAAAAGATTTCCAAAATCTGTAAAACAAAATCTACGTTCATAAAATCTAAAATAAATTAAAACACCTGATAAGATACAACAAAAGAAAGAAAACAATGTAACAAGAGGAAAACAACAGATATCACTAGTGTGTTGCTGTATAAGGTGCTAACAGGTATGTGTTAACACAATGAGAAACATATAAACCTTCCACCCACCCTCTCCACATGAGAGGTTCCTCAAGCTCAGGTTCTTTACCAGAGGCCTGGGAACTTGAGGGTTCACAAACGTAACTGTTCATAGCACTGCACTCTCCCTGAAACCACCAGTTTGGGGCATAAGGGCTCCAAATGTCTCCACAAAGTTTATATTTACTCTTTGAGCCCTTGGATGCTATTTCTCAAACTTCTATTTCTACATCTTCTTGATGATGCTCCTAGTGGTGACTTCTACATCTATCACTAATGCGCTTTTTTCAGCTATGTCCACTACCACAATATCTGATTGGTTAACCATCATATTATTTGTGCTGCCTTGTTATTATTATTATATCATAACCTTACACGAAGGAGCTTAGAAACAGGTAGATCTCATTGAGATTCCATACATCCATTTTCTATACCCGCTTCTTCCATAGAGGATCGTGAGGGAGCTGACACACAGCTGACACAAGCAAGTCCCATTTCTCCCCCATGGTCCTGAGTTGTGATTTGAACCAGTTTGCCGGTCTCCACAACGGTTTGCTCCGCTCCTTTCCACCTCTTTGTTCAGTCACAGGAATGGAGCAGGTGCTACTAAAGTAACTCAGAAAACAAAAAGGATTAAATGAAAAAGTACACACATAACAGGGTAAACTAACATGTGCACACCTTTTATAATACAGTGTCATGTTGTGTAAATAAATCAATTCTAAACCAAAACCAGTTCTTCATTAATCTGTAAATTAAGTCCTATATTTAAAGAGAGTAAAATATAAGTGTAGTGAAGTGTGTAATTCTCTACTGTAGCAGTGTGATGTTGGATAGAAATGACCTATTATGTGTGAGTGTGACTGTAACTGCAGCCATCACACTTCCATATGAGCTGAAGTGACACCCATTCTCAATCAGTAAGTTTAATATGACGTTGGTTCACCCTTTACAGCTAAACCAGCTTAGTCTCTTCTGGGATTGCTGTCCACAAGGTCTCACAGCATCTTCATGGGAATTTTTTACCATCTTTCCAGAAGCACATTTATGTGCTCATAGACTGATGTTGGGCAAGAAGGCCTGGCTCTCAGTTTCAACTCTGCAAATGGAAAAAAAACAAAATGCACCGTAATAAGCTCACTTGACAAGGAGATCTGTGAAAATCAATCAAGTTGCACTTTAATAAATTCTTGCAAGAACTGAGAATGGACAGAGAATACAAACAAGTGTCTTGGTCTGCCCCAGACAGGCAGTTACAATCCTTTTATATTTCACACACAGCTGAAAATTGTAATTCACAACACAGGAAAAAGAAAATAAAACAGTCCTTGAACATCAGATATCCAAAGGAGGTCAGCACAATGTGAAGCCCTGGAGAGATGAGAGGTATCTTCTCTTGGGAAAACAAAACCTTAATATCATGGGAAGGCCCTGCATTTCAGGCCCCTTTAAGTATGGAATGCTGACCTGACAAGAGTAGATGTTGTCTGAACTGGACATTTCATAGACAACGAGCTGATTCCGGGCACACATAAGAAGAATAGATGATATCCCAGTGATATCCAGAGGTAACCCAGTTGTAAAAGTGTTGATTTGTTTACCAGTGACGTTAACCAGGATGGCCTATTTGAATTTTTCCACTATCAGCTTTAATGCTGCACTCCATTTGTACACGGAAGTCAGAATTTCCGACCTCCAAGAACGCATCATAATTCATCCCAGAGGTGTTCTATCGTGTTGAGATGCAGTCAAGCTCATCCACACCTAACTCTCTCATCCATGTCTTTATGGACCTTCCTCTATGCACTGGTGGACAGTCATGTGGGAAGACGAAGGGACCATCTCCAAACAGTTCCTACAAAGTTAGAAGCATGAAATTGTCCAAACTATCTTGTGTGCTTCAGCTTCCTTTCACTGGAACTAAGGGGCCAAGCCCAGCTCTTGAAAAACAGGCCTACAGCATAATCCCCCCTCCACTAAACTTTACTGTTGCCACAATACTGTCAGACAAGTACCTTTCTCCTGGCAACTGCCAACCCAGACTGGCCCATCAGATTACCAGATGGAGAAGTGGGAAGTGTCACTCCAGGGAACTCTAGAGTTCAGTGGTGGCATACTTGGCATCATTGCATCCAACGCTTTGCATTGCACGTTTGATGTATGGCTTGGATGCAGTTGCCCATTCCATGAAGCTCTTTACGCACTGTTCTTGAGCTAATATGAAAGCCATATGAAATTTGGAGGTCTGTAGCAACTGACCCCCGTCATTGCTGTCCCAAGGCTGAATAGGCCAATGGGTGCAACATGAAGGTGTCACGGAGTGACATTTTTGGACTTTGTTTGTGGCTTTATGTTTGTTTACCTTTTGCTTAGATTTTTCTATTTTGGTTTTTGTATCATGTTTTCTTTTCTAGTTTCTCTGTTTACTTTAGTCATGATTATTCTAGCTTTCTTATTCCTTATTTGATTATTTATCTTTGTCCATAGGTTTGCTTGGTCTGTGTTTCTGTTTATTGTTTATTAGTTACTTTGCCCATCCTCAGTCTTTGTATTTGTTTCACCTGTTCCTTCTGCTTCCCTGTCTCCTTGTCACACCTGTTCCCTGTTCCATTGATTATCTGCCTTTGTTATCTCACAGTATATAAGTTGGTTTTGTGTCTTTGTTCAGTGCTGGTTCCTTGTGTTCGTCACACCTCGTTCTCGTCCATGATTATGCTTTGTTTTTTGCCACGCCTTGCCTTGGGAAACCTGCAGTGATTTTGCTACGTTTTTGACCTTGTAAATAAATCTTTGAATTTCAAAAATGATCCTGCCGAGCTCTTGTCTGCACTTTGGTCCGCCCTCAAACCACATCTTGACAGAAGGTGCATGAAGCTATTGGGGGTCAGGTGGTGCTGCGATTGCTGGCACTGAGGTGGGGTGCGCTGTGGGCCACTGTAGCCTCTTGGCTGTCCTGCTGCTGGTCCTAACTGGTGTGAGTAGATTTGGGGCATAGTCTGGCTCTAGATAGGGTGGCCACCTGTGCTCAGGGAGGGGGATGCCTCCCCGGCATCCATGGCCCAGCGGGTGGTCTGGTGGATGTGGTGGCTAGGGCTTGGTGGACTGGGGTGTGGGAAAACGGATAGGTGGCAGCCACCCTTGGTCAACCTTGGCTGAGCCTTCCTCATGTAAGGTGTCTAGTGATAATGGCTGAAACACTAGTGTCCACTATTGATGATGTGTCTCAAACACAGGACCGGACCTGACATCAGTTTACTTCCTCTTCCTGTAGAGGGCGCCGCTCACAGAACCAGAACCCTTTGTAACTCTGAAAATAAAAGAAATCATTGATGTTTGGCTTTAACACTAGTGTTTCAGCCATGTTTGGCTTTAACCTGAATTTATACTTCAATTCAACTTGGGCTTTTTAAGGTCAACATTAACTTTAAATTTTAAATTGACTTAAGTTGTATATAATTTTCAATTTAACTTTTATTCTTATTTCTCTCCAACCTTAAATCTTTCTCAGTTTGGATTTTCATTTTAATTGAACTTATTTAATTTAATTAATTCATAAAACTTAACTGGATTACAGGTAACTATAAATATTATTATATTATCATTATTATTATTCTTTTATTGTGTACCTCCGACCTGGGCTAAACATAAGGAGATGAGTTCTTGCGTGACATGGGATGTCATCGTGACACCAAACTCACACTAACCCTAAAACTAACTCTTACCAGTATACAATGTTGGTGTTCCATCAGGGATTGAGCCACACAAGGTTAGACAGACATGAGCCCATTAACACGCACATACAAACACATCCACTCACACATAGACAAATGAGCCAAAAGACTGAAGGTCAAACACAGGTTACTTTTAAGCAATGTGGCCTGTCTACTTGATTTCATGAAGTCAATCACTCGATTTCATCTTGAGATACCCTTTTTGCTGCCCTGGAACATTTTGGCAATAGTCTTCTTATATTTTTGATAGCAAAAATTATATACAAACATCCAACATTGCCGTTTTTAATCATAAAAAAATGAAAACATTTTTACTATAGCCAGTTGAGTAAGCAGTTAGGAGGAGCGCTACTCTAATCGAAAAGGTTCAAACTGTAATAATGGTGTTAAGCAACCGATATATACAGTAATAATGGCAAAGGAGGTAATCATTTTGAAACATTTATATGTAATAAAGCAAATAATTTCCTAATATTCTGAAAGAGGTGTAATAATGTTGTTAGCTGGTTATTAATTATTGGTGTTACATACAAAATTACCTTTCAAAATGTAATGCCTGTCAAACAGATGTAGGCCACATGACCACTATCTTCTTCCTGTACATTCCAGTAAAAGATCTTACTACCAAGTCCACTTTATAGTAATTAATTGAATGTTCCTCCATACATTACATTATGAATTTACATATGTAAGCGACACAACTAGATTCTAAATAAAGATTTTGTATAACAGATAATCCTCTAAATGAATCCTGGAATCAATAAGGAAGGAGAGAGAGCTGCTTGATAAATGAATATGAGAACTTTACCATTCAATATGCCTACCTTTGATTTCCAAAATGCACAAAAATTGTAAAATAAATAAAAAAGAAAAATCTTTATTTCAATGAAATGCAATCCTCTTTGTATATTATACTATTATTGGCTGGAATTATTGCATTTTTAAATTAAACCAGCCAATAATGTAAAACATTATTACAATATTAACAAAATGTCATTAAGTTATTGGCTAACAAACAGGTGAGGGACGGAAAATTCAATCTTTCAGTGTTAGACATTCAGATGGTGTATGCGGTGTTCTTGAGGTGTTATAGAGAAAATCTCAATCTTATCTAAATAGGCAAATGTGAAGATGTACAGAAAGTGTCATAGGTGATCAGCAAGAACTTGGAAAATGGCATGAGCGTTAGTGAGACAAAAACAGATTACCAGGCATTCAAAATGGCTAAGAGGTGTTCTGAGGAATTTTTGCCACTCATCACCCAGAAGGATTCTAAGTGATATGTGGTGCAGAGATGGAGGTTTGTGGAAATGGTGTCACTATAAAGGGATTCATAACCTAATTCAATGAGAAAAACAAAGAAAAGCCCTGCCCCAAGGGGTGAATATGAATGATGTATGATGCCTGCTGCTAAGGATTTGTTTATCAATTTTTCCGTTGTTTTTATTTTGGATTTTGACTGGTTGTAAAGACAACTAGTGGGAAGAGGGGCTCCAGGAAGTAAATGGAGGCAAGGAAAGAGCTCTGTGTTTGCTGAACACACGTCTGGGGTCATCATATTCTTTAGGAACATTTGTGTGATCAGTAGGGTCAGCCTCTTTTCCATCAGCCTGCAAGTAGAGAGGAGGAATGACATTGCAGACAGGAAAGGAGATAGTTAGTGGACCTGGATAAAATTCTTGATTTAGACCAGTTTAAACTTAGATTTTGTTGCTTTAACCACTTGAAATGCTGGACTGGTCGTGTCTAAGAGAAGGTAAAAACAGAGTAGAACTCATGATGATTGCAAGAGATTACTTATATGAGGGGAACCCTATGGAGAGTAATCTAGGAAAGTGATTCACCATCTAAGGCTGTAACTTTAATGGAAGTGGACAGGAGAATTGTCATGATGTTGCAGTAAGAAACTAGAAAGGAATCGATTATGTTCTGTTCACAGCCAAAGTCACTGAGGGTCCTGAGATTGAGGGAGTCAAAAATCAGAACGGCAGGAGAAGTTAAGCATGGTTTTTCACCTGAAATGCAAAGCTGCCACAGTAGATACAATTTTTGGCCTCAATTCTCCACTGCTGTTCCGTTGGGTTAGTCTGGTGCGTCCAATCTCCAAACTTGTGTTAAACATGTCCACTCATATTAATTCTTAGAGGCATCATCTGAGAAGGAGTGAGGTGAATGGCTGAAGACCAGAGTACATTAAAGGAGTAGAAATACTTGATATAAATTCAGTCTATTTAGCTGCTGGAGAGGACAGGAGATTAATTTGCATGTCTTGTATGGGAGTGGTTAAATGTCGTGCAAGATATACGTCTTCATCAGCTGCATTTCAACCTTTTCAACAGGTAAAAAAGTACATTTTAATTTTTCTAATGTTTCACTACAAATGCTCAATTTTATATGACAGAACTCCATGATTAGCAAAATGTTCTCTCTTCTTTCAGCCATCTTTGTGAAATTAATTATTCCATCATACATTTGCATGAATAGAACCTTTTTGGTTCTTGCTTTTTGTCACACTAAAATGTTTCCGATCATCAAAGAATTGTTCATATCAAAGATAATCTGAGTGAATACAAAAAGTAGTTTTTGAATAATGATTTCATTTATAAAGAGAAAAAGAAACTTTCCAAACCAACATATCCCTATGTGATAATGTAATTTCAGCTTTTGATAAATCATAAATCAACTGCGCTTAAACACAGATTTTGGTTGAGTCTTAAAAGCCACAGCTAGGCCTGATTACCACCTGACTGGCAGCATGGAGAGGGGGTCTGGCTGCAGACACTGTCCCCAGCACAGCTCCAGAAAACAAAAGCACACACAACCAATTACCTGTTTTGACTATTTATTTGCTGTTTATTATGTTCTTAAGGTCTTGCTTTCTGTAATTCATTTCCCCACGCTTTTCTATTGTTAGGCATTTACCTTTTTAGTTTATTCTTTTGTTTGCTTCCTTCTAGTGTTCTTTGTGCATTTGGACTTTTTCCTGTTTGTTCTGTTAGATAATTTCCCTGTGTTTTCATTTATTTCTCTTCAACTGTTCTACCTTCTTGTTCCTCAGAGGAACCTGGGAGAACATCAGTTGAACCACTGCAACCCTTGATAGAACCCTGGAGAACAACGTGGAAGCCAGGAGAACTCTCAACGGAGCTCAGATGAGTACTGGAAAGCTGGGAGAATCCTCGATCCGATAATGATGACGGACCCAGGGCTGTGGATGATGATGAATGGGATAATGATGAAAAAGAAACTATGTGATGATGTCAACGTTGTCTACAGCGGTGGGCAGGAACCTCCGATTTGGTTGGGTCAGAGTGGCATAATGTTAGTGTCAACCAGAGGCCTTTGCGGCTGGATTACCAGTGAGAAATGATAGTGACGGCAGAGGAAGGTGGAAGTAGCAGCGGATTTATTCAGGTGCACACCAACAAGCCTAACAGCATCAAAAACCCCTTAAGACACAATTGCAGCCTTAAATAGGCACAGCTTCCAGCTGTTCAGAGCGGATCGCAGCGCGGAGCTATCGGGGAAGAGGCGAGGAGGCAGAATCTGCTTTTATATAAATGAAGGTTGGTGCAGAGACGTAAAAGTACTGGGGAAAACATGTAGTCCTGATCTGGAGTCATTTTCCATAATCTGTTAACCGTTTTATTCACCGAGAGAGTTTTCCTCGTTTATAATAATTGGCTCATATTTTCCACCTCATGGCTGCACTTCTGCTGCTGAAAAACATCTTGCTGAGCTGATTCCAGACGTGGAGAAAAAATACACTGACTCTTTCATCATAATACTGGGAGATTTTAACAGAGCAAACCTCTCAAATGAACTCCCCAAATACAGACAGCATATTAAGTGTCCCACCAGAGACAAAAACACACTGGACCATTGTTACACAGCTTTAAAGGACTCATATCATGCTGTTACCAGGGCTGCTCTGGGTTTTTCAGATCATTATCTAATCCACCTCATCCCAATCTACAGACAGAGACTAAGAGCAGCTTCCAAACCCAAGGTTCACACTGTTAAGAAGTGGACTGAGGAATCAAAGCAGACGCTACAGTCCTGCTTTGAATGCACAGACTGGACTGTTTTTGAAACTTCAGCCACTGACTTAAACCAACTAACTGATGTGGTGACATCATACATCAGTTTCTGTGAGGACATGTGTGTGCAGACCAAGACCTTCTGCACCTTTGGGAACAACAAGCCATGGTTTACTCCACACCTCAGGAATCTGCGCAGGGACAAGGAAGAAGCTCACAGCAGTAGAGATTGGGCGCGGTACAGGCAGGCCAGGAACAAACTAACAAAGGAGATCAAAGTAGCCAAGAGAAGCTACGGTGAGAAGCTTAAGAACATCCTTTCTACTGGTGATACTTCAGCTGCATGGACCGGTCTGAGAAACCTGACTGCCTACAAGAGCCCCCCCACCCATCCTGAACAGAGTCGTCTCCTGGCCAACTGTCTGAATGGCTTCTACTGCAGACATGACAAGAAGCCATTAACACCTCAAACTATCTCCTCCACATCCCATTCAGGAACAAATTTGACCCGTAAAGCAACCAACCCCCTACCTTCAGATCTTCTGCCTACACTAAAGATCTCCAAGGAAGATGTAAATAGGCTCTTTCAGCGCATGAAAACAAAGAAAGCTGGAGGACCTGATAACGTCTCCCCATCATGCCTGAAAGCCTGTGCACATCAACTCGCTCCGATCTTCACAAGGATCTTCAACAAATCCCTGGAGAAGTGTGAGGTCCCCTCCTGCCTCAAACGATCCACCATCATCCCGGTTCCCCAAGAAACCCACCATCCTAGGATTAAATGACTACAGGCCTGTAGCCATGACGTCTGTAGTCATGAAATCCTTTGAGCGGCTGGTGTTGAAGCACCTGAAAGACATCACAGGCCCCCTGCTGGACCCCCTGCAGTTTGCTTACCAAGCAAACAGGTCGGCAGATGATGCTGTTAACTTAGGTCTACACTTCATCCTGCAACACCTCGACCACCCAGGGACGTACGCCAGGATCCTGTTTTTAGACTTCAGCTCGATCTTCAACACCATCATACCAGACATCCTCCACCAGAAGCTCACACAGCTCAACATCCCAGCCTCCACCTGTCAGTGGATCAACAGCTTCCTGATGGACCGACAGCAGCAGGTGAGACTGGGGAGCATCTTCTCCCGACCAGATCAATAAGTACTGGTGCCCCCCAGGGGTGTGTTCTATCCCCACTCCTCTTCTCCCTGTACACAAATGACTGCACCTCATCGGACTCGTCCGTGAAACTCTTTAAGTTTGCAGATGACACCACTGTCATTGGACTGATCCAGGATGGTGATGAGTCTGCATACAGACAGCAGGTGGATCGGCTGGTACACTGGTGCGGTCAGAACTGCCTTGAACTCAACCCACTCATAACTGTGGAAATGGTGGTGGACTTTCGGAGAACACCACCCCCATACACCCCCCTCACCATCCTCAACAACACCGTAGCAGCTGTGGACCACTTCAGGTTCCTAGGAATCACCATCTCTGAGGACCTGAGATGGTGTTCACACATAGACACTGTTCGAAAGAAGGCCCAGCAGAGACTGTACTTCCTGAGGCAACTCAAGAAGTTCAACCTTCCACAGGAGCTGCTGGTCATCTTCTACACTGCCATCATTCAGTCTGTCCTGTCTTCATCCATCTCAGTGTGGTTTGGTTCATCCACAAAACAGGACAGGTCCAGACTGCAACGAATAATCAGGTCTGCAGAGAGAATCATCAGGGCTGACCTTCCCTCCATCCAGGACTTATACAGGTCTAGGGTCAGAAAAGGAGTGGCAAAAATCTCTGCAGACCCCACACACCCTGCACATAAACTGTTTAGAGTTTTACCTTCAGGCCGCCACTATAGAGCACTGTTCACTAAACCAGCCGCCATAGAGACAGTTTCTTCCCCCAGGCTGTTTCTCTGTTGAACATTCAATAGAGTACTGAACAACAGCATACAGATGTTGCAAATGCACCTTTATATATATATATATATATATATATGTGTGTATATTTGTATATTGTATATATGTACTGTATATTCTGTAATGCAAAAACAAAAACCAGAGGGCAAAGTGTACCGGAGTCAAATTCCTTGTTTGTTTGTACAAACTTGGCAATAAAGCTGATTCTGAATTTTGCTTCAGTGTTGGGGAGGCTCACATGCAGCATGAACAACAGTGAAGGAAATGAACCAGCTGAAAGTTACCATTCAAAGTTATCTGTAGCCTAATGTTCATAGATCAAACTCAACTCACCCCCATTTCATTTAGACCACATCAGTGAAAGCAGGGCAATTATTATATATATTTGTGTGTGAATGCACATTAATAGTTGCACATCCATTAACATCTGATGTGCAGCTGTGGCAGAGGGAAGACAGAACAGTTGAAGGAGGCAGAGTAATTAGCTAAAACAGAGCAGAAACAGAATTGCAAGAAAACCAAGAGGAAATATCTATGAGAGATCTATTGCCCCTTTTCCACTAGTCCCTACAGAGCAGTTTGCTGTGGATCAACTTGCTTTTTAAGCTTTTCCATCAGTAAAGGTTACGTGGAACCATTACTATTCTTAGTACCTGCTTGCTTGCAGTCCCACCAGTTCCAAGTCGCACTGAAATGGCAAATTAATAATACTGTCTGTCACTCATTGGTTACGGGGCTATGTCACTAGTAACAGCATATTTCAGTAACTAACATCTTCAACTGTTAAATCGTTATATGCTAGGCTTAGTGTGTATATGACCCTCACGTCCTCTAGTTTGTATCCTTCCATTTGATATGGCATGACTTCTCTCAATTCTTTACTTATCCACAGTGCTTCAAATCTCGCTGCCTAGAGCCTTTTCTGGCTGGCTACTTTTACTCTAAAGGGCCTTTCAGACAGGACACGGTTTTACGCTGTGCTTGCTGGAATGAGCGCATTTGCGGTGTGAGCCATGCAGGCTGTTTGCCACGAGGTGCTGCGCTGGCTTGATTGGGAGGACTATTTGATTGTTTTGTTGTCAGCAGCAAACATGTACAGGTCCTTCTCAAAATATTAGCATATTGTGATAAATTCATTATTTTCCATAATGTCATGATGAAAATTTAACATTCATATATTTTAGATTCATTGCACACTAACTGAAATATTTCAGGTCTTTTATTGTCTTAATACGGATGATTTTGGCATACAGCTCATGAAAACCCAAAATTCCTATCTCACAAAATTAGCATATCATTAAAAGGGTCTCTAAACGAGCTATGAACCTAATCATCTGAATCAACGAGTTAACTCTAAACACCTGCAAAAGATTCCTGGGGCCTTTAAAACTCCCAGCCTGGTTCATCACTCAAAACCCCAATCATGGGTAAGACTGCCGACCTGACTGCTGTCCAGAAGGCCACTATTGACACCCACAAGCAAGAGGGTAAGACACAGAAAGACATTTCTGAACGAATAGGCTGTTCCCAGAGTGCTGTATCAAGGCACCTCAGTGGGAAGTCTGTGGGAAGGAAAAAGTGTGGCAGAAAACGCTGCACAACGAGAAGAGGTGACCGGACCCTGAAGAAGATTGTGGAGACGGGCCGATTCCAGACCTTGGGGGACCTGTGGAAGCAGTGGACTGAGTCTGGAGTAGAAACATCCAGAGCCACCGTGCACAGGCGTGTGCAGGAAATGGGCTACAGGTGCCGCATTCCCCAGGTCAAGCCACTTTTGAACCAGAAACAGCGGCAGAAGCGCCTGACCTGGGCTACAGAGAAGCAGCACTGGACTGTTGCTCAGTGGTCCAAAGTACTTTTTTCGGATGAAAGCAAATTCTGCATGTCATTCGGAAATCAAGGTGCCAGAGTCTGGAGGAAGACTGGGGAGAAGGAAATGCCAAAATGCCAGAAGTCCAGTGTCAAGTACCCACAGTCAGTGATGGTCTGGGGTGCCGTGTCAGCTGCTGGTGTTGGTCCACTGTGTTTTATCAAGGGCAGGGTCAATGCAGCTAGCTATCAGGAGATTTTGGAGCACTTCATGCTTCCATCTGCTGAAAAGCTTTATGGAGATGAAGATTTCATTTTTCAGCCTGACCTGGCACCTGCTCACAGTGCCAAAACCACTGGTAAATGGTTTACTGACCATGGTATCACTGTGCTCAATTGGCCTGCCAACTCTCCTGACCTGAACCCCATAGAGAATCTGTGGGATATTGTGAAGAGAACGTTGAGAGACTCAAGACCCAACACTCTGGATGAGCTAAAGGCCGCTATCGAAGCATCCTGAGCCTCCATAAGACCTTAGCAGTGCCACAGGCTGATTGCCTCCATGCCACGCCGCATGGAAGCAGTCATTTCTGCAAAAGGATTCCCGACCAAGTATTGAGTGCATAACTGTACATGATTATTTGAAGGTTGACGTTTTTTGTATTAAAAACACTTTTCTTTTATTGGTCGGATGAAATATGCTAATTTTGTGAGATAGGAATTTTGGGTTTTCATGAGCTGTATGCTAAAATCATCCGTATTAAGACAATAAAAGACCTGAAATATTTCAGTTAGTGTGCAATGAATCTAAAATATATGAATGTTACATTTTCATCATGACATTATGGAAAATAATGAACTTTATCACAATATGCTAATATTTTGAGAAGGACCTGTATCTGTCCCGTGCTAAAAAACAAGAGCTAGCACTAGCCCTGTTCTGGAGAAAAAAAGCAGCAAAGAAAACGGTGTCCTGCGCTCTGCTTGCACTTTGCTTGGCGCAAGCCATTGAAAACAATGGGTTTCAGAGCACAGCGGTAAGCGCACCGTATCCTGTCTGAAAGGGCCTTGAGGCTGACAACAGTCATAAACGAAGCAGCAGTCTAGGCTGTTGTTGTGTTTGTGGCACTACAAATCACATCACTTCAGACCGTGGGGCCACCTACCTATTATCGATCCTGCCCCCATTGAGATGGTACTCAACTGTAATGGAAAATGAATCAAACTATTTTCAACTGCCCCGACCCAAATTTGGTACTAATAGAAAAGGGGCATAACAGAAAATAACTCTAGATGAATAAAGAACATAAAACAAAACACTAAATAAATAACAAGGAAAACACCTAACAAAATAGAACACAGAGAAAAATGTATTTAAGAAATCAAGACACATCTCCACACACAACTCAAAATCAAAACCCATAAACCTCAGGAGTGTGACACATCTTACTTAACTGGATCTTAGGTTTCTTTGAAGATGTAGTCTTTACTTGGTCAGCGAGATCAGGACATTCACAGGCGTGTCCCCCCTATGTAACCGGTGATGGTTACGAGAAAAGAGGAAGCAGTCTGCTGCACAGGAGAGTTTGGTAAATCTATGATGTCACAGGGATTCTGTGACAAAACAAAGGTGTTGTCCTTCAATGTTGCTGCATTAAAACAATTCTGTAAAGCAGAGTGGGACAAAATTCCTCCACATTTATGTAAAAGGCTCATTACCAGTTATTACAAACACGTGATGGCAGCTGGTGTTGCTAAGGGGGAAGTTATTAAGTTTTCACATATGGTCAGGTCAGTTTGGATAGCTTTTTTCCTTAATAAATGAAATAATTTTAAAACTGCATTTTGAATTTACTCAGATTTTCTTAGTGTGATATTAATGTTTGTTTAATGATCTGAAATATTACATGAAACAAAGAAAAAAAAGAAAAAATAGCAAAATCTATGTAAACAATAAGTTAAAACCATAGAAGGTACCATTCACCATACTGAGACAATAATTATTTCATATGACTCAACCTGAATATACCCTGTCTAATGTACCTGCAACCAACCATATCGAGGAAAAACATGAATGAAAAAAAAAACTTTGGAGTTTGTAATTAGGGCGAGGCTTTGTTCCTGCCCTTGAACCAGCTCTCTGATTCCCCGCAGCGTCAACTTGGTGTGCTGCAGCAGTCAGTCTGAGCGCGGTCTCGTCGTGTTTTTCCTCCCGTCTTTCTCATTTCTTCATGACTTGTTTTCGGCTCCAAGCTTAAATTCTCGGCCGTCACGGACCGTGGTATCCACGCACACGTTCCGCAGCGCGCGCGGGTGTAGTCCCTCGCCTGATTTGCACTGGCACGGGTCATCTCAGGTTAGAGCCTGGCGCTGTGTCCCGTTCAGCTTGGCCCACGAAGAGCAACACTGGATCCAGCTGAGGAGGAATGCACGGCCAGTAGGACACCGAGTCGTTTCAGGATCCAAGCTTCGTTCTGCATATGCGGTACGTTTCGCTTTTTAAGTGGGAGTGGGGATTATTCTGACTATCTAGCCAATGACAGCCACGTTAAAGATAAACAATTTAAATAGATAACAGCCACATGGACAGAAATAGCTTTTTCTGGGCTAAATGCTTTTAATAATGTTGAAGAGCTTTATGTGCCGTGGAACTACATTATAAATGTCTGAAATTTAAGGCTATCATGCTTATACTAGAAAGTGCACATCCGCACACATATGTTTATTTTTTAGTAAGTATTTATTAATTCTTTGTGACAGTTCGGGGTACATATCTTTTTTCAGATGACACTTTATAGAAGGTTTATTTTAACATGAATGCGTGTTACCGCTGCAAAGATGGGAAGTTGTTATCGCTGTGTTATAGCGGGGGAAACAAGGGAGAATTTTGTAAAAAATAAATACACTTTTACCACTCCTGGCAGTTTTAAGATATGCCGAATTGTACAGTTGCTCATAAAAATCCTTCAGTTTAACCAGAGTTGTTGTAAGGCTCGCTTAATGGCTATTATCGAAACAAGGTTAAAAATGACGTATTTAGAAGGGAGTTCCATTTGGTGGATTTGCTTTTTCTGAACACTTGATAGAGTTGGGGGTTTTGGGCCCGTAAACGTTCACATTGTAAATCCACCAGTTCATACTCTAAAACATCCAGCATGTCCTGACTCACTTATGTTCGTGCTGCAGTTAGATATACCGTGTATTTCCGCTTTAGCAGCAGCTTTCGCTTTTTGGCACTTGAACTTCACTGGAGCCCTCCATTAACATCTGGTGTGTAGGAATAAGCAAACCCCGCTCACAGCGCATTAGTGACCTTAAAGGTAGAGCATGACGCTGCAGTCAGTGTGTCACTGGCTTTGCACCAATGGTCTAAGCTCTTTTTGCACGAGAAACGGCCTGCCTCTCAGGTGTGACGTTTATTTAACACCACTTTGCTTCCAGTTGTTGTTTGATGGGTGACATGTGGCCATGTGAGCACGAAGTGATGCATTCAAGTCTGTCAGAATTTTTACTGTTCTCTCCTTAGAAAGATCAAGCAAGCAAATGGACAAATGATCAAATACTGTTTTTAACTGTGTGAAGTAGGCTGGGATTGGCTGTCACATTTGTTTTTTTTTTTTATTTCTGTTTTTTTAGTTCTGCAATAATTTGTTCTTCAGGTAAACTTAATTAAGGAACCATTTTTTTTATTAAAGGGAAAGTTAGGACTTTTTGAAGGTAGGTGCTATGAAGTTATTATCAGTAATAAATTCCTTATCTGTATTGGAAAGATGTCTTACCACGGTTTGTAGAAAAGCAGTGGGAAGCTAACAAGTAGTCAGACAGGACATCTGTTTTACCTGATTTTAGCAATCTAAAATTTCTCAAACT
Source organism: Girardinichthys multiradiatus (assembly GCF_021462225.1). Taxonomy (NCBI): domain Eukaryota; kingdom Metazoa; phylum Chordata; class Actinopteri; order Cyprinodontiformes; family Goodeidae; genus Girardinichthys; species Girardinichthys multiradiatus. The sequence goes on along the minus strand of NC_061806.1, from coordinate 3,070,083 downwards.
GAAAATGCTTATATCTGGGAAATACAACTCTATATTAGCAAATGTTTATTGTCTACACTTTCTCAACTTCGATGTCACTATGCTACAATTATGTTAGTGGAGGGTGCTGTCTATATCACTCTACTTGATCATGAGCCTGCAAGGATAATGTACAAACAGCTGTGAGACCTGGTAAAGCACATGAAGCTACCATCTTCCATTCTGTTCCAGAAATAATGGCCTATTGCTAAATCCAAAGGTTTACTGCACTCTTGGTCTACTTAGAGTCCCCAGCTGATGAGGCAACTGTGGGCAGCCTGAACCAACTTCAGTAGGTTCAGGGTTCTGTGGATTGCTATTATTTTTCTTATTTTCAATTAATTTAAACTTTCAACCTCAAAATCACTGTTTCAGCCATTAAAACTATTATGCTAATAACCACACACAACTTTAATGGAGAAAATCTCTAATTAACCAGTTAAATGAAACATGAAGGTGTACTCTTTTCTGTTCTATTGAAGGTAATTAATTCTCCAGGGCTTTTAACATTTTTATTTCAATTAATAAAATACAGAAAAAACAACATGTTAAAAATATGTGTGATGACATTTTTGTTGAACAATCACATCCATATCATCTGTTTTTGACCTTATTTCTGGATCTTCTTTTAGTATTTATGCAGCAGCAGGGTTAGGCATGTTTTAAAAAAATACATTTCATGTAGAAGTTGTAAAGTCCCATTTCCACTAAAGACTGTGAGGACTGTGCTCTGCTTCTGCTACACCCTTTACATAAAATTTCATAAAGGAGGCAGGAACATGTTTGTGTTCTTTTCATTTTTCATTTATTTTGTGGGAATGTAGTAGTTTTCTCCTGCTTTTGCTGACATGAAACCTTAAAGAAAGTTCAAAAACACATTTATTGTCGCTTAAGTTTTGGTAGTCCCAAACTTAAGACAACTTTGCCCTTTAAAAACTGACAAAGTGGATATTCTTTAAATGGTTAACATTCTATCTTGCGTCATTCTAGACGCAGCCAAGGGCCGGAGGGGGTCTGGTTTGGGGACCAGTGGATTTCGTCTCTTCTTTTTGCGGATGACGTGGTCCTGCTGGCCCCCTCTAGCCAAGACCTACAGCATGCGCTGTGGCGGTTCGCAGCCGAGTGTGAAGCGGCTGGGATGAGGATCAGCTCCTCCAAGTCCGAGGCCATGGTACTCGACCGGAAAAGGGTGGCTTGTCCTCTTCAGGTTGGAGGGGAGTTCCTGCCTCAAGTGGAGGAGTTTAAGTATCTCGGGGTCTTGTTCACGAGTGAGGGAAGAATGGAGCGGGAGATCGACAGACGGATCGGTGCAGCTGCCACAGTAATGGGGGCGCTGTGCCGGTCCATTGTGGTGAAGAGAGAGCTGAGCCGAAAAGCAAAGCTCTCAATTTACTGGTCGGTCTACGTTCCTACCCTCACCTATGGCCATGAACTTTGGGTCATGACCGAAAGAACGAGATCACGGATACAAGCGGCTGAAATGAGCTTCCTCCGTAGGGTGGCCGGGCACTCCCTTAGAGATAGGGTGAGGAGCTCGGCCATCCGGGAGGGGCTCGGAGTAGAGCCGCTGCTCCTCCACATCGAGAGGAGCCAGTTGAGGTGGCTCGGGCATCTATACCGGATGCCTCCTGGACGCCTTCCTCGGGAGGTGTTCCAGGCACGTCCCACCGGGAGGAGGCCCAGGGGACGGCCCAGGACACGCTGGAGGGATTATGTCTCTCGGCTGGCCTGGGAACGCCTTGGGCTCCCCCTGGAGGAACTGGAGGAGGTGTCTGGAGAGAGGGACGTCTGGGCGTCTCTGCTGAGTCTGCTGCCCCCGCGACCCGGTCCTGGATAAGCGGAAGACGACGAACGAACGAACGAACATTCTATCAACTTTAAAAACAAAAAACATCAGGAAAAATTTGTTGACTAATAAAAATGATAAAATACCTCCTCGCCTCAAAGCACCGTAAAATGGACAGAATGTCAGGTTAATTTGATGAAATCAAGATACAATAATATGGGAGTAACCATGTGAAAACCAACCCCGATCTATCCAATGCCATTCAGATTACTCACAAAGACAAAAAAAACATAACATTTCTTTTTGATAGTGAGACAGCATGCACCCTGGGCTACTGACGGCAGCATCAGTTGCCAGCTGAGGGTATTTAAGGTCTCTGCCTTTCTGCTTTGTTGCTCATGTTTGTAGTGGCTGGTCTGAGCAGCCGCTGGCTCACAGAGCAGTAATTGTGTCTCCAGTCTCCAGCATACCCCTGTGTATTATTGCTGTTGAGCACTTTGTGGCACCAGAGCAAATAGATGGAAAAAATTACATTTCAGATGTTAACCCCACCAACCGCGGCCGTTGCCAGTTTTACATGCAGTAGCAAGCCATGGCTCCTCGTAAGTGAAAGCAGAAGGAGAATGAATGCAGTAATTATGAGATATTGAGTTCAATGAGTTCATGAGAACCGCTTTGATGAACCTAAAGAGATATGATGAAGATTCATCACTAGCACACTTCAATTCAAAAATGATTTATTAATCCCAAGGGGAAATGAAATGAATTAATTGATCACTTCATTGATATACAGCTCTTGTTAAGGATGCATTTCATGCTGATTAATCACTTAAAATTTTTAAATGGGCTCTACATATTATTATCCTTATATCCCTCTATAAAATAAGCAGCATCCACTCTTGTAAAATATTTGCTCAGTTCCTGGATTTGTTGGTGCAAATATGACATGAAACCTCTTGTAGAGCAAAAACTATGGTTGTCATCTCTATTCTAAAACACAAACACAAGTATATTTCTACCAAGGTAGAGATCTCTGTATTATACAGAACGTTAAGCATATCTATAAAGTGCAACATGGATTTACAATTTTAGTTATTTAAACATATTTTTTTATTCAATACAAGTATACAAGTGGAGCTCCAAAAATTCTAATATTGTAAAAACTAAACTTTTTTTGTCACTCATTTCAGAAAGTGAAACACAAATATAGATTCATTATACACAGAGTAAGAATATTTTAAGCTATTAAATAAAAACAAAACTATATCACATATCTCTCCATGGGATACTGTAGCATGAAAGGGTGTGATCTCGTCACAGAACTTTTTTAGACATGTTGAAAAATGCTCTGACATGAGTGAGGCGACTTAGTGATGTAATCTATACTGCACCATTTGGGGTTGCCACAAATGATCTTCTTTCCTTCTCTTAATTTCAACAATTTCTCTTAATTAATTAATTATGCAAAAGGATTTTTTGTAATGAAAAATGCACATTTTTTTTTCTTTTAAAAAACATATCATTTTTGTGCATTTCACAAAATAAATAAATGCAAACAAAGATCTGCATTGTCATGTATGAATTATTTATATATATAAAGCACCACTTCCAGCATGATGGAAATAAATAAAATGAAGGGCATATTATTTATGCATTTACAAATAAAAAATGTCTAGGAATCAGATGCTAAATATATTGATATTGAACTGGAAATAAAAGGGAAAAAATCTATCACATCTTTTAATCTATTAATAGAGACTAACTTTAAAATTACTTGTATTTCTTAACTATATGTGTTATTTAGGAATTCCTTATGTTTAAATTTAGATATTCACTTTATGTACACAATTAGGTGATCAAGGTGTGATGAAGTAAAAGTAATTTGGGCTTTTGCTCGAAATTTGTAACAAAACCCTCCAGACTGTCCAGATTTCTGTTTATCACGGCCTGACTTTAAGTACTTCCATACTTTAGACCACTCATCCTTAGAAAACTTTGGAAAAACTTGTATTATCTGCCTAGTGATGAAGTTATGAGACGCTTCACCTGCTATGTTTGTTTTGAAACAGTAGCAAAGACTGAAGCAGCCAATGACTGGAGCCGAACACCTGACTGAATTAAAGATACAGACACACACGCATATCGGTGTCAACGGCAGAGAAGCAACTCTCAACACTAAGCCATTTAGAGGAAAACTTTTGTAATTTAGTTAACAATAAAAAAAAAAATTATAAAAATAATCGGCGACCCAAAGTATCGATGCTGACAGATTTTTATAGAGAAATCTTGGCAACCCTAGTTCCATTTCTATGACATTGACTTCAGTGCTTTGAAAATCTTGCAGTAATGACCTAATAATATTGTTACTGAAGCTTATGACATACCACACAGATATTCTGTCTGTTCTACAAGATTCACCCACCTTGGCCTGTCGAATGTTTGACGTGGCACTCTATCCCTATTTTCTGATTAATTTATCAAGTAATAACTTTACCACTTGGGGCACCCATGAACTTTGTGTAGAACATTACCTTTTTAGGCCCAGATTATCAGGCTAAATTGAGGTTGATAGATCAAGCAGGAATCTGATTTGTTTTTTCTTCCTTTCTTTTCTCTATTGGCCTACCTCTGTTGTTTTACACAGTTCAGGTAGGCCAATACATGGGATCAGTTTGCTGATCAATATCTGATCACCTCAATAAATAGGCAATAGTACCTACTGGAGATGCATTTTTCTGTTTATGTTGTCTGTGTTGTCCTATGTTGTAGATACTTGGAAGAATTTTATTTGAAGCTTCTAGAATCTAAATCCATTTAAACACAGAATTTTACAGTTTGCTGTAAATAGACCTATGTGTGATACAATATGGAAAACTGTGTTCGTGACAGCGAGGCTGTAGTGTTGACTAACAGTTGCGTGTGGCGTGAAGTTTGGCTGGCTGTACATACTTTACTCTGCAGCTGTCAGAAACAACTGCCAACATGGCCCAGCAACAGAAGCATGGCATCATAGCTTACTGAACAAAAAAAAATGTTGCTGTTATGTTTCAGTTCAATATCTACAATGTCAGATGTGTGACAAATTACAAGATGAAATGTGTTTTGTCAGTGGTTTAACAGGAAGCATGGGTCATTATGTCCGGTTGAAATGCAGAACCTTGCAACTGTATTCATGGCCCTTGAATTTTTTCCCATTTTGTCACGTACAGCCACAAACTTTAGTTTTGTTCAGATTTTACATTATAGCGCCAAATTGTGAGGTGGAAGCAAAATGGTACATGATCTTAAAAATGTTTTGAAATAAAAAATCTGAAAATGTTTTTCAGATTTTCATTTTCAAAACAAAAATCTGAAAATGTTTTGTGCCTCTATATTCAGCCTGTCTGAGGCAATACATTGTAGAACCACCAATTGTTTTAGTTACAGCTGCAGGTCTTAGAGGTATCTCTGTACCCACTTTCCACCTCTGCAGATTGAAATTTTTGGAAAATAGCACAATCTAAGTCAGATTTGATGGAGAATGTGTTTGAACAGCAACTTTAAATCTTGTCAGAGATTTCCAATTAGACTTAGATCTGGACTTTGACTGGGCCATCTGCTTTGATCTAAACCACTCTATAGTATTTCTGGCCTCCACCCCAGTCTCAAGTCTTTTGCAGCCTCTACCAGGTTTTCCTATACGTTTACCCTTAATTTGGTTTAATTTATTTTCTCATGAACTGTGACCATCTTCTCTGACCCTGCTGAAAAAGAACATCCCCACAGAATGATGCTGCCACCCTAATGTTTCATGGTGAGGATGGTATGTTGAGGATGATGTAAAGTGGTAATTCTCCCCACACGTTACATTTTTTTGTATACACCCTTAGTTGTGTAATTTACATTGCACCAACTACAAACTTTAGTTTTAGTTTTTTATACCTTTTATATATCTAGCCTTGTAGCATTCATTTCTTTTGGGTGTATTCACACTTGCCACTTTTGGTCCGCTTTAAACGGACCAGAGTTCGTTTCCCCCAAACAAGTGGACCAAAGGACTTTCCTGGTGGGAATGCACCCATATCCACCACTATGTACTCATACAGCTGGAAATATGAAGTCAGCCCACATGTGTTTAGGAATAATGGGTCTTGGCTTCTTAAGCTCATTAAGGACACAATAACACCATCATAAAAGTGTAAGACCTCATGTACCTGTGGATTCTTTGGACTTTGCATGCTAATCTCAAATTGGCAGTGTCTTTTTTTCCTTTTTCAACAAAGGTATTAAATGAAACATCTATACAGATTTATTCAAAACTGCAGTATTCCCATATTTACGTAGTATTTATAGGTCTAAATAGCTGAAATACTGAAATGCTAAAATAAAATGCACAGGAAACTCATTCTCTCTCATGCATTCAAAGCAAAGGAACATAGTAGTTTGGAAGGCTGTAAAAAGAGATCAACATTCAGATACTGCCAGTGTTAAAGTTCTATAGATATTCACTTGTTGATCAATTATGTAAACAGTTTCATCATAGTGTTGCTCAACACTCAGAGTACCCTGATATCATTTATTTGGTCCAAGTATGACGTGATACAGTTTAAAAAGCACAAAATGTTCCAGAATCAGCACAGGTCTACAAGCAGCCCGTTTTATCTAATTGTTCTGCAGTGGAGACTGCAATAAATGTCAGCATATTTAAACGTGTTAGAGGAGAGGTTGCAGGTAGATGCATCTAAATATTTAAACCAGAAATGATGTGTATGCATATGAATCCACATCAACTAAAAAAACGTCATTTCTGAATATTTTTATATCAAAAACATGTTAAATAACAGCATGAGAGACACAGTGTCAAAGATTAATATGCATGTATTAATGTAGGACATTAGCCATCTTTAAGTAAAATTTTTATTATCATGCATAACATCAATTGGACATTTTTCAAATAGTTTTATAAAAGCTATCTAAAAAATAAATCTCACAGTAACCTGACGTAAAAATTCCAGGGTATTAGAGTATTTACACGGAAATTTAAAACAGACAATTGTAACATAATTCAATTTCTGTACGTAAAACAAAAAAACAAAGATGATTTGAACTAAAAACTTCATTTGTCTTTATTGGCTTAAATTGAAGGGGTTTTGGGCTTTCTTCTGGGGAGGGGCTACACGGTGCTGCTTTATGCTCCATACAGCCAAGTCTAGTCACTCCGGTTACTTTCCCTGGCATCTCATTACAAGAAATTTAAAAGTGTAGAAATGGCATGATTGAACATAATACCAAATTGAAATCTAACCTTTTAAAACCTTGGTACACAATAATGCCTACATGTTGCGTGTTTTTACTACATTATATACTGCTGCCCTTAGTGTTTTCCTTTAGCAGGAATGGTGCTCCTGAATAGGATGTTTTTATCTGGAGAACTTTCACATTTTTGGTCACTTAGATGTTGTTTTTCATCCACATCGTAGTAAAGATGATATTACAAATGTCTTTAACATCAACAAGAAATTGAAATTTTGGTTTGTTACATCTGTCATATCTTAACCCTTGTAGCTATTGAGTACATACCTATTGGCTTTGTTTATAGATGCTCTTGTTGGATTAAAATCAGCAGTAGGTTTCAGAATTTGAAGCGAGGCTGCATACAGAATATAAATCTATTGTTTTTAAATCAGCATGACTGTCAGAAAAGTTGGACAAAAGCAGAAAAAAGACAACATGAGTTGTTTTACTGTTGTAGAAAAACTTGTTTTTACCAATCCAGAGACTGATGATTGTCCCTCAGAATCAGCTTTATAAAAATCTTGCAAGAGAGAATAACATCAGGCAGGTCAGCCATTAGCTACCCTACTGCATCATAATTCTGTAGCTAACAAGTATTTTAGTCATGGCTGCAATACCATCATCCTGATGGACACATGTTGTAGTGAAAGCATGGAGTCTGAAGTTAACACTCTCACTGCTGTATCATGGCAAAGCAGTGTTTCTGTGTTGTTTAATTTGCGTGTTCGTCATATGCATGTATGGGCTTTCTCCTTACATGTTACGTTAATTTATGCAGTACCTAGGCTGAGCACTTTTTGTATTGTTTTATCATTAAGGCATCAATGGATGCGCTAAACATGTTCTGTGCTTTATTGTCTCTACAGCAAAGGTTGAACCAAGATTTGTTTTGTGGTACTAGTGGGCCAATGGGTTGAAGAGAGAGGGAAGACATGCACCACAGGTCGCCCTGGCTGGGATTCGAACCAGGAGACAGTTGTGTCGAGGGCCAAAGTGTCTTTTTAGATGGGTCACGCACTCTACCGCTACCCCAGCACCGCGCTGTACCCCAAACTGAATTACATTTACTTAGATTTCACAGTTTGCACAGTTTGTTTTGGTGAGGTTTTGTTGGGTCATGTAAGAACATGATGTGATAGTTCTTAAGCTATTTTGTCTCTGTGCCTCTCCCACTTGTGCCCGTCTTTGCATGTACTCTGCAGCAGTTTGCTGCTGAGATCTGTCTGTATTTGGTTTCATTTAAACACCCTTGATTCCTACCCAGACCCCTGGTTCCTGCTGCAGGTTAATGCCCAAAGCTGAAAGGTGTTGTCCAGATGCTGACTGACTGGTTCTGACTGGTATTCAGGCCAAAGGCTTTTGTGCTATGAATGTTCAAATCTGTTTATACATGCTGAGAAAGTGTCACTGCTTTAACTCTTCAAACATTAAGGTCTGTTTTCCAAAGAGGGAGCTGTTGAAAAGCTCATTATCAGCTTCACAAGAACAAAACAAAACAAGATATTAACAATGTTTTGGTGTAAACCTGAAAATCCCTGGATTTTGTAAGTAAAGATTAAGTTTCGGGTTATGAATCCCTGTTCTGCAGTTGACACGATCCATATCTCCTTAAACTGCCAGGATTCATTTTAGATACAGAGATGGAATAAACACTAATACGCACAGTAGAACTTACACGTCTATCACAATGAAGTGTAATATCATGAGACAAAGCAAAGGAATGATATAATACAACCAAGTATTCCTACATAAAACCCTAAAAAGATGTCTATTGAACCTTTGTTTAAGTGTTTGTATGACTACAATCAGAACTTACTTTTCTTGTCACTTATTGGTCATCTTATTCAGCTTCTTTATGTTATATTCTATCTTCTCACAGATTCAACACCTGCAGTGTTTTTCTTTTCTTCTGCATAATCAAACTCTTTAGTTTTGTTGCCAGTCTTAGCAGTGTTACAAATAATTTAAGAATAAAAAGAACCCTTAATGTTGATGCTGAAAGTGAGCAATCTCTACTTTCATGTTTTTAACAACTTTAAACAATCATTTCTTTCCACTCCTGATTTGCCCAGTTCTCCATAGTTTATTTTTTCCATCAACTATCAATCTGTCTGTCTCTCCATCCATTGATCCAACTATTTTTCCTTCCATCTTTCCATATCTTTTTTTATTTACAGATTCCTTATTTAAAGCCCAAGCATGCTTTTGCTGAAAAAAACACTGGGAAATATGGAAATATTAGTCTAAAAAGTATGGTGTTTTGCAAGGAAAATGTGTATTTTGAATATGTGGCATAAACCTGTTCATGCATTAACATGTGTGTACTTTTTAGATACCAATCTATGGTAAAACTGTGCCAAATAATCTTAGTTTAGTACAAAGTCATGAATCTTCTGTTTGGTCAATTAATCCTTTATTGTAACTGTGCCTCTTGGTCGAAATTTTATGTAGTTGGAAATCCTGTTTATTTCCCCTAAATGGTGCCTCATTTGTACGGAAAATGCTGTGATGGTGTGGAGTTTCATCCCCCTTGCAGGAATTACTGAGGAGTTTAAACTTAACTTAACTCAAAAAACCTGGAAAGCAAGCTCCAGCAGAGCTACAGCAGGGGAATGTGGGAGAAACCTTTAGGAAAACTGTGGCCAGAATAATTTGCAACAGGGCATGAGACAATGCCATTTAATGACACTTGCCGAGCTCATGTCAGAAACATTCTGAAAGGGAGGATGAAACAGACTTCATTAGACTGGTTTTTATTGAAAACCCTTGCAGATGAAATTGAGGAAAGCGTGGTAAAAACGGTAAAAGCCTTTTTTTTCCTCCACCTCCGTCAGCATCTTCAAGTAATTTCTATACATTATACTTAATAAAACCTGTTTACTGCAGTACATGCAGTATATTTTTCTTATTCAAAAACATGTAAAAGAAAAAGCATTTTTTGGGGTGGTGTTCTGAAATGGAAAAAAGGCATTTCAACATATTTCAGTGAATAGAACTGATTTAACATACAAATAACAGGATTTATGGGCTCCATCATGGAACGAATTAAACTTGAAAGTCAAAGCATCACTATAACTCGATGTCCACCTGGACAATAGACTAGCTAAAGTCCTTCAGTGTTTGCATATCTTCTATAAGTCTGTTGTAGCGAGTGCATTCTTATCTGCCATCATCTGCTGGGTAGCAGCATCAGAACCAGTGACTTAAAAAAACTCAACAAGCTCAAAAAAGAGGATGGGTCAGTTTTGAGGAGAACTCTGGAACCTCTGGAGATTATTGTACAAAGGAGAATGTTTAATAAAATATAGAACATAACAGACTATTCTGCAGATCCTTTTCATCAGACTGTCATACAACAACAGAGTGCTTTCAGTCAGAGGATTCTTCAGATGTGCTTTAATACTGGCTGCTACAGGAGATCCTTCCCACAGCATTCCATCTACAATGTAGGCTATTTTGGAATCAAATTGATTGTATTTCTTTCTTTAATGATCAATATTTCTCCGTGATGTACCGGGTGAAACCGGCACCCACCCAATGGGCACGCTGGCACACCAGCACCCCATGACCCTGAGAAGACAAAAGTGGGGATGGATGGAATTTTTTGCAGTTAACTGTTGATCTAAAACTAATACACAAATTAGTTTGTATGTGTTTTAATCCGTTACAAGAAAATCAGACTTAGTTGAACAGACCCGCAAGGCAACTGAACATCAGTACCTGGAAGAAAGCATGTGATTGGTGGATGTCTAATCTGAATCTTACTATAATTCTTCCATCTCTTGCTATATCAATGGTTTTGTGTTTTTCCTTCCCCATTCAACTATATGTTTCTAAAAGGATGTCACAGTGGACATTACTTCAATGTAAGATAACAGAGCAAAGTGTTGAAAACAATAATTCAGTAATAAAAAAAAAAGTGCTTTTGTTGTGATGGGAAACATGAGCTCTGCTCAGAGTGCTGAAAGAGAGGAACTGTAACATTTATGTCTTGGCAGAGGAGCCATAAGGCTGATTATATTTACAGACTCACAAGTAATTAGATGTTTGTGCCCGATATGAAGGACATGGCTGAGAAGTCAACCCCAGGCTGTCTTCCAGCTGCTTATCGTAGTGGATAGAGTTTAAAGGTGGTTTTTATCTTGTATGGTATTCTTGTTTTTTTACGGATATTAGTCTGAAGCTCATTGTTGATTTGTGTCAAATAAACCCTGCTTTCAAATTTGTTTTAGTTCAGAGGATCTCAGCCCTAGGTACTTCACTTCTAGAGCAAATGTCAGAAAGTCAATTGTTTCACATTTTAATATTACAAAAATTTTAAAGTGCCTTTGACATCGAATTTTCATGATAAATCCAATTACATTTATGAAAAGGAAACACTGAGAAAATATTTTAAAAAGTGAATTCATGCCATTGAAATGAACAGTTGTTAATGGTCATATATATGGTCATAAATTTCACTAAAGAGGCATGTCCAAACTAGTCCTTTGCAATTTCGTTGGGTTTTTCTATGACGTCACAGGGGAACGAGTACGAGTCACAGGGGAACCCCCGCACGTAAACTGACTGCTGCTACAATGGCAGCAGCACAGACAGCAGTGAAGAATCTGATATTTCTTTAGATACATTTCAGTCACTAACACAGAGAGGCGCAGCAGAGTCAGGAGAAAAAAGTCAGCTTTCATCAGATGGCTGACGTGCGGATGGCCATCTAATTCGAGCCGGATGCCAGAAGACCGCCAGTGTCAATCTGCATGAATCATACCACAACACAAGGAAACAGAACGAACACAACATCTGAATTTTCAAAATAATTCACTAAAGACCGACTAGATCTCATTATATTAATAAATACACACATATATTTATATATACACGTGTATCTATTAGCAGTTGTTAACATTAGATTAATTAGAGCAGTTACTGGGTAACTAAGCAATTAAACATTAAATGCACCTAATTAAACAACAAATGTAGCTTCTCTGCACTCAGTGAACTCACTCATTGTAGAGCAATACCTGGATCCATAAAAGAAAAAAAAAAGAAGCATTTTAACTGGTTTAACTTCCGCAGAATGAATTGTTTTGGACCACTTCATTTATCACTGGCTTTTATTGCACGATCTGTGCATGGTTCTTGGAGCTCCTCCAGGCTAAGCAGCAGACCAGACCGGAGCAGATGCAGTGTACACTCACCGGCCACTTTATTATGTTGTGACTATGAATCTGAATATATTATTTAATATTAATATTTTTATATTTTATCAAATAATATTTTGGTCTGTTAAGGGTTGTCCTGTGAATACCAGCCCAGTAAGGCGATGGTATTAGGACAAAATAGAAAAGGGTGAGCCAAGCTCTGACATTATTGAACAGCATAAACTCTGCACACACATGGAATGAATTCACACAATTTCTTAAAATACAAGAATGTATTAACAAAAATAAGTCAACTCAAAGTCAAACATATTTCAATTAACAAACTCTTTACTATGCTAAAACAATCCAACTAAACTACCAAGCAGAATTAAAGAATAAGGAAGACTAATGGACTATGTACAATATAAACAAGTTGATTAAAGATGATAGAAAATCATGACCAAAAGAGTGATGCAACATTACCATGCAATGTTTATGTTTGAGAACCAAGGATTATCTTGAAGAATCTGAAAATGAAGTTAAGTTAGTCTTGGAACCAACTTAGGCAATAATCAGCAAACGTTTAGACAACCTTTCACAAGATAAAATATTATTTTAATAAAATTATGTTTTAAGAAATGATCTGCTGAATAAAACCAACCTTCTGGATGACTAATTCTCAATGGTGTCTCATTAGCTGCTTTTGTTTATTAAAATAAATATTATTAAGGAAATGGTAAAATATTTAAGGAAATATTTTGGAAAGAGCCAAATCTTTCTGGAGAAATGGGGCTTAATGGTGTTTAGTTAGGTATCAAGTTTAGTAAAATAATGTTTAGGGAAATATTATTTACTGGATTGAAAACTAACAACCTTTCTGGGTAGATGATCTTTAGTAGGCGAGCACGTGTTCCTAGCTGTTAGCAGTTGAAGCTAACAAAGAAGCTGATAGCTTAGCACCAGAATCAAACACACACCTTTAAAAATACCATCAATAAAAGGGTTAAAATGCATAAGCGCGGACGGCGCGTTATGATCAATCTTCTGTGTTTAAAATCATCCTTCAAGTAAAGTTTGTCTTAACTTTTAAACACACAAACACAGAACAAAAAACTGAGCATGTGTGCTGCAGATAGCCTGCTAGCACCAAGATAGCTGAGTTTCACACAAACAAAACCAAACTTCATAACATGAAAAACGTTTATCTGCCCAAACCTAACCTTTGAACCATGCTGAGGAAAAGATGTCCAGGGCGGCGAAGTTTGAAGAAACGTTCACAGTCAACAAACGGTTAGCTACAGCTAACCTCCTTAGGTGTGGGGAATGGCTTGTTCTGTGGGGCCACCAAACTGCACGTTACCGTAACCACAGTGATGCGGCTCCTGTTGTCCTTCTTTCAGACCGGGAAACTGCTCCACTTGGCGTCGTGCTGGGAACTCTCTATAACACAGCTTGATTCTGTAGGCCTCAGAGAGAAAAGTCAAGCTTGGCTTGTACCTTAATTATCCCGTTATGAATGAATCTACCGGATACACTTACAGTGATTCATTTGTACTTAACTCATATGCATATGATTGATGTTCGTATGACACTCTCGGATACAGTTGAAGAGTTATGTCTGTTTGCCAGCAAAGAGACATTAGCCCGTTGTCTCTCCAGCCAGCCTTGCAGCGGAGTCCGGATGGAAGAGATTGGCTTGTTGGAGAGGGGTGCTTTTATACAGACAGTGGCATCATGGAATCTCCGCTGTTACAGTTTGCTTGGCTATGCCTGAAGTAGGTTAAATGCACTTTATTTTGAACGTTCCAGAAAAGTCCATACCGGAGTTTTCATGTTGTATCCATTGCTGTGGGTCCCAACAATTAGGTACACCTTGCTAGTACTGGGTTGGACCACATTTTGCCTTCAGAACTGCCTTAATCCTTCGTGGCATAGATTCAACAAGGTACTGGAAACATTCCTCAGAGTTTGGTCCATATTGACATGATAGCATCACACAGATGCTGCAGATTTGTCGGCTGCACATCTATTATGCGAATCTCTCGTTCCACCACATCCCAAAGGTGCTCTATTGGATTGAGATCTGGTGACTGTGGAGGCCATTTGAGTACATTGTACTCATTGTCATGTTCAAAAAACCAGTCTGAGATTATTTGTGCTTTATGACATGGCGCGTTATCCTGCTGGAAGTAACCATCAGAAGATGGGTACACTGTGGTCATAAAGAGATGTACATGGTAAGCAACAATACTCAGGTGGGCTGTGGTGTTGACACGATGCTCAATTGGTACTAAGGGGTCCAAAGTGTGCCAAGAAAATATCCCCCACACCATTACTCCACCACCACCAGCCTGAACCGTTGATATAAGGCAGGATGGATCCATGCTTTCATGTTGTTGACGCCAAATTCTGACCCTACCATCTGAATGTCGCAGCAGAAATCGAGACTCATCAGACCAGGCAACGTTTTTTCCAATCTTCTATTGTCCAATTTTGGTGCGCCTGTGCGAATTGTAGCCTCAGTTTCCTGTTCTTAGCTGACAGGAATGGCACCCGGTGTGGTCGTCTGCTGCTGTAGCCCATCCACCTCAAGGTTTGACATGTTGTGTGTTCAGAGATGCTCTTCTGCATGCCTTGGTTGTAACGAGTGGTTATTTGAGTTACTGTTGCCTTTCTATCTGCTCAAACCAGTCACAGAACTGCCACTCACTGGATATTTTCTCTTTTTCGGACCATTCTCTGTAAACCCTAGAGATGGTAGTGCATGAAAATCCCAGTAGATCAGCAGTTTCTGAAATACTCAGACCAGCCCATCTGGCTCAAACAACCATGCCACGTTCAAAGTTACTTAAACCACTTTTCTTCCCCTTTCTGATGCTCGGTTTGAACTGCAGCAGATCGTCTTGACCATGTCTACATGTCTAAATGCATTGAGTTGCTGCCATGTGATTAGCTGATTAGAAATTTGAGTTAACGAGCAGTTGGACAGGTGTACCTCATAAAGTGGCTGGTGAGTGTAAATCCAGTGTTGCACTAAGCTAAGTGTGAAGCTAAGCAGCATGGAGCAGTAGCAGATCCAAAGACCTGGTGTAATTTTTTTTACTTTTTTACTATATTATAATCTTTAGAGAAACGTTTATTTAAATATATTGTATGCGCGTGTAATTTATCTTATTTTAATAATAATAATAATTTTGAATTTTGAATTATTAACAATAAATGCTGATATCTAAATGTACTTTTGTGACAAGGAAGTGTTGTTACCTGCTGAGCCTTGATCCGTTTAGCAACAGGAGCAACAACATTTTCATTGGTGATCTTTTCCCATCAGATGCTCTGAACAGCGTGGCTAGACTCTGCTTTACTATTCTCCTCCCACTGTCAGATATCCCAACTTCTGACATCATTTCTCTTGCAAAGAAGTTTCTTGGTTTGCCTAAAAGTAGATGGCCATCCCAAATAGTCAAATTCAATGCCAAATGTATTTAAATAACAGTTGACCAAATTCTTCCCAACTACACAAACAATTATAAAATAGCAAAAAGAATAAAGCTTACTTACAAAAAGTAAAATGTGAAAACGAACCGCACCCAATGAAAAAAATAAAGTCCCCTTTTGGTCCCGACAAAACAAGCTGAACGAAGGACTTTAATATTAATACACCCTAAGAAAGTAGAACACATCACCCCTGTTCTAAAGTCCCTACACTGGTTTCCTGAGTTTCAGAGAACAGACTTTAAGGCTGTTTTCACACCTGCCACTTTTGGTCTGCTTTAAACAGACCAGAGTTTGTCTCCCCCTTGTTCCGGACCTTTTGTGCAGGTGAGAATACACTCAAGCGAACCCTGGTCCGGACCAAACAAGCGGACCTTCCTGGTGTGAATACACCCTAAAATACTTCTGTTAGTTTATAAATCACTGAATGGCTTAGCTACCAAAGGACAGATTTAATGCTGTTGTATCAACCTTTCAGACCACTCAGGTCTTCTGGTTCATATCTACTCTGCATCCCCAGAATCAGAACAAAATTTGGAGAAGCAGCATTCAGTTCTTATGCTCCACTAACAAACTTCCAGACCACTGCAAAAATTATGAATCCATGAGTTCTTTATTTAAACCGTTAACTAAAACATATTGGTCAAAGTTTCTACTGGGGTTAAAGGCTAATTAGAATTTTCCACATTGGAACAGACCTTGCTGTCCATAGTGGGAAGCAGTTCAATGTAAAAGACCCGTCTCTGACTGATCGTGGCTGAGCTGTGCTCTCCTACAAGAAGCTAGGAGGAAGGTACAGAGCACCAAGAACTCACTGGCACTTGGTCCAGGCATGGATCGGTTTTAAAGGAATATTCCCCCATTATCAAGACACATAGGGCCTGATCTTCAAAAGGTTTGCATGTACAAAACCGCACGCAAACCCCTTTGCATCAGCAAAGCTGATCTACAAACGAGGTGGTAATCAGATTGCATGTGCCAAATCAATACAACTGCGCGCGCAAACCTTTTAGCGTGTCTGCCTTCATGAATATGCAAAACATATGATAATGACACAGTCCCACAAATTCATTGGAGGAGGGTATGCAAATGTCATCTCTCACCTCCCGCAATGCGATTTTCAAAGCCTGAAACAGATTTTGAGCGAAACTTTTGAGTGTGGATTTAGCACATTTGAAATGCCGGTGCTAACTGGGACGCAAAAATGTCTGCTGTCACTTTGGCCAGAAGGAGGCATCGATAGAATGACAGATGACAGGGAGAGAGAATCTTCTGTACATGTGACAACAGATTTGGGTTGTCAATAATAAAAATATGAAAAATAGACAATAATAGTGGATTCTATGTAGGATTATCTAAGCTCTGATTTGGAGCCAATCACAAACAAAAGCCATGATATTTCTATGGTAAAGCCCCTTGCAACACTTTATTCAACATCATTCCAGCATAACATTGCTGTCAGTGATCATCTGCTGAACACACAAACCTGATCATGGCAAAATGTGCACATAACTGATCAAGCGCACACAGCCTGTAATCAAACATCATGCAAAAGACCCACAGTGCTTTGATGTTGATAATATAATTAATAGGAAAGAACTAAAGACATTATAAGGCAGATTAAATCTTTCATTTGAAAACTGGATGCTAAAATCACTTCTTAGCAGGTGAAAAATAGCGTTATGTCATTGTAGAGCAATTGGAGCTGGATCAGTTTGATTATGTTCTTTGAATGTGAACATATGCCAGGGAGGGTTTTGTTTATGCCGTAAAAAATTATTTTGTGTCACCACAAAACAATTTAAACAATCAAACACACGCAAAACAAACAAAAAGAATTTAGTAAAATCATTGGAAAATAATTGTTTTTATTATATCGATTTAACTTTTTTGTAGAACAGTTATGTGACGTAATGTTTTCAAATTAGCAAAGCTAAAATATACCGATTGCCAACTCCTACAACAATCTATTTTTATTTTGCTAATATTACTTTCAGGCTTAAATATTGTGGCTGTTTATGATAAACTCAGAACTCTTCAAATATGTACTCTCAAAAAAACAACAGAATCCAATGAGTCTCTGAAAAGAATTAAAAGATCAAGGGAGACAAATTACCAGACATACAGTGCCTTGCGAAAGTACTCGGCCCCCCTTGAACTGGTCAACCTCTTGCCACATTTCAGGCTTCAAACATAAAGATATAAAATTCAAATTTTTTGTGAAGAATCAACAACAAGTGGGACACAGTTGTAATGTGGAATGAAATTCATTGGATGTGTCAAACGTTTTTAACAAAAAAAAAACTGAAAAGTGGGGCATGCAATATTATTCAGCCCCCTTGCGTTAATACTTTGTAGCGCCACCCTTTGCTGCAATTACAGCTGCAAGTCGCTTGGGGTTTGTCTCTATCAGTTTTGCACATCGAGAGACTGAAATTTTTGCCCATCCTTCCTTGCAAAACAGCTTGAGCACAGTGAGGTTGGATGGAGAGCGTTCGTGAACAGCAGTCTTCAGCTCTTTCTACAGATTCTCGATTGGATTCAGGTCTTCCCATCAATTTTGACCATCTTCCCTGTCCCTGCTGATGAAAAGCAGGCCCAAACCATGATGCTGCCTCCACCATGTTTGACAGTGGGGAAGGTGTGTTCAGGGTGATGAGCTGTGTTGCTTTTACACCAAACATATTATTTTGCATTGTGGCCAAACAGTTTGATTTTGGTTTCATCTGACCAGAGCACCTTCTTCCACATGTTTGGTGTGTCTCCCAGGTGGCTTGTGGCAAACTTTAAACAAGACTTTTTATGGATATCTTCCATAAAGGCCAGATTTGTGCAGTTTACGACTGATTGTTGTCCTATAGACAGACTCTCCCACCTCAGCTGTAGATCTCTGCAGTTCATCCAGAGTGATCATGGGCCTCTTGGCTGCATCTCTGATCAGTCTCCTCCTTGTTCGAGATGAAAGTTTAGAGGGACGGCCGGGTCTTGGTAGATTTGCAGTGGTCTGATACTCCTTCCATTTCAATATGATTGCTTGCACAGTGCTCCTTGGGATGTTTAAAGCTTGGGAAATCTTTTTGTATCCAAATCCGGATTTAAACTTCTCCACAACAGTATCTCGGACCTGCCTGGTGTGTTCCTTGGTCTTCATGATGCTCTCTGCGCTTTGAACAGAACCCTGAGACTATCACAGAGCAGGTGCATTTATATGGAGACTTGATTACACACAGGTGGATTCTATTTATCATCATCAGTCATTTGGGACAACATTGGATCATTCAGAGATCCTCACTGAACTTCTGGAGTGAGTTTGCTGCACTGAATGTAAAGGGGCCGAATAATATTACACGCCCCACTTTTCAGTTTTTTATTTGTTAAAAAAGTTTGACACATCCAATAAATTTAATTCCACTTCACGACTGTGTCCCACTTGTTGATTCTTCACAAAAAAGTAGAATTTTACATCTTTATGTTTGAAGCCTGAAATGTGGCAAGAGGTTGAAAAGTTCAAGGGGACCAAGTACTTTCGCAAGGCACTGTATTTGTCTTTTATATTGTTAATATAGATTGACCAATTTGTTGTGAGTTACGTCGAGCAAGATAAGATAAATAATTTCGTCAGGGCAGATGAAAAACCTGCTGTTAGTAGCACAACAAAAGTTAACTAACTGTAACAGTCCAGAAAAGCAAGGTCATTTATAATGATGTATCATAACGATCCCTGCAAATTTCTAGCAACACAGCAGAGGATCTGTTTACTTTTCCTCCTGTTCCAGCCAGTAGCACACGCAGGTTCCCCATTTAAATAGGGTGGTCTGCACCTGTTACCCATTGCAATCTTTGAAGATCGCACGCAACACGCCCACTTATTGCACGTTCTAAGGAGTTGCCTCGTCCCCAGCATGAAACATTTCATTTTATGTTAAGAAAAATGGGCCTGAAAGCATCGATTGCTTTCATTAATTTCAGTCTGTAGTCCAGCTTTTCTTTACCATACTTTCCTTTATCATGCCACTGCCATTCCTTCTTTACGTCATGTAAAGCACTTTGAATTGTGTTCTTGCTAAAATGTGCTATACAAATAACCTTTGCCTTACTGTAAACTGTGGTCTGTGTACACTCTTCCTTATAGAGTATGCAGAAGCAAGCATATACTGGAGTGTTCCAAAAGCCTATTAACATTTTCAAAAGTCAGGTTATGCCATCGCAGATAGTGGTAGACAATTCCAAGTAAAAGAAAAAAAAAGCACGAGTATTGGGCTAAGAGAATGCCATGATATGGCAGCCCAAACCATCACTGATCCACCCCAATGCTTCACACTGGGCATGCAACAGTCTGGGTGGTATGCTTCTTTGGGGCTTCTCCACACCGTAACTCTCTCGGATGTGGGAAAAACAGTAAAGGTGGACTCATCAGAGAACAATACATGTTTCACATTGTCCACAGCCCAAGATTTGGAGCTCCTTGCACCATTGAAACAGACGTTTGGCATTGGCATGAGTGACCAAAGATTTGGCTATAGCAGCCAGGCGGTGTATATTGACCCTGTGGAGCTCCCGACGGACAGTTCTGGTGGAAACAGGAGAGTTGAGTTGCACATTTAATTCTGCTGTGATTTGGGCAGCCGTGGTTTTATGTTTTTTGGATACAATCCAGGTTAGCACCCGAACATCCCTTTCAGACAGCTTCCTCTTGCGTCCACAGTTAATCCTGTTGGATGTGGTTCGTCCTTCTTGGTGGTATGCTGACATTACCCTGGATACCATGGCTCTTGATACATCACAAAGACTTGCTGTCTTGGTCACAGATGCGCCAGCAAGACGTGCACCAACAATTTGTTCTCTTTTGAACTCTGGTATGTCACCCATAATGTTGTGTGCATTTAAATATTTTGAGCAAAACTGTGCTCTTACCCTGCTAATTGAACCGTAACACTCTGCTCTTGCTGGTGCAATGTGCAATCAATGAAGACTGGTTACCAGGCTGGTCCAATTTAGCCATGAAACCTCCCACACTAAAATGACAGGTGTTTCAGTTTAGTTGTCCAAACCCTGTACATCTCTCTATAGAAACAAATAGTGGGTGCTTACACATTTTGTGCCTCCTCTGACTTCATTTTTAACCACATCATTTTTTCTGAAAATAAAAACTGGTTTGGTTAGTAATCATACTTATGCAAATTGGTAGCTTAGCTTCGGTCAAATATGATGACTTACTCAAGCTTAATAGACCTTTTCAAGTAAAAATTGCAGCTCCTGTAATCTCCATTTGAACAGCTTTTGTGAGACGGTCCCTCTCTGCCATGCTCAATGGCATCCACATGTCCAAACCAGTGCACCACCAACAGATGCATCAGTACAATGTTGGCCAAAGGTTAGACAGAAATCTTTTTTTTACATCTTCAGTTTTTATAGTGGCAGTTTGCAATGAGTCTAGGGGAGTAAGAGAAGTCACCAGATGAAATGCAAAGTGATGATGGTTAATAAAATAAACTTGATTAGAAAAAAATATTTTTGGTGCTGTTTTAGCCGTGCAACAAAATTACCTGCCATCATCATTTCAGTAATGTTATTGTTAGCTCAGGGTCAACTGTTAACAACATAGCAGCTGGTATCTGTTGTTCAGACTGCATTAGAATAGCACAATGTCTGCTTTAAAAGGCAGTGGTGAAAGTTTCTGCATATGCACTTAGGTGAAGACTTTTGGAAATAGAAGTGTCCAGTGAAGATAAGGTGAATGCATCCTGAGATCATTCATGTGTGGGGGTGTCCACCGTACCAATTATGGTCCTTAATTAGTTTTAAAACTAATTCTCAAATTCCTCAAGAAAAACCTTGGTTCCTAAACATCAATATCCACATTGAACTGTTATATCATTTTATTGGTTATGGATTAGAACAATTGTATTGTTCCCCTTTTTCTTTTATTTGTACATTGTTGATTAGTTTTCTTTATTCCTTCATTTTGCTTGGTAATTTTGGATTAATTGTTCTAGTCTAACGAGTAGTTTTTCAATTTTTAATTGAAATATGTTCAACCTGGAGTTGAATTGTTTTTGTTGATAAATTCTTATATTTTAAGGAGAAGTTTTTGAGAATGCCAGTGCTCGAGTCACTCTTTCATCTATTGTTCTAATACCATTGCCATATTGGGCTAGTATTCACTGGAAAATTCTTGACAGACCATAAGGTTTTTTAATGAAATAATAACTTAGGCATATTTTTGCATAACACTGTACTTTTTCCTAAAGTGTTCTGTGTAGTAAAGGCCATGTATACTTATTCTACCTTGACACCTATGACCTAATATCACTTTCAAGTTGTCTTGATTTCAGTCCTGTGAAGTATTAGTGGGAAAAACAAGTCTGATCGAAGGAAGTCTCATGTCAAAATTCCCAAGATTAAAAGGATCTGGTAGTGTCAGCTTGTACCAGATAGGTAAGGTAGAAGCCACAACTGAATGGGGACGGTTTTTATAATGTAAAAACAGCTGTTCTTCACAATATAAAGTGTGTGTTCATAATGTTATGGCTGATTAGTATGCATGTATGTTAGCAGTTTGTTGCACTTTAGATCCCTGTGTTTCAGGCATTATTACTGCAGTAATGTGTTCTGATTCGGACGTTTAACTGCTTCTTAAACCTCCTCAGACTATAAGTTTGATGGTTTTTAAGTGGAACTTGGTCTAAACAGCCTGGAGCAAAACTCTGTTGGATTTAGGCTGAAAGAGAAAGCTCTGACATTTCTCATGGAGGAACCCCTGCTGACTGAAAACACTGCAGCTGACCACAGAGGATACTGTGCTGCATACAGATTTAATGTTCAGCAGGGAGAGCAAACTGTGGAGCAGTTCCTTAAACATACATATAGAAGTGAGTCAGTCAGAATAAGCTTTTTTCCAAAAAAGAAGACGGGCAGGATGGCGTTGACTGGTAATTATAAGCTGTGGCTCTGCCCTGCACCATGTGGACTCTGTATTTTTCCTAATCTGTCATTTGTTCTTCAGCTGTATTTAACTTTTTGAAACTGTGTCATTCCTGAATCCTTGATTGTCTGTTAGAAGCCATTGATGTGCTTGCCTATTGGTGTAAAATCTGCACTGAAACCTTTTTTTATAGACTACTGGGAACCAAGCAATAGCATAATGTTATATTTCTAAAATGTTTTCTCCCTGTGCCCTGATGACCAACGATTGATATATTCATTTTACACATTAATCAGCCTAAAGCATGTTTAATCTTCCTTTTGTGAACTAATCCTCTTGAATCTATGCTAAAAGGAACTTTTCACTGTTGCTGTGCTTTGTTCACAAGAGCAGAAATTCAATGTTAGCAAGCTAGGAATTTTTTAAGTTGAAGTCTGTAATTGTAACCCCCATTGTATGGCTGAGCTCCTACCACGATCTCTAAGGGAGTACCGGCCCACCCTGTAGAGGACACTCATTTCAGCCGCTTGTATCCGGGGTCGTGTTCTTTCGGTCATGAGCCAAAGTTCATGACTATAGGTGAGAGTAGGAACGTAGAACGACCTGTAAATTGAGAGCTTTGCCTTTTGGCTCAGGACTATCTTCACTACAATGGACTGGCATATCTTCCTCATTACTGCTGCAGCTGCACCGATCTGTCTGTCAATCTCCCGCTCAATTCTCCCCTCACTTGTGAATGGGATACTTTACCTGTTAAGCCCTTAGGGTTTTAGAAGCAATTTCCACCTGAAATTACATAACTGAAATAAATTAAAAAAAATAATAATAATCTTTGACAATTTCTTTAAACCAATGTGCAAAAATGTTTTTAGATACTGTGGTTGTGGAAACCTAAATCAAATTCCTTGTTTGTGCACACAAACTTGGTCAGTGTAGTTGATAGTGACCTGAATTCTGACTCAAATTCAAACAAACAAGCCTTGAATCAGTCCCACACATACAGTCATGCCTCAAGAGTCCCACAAGCTAGCCAGGCCCGATAGGACTCCTTCTTCAGATTGACAGCATCTCTAACTGCCGGGCTCCACCACTGGGTTTAGTGTTAATCACCGCAGTTACAGGCAACCAACAATAGAGATAGAGAACGTGGTCCACTCGGACAGTATGTCCCTAGCCTCATTCAGTTCAGTTCCTTCAGTTTGCGTATCTCTGTGGAGTTGGAGTTGTAATTATACATTTGCTTCAACAAACCCATTGCCATCTGGACAAAGCCAGCTGCACTGAGGATCATGTTCTTTGATTTCTCCAGCACATTTAACACAATTCAGGCCTCAACAATCTCCTGGATCAAAGACTACCTGACAAACAAACCACAGATGGTCAGATTGAAGGGTTGTGTATCTAACCAGGTAGTCAGCAGCACAGGAGCACCACAGGGAACTGTACTCTCACCATTCCTCTTCACTCTGTACACCTCAGACTTCCAGTACAAGACAGACTCTTGTCATCTATAGAAATACTGAGATGGACAGTACAGGGAGCTGGTGGACCGCTTTGAGGCATGGTGTGGAAACAGCCATCTCATCTTGGCTGGCTCTGTTCTGGGGACTTCTCTGGAACCTCTGGAGATCATTGTGCAAAGAAGGATTCTTCATAAAATGAAGAACATTATGGAGAACCCTGATCATCCTCTTCATGAGACTGTCCTACAACAACAGAGTGTCTTCAGTCAGAGGCTTCTTCAGATCTGCTGTAAGACGGAGCGCTACAGGAGATCCTTCCTGCCCACAGCCATCAGCATCTACAACGGCTCTTTGAGGAAACCTTCATAATATGAGCTACAACAACATATAATTTCCCTTCATAATTAATTATGTATTTTTGAATTGAACTGAACTGAAGTGATTTGAACTGAATTAAATGTATTTGATGTAGTGACTCCAGCTTCAATACACTCCTTGTGAAGCTCCCCCAAATTCTTGAAAAGATTTTGCATGACCTGCGATGGATTGTATCCTGCCTCTCGCCTGTAGACTGCTGGAGATAGACACCAGCTCCCCACGTAACCCACTGTGGAAAAAGCTGCAAAGATGAATGAATGAATGAATGATTTCGCTATACAACACAGCCTGAAATTTACTCTCTGAAATAGGGAGAATTCTGTCCTTGGGGTGATTTATACACTTTGGGGGGATATTACTTATGAGCTTGAATGCTGCTCTTACATTGTCCTACTCATTCCTGAGATTAATGCCCTGCTAAACTTTGTTGTCTTGTTCTGCCTTCCTAGTTGTCATTTTAGGTGGCCCTTTCTTGTCTCCCTGTTTGATCTCCTCTGCTTTATCTCTTTCAATTTAACAACTATGCAGGAAGAAATTTTACTACTTGTGAAATTAACTATAGATCTTGTAGTATTCTTACCTCATATTGATGCAATCTTTACTGTCCTCTTTAATTATATTCTCTGGTGTTTATATAAGCTACATCTGTGGCTATCTCCTCTCCTTTGTCTCCATGTTCTACTCTTTCTCTGTTCCTGGCCTTTTTCACTGCATCTCACTTTATAGTAACAATTTTGTTGAAAAAAAAAATCACGAGCTCTGTCTTTACTAAGATGGCATCATAGATTATCTAAACTATTTATATTACTGAAATATGTTTCCTCTTTCTCCAACTCTTTGGATTACATCATTAATCGTTTTGATGCCTTTTTGTTCTCTCTTGTCTCCATCCTTTTTTCCCTGACCTGTCTGCTACATTTTTCCAAAATAGTGTTGCCAGTTTTTACAAGCTCCCTTTCACCCTGCAACTGTGTCTTAAGTAGCTGCTTCAGTAACCAGCATCTGTTTATTTGCTGGCAAGATAAATACTAGGACAGCAGAGGAAGCTTGTACCTTAAAGAGAGAAGGGGAGATCGTACTTAGTGTGCAGAGGAAATGTTCTTTGTTTTAGTTTAAGGCTCTGACACAAACGTCCAGGTTATTACACATCGCTGTAATTGTATGCAGGGATTTCATGCATTATAAAAATTTGTTTTGCAGGAATTGATCATATAATCCTGCAGTGATTTTCAGACACTGGACAATCCTCTCAAGGCTGCGGTTGTCCCTGTTACTGGTGTACCTTTTCCTAATCCACTGTTTCCTTCCATTCAACTTTAAATATGCTATAAGGTTTTCATCCATCCATTTTCTATACCCGCTTCTTCCTTTTAGCGTTGAGGGGGAGCTAATGCCCTATCTCCACCGGTCTACGGGAGAATGGACCCGTGCCCTTTAATGTAAAACAGTTGTTCTGCATAAAAATAATGTTAGACTGGACAATAAAACTTGAAGGTCAGACAGGCCCTTGCATCATTAACCATTGGTCTTTATCTCAGAGCCATTAGACAGATTTTGGCTAAGCTTTACACACGGCCTGCACAGTGTGTGTGTGTGTGTGTGTGTGTGTGTGTGTGTGTGTGTGTGTGTGAGACAGCTCTTTGAACTGTTTCCTCTCCACAGGGAAAGCGTTGCATGAAATAGGTTTCTGACTCCAGCTGCAACAGAGCATGCTGCTTTTACCTTTAGTATTGGTTTTACATTGGCTGGTTTTGCTGGTAGAAAGGAAAATGAAATATATCAAAAAATTTAAATGATAAATGGCCCGTACTTGTCTAGCCCCTTATCAAGTCCGAAGATTTCAAAGCGCTTTACACTACAATCATTCATCCACCCATTCACACACTAACAGTGGTAGGCCACACTGTACCCAAGCCTGCCCTAGGGCAGACCGAATGAAGTGTGGCAGCCATACAATCTAACCACCATCAGCAGGCAAGGCGGGTGAATTACCTTCCCTAAAGACACAACTACTGAGACAGATGAAGCGGGGGTTTCAAACTGGCAACACACTAATTACAGGACCAACTCCTACCACCTAAGCCACCTGAGCCCCCATGCAAGTATTTTGTTGGCAGTCAATGGATGCAGTAAATGAGGCAGTAAGATGAAACTCATCAAGTACAGTACTGATAAAAAGTTTTCATACACTCTCTATTAATTATTTAATTAATCGATTTTAGGCCCCTAAGAGTGTAGTGGAGTTTCACCCGGGAATTATCATACAGTGATCAACTTTAAGGAAATTTACCAACAACAATTGATTGCACAAGTTTGATATCAGCTGATACCGATGTCCCTAAAAATTATGCATACATCCCACCAGTATTTAGTTAAATCTCTTTTGAGAACATTTTGCTGCCATCACCAATCTTCTGGCATAATTGATGTACATCTTTTAAATTGGTTAGTTTTCTGGCATGGACCGATTTTTTTTTTTTTTTTTAAATGCGTTGTACACAAATTTTCAACACTTTGGAGGCCAGAGCTTTAAGAAGGCATTACAGAAATTAGATGTGGTCACTGTCCAAATGAAGGGACATTGATTGTAAAGTTGAGGAACAACCCGGTAAACCCTCAAGGCTCAGTCATAAACTGGAAACTGTGGGAGCTCCAGTGTTTCTGTTAGCACTGAGGAAGGTTTTACAACAACTTTCAGTCTTCCTACAAAGTGCTGCTTAAATGTGTGTATCATTTCAAACTGTTAGAGAGAAAGAATGGATGATGTAGACCTGAGTGTAACTGCTGGTGTAGGAGCCATGTGATGAGGGTGGCTGTGAACCAACAGTTCAACATGCATACATACATGAATCTAATTGACACTTTTATTGCCATGTCCCTCAAATGTGTTCCAATAAGTGGGAAGACTATTGTTAACTAAGTGAGGGAGAGTAGATTTACAGGAATGCAGCTTGAAATTAGAGACAGTGTTTACATGAGGAAACACTACAGCATTTGCCCTGACACAAAACGTCTGTTTTTGAATTGTTAGAACTATGAGAAAAAAACTATTTTTGTTTACTACCCTAAAGACTTCTTTATTTTAGGATCAATATATTTTTTGTATTCTTACTGTTAAGGCATTCCAGATTCAGTTCTCCTGTTCATAATTTTTTCCATTATTTGGGTCTAGTACAGATAAAAACAGCTGGCATAGATCCCCCCAAAGGGGCTTTTTCGAAAGGTTTCTGTTTCTGTCACCTGTAACCATTTTACATTTACTGCTCCATCCATCCATCCATCCATTTATTGTCTTCTGCCTATCTGAGATCGCTTTGTTGGGGCAACAGGTCCAGCAGGGAACCCCAAACATCCCCAGCAACATCCTCTAGCTCATTCTGGGAGATCACAAGGTGTTCCCAGGCCAGACAGGATATAATCCATCCAACAAATTCTGGGTCTTCTCTGGGGTCTCCTTCCAGTGGGACCTGCCCAGAATACCACCAAAGGGAGGCGCCCAGATTGCATCCTGACCAGATGCCTGTACAACCTCAACTGACGCCTTTCGATGCTGAGAAGCAGCAGCTGTATTTTGTTCTCCGCTTGGATGATGAAGCTCAATTCGGCTGCTTGCATCCTGGATCTCATATTATTAAAAAGTTCCCTAATTCAGTACAATATCACTAAGTGAAACATATTATATAATTGCACAAAGGCTGATGTTTCCAAGGCCTTATTTCTGTTAAGTATGATGATTTTCTGCTTACAGTTAATGAAAATAAGATATTTAGGATTAGGCCTATAAAAAATAATTTTTACTGCAGAAATGTAGGCTTAATCAAAATGTATGTTTAATACCCGCCTAAAGATTATTTTCAAATGGTATTCTAATATTTTCTAATTTATTGAATATGTACTGAAAAGCTTAATACAGAAATGTACAAGACAAGAACTGGAATTTTGGGGAAAGTAGCTATCTCTCTATTTCTTTTTTGTCCCCAAAAACAAAGCTTTTTGTGTTCATCATGTTGTTGTTGATGTTTTAAGTTCCATTTGTAATTCTTCCATAGAAATTGGTTGCAAAATACTTGAAAGTAGTTTAGAGGTTAAATTACAAAAACACTAATTATTTGCAGGATATTTCTGGAAGGTTCGTGTTTGTGCAGGCATGGCTTGCTGCACAATTCTCCAGAGTGCACCAAATCCTCAGAAAGTCAGAGGATAAAGTTCATTATTTTCCATAATGTCATGATGAAAATTTAACATTCATATATTTTAGATTCATTGCACACTAACTGAAATATTTCAGGTCTTTTATTGTCTTAATACGGATGATTGTGGCATACAAGCTCATGAAAACCCAAAATTCCTATCTCACAAAATTAGCATATTTCATCTGACCAATAAAAGACAAGTGTTTTTAATACAAAAAACGTCAACCTTCAAATAATCATGTACAGTTATGCACTCAATACTTGGTCGGGAATCCTTTTGCAGAAATGACTGCTTCAATGCGGCGTGGCATGGAGGCAATCAGCCTGTGGCACTGCTGAGGTCTTATGGAGGCCCAGGATGCTTCGATAGCGGCCTTTAGCTCATCCAGAGTGTTGGGTCTTGAGTCTCTCAACCTTCTCTTCACAATATCCCACAGATTCTCTATGGGGTTCAGGTCAGGAGAGTTGGCAGGCCAATTGAGCACAGTGATACCATGGTCAGTAAACCATTTACCAGTGGTTTTGGCACTGTGAGCAGGTGCCAGGTCGTGCTGAAAAATGAAATCTTCATCTCCATAAAGCTTTTCAGCAGATGGAAGCATGAAGTGCTCCAAAATCTCCTGATAGCTAGCTGCATTGACCCTGCCCTTGATAAAACACAGTGGACCAACACCAGCAGCTGACACGGCACCCCAGACCATCACTGACTGTGGGTACTTGACACTGGACTTCTGGCATTTTGGCATTTCCTTCTCCCCAGTCTTCCTCCAGACTCTGGCACCTTGATTTCCGAATGACATGCAGAATTTGCTTTCATCCGAAAAAAGTACTTTGGACCACTGAGCAACAGTCCAGTGCTGCTTCTCTGTAGCCCAGGTCAGGCGCTTCTGCCGCTGTTTCTGGTTCAAAAGTGGCTTGACCTGGGGAATGCGGCACCTGTAGCCCATTTCCTGCACATGCCTGTGCACGGTGGCTCTGGATGTTCCTACTCCAGACTCAGTCCACTGCTTCCGCAGGTCCCCCAAGGTCTGGAATCGGCCCTTCTCCACAATCTTCCTCAGGGTCCGGTCACCTCTTCTCGTTGTGCAGCGTTTTCTGCCACACTTTTTCCTTCCCACAGACTTCCCACTGAGGTGCCTTGATACAGCACTCTGGGAACAGCCTATTCGAGTCAGAAATTTCTTTCTGTGTCTTACCCTCTTCCTTGAGGGTGTCAATAGTGGCCTTCTGGACAGCAGTCAGGTCGGCAGTCTTACCCATGATTGGGGTTTTGAGTGATGAACCAGGCTGGGAGTTTTAAAGGCCTCAGGAATCTTTTGCAGGTGTTTAGAGTTAACTCGTTGATTCAGATGATTAGGTTCATAGCTCGTTTAGAGACCCTTTTAATGATATGCTAATGTTGTGAGATAGGAATTTTGGGTTTTCATGAGCTGTATGCCAAAATCATTCGTATTAAGACAATAAAAGACCTGAAATATTTCAGTTAGTGTGCAATGAATCTAAAATATATGAATGTTAAATTTTCATCATGACATTATGGAAAATAATGAACTTTATCACAATATGCTAATATTTTGAGAAGGACCTGTACTTAAACAGAACATGATCCCCTACCTTGCTGGTGGACACACAAAATATTGACATTTGTGTGTGTGGATAGATAGATAGATAGATAGATAGATAGATAGATAGATAGATAGATAGATAGATAGATAGATAGATAGATAGATAGATAGATAGATAGATAGATAGATAGATAGATAGATAGATAGATAGATAGATAGATAGATAGATAGATAGATAGATAGATAGATAGATAGATAGATAGATAGATAGATAGATAGATAGATAGATAGATAGATATTTTACTTGCAGCTACAGAAAAAGATAATTTGGTCAGACTTAAAAAATGAGTCTATAATATTCAGGTCAATGGTTTGGTCAACCAATCTTGGTTAAATTACCAGCATACACGTGTTTCTCTCATTTTTATTTTATTCTAGCTGACCTGATGGTGAGCTGTTGCCATTGCAGGTCCAATACAAATGGAAATAGATGGATGTGATATTGTTGAAGATTATTATCCATTACCTTTTTAAAATGGCCCTCCAAAAGGGGGCATGTCTGCCCAACATGTGGAGCTATGAATTTGTTTTCAGGTTAGCGACTCAAAACGCTGATCTCTGCTTACAGGTTCATTCCACTCAGGTTGTCCTGCTTTCACTGATGTGGTCTAAATGAAATGGGGGTGAGTTGAGTTTGATCTATGAACATTAGGCTACAGATAACTTTGAATGGTAACTTTCAGCTGGTTAATTTCCTTCACTGTTGTTCATGCTGCATGTGAGCCTCCCCAACACTGAAGCAAAATTCAGAATCAGAATCAGCTTTATTGTCTTTGTACAGACAAACAAGGAATTTGACTCCAGTACACTTTGCTCTCATTAATAAAGATTTTATTTTTAAATGTACACATATAGACAGTTGACTTTACAATGGAATATGATGATGTTGTTCTGGAACTCTGACTGTCAAGTGCTCATCAGAGAAACAGCCTGAGGAAGAAACTGTCTCTGTGGTGGTTAGTTTTAGCAGACAGTGCTTTGTAGCGCCACCTGAAGGTAAAAGCCTAAACAGTTTGTGTGCAGGGTGTGTGGGGTCTGCAGAGATTTTAGCTGCAATTTTCCTGACCCTTGACCTGTATAAATTCTGGTTGGAGGGAAGGTCAGCCCTGATGATTCTCTCTGCAGACCTGATTATTCGTTGCAGTCTGGACTTGTCCTGTTTTGTGGATGAACCAAACCACACTGAGATGGATGAAGACAGGACAG
Source organism: Girardinichthys multiradiatus (assembly GCF_021462225.1). Lineage (NCBI taxonomy): Eukaryota > Metazoa > Chordata > Actinopteri > Cyprinodontiformes > Goodeidae > Girardinichthys > Girardinichthys multiradiatus. The sequence goes on along the minus strand of NC_061806.1, from coordinate 3,038,582 downwards.
ACTGAATCATGGCAGTGTAGAAGATGACCAGCAGCTCCTGTGGAAGATTATACTTCTTGAGTTGCCTCAGGAAGTACAGTCTATGCTGGGCCTTCTTCAGAACATTGTCTATGTGTGAGGACCATCTCAGGCTTTGAGAAACAGTGGCTTCTAGGAACCGGAAGTGGTCCACAGCAGACATGGTGTTCTTGACGATGGTGAGGGGACTATGTTGGGGTGATGTTCTGCGAAAGTTCACCATCATCTCCACAGTCTTGAGTGGGTTAAGTTCCAGATGGTTCTGACCATACCAGTGTACCAGCCGATCCACCTCCTGTATGCATGCAGACTCATCACTGTCCTGAATCAGTCAAATAATAGTGGTGCCATCTGCAAACTTCAGGAGTTTCACAGATTGGTCTGCTGAGGTACAGTCATTTGTGTAGAGGGAGAAGAGGAGTGAGGAGAGAACACAGCCCTGGAGGTGTCGGTGATGGTTCTCTGTGCGAGAGAAAATGCTTCCCAGCCTGACCTGCTGCTGGTGGTCCTTCAGGAAGCTGGTGGTCCACTGACAGGTGGAGGCTGAGACTTTGAGCTGGGTGAGCATCTGGTGGAGGATGTCTGGGTTGATGGTGTTTGATGCTGAGCTGAAGTCCACAAACAGGATCCTGGTGTACATCCCTGGGTGGTCGAGGTGTCGCAGGATGAAGTGTAGACCTAAGTTGATAGCATCATCTGCCTACCTGTTTGCCCAGTAGGCAAACTGCAGGGAGTCCAGCAGGCGACCTGTGATGTCCTTCAGGTGCTTCAACACCAGAATGAGACCACTGAATGGTGGCAGAAAGTAACACAAAAATACGCAGAAACGAGAGGGCAAAGCTCCAAGGCGGCCATCAGCAGTCCCATCTTGGTTATTATTTTCATAAATGTTCCAAGAGCACTATTAGGTGAAGGGACGCAAAGGATCTTACCCACCTGATAATACACAGATTTTAGAGAAATGTGAAAATTTTTTAGAAAGATTAGAAGTGTCCCATAGTCTTAATAGCAATAAATTAATATTATGCCATTTTGTTCTCTTCTATGTTACTGGATCATGGTTATTAACCCACAGACACCTTTTTCGGGTAAGCAATATATTTTATTCTTTTTATGCCTAATAAAAGATTGTGATCATTTTATATTCAAGGTTCTTACATAACATTGTGTCTTTATTCTTCCAATTTTTAATTGGCTGTATTGTTTCAGTTGTTGTTCTCTAGTGATGATTCAGGGGGCCAGAGCTGTTTGGTCACCATTGAACTTAAACTCTAGTTGTTTTGTTGTTCAACATGAAGCTTTGTGTGAACTTGGTAGCATTCTAATGAATTGGACTTTAAGTGAAACTGACAAAGTATTGGCATTAAATATAATTGGCTCAATTGGAGATGACTGTGATTGAATTCTATGGGCATTCACTTGTTTAGTTGGGCTGCCTGGCATTATTAGTGGACTGAATTGGTTCTTAATTTGATTCATTTGAGCTGCATTTAAATGGATTGGAATTAAACATGATTATTTTATGTATGGTGATGCAAGTTGTTAAATTGAAAGACTGCACTTCGTTGAGCTTTGCAGATATTGCCAGCACAGTCATCTTACCACTCTAAAGCCATTGTCCTATGTTCAGATCTTTGCGATATGTGCAATAAATACAGTGGTCTTAAAATATTTGGATTATTAAGTCAGTTTTTAGGTTTAAGTATGTTGATGCTTAAGAGTGATGCACTCTACATAGACAGGTTGAGCCAGTTAATGACTCAAATCTATTCTGTTCATTGTTGGATCATTTTGGGGTTTGTAGTACCTGTGGTAAGAGTAAGAATCTGGTGGATAAACTGTGACTGTGCAAGCACAATATAACATCCAACCTCCAGCATGTTTCCTCATCTACAGTCAATCTGCTGTGTCAGATCACAGCAAATGAAGAGAGTCGAGTAGAAAAGAATAACTTCTGCTACTCACTTGTGCATGTTAAGCAGTTTGTGCTCTGTGCACCACTGATCTGAGCCCCATGCTGAGAAGTGGGGCACACACCACCAAGTCACATCCGGGCTTGGCTGTGCTGGTTGTTGGGAGATTGAAGGGCGGTTTCACTGTTCAGTTTTTTTCATGCATGACAATATGCCTTGAGGACTGGAGGTGGAGACCACTGGTTAAGGCTTATTCAGAAATTGCACCTGAATTTTGATGAATTGTTTAAGTAAGATACCCTCTGTAAAAGTTTTCTTTATGGGATAACAATATTTTCTCACAAACAAATGATTTACGTGTTTTTATTTATATCAGAAAAGCAAAAATCTTTTCTATTGTCAATAAAATATTGACGTTAATTAGTATAATAATTACATTAATAATAATAATAGTTATAATTAAAGCTGCAAGCTGCGTTAGCGGCCCTTGCAGCTTAGTGCCGCTCCGGCTTGTGTCGCGACTGTGGGGTTGACATGCTGCTGCCACTAAGCCCCCGGCGAGTCCGCCACTCAATTCCATTGGAATATGTCACCAAGACACTCCACATTAGTCTTCTATAGCGAGAAGTCAAGATGATTGGGATGTGGCCCTGCTTTGGTGGAGGGTCTGGCCGGCTGGACTGCTTGGTGGGCAGTGGTGCCCCATGCGGGGTTGCGGGTGGCCGGCGGGCTGGGGCGCCCCCGAGGTTTGGGTGTGGAGTTGTCGGGGTGCCCGGTAACTGGTGCTGCCGAGGCCTTCTTCCACTGCTTCCTTCTGTGGTTCTGGTCCACGGTCGGTCGCCGGGCTGCGGTCGGGTGGGTGGGGTGGCGGAGCATGTTTTATGAATGCACCGGGGCGGCTGGCGGGTTGTGCTTGGCCTGGAGCGGTTGGCCTGCATGGCCCAGGTATTCAGCTGGTGCTCTCGTGGACTGGTGGGCTGGGGTTGCTGGCGCTGTCTGGCGGGGTTGGGCGGGCTTGGAGATGTGCTGCTCTGCTGGCTGGCTGGGGATGGCATGGAGGGGCTGCAGCCTGTGGGGTGGAGGGGTTGTGTCCACTTCTGGGATGTGGGGTCACCGGTGTTTGGATTGGCTGGGCAGCGATGGTGGAGCTGAGCTGGATAGTGTTTCTCCCTGGGCGGTCGTTGCAGTGGCAGTGATGTAGTGTTTTTTGTGGCTGAGGGGGGAGTGGTGGGGGACACTGGCCCTGGGTGCCTGCCACTGGCCGGGGACCTCTTGGTGGGTGAGTTTGTCCCATCATGGTGCGGGGTCGGGGCTCCTTTTGTGGGTGTGGTGCTCGGTGGGGTCTGCCCTGTTGCACCAGTGGGCAGGAGTGGCGTTGCGCGGGGCCCTTGCCTTGCCGTTGCAGTGCACTGTGTGGTGGGGGAGCGGGGTGCGGCGGGGGTGCTTAGAGCGGGGCTGTGTGTGGAGCTTGCGCTGTGTGGGTGTGGCTTCATAGGCTTCTCGGCTATGGAGTTCACCTGTGGCGGTGTACCCCTGTGGGGGAGGAGATTCGTGGTGTTTGGGTTTGGGGATATGTGTTCGATATCAGTGTCCTTGTTGGGGGTGGCCCTCTGGGGAGGTTCATGTTGGGGTTCACTGGGGGTGGGAGATTCATGGGGTTGGGATCGGAGCTCATTGGGGGGTCAGACTGCTCCGCCCTGGGGCGGCTCCGGTTGGCGGGCTGGTATGAGCCATGTAGACCCCTCTTTTGTACATAGCCCCCTCTCCGGAGGTGGATGGGCATTGTTGGGGACTGGGTTCGGGGCAGGGGGGCGGGGACTGGGCCAGGGTCACCTGTCTGCCTGTCTCTGCCCCAGGAGGGAAGGGGACCCCCTCCTGTGTCCGGGGCTGGTTGCCTCTTGGGGGTACCGGCGCCTGGACCTGGGAGTATAGAACATGTATGGGGAGTGTGAGTGTATGACGTCCATTGTTGTTTGTATTTATGCTGGGTGTGAGTGATTTTATGTGTATGCATGAGGGTGGGAGTGGGTGATTGTGAATGTGTGTGCCTGTTTTTGTTTTTTTTTGTTTTTTGTGACAGGTTGGGTCTTGGACTGCTCCCTCTCCTGGATCAGCTTAGGCCCCCCCATATTATGGGGGGCCTATTTCCTCCCTGCCACACTACCTGCCGGTGGTTGGAGTCTCTGCCCGCTGGTGTACTTGTGGTTCTCGGTGTCCAGGGCTGGGTGCTTTGGTGTGTGCTGGCTCACTCCCGGTGGCTGCTTGCCGGGGCCTGGCCCCCTGGGCTCTGTCGGGCCTCTGCTCGGGGGGTGGTGTGTCCCGGGGTCTTGGGTCTCTGGGTCCATGGCTGGATCTGCTCGGGGGTGGACGGCTGCCAGGGGGCCTGTGGGCTCGTCGCTGCGGCTCCCTTGGGCTTCTGCACTGTCGCTGCTGGGTGTTTCCCCTGGGACTCTCCACTGCTCTTCTCTGAGGGGGGTTGTGGTAGTCCCGGCGGTGGTTCTCCTGGGGTTCCTGTGGTTTGGGGGGCCTTTGGATGTCTGTGGCCCGGATCTCCTCAGTGTCCGTCTGGGAACCATGGGGCACATCTGTGGGTCCTCACACTCGCTATTGCATATTTTTGTGGAGAAACCTTGTATACAAAAGCGCGTCCACACTCATACTCACAGGTGTTAAGCTTCAGGTATTGACAGATACACAGATGTTCTATTTTGGGCTGCACCTCTCACTGAGTACATTTTACATTCATAAGTACCGTGTACTATTTTGTAAAAAAAAAAAAACCAGCCGCAGGTGTGTAAGCAAGCTGAGTGTAATCTTGTATTCTTTTCATCCTTCTTTCTCTCCTCCACTCTTTCCTCCGTTTCTATCTTTTTCCCCCATCTCTCTCTTTTTCGAGCTTTTGTTTTCCTTTTCATTTCAGTCTCCATGTCCGTAACAATTGAAATATTCCCAAAGAGGTTTATAATAAAGTTTCTTTTATAAATATCAAGCAGAGCTTTAAAGCATTAGCTGTGATGCTCTGCTTGTGAAAGTAAATCTGTTGGGCAATTTCTTGGCACTCAGACAACAATTCTGAGCGATACTCTGCCGGACAGGACACGGTAAAAAAAAACAAAAAAACGGTTAAAAAAGGTTAAAAAAAAACGTGTGGGCTTTGATGCAGCAAAAGCCTACTCACACTGAGCTGTTTGTAGGTTGACAAAGATCATTCTTGTCCAGTTTTATACAAATCGATGCATTTGTGATTTAAAGCCAACCGTTTGCAAACGGCGAGATGTCAATCTTTGCCACGATGCCACGCCCACATGTTTGATGTTTGATGCGGCAAAAAGCTTTTAAAAACACTAATAAAGCTGTGAACAGTAAATCAGACTCTGACCCTTCTGTAAGAGCAGGACAAAAGCAATAAACTTTACAGCTGTTTTTCCCACAATGCATCAGCAGATTTGATCATTAATACGTTCAGTTCCAAAACAAAGCTACAGTTTGGCTGTGCATTCAAGAATAAATAACATTAGACTGGTTTATATACACTACTGGTCAAACGTTTTAGACAGACTTTCTCATTTAATAGATTTCTTTGTTTTTATGAATATTTTCATTGTATGTACAGTACAGATCAAAGGTTTGGACACACCTTCTCATTCAAAGAGTTTTCTTTATTTTCATGACTATGAATGTTGTTGATTCTCACTGAAAGCATCAAAACAATGAATTAACACATGTGGAATTATGTAGCAAACAAAGATTTCTAAAAGAACTTTAAAAATGTTTGAATTTTATATTCCTTAAAGTTGCCGCCCAATGCTGTGATGACTGAAATATTAAGCCTTTGCCATCTCTCATTTCACCTCTGAGAAGTTCTTTCAAGACTCTTTGGAAAACCATTTCAGGTGACCACCTCATGAAGCTCATGGAGAGAATGCCAAGAGAACAAAGCAGCAATCAAAGCAAAGAGTGATTATTTAACACTTTTTGTTTACTATATAGTTTCATGTGTGTTCATTCATAGTTTTGATGTCTTTGGTGAGAATCTACAATGTAAATAGTCATGAAAATAAACAAGACATGTCAATCGAGAAAGTGTACCTTAAAGTGTACATTTTTGACCGGTAGTGTATGTGCAAAAAAACAACTCATGATCTAACACATATAGAAATCCCTCTGATCCCAATATTCAGACCACACAAAGACTAAACAGGGGCAACTGTGGCTCAGTAGGAAGAGTAGTCGTCTTGCAATCAGAAGGTTGTGGGTTCGATTGGGCAAGGCACTTAACCTCAAGTTGCCTACCGATCTGTGTATCAGTGTATGAATGTGTGAGCATTAGTGAGTGCAATTGGGTGAATGTGGCTCTAGTGTAAAGCGCTTTGAGCGGTCTGTATGACTGGATAAGCGCTATATAAGTTCAGTCCATTTACCATTTAAACAGAAACAAGACCCACAAAGAACCTGCTAAACACAGAGAAACACACTGGAAAAAATTGACAGAGTAGGATAGCACACATACAAGTCAAGGATCAAAACAATAGACCATTGTTCCAGGATCATTAATTGCTCTAACATTTTAAACAGTCACCAAGTTTTTGTAAAGAAATCACTCTTTGCAGCGTACCGTTTTAGGTTTAAAAGAACTACAGTACAATCCGTTCAAAAACTCACTGAAATGATCCATGTTTAAAGTATTATGTGACACATAATGACTTAAGGAACTGAATAGAAAAACACCAGCTTAAAGATTATATTTAAAAGTTGTAAATGAAAAACTCCTAAAAACAAAAATTCTACATCTGAACAACTGACACAGTAATATATCACAGAAACAAGCCAAGGACCAACACATTAAAACACTGAAGAGCGATTTTAACAGCCGCCTATTAACATGGGAACTTCAGTGAATTATTAGTATTAAAGCAACATAAGTTATATAAAGACTTTTTCAAATGAACTCGATGATAGTCTAAAAGAAGCTTTTGTGCAGAAATTTGAAAAGAGCAGTGTTAAACTGACACTGAAAACTCTGCAATGTTTGCCAGTCTCTTTACATTTCCACCTCACCTGGTAAACATTCTGCACGCCCCAGAATTTTCCACATAGTTGGGGAGTGAGCGCTGAGTGATGTGTTCAGAAGCACTAAGAAAACAAAGCAGGTGCAAATCGAATTGCAAACTTTTTAGCCTGTTTGACTTCATGAAATTGGAAAAGATATGCTGATCACCAGAGCGTGTAAATATATGGGAGGAGGATATGCAAATGTGATTAGTTAGCACCCGCAACGCGATTTATCAAACCTGAAACAGATTGTGGGGGCAGTTTCTGTGTCTATATTGAGCACATTTGAAAGACGGGTGCAAGCTGGCACGCAAAAATGTCTGCTGTCACTGTGGTAAGAAGGAGGCATAGATACATTGACAGATGACGGAGAGAGAACCTTCTGTGCGCATGTCAACATAATTTTACTGTCAGAAATAAAAATAGTAACAATATCATCTATCCAGCAATGGCATTTTAGAGCTGCAGCATTATAATTCCAGCACACCATCACTTTATGGGACGACACCATTGTCTGGATGCACTGAAGGAGCACTTCTATAAAGCCCAGAAAAGGTGGTGCAGATTCTAGTTGTCTGCTGCATGTTTGCAGCAGGACAGCAGACCATCTTCATGCAATTAAACCAAAACCCAAAACACCATGACTGTACCTAGATATTGTGGCATGTTTCTAAACAAACAAATCTGAACATCAACAGCCACCAGAGACCAGAAAAGGGAACACTGAAGAAAAACTAATAAAAAAAACTGCCCTGGGCGCTTCTGACAGTACGTTGTCCTATCTTGTGCACAAGACAGATTTTTACTTTTTTTTTTTCCCTCAATGTTGCGTCACAGGCTCTTTACAAAGCATATTTGTATTGAATTAAATAAACGTGTTATTACGGGCCCAACTTGGTTTGCATTGGGTCTAGCAAATCTTATCCCTCGAGTCCAACAATCTGCTTATGACACAATGAAAGCTGACACCTTTCACGTGCCGGGGAGATAAAGGTATCTTTTCCAGGTTTTATTAGTGATATTTAATCTTTTAACTTTAACTTTTGTTATTTTTATCTTTCAGATGTTTTTTAAAAAGTGCTTGGGTTAAAGAGATGTTTCTCTGTATTGCCAGTCAAGCTGTTTCATCTAGTTGCAGAGTTCTTCCTGTTAGCCTTCTTCCCAGATCCAAAGGAAGGGTTTTGTCCTTTGGCTTTGCACCAAGAGAGTTCCAGGGGAGACTGTTGGTCAGTTAACTTTCATTAACATCAGTATTCGGTTTCTTGGTGGTGCTTGTTTGCTGTAAATTTCCATAACCAGCATTTACCTCCACATTCACTTGAAGTCGATTCATTTTCGTTTCCATCACTATTTCCTAGAAAAGTTGATCAAAGTCATCTTTGAAAAGGGGGACATCTTGTGCTAATTAGCTTGTGTTGCAATGAGAAGTGCAAAACTCATTGAAAAAATCCTCTGAAGAACCCTTGAGTGTCACGGATTTAAAACAGTTTAGTCCAACATTTCTGTAGTTTTTGGCTGAGAGAAATTAAGAGTAAAAGAATGCAAGCAAACAGAGAGCAAGGGGAGAAAGTGTCCATGCAAGCAGGTAGCATTTGCCAGCTATCTTTACTTCTTATGTAACCGGTGTTACATGTTTTAATCTAACCCGCTTTTGCCTTTTAGTAATCCACAGAGTGGTCTCCCGGTCCCTGAACAGCTGACCATTAATACAGAGTTCATCTTCAGTGACCGTTCCTCCTCCTCAGTTGGAACAGGCTCATTGTCAATCCAGTATCTCCTTCAGGTACTGGTTCTTTACGCAATAATCCATTCCACACAGCTCTTTATCCTGACTTGACTTCTTTTTGCTCAAAATGCTCAAACCTGTAGAAAATCCAGTGGCCTTGCTGGGGGATGCCAGAGAAGACAAGGTTGTCACGCATGTTTCTGCCCCGGAAGGCCCAGATGGTCTCCCTTATTTTCTTGATTTCTCGGAACAGCTGCGTTATTCCTTCAGTGAGATTTTTTATGTTGTCCCTCAACGTCTTGTTCGTCACAGCAAGCAAAGCTACCTGTTCCTGGCTGAACGCCAGAGAACCTCACAATCTTTGAAATTCCTTGTGGAGAACGTCTACAGGGGTTAGTCTGTCTTCTAGACTGGACAGCTTCTGAGTGAGGGAATCTAGGAAATCAGTATAACTTTTCTCAGTTGAGAAGCTAGAAGTGGTGCTGGTGTATGGCGTCAGAAAAGGGTCCAAATTATTGTATATAAAAAACTAGTTTAAACTGAAAGAATAAAGGTTTAAACTGAATGTCAGATTTTGATATTAAAATCTGAAACGTTTTGAATAAAGTTTCGATAAGGATAAGGATTCAGTTCTTTTTTTTGGTTTGTTTTAGTTTTATATTTTTTCGTTCGTTCGCCGCTTATCCAGGACCGGGTTGCGGGGGCAGCAGACTCAGCAGAGACGCCCAGACGTCCCTCTCTCCAGACACCTCCTCCAGCTCCTCCAGGGGGAGCCCAAGGCGTTCCCAGGCCAGCCGAGAGACATAGTCCCTCCAGCGTGTCCTGGGCCGTCCCCTGGGCCTCCTCCCGGTGGGACGTGCCTGGAACACCTCCCGAGGAAGGCGTCCAGGAGGCATCCGGTATAGATGCCCGAGCCACCTCAACTGGCTCCTCTCGATGTGGAGGAGCAGCGGCTCTACTCCGAGCTCCTCCCGGATGGCCGAGCTCCTCACCCTATCTCTAAGGGAGTGCCCGGCCACACTACGGAGGAAGCTCATTTCAGCCGCTTGTATCCGGGATCTCGTTCTTTCGGTCATGACCCAAAGTTCATGGCCATAGGTGAGGGTAGGAACGTAGACCGACCAGTAAATTGAGAGCTTTGCTTTTCGGCTCAGCTCTCTCTTCACCACAATGGACCGGCACAGCGCCCCCATTACTGTGGCAGCCGCACCGATCCGTCTGTCGATCTCCCGCTCCATTCTTCCCTCACTCGTGAACAAGACCCCGAGATACTTAAACTCCTCCACTTGAGGCAGGAACTCCCCTCCAACCTGAAGAGGACAAGCCACCCTTTTCCGGTCGAGTACCATGGCCTCGGACTTGGAGGAGCTGATCCTCATCCCAGCCGCTTCACACTCGGCTGCGAACCGCCACAGCGCATGCTGTAGGTCTTGGCTAGAGGGGGCCAGTAGGACCACGTCATCCGCAAAAAGAAGAGACGAAATCCACTGGTCCCCAAACCAGACCCCCTCCGGCCCTTGGCTGCGTCTAGAAATCCTGTCCATAAAAGTTATGAACAGGACCGGCGACAAAGGGCAGCCCTGCCGGAGTCCAACATGCACTGGGAACATGTCCGACTTAGTGCCGGCAATGCGGACCAAACTCCTGCTCCGCTCGTACAGGGACCAGATGGCCCCTAATAAAGGGCCCCCGATTCCATACTCCTGGAGCACCCCCCACAGGGCATCACGAGGGACACAGTCGAATGCCTTCTCCAGGTCCACAAAACACATGTGAACCGGTTGGGCAAACTCCCATGAATCCTCGAGCACCCTGTAGAGGGTATAGAGCTGGTCCAGTGTTCCAAATCTGTTTTTTTCAGTTTCTGATCTTTTTTTGGTGGCGTTCTTTCTGTTTCAAATTTTGACCCCAAACTAACTGGATGGCAGGAGTGTTTATAACCTACTTTTTCAATTAATCTAAATTAAAACTAAAAATAAAGTATCTTGACAGAAGCTGAAAGGCTAAATTCTTTTCTACACATAGAGGAACTGACAGGTAACTGGTTTATTTTTCAGATCCCAAGATCAAAATTTGATATTTGGTTTCAACATATATATTTTTTTCAGTTTCCACTAGTTTTTTCAAATATATAAGGATTTTGATCCTTTTCTGACTCCATACTGGTGAAACATAGGGGCGACTGGGGTTCAGGTCCCACCGGCCAGGAACTCTGCCGGTGTCCAGCAGAGTAGAACTCAGAATTGTTGTCTGAGTGCCAAGAAGAAGGCTAATAGATTTACTTTTACAAGTAGAGCATTACAGCTAACGCTATGGTTCGCTGCTTGATATTTATAAAAGAAACTTTATTAGAAACTGCTTTGGGATTATTTCAATTGTTATGGACACGGAGACGAAACGAAAAGAAAAAACAAGAAGCAAGACAAAAAAAAAAAATGTACAAAGCCATGATTTTGAAAACTGGAACTTTATTCTTGTAGTGAACTAAGAGGCATATCATGTTTTCATCAACGTTCTTCATCCATTTCTAATGACATTACTGGCATCCTTTAATATCTGTATACCCTCCCCTTCTGCTCCTGTTTTAAAGCACCAGTCATACCGCCTCTGCTGCTCAACACAAGTAGAAGAGAATGCAGTTGCAGGCACACTCAGGTCCTTTTAAAGGGCTAGGTTAGCTGTCTTCTGAGGTCTACATGCTTTCTGAAAAATGTGAACTTGAAGCTGTTGTAAACCTAGACTGGAATTTTTTAAAACCTTTACTGTTGTTAGTGTTTTAGATACAACAATTCTAAAATAATGTGATTTTTATGATCTTCCTTGCTTTCTGAAGATTGTTGGTCCATGTCTGAAGACTATTTAGTGACAGCTTGCATTTTTCCATTCCCAGACTGTACAGAGTGATTCCTAAAAAAACTGTGCTCCTCTTTGAGCACTGCTCTGGGACTATGTTTTCCACTTTACAGAATTCTACAGGAAATCATGCTCATCTTTCTTGGAATTTTGTTGCAAAAATCCGTGGCTCCCTCAAGAGAAAAATAGATTTTATTTTTTTATTTTTGCCAAAACATTAAAACTCCTCTATTCAAGTGACCTTCTGACAAAACACAAGCAGCACAGAGACTGAGCAGCGGAAAAGTACTACATCTATAACATATTTTTTAATTGTGCCCATTTAGACCCATCATTCTTAGTTCTGCTTATTTTGCAGCTGTTTTCTGTTGCTAACTATCTAATAGAATCTAGAAAACCAAAGAAGAGCTTCACTCACACATCCAGACTGCAGTTAAAACAACATCATTAGTATGTTTTGTTCTACACAAGATCAGAGACACTATTTGGAGCTTGTAAATGAGGGGCGCTATAACTAGAAAGCTTTTTTGTGTGGTTTAAACACGTTTTGTAATTGTGGGCCATGCATGAACCTGTAGCAGTTAAAGTGCAGCTGATGAGCTCCTAAACTCTTTGTTCTGAGTGCTCTGGATTCATTCTGACTTGTGGTTGATGTGCCTTCACCTTTAAGGGGAGCGGCATGAAGAGCACTGAGCGCTGTGGCCTGTTATGTAAGGCTTGGCTGTGCCGCTCAGAGCTACACGGCCCTTGCTCTGTCCCACTGCCAACAGGCGGTGGAGGTTTCATCACCCTGCAGTTTTAAAAGGCCCTCTGGACTCTGGATATTGCTTTTCACCACTCTGTAAATTGCCCAATTTATTTTATCCTTTCCTCTCTACTTTCGTGCACCATCTGTCATCCTCACTGATAGACCGTCTCTTTAAAACCCTTCAATCATCCTCCGCGTCCTCTTTAGCTGACTCACTCCATCTTGCAAAAATTATTACGGACTAAAAAATCCAAATCCTTCTTTCTCATAGTCCTATTGCATTATTTGGGTTTTATATTTGTTTTGTCTTTTTCCCACTTTATCAAGACCATCTCTATGAATAACTTAAGTATGAGAGCACAGTCCCCATGTAGTCTTAAAAAGTGAGCATTTAATTTGGAAAAAGTTACATTTTCCAGACTTTTTCCTTCTTCCATTTTCTAAATGACAAAATTCTAATAACATCTAATAAATGCTGAAGTTTCCACTATACATTTATTGATTTGGTATGTATTTCCTTTAACATTTTACTCATCAATATTTGATTTTTGACTTACTGAATTAACACTCATTTAAAAAAAAAAAAATCCATTTTACTACATGTCTTGTCTCTAAACAGGTTTAAGTTTAGGTTGGACTGTACCTGGTGTTCTCAAACTGGGTATAAAATGCCAAACAAGCACTTACACTGCTATACCTAGGAGTCCAAGTCCAGGGTTTCCAGATTTAATTTTGAATAGAGGGGATCCATGTTTATGGAGATGCTACAGAAGCATTACAATATTCCATTATTGTGGAAAAGTATGGAATTTTGTGATGAACAAAACGTACTGTGTCAGAATGATTTCCAATGTCATGGTATTTACTAAGTTTGCTAAAAATATTGCCTTTCTTTTATTATGTACAGCTTTACAAAAAAGTGTTCCCCTCACAGATTTATTTCATTTATTTGCTTAAATGTTTCAGATCATTACGAAAAGATTAATATCAGACAAAGAAAGCCTAAGTAATTTCATTTACCAAAAGAAAAAAGCTTTTCAAACCACCTGGATCGGTATGAAAAATTATTTGGCCCCCATGCCAAAATTTGACTTTACTGAAATAAAGCACATTTTATTTAGTTTAATTTTATTAGCCACACTCAGGCCTGATTACTGCCAGATTTGTAGATTTAAGACATCACTTAAATAGAACCTATCTGACAACATGAAGTAAATTAAAATATCTCAAAAACCAATACTTCATGACCCAATCTAAAGAAATCCCAGAACAAATAAGGAGCAATGTTTTTATGTTTTATTCCATAAAATAAATGATGTATAAGATCTGAGAGATTTTTCTGAATGATTTAAAATAGTCAGAAAATTGTAAAAGCAGCTATTAAGGTTGGGCAATTGGGCGAATTTATCGACTATAGGCTGAGCCCTTCAACAGTTGTTTTTTTAAGAGCAATATTTTGGGGATTTTTGGATTATTTTGGCCTACGGGATAGGGCCAAAACATAGTTGGGCAAAGCCTACTAGACTCCGGAGGCCGCGGGGACTTTTATGACCCTGTACACGGTGTCACACAATAAACTGCTCGGCGGGGAAAAGCTTCTACATCGAACTCTTTTTTACGTGACGCACTCCTCTGAGCAGCTGATCGTGAGTACACGAGTCATAGCGTAGCGATTGATAGCGTAGCATACTTAGCTGGATGGTGAATACATCAATGCTCATGCAGGTTTGTCGTGTTTGAGGTTTTACGTCTGTTACATCCTGTGGTTTACCTTTCTCATCCCAATATATCGCTTATTCTGATTTGTTGAACAGACGAATATGGGTTGGAAAAATGTTACATATCGCCCAACTTTAGCAGCTATTCCAACTCCTAAACTGAACTGATCAGACCCTGTTACTCTAAGGTGGATGAAGACTACCATCAAACCCTCGCTGTACAGTATTTGTGGTTGGAGGCTAAGAAAGCCCTCCAAGCCTCTCAAAGGTGATTTCTCATGGTGATTCGAAGCTTTGGACCTAGGTCAAGGTTTCACCTGTCAGAGTTTTTCTGATTCTGTCATTTTGCAGTTAGTGTGTTTGGAAGTAAACCTGTTCATGTGTTGATATGTGTGTTAATGATGCTTGTTTCAGTTTTAAATTCACCATCTGATGTGTAAGCTTTACACTACACATGCTCTGGGTGTCTGGTACTACTGAATGAATGGCTGTGATTGCATCTATTTGCTGCATTTTCATGATGCAAATACTTTAAGGGAACTCTTTGCATTGTTTCATTGCAATTAGATCTGTTTAGTTGAATTGTTAGCCAAAGCCCATACATTGCAGGAAAATGTCGGACTCTGTAATTTTCTCTGGTCCCCTCCCCGATCTGACCAGTGACAACATGTTTAGCCGCATGCTGTCATTCAACCGCTGGCTGTCTAGGAGGTGTCCAGAAAACAATGTGGGCTACATTGATAATTGGCGAACATTTTGGGGAAAACCTGGTCTGATCCGGAGAGATGGCATCCATCCCACTTTGGATGGAGCAGCTCTTCTTTCTAGGAATCTGGATGAATTTATTAGTTCTCCAAAACTCTGACAACCCAGGGTTCAGACCAGGAAGCAGGGTTGTAGTTTAACAATCCTCTCTGCAGCTTCTGTACTGCTACCCAGCCATTACCCTATCTCGCCCACGGCCAAAATTGAATAGGTTAAAAAATAATCTAAAAGGAGGAAATCAGGAAAATCTCATAAAAATAAAGACAACTCAGACTAAAAAGAAAAATAAAACAATTAAATGTGGCCTACTGAACATAAGATCTCTCTCTTCAAAGACTTTGCTAGTTAGTGACCTGATTTGTGACAATCAGATTGATTTGTTTTGCCTCACAGAAACCTGGCTGCAGCAAGAAGATTATGTTACTATAAATGAGTCAACTCCTACTAATTATTTAAATTTTCACATTCCTCGAAATACTGGGCGAGGAGGAGGAGTAGCAACCATCTTTCAGTCGGATTTATTGATAAGTCCCAGACCAATCAATAGCTACAACTCTTTTGAATATTTAATCCTTAGTTTTCCTCATCCAAATTGCAAAGCACTAAAACCACTTCTGTTTGTTGTTTTGTACCGTCCACCAGACCCTTACTCTCAATTTTTAGATCAGTTTTCAGACCTTTTATCTGATTTACTGTTAAATACAGATAAAGTTATTATAGTGGGGGATTTTAACATTCATGTTGAGACTGAAAGTGATAGCCTAAATATAGCGTTTAATGCTATCTTAGACTCAATTGGCTTTGCTCAAAACATTAACAAACCTACCCACCTTTGTCTTCATTCTCTGGACCTTATGGCATTGAGTGTAAAGACATAACAATATTTTCTCATAACCCTGTCCTGTCTGACCATTTCTTAATAACCTTTGAGTTTAATTTAACCGAGTACTCCACACCTGAAAGAAAATTTCATTACAGTAGATCATTATCAGGCGATGCTGCAACAACCTTTAAAGAATCTGTTCCACTTTTAATTTCCTCATTATCACTGAAAAACACAGTGGAGGGCAATAATTCTGTTTCTGCCCCTTCACAAATTGATTATTTTGTTCATAGTGTTTCTTCATCATTGTATGATGCATTAGACAATGCAGCCCCCTTGAAAAAGAAGGTAATCATTCATAGGAGGCAGGCTCCTTGGTTTAATTCAGAGCTGCATACTTTAAAGCACAATGTTAGAAAATTGGAGAGAAAATGGTGCTCTACACACCTAGAGGATTCCTACTTAATCTGGAAAAATAGCCTACTGTTGTATAAAAAGACACTTCGCCAAGCCAGAACAGCTTATTTCTCATCATTAATAGAAGAGAACAAGAATAATCCCGGGTTTCTCTTTAGTACAGTTGCTAATCTTACACAGAGTCATAGCTCTGTTGAGCCATCCATTCCCTTAGCTCTTAGCAGTCATGACTTTATGGGATTCTTCTTAAATAAAATTGATTCTATTAAAAAGAAAATCTTTGACATACTCCAGAAGATGATTACTTCATCCTCAGCAAGTGAGACAACATTGGAAATAACTGGAGAACCTGATTTGTGTTTGGACTGTTTTGATCCTGTGAAGTTTCCTGAGTTATCAGAAATATTAGCTTCATCTAAACCTTCAACTTGTATGTTAGACCCAATCCCAACCAAATTATTTAAGGAAGTGTTCCCTCTGATTACCAGCCCCATTTTAGATATGATTAATCTATCTTTAGTAAATGGATATGTACCACAGGCTTTTAAGGTAGCTGTAATTAAACCTTTACTTAAGAAACCTTCGCTTGATCGAGATGACTTGAAAAATTACAGACCTATATCCAATCTTCCATTCTTATCTAAAATTCTTGAGAAAATAGTTGCTAATCAAATGTGTGAGCATTTACACAGCAATGACTTGTTTGAAGAGTTTCAGTCAGGTTTCAGAGCTCATCATAGCACTGAAACAGCTCTGCTGAAAGTCACTAATGATATTCTTATGGCCTCAGATAATGGACTTGTGTCTGTACTGGTTCTGTTAGATCTCAGTGCTGCATTTGATACAGTCGACCATAATATTCTCTTAAAAAGGCTGGAATATGCTGTAGGGATCAGGGGAACAGTGCTAGGCTGGTTTAAATCTTATCTGTCTGACAGATTCCAGTTTTTTCATGTAAATGATAAATCATCTTTAAACTCCAGGGTTAATTGTGGAGTACCACAGAGTTCAGTACTTGGGCCAATTCTCTTTACTATATATATGCTTCCAATAGGTAAAATTATCAGGCAGCATAGGATAAATTTTCACTGTTACGCTGATGATACTCAGCTTTACTTATCCATAAATCCTGATGAACCCAACCAGTTAGATAGGCTACAAGCATGTCTTGAAGATATAAAAACTTGGATGACTTTAAATTTTTTGCTTCTAAATTCAGACAAGACAGATGTTGTCGTCTTTGGACCGGAGTCTTTAAAAAAGAAACTGCTTAGTGAATCACTTAACCTGGATGGCATTAAATTGACCTCCGGTAATAAAGTAAAAAACCTTGGCGTTACCTTTGACCAGGACATGTCATTTAAATCCCATATTAAACAGGTTTCTAAGATTTCCTTCTTTCACCTCCGGAACGTTGCCAAAATTAGAAATATCCTGTCCAGGAGTGATGCTGAAAAACTAGTCCAGGCATTTGTTACTT
This sequence comes from Girardinichthys multiradiatus, assembly GCF_021462225.1. Classification (NCBI taxonomy): domain Eukaryota; kingdom Metazoa; phylum Chordata; class Actinopteri; order Cyprinodontiformes; family Goodeidae; genus Girardinichthys; species Girardinichthys multiradiatus. The sequence continues at coordinate 3,021,069 of NC_061806.1, read as the reverse complement.
CAAGGCTGGGCTATTGTAATTCTTTACTATCAGGGTGTCCACAAAATACAGTTAAAAGCCTTCAGCTGATTCAAAATGCTGCAGCAAGAGTTCTGATGAAAATTAAAAAGAGAGATCATATTTCTCCTATTTTAGCTTCCCTTCATTGGCTCCCTGTTAAATCCAGAATAGAATTTAAAATTCTCCTCCTCACATACAGAGGTTGGACATTGAAACTGAAACACCTGGTTTTAGACCACAATAATTTATTAGTATGGTATAGAGCCTCCTTTTGCGACCAATACAGCGTCAATTCGTCTTGGGAATGACATATACAGGTCCTTCTCAAAATATTAGCATATTGTGATAAAGTTAATTATTTTCCATAATGTAATGATGAAAATTTAACATTCATATATTTTAGATTCATTGCACACTAACTGAAATATTTCACGTCTTTTATTGTCTTAATACGGATGATTTTAGCATACAGCTCATGAAAACCCAAAATTCCTATCTCACAAAATTAGCATATCATTAAAAGGGTCTCTAAACGAGCTATGAACCTAATCATCTGAATCAACGAATTAACTCTAAACACCTGCAAAAGATTCCTGAGGCCTTTAAAACTCCCAGCCTGGTTCATCACTCAAAACCCCAATCATGGGTAAGACTGCCGACCTGACCGCTGTCCAGAAGGCCACTATTGACACCCTCAAGCAAGAGGGTAAGACACAGAAAGAAATTTCTGAACGAATAGGCTGTTCCCAGAGTGCTGTATCAAGGCACCTCAGTGGGAAGTCTGGGAAGGAAAAAGTGTGGCAGAAAACGCTGCACAACAAGAAGAGGTGACCGGACCCTGAGGAAGATTGTGGAGAAGGGTCGATTCCAGACCTTGGGGGACCTGCGGAAGCAGTGGACTGAGTCTGGAGTAGAAACATCCAGAGCCACCGTGCACAGGCGTGTGCAGGAAATGGGCTACAGGTGCCGCATTCCCCAGGTCAAGCCACTTTTGAACCAGAAACAGCGGCAGAAGCGCCTGACCTGGGCTACAGAGAAGCAGCACTGGACTGTTGCTCAGTGGTCCAAAGTACTTTTTTCGGATGAAAGCAAATTCTGCATGTCATTCGGAAATCAAGGTGCCAGAGTCTGGAGGAAGACTGGGGAGAAGGAAATGCCAAAATGCCAGAAGTCCAGTGTCAAGTACCCACAGTCAGTGATGGTCTGGGGTGCCGTGTCAGCTGCTGGTGTTGGTCCACTGTGTTTTATCAAGGGCAGGGTCAATGCAGCTAGCTATCAGGAGATTTTGGAGCACTTCATGCCTCCATCTGCTGAAAAGCTTTATGGAGATGAAGATTTCATTTTTCAGCACGACCTGGCACCTGCTCACAGTGCCAAAACCACTGGTAAATGGTTTACTGACCATGGTATCACTGTGCTCAATTGGCCTGCCAGCTCTCCTGACCTGAACCCCATAGAGAATATGTGGGATATTGTGAAGAGAACGTTGAGAGACTCAAGACCCAACACTTTGGATGAGCTAAAGGCCGCTATCGAAGCATCCTGGGCCTCCATAAGACCTCAGCAGTGCCACAGGCTGATTGCCTCCATGCCACGCCGCATTGAAACAGTCATTTCTGCAAAAGGATTCCCGACCAAGTATTGAGTGCATAACTGCACATGATTATTTGAAGGTTGACATTTTTTGTATTAAAAACAATTTTCTTTTATTGGTCGGATGAAATATGCTAATTTTGTGAGATAGGAATTTTGGGTTTTCATGAGCTGTATGCCAAAATCATCCGTATTAAGACAATAAAAGACCTGAAATATTTCAGTTAGTGTGCAATGAATCTAAAATATATGAATGTTAAATTTTTATCATGACATTATGGAAAATAATTAACTTTATGACAATATGCTAATATTTGGAGAAGGACCTGTACAAGTCCTGCACAGTGGTCAGAGGGATTTTAAGCCATTCTTCTTGCAGGATAGTGGCCAGATCACTACGTGATATTGGTGGAGGAAAACGTTTCCTGACCCGCTCCTCCAAAACACCCCAAAGTGGCTCAATAATATTTAGATCTGGTGACTGTGCAGGCCATGGGAGATGTTCAACTTCACTTTCATGTTCATCAAACCAATCTTTCACCAGTCTTGCTGTGTGTATTGGCGCATTGTCATCCTGATACACGGCACCGCCTTCAGGATACAATGTTTGAACCATTGGATGCACATGGTCCTCAAGAATGGTTCGGTAGTCCTTGGCAGTGACGCGCCCATCTAGCACAAGTATTGGGGCAAGGGAATGCCATGATATGGCAGCCCAAACCATCACTGATCCACCCCCATGCTTCACTCTGGGCATGCAACAGTCTGGGTGGTACGCTTCTTTGGGGCTTCTCCACACCGTAACTCTTCCGGATGTGGGGAAAACAGTAAAGGTGGACTCATCAGAGAACAATACATGTTTCACATTGTCCACAGCCCAACATTTGCGCTCCTTGCACCATTGAAACCGACGTTTGGCATTGGCATGAGTGACCAAAGGTTTGGCTATAGCAGCCCAGCCGTGTATATTGACCCTGTGGAGCTCCCGACGGACAGTTCTGGTGGAAACAGGAGAGTTGAGGAGCACATTTATTCTGCCGTGATTTGGGCAGCCGTGGTTTTGTGTTTTTTGGATACAATCCGGGTTAGCACCCGAACATCCCTTTCAGACAGCTTCCTCTTGCGTCCACAATTAATCCTGTTGGATGTGGTTCGTCCTTCTTGGTGGTATGCTGACATTACCCTGGATACCGTGGCTCTTGATACATCACAAAGACTTGCTGTCTTGGTCACAGATGCGCCAGCAAGACGTGCACAAACTATTTGTCCTCTTTTGAACTCTGGTATGTCACCCATAATGTTGTGTGCATTTCAATATTTTGAGCAAAACTGTGCTCTTACCCTGCTAATTGAACCTTCACCCTCTGCTCTTACTGGTGCAATGTGCAATCAATGAAGACTGGCTACCAGGCTGGTCCAATTTAGCCATGAAACCTCCCACACTAAAATGACAGGTGTTTCAGTTTCATTGTCCAACCCCTGTATAAAGCCCTTAATGATCTAGCTCCATCATACATCAGAGATCTGATTGGTCCATATGTTCCTAACAGAGCACTTTGTTCTCAGACTGCAGGTTTACTGGTGGTTCCTAGAGTCTCTAGAAGTAGAATGGGAGGCAGATCCTTTAGTTATCAGGCTCCTCTCCTGTGGAACCAGCTCCCAGTTTTAGTCCGTGAGGCAGACACCCTGTCTACTTTTAAGGCTAGGCTTGAAACATTCCTTTTTGATAAAGCTTATAGTTAGAGTGGCTTAGGCTCCCTCCCTGTTGGTTGGAGTAAGGGGGAGTCAAGTTTAGCCTAGACCGGCTCAGTTATGCTACCTGTATGACCCCTTCTCTTTTCCAATGGTTATAATCAGTCTGACAGAGAGATGTATCCTAATCCTTGTGGTTTTTAGTATAACAATGACCATCAGTGAGACACTTTGTGGGGTGCCTTGAGACTTGAGAGTAAATAAGCGCCGTTTAACTAAATAATCTGAACTGAAACTATCTGTGTAGTTATGCTGCTATAGGCTTAGGCTGCTGGAGGACGTAATGACCACTTTCACCCTCTTCGCTACATTCTCACAGTACTCTCCAATTTTGCATTATTTGCTGTTATTTCAGCTTTTACCTTTGTTCTCTCTTCTCTCTTCCTGTCCAGCGGACAGGCCACAACTGAGTGGAACAAGGAGGGTTGGTGGGATTGATGTTGGGTCATCTGCTGGAAAGCTGCTTTTCAGCTTCTTGCTGTAGCTTCTCTTAGCTGCCTTGATCTCCTTGGTCAGTTTATCCCTGGCGTGCTTCTACAGGACCTTGTCCCCTGGTCCTTACAGCCTCTACCTTGGTCTGACGCAGCTTCTTCAGATGAAAGGTGAACCATGGTTTGCTGTTGTTGTATGTACAAAAGGTCCTGGTCTGCACACACATATTCTCACAAAAACTAATGTAAGAAGGACCCTTTGTGAGGTGCCTTGAGACGACATTGTTGTAAATAAGCGCCATTTAACTAAATAATCTGTACTGAAACTATCTGTGTAGTTATGCTGCTATAGGCTTAGACTGCTGGAGGATATGATGACCACTTTCACCCTCTTCGCTACATTCTCACACTACTCTCCAATTTTGCATTATCTGCTGTTATTTCAGCTTTTAACTTTGTTCTCTCTTTTCTCTTCCTAGAAGCTACATCTGGCCTGGCTCTGTGTCTACCTATGACACCTTTCTGGAGAGGGGACTCATCCGAGCTTCTGCTGGCAACAACTTAATGCTCACCCTCTACCGATGATCCACATGGCCCTGTCTTTAATGTTTAACCGTTTCTCTCTCCTAGACATGGAAATTGACTGAGCTTAACTGTAACTAACTCTATGTGCTCTCTTTCAGACTCTAACCTTGAAAACTGGCTCAGAGTTTATCTGTTCTTTCTTTCTAGGTTAAACGACTAAAGGAGCTACATCCATTAACATTTACTTTTCCTTCCCATAGAAAGGACTCCTGGATCAGTGCTTCTTTGTTCTCTTTGTGTCTCTGCTCTGTTCTCTCAAACCCCCAGTCGGTCGTGGCAGATGGCCGCTCACACTGAGCCTGGTTCTGCTGGAGGTTTCTTCCTGTTAAAAGGGAGTTTTTCCTCTCCACTGTCGCTACATGCATGCTCAGTATGAGGGATTGCTGCAAAGTCAACACCAGTGACTGTCCACTGTCTCTACATGCTCATCCAGGAGGAGTGAATGCTGCAAGTCACTGACTGGATGCAATCTGCTGGGTTTCCTTAGATAGAAAAACTTTTTATCCAATTTGAATAAAAAGCTAACTCTGACTGAACTGTTCAATTGTTAGGATTCATTGGAATGTATGTACCTGACTGTTGTGAAGAACCTTGAGACAACATGTGTTGTGAATTGGCGCTATATAAATAAAACTGAATTGAAAAAACTGAATTGAAAACAGACTGTTTTTCTGTTTGTCGATAAGCTTTCACAATTCAGTTAATACCTGTATTTTTGTATTTTGTGTTGTAAGTTCTAATGTCCCTTTTGAAAAAAGTAACACAAAAGCAAACAATTGTACTCCAATGTAATGTGATACGTCAAAACAAAGTTGCCCTTAATTGTTCAAAGGATAATGATAGGATAATGATACTGTCATATTCAATAAATAGAATGTGTTTTTAGATGAGCGCCGTTTGTCAGATTAAAGCACCTTTCTAAAATAACGACCTTTAAGCAGGCATTACACAAAGTACGTTTTTTATTGGTCTGATGTAATATTCTAATCATAAACATCTTGTTTTGATTAGCTGTAAGACAGAAATCTTATTGGGCAGCGATCCACAACCACCATGCCATGTACTGGTACTGTTAGCAGGTCATTTAGTACCATGCTGCAGATAAAGAATTAATGTAATTTATTTAATTGAATGTTATTGTCTATCACAACACAAAACATGTTATTTTGAAAAAACAGATGCATTCATCTCTTCCCATTGGTGCTCTTGACCAATACAAAGATATATATATATTTTCTATTTTTCACTTAGCCCAGCCTGTTCCCTGGTGTAGGGGAGAATGAAAAAGGAGGGATTTATGCAAGCATATTCTGGAGATATATGATTTAACTGTGTTCTGTACTGGCGGCTCTCAGGTATCAGCCTCTTCTGCAATATCTATGGAGTCTCTAATGGAGGAGGCATGCAGTAGGAGGTTCCAAATATTGTCAGATTTTTCAAGTCAAGTTTATTTATAAAGCGCTTTTCAGCAACAAGGCACTCAAAGTGCAGTTTCAAGCAGTCTTTCAGGGAGGATCTTAGCCTTTCCATTGCAGCAAAATTTTGTGCCTCGTCAGCAGGGTGCTAAAGATCATGGTGGTTAGGGTTTCAGTATTTGGAAGGTAGAAAAGGGCAGAGAGTGGGTTTGGATTGGCCATAAAGATATAAGTTATGCAAACAGTATTAAATATTTTAGACCAGAGGTCTGCAAGGTTTGGACACAACCAAAACACGTGCATGATATCAGTGGAGGTGGAAACAGTAATTGTCTGCATCTATTACAGGTATCAGCTACATTGGGAAAGATTTTAGACAGTCTGTGGTTGGTGTAGTACGTTATGTGTGTTCTGAGTTTACATTGAATCCGCCCACGTCAGGCACAAATAAATGAGTTATGGACTAACTATCTTCAGTTTGGGAGATATTCCCTTTCTGGTTGGAGTTTATCTTGAGAAGGTTGTCTAACAAAGTCTGAGGGGGAGTGTATAGGAAATAAGAAAAGGTTTTCTGCACGAAATGTCTGATTTGAAGGAAGTGGAGGAGCTGAGATGGGGAAGATTACATTTGTGTAATAGGTCATTAAATGACATGAAGACACCTTAATCGTAGAGGTCGCTAATAGATGTCATACCATTTTCATACCATAATTGAAAAACATGGTGGTTTAAAACAATAGTTGCATAATATTGGGGTATGAGTGGAGGGGCCTTGTAGACCAAAGTGTTTCCTAAATTGTAACCAGATCTCTAGTAATTGTTTGACTACTAGATTGTTGCTGACTTCAGTGGTTGGAAAGTGGAGGGAAAAAAGTGCATAGCCATGTATGCAGTGAGATTTGAGTCAAGAAAACTTTTGTATTGGCCCGGGCAGGCTGGTGTGTGGTAGGATTATCAGTCTAATACAACATTTTATGTACATTGGCTCCCCAGTAGTGCTGCAAAAACCTAGGGAGGACCAGGCCTTTTGGATTTGCAATATCCTTTTCTTTATGCATGTATGCCCATAGACATTTATATATATAGCTCTATGCAGCTTAGAGAAGAACTTCTTTGAGATAAAAACAGAAATGTGCTGGAACATGTAGAGGAATTTAGGCATGACATCTAAATGGGGTTAACCTTGCCGGCCATTGATAAGTATTCCACTACTTTACCAAGCAAGGTGTGGGGTGAAAGGTTGTTCAGCACAGGAGGGAACGTTGTTACCTGTAACAGGTCCGCATTGAACTCTGCTTCAGTGAATGGGTTTGTGTTTTCAAATAAGAGCCTGAAACTGTGACAAGTGGTGATAACCAGCTAGATGGCTGAATTATGCCAGTGATTGTTTTTTCAGGCAGTATTTCAATTATTTTCAGCATTTGTTGGATGTTTTGGAAGTTATACCTCCTTTAAAGGCAACAAATATTTGTTGATTATTACATTTATGTTGAAATGATTTTTTTCTATGTATATTATATGTAAATTGCACTTTAGATTTTGTGGTAAATTTTAGTTTGTTATACTCTTTATGTTATATAAAGACTTTTTCAATCCAAAAAACTGAGAATAATTTTTTTTATACTTTAAAGCTGAATACTTTAATAAAGTTATTCCACTAAAAGTTGCCTGTGTAATATATTATTTTAGTTTAAATAAAATATTTCAAAGCAACGTGTTAATAATGACAACGTTGTTATTAATAACAACCATTTTCTTTTTGTATTCTGTTATATCATTAAATTTATCATGATATTATGTTTGGGCCATATCATCCAGCTCTACTCTTCACTACCTCAAATTAAAAATTCCTTTTCCGATGTTGGAATACTTGTTGTCAATTTCCAGGTGTTAATGTGATAATTCTGCTTGTCTGGACAGTCTTTTTCCTGAGATGTATGGTATAAGAGATTTGGCCTCTCAAGTAAGCTTGACACATTCAGTGTGTCATTTATTTCAAATGATATGTGTATGATGTTTGATTCTAAAAAGTCTATTAGAAAGTCGTTGTATAGTAAATGTAACTTAAATCACCATGATTTTAAGATGTGGCAGCTGTCTGTGTTTAGTTAAGTGGGTGTGTGGTCTTAAACCACAATACAATGATACTCACTTGAGTGTGTATTACCACGTAGACTGTTATCCAGGAGAAAGAAGTCTATGTGAAAGTAGGGGTGGTGGACATGTGAAAAAAAAGAGTAGTAGTTTTATTCGGGAACTTAGACCTCCATGGGGCTGACAAACCCAACTCTTTGGTAGAGGAAGTTAATATTTTACCTGATTTATTAATGCAGTATGATTTAGAGGCAGCTCTGTATAAGGCAAGGTCTCGTACAAAATTTAAATCTCCACCGATGATTAAATAATGTGATTTATCGTCAGGAATTGAAGGGAAAGGAAGTAAAGTTCTGGCATATATTCCCAGTCTATCATTTTATACATGAAAAAAAAACACATATAAGACATTCTTGCATATACAACAATAAAAGCATTAGTTTATTTGTTATTATTTTTTATTTAGTTATTATTTATTTTTTTAACGTTTCACCCAGATTACGTTAATTTGACAATGCCACACAATAACATTAATAGTTGCACAGCGCACTACACTGATTACTGCATGCGGGGCTTCAAGCCATAGCTGCAGCTGTCAGTGTGTCAATGGAAACACAACAGGTTCTGTGTCGAGTAGAGAGAGACTGAGTGGAGTGGAGCTGTGCCAGTGGAAAAGGGGCATATATGGCCACACATTGGACTGATCATAAGTCTGTGTTATTTCACATCACTTTGTCCAACAGCTGTGGTAAACCTTGTACTCCCAAGCGTCAGCGTTGTGTTATCCATCCATCCACTGCTGTTCAGTTCTCAGCTTTGTTTATCAGAAATGTGTCTGTCATCAGATACAGAGGGGCATAGCTCCTGGTTTCACTCTAGCTGCCAAACTGTGTTAAATGCCGTGGCACTCTAGGGCGCCAGGTTGGTGGAGCACACACACCAAAGAGTGTTTTCCAATTCCTAGATCAGGCCTTTGCATTGCCATTCGTTTGGGGATTATAGACGGAAAAAAGTTGGGGCTTGGTGCCTAAGGTGGAACAGAAATCTCTCCAGACTTGAGAGATGAACTGGGGGCCGCGATCAGAGAGTGTTTCTGTAGGGATGCTGTGAGGTTGAAAAATGTGATAAACGAGGACGCGGTTTCAGCAGCAGTAGAAAGTTTGGAAAGGGCACCCAAATGGCAGGCTTTGGATAACTGGTCAATGATAGAAAGAATAACAGATTTATTTTTGGGAAGGAGATGACCAGTAACAAAATCTAAGGCAATGTGGCACCAAGGCCAACTTGGGATGGCGAGAGGCTCGAGAAGACCAGAAGAATAAGTATCAGAATTTTTTTGGTTTTTGTACAAACACAGCAAGCAGAGACATCGTTGTAAATAGTTAGTTGTAAATAGTTAGAGTCATAGTTTTCTTGTTCATCAAAGTAACTGCAAAGGAGACCTATGGTGCAGCTAACTCCAGAGTGTCAAGAGAAGTGGGAAGTGTGAACCCTAACCCTAATCCAACTCATACTACCCCCAATTCCCACATTTCCCCTATCATCATCTAACCTATCATCATCTAACCCCTAGCACTAAACCAGTATCTACCAAAAGTCACCAAGCCACTCACCTCCTGTACATAATCTCCTCTGCATATCAAGGTTTTGTGTTCAGGTTGTTCCAGAATTATTCTGATATGCACAGGGTCCAGGCCATGAAACCACCAGCAGTAATTATTTTCAGGAAACACCTGGGCCCCTGATAGGGCAGTGCTGTAAAATCCCTTTGCTAATAGGTACAAGAAAAAAAAAAAAACTAATAAGATAAGAAACAGTAGACAACAAGTAAACGTATTCTGGTCAAACACAATTTTTCACATAAATACTACCTGCAACTTAGTCACTTAAAGTGGCATTATTAAACATTAGATCTTTGTCAGGAAAATCTTTTTTATTCAATGTCTTCATTACTGAGCATAGTCTTCATATGTTTTTTAATAGAAACGTGGTTAGGTGAAAACAGTAAGAAACCTACACTGATACAGTTAACACCTAATTACAATTTGCTAAGTGAGATGAGGGGGCTTAAGAGGGAGGGGGGTGGTCACCTTGTTACATGATACACTAAAGTGTAAAAGGGAAAATTTCAGTCTTTGGAATATCAGGCTGTCCAGATAACACGTCCTGCTCAAGCCATGTTTCTGAACATTTACAGGCCTCCAAAACCTAGTGCAACAATTTCAATGATATTCTGTCTGTGATATGTGTTGATTATGAGTTTAATCATTTTTGGAGGTTTTAAAATCCTTGTTGACAACACCCAAGACCGAAGCAACAAAATAACTGTAAGATCCACTGATAAACAGCCAACACTCAAATGGGGACATATTTTGGACTTGATCATCGGTAGGGTCTGAACATTTCCATGGTCTTTGTAACTGATGTCGCCCTATCTGACCACTTTTCTGTTTTCTTTAAAAGTGTAATTTACATTGACTCTATTATCCAAAAAGATATTATAAAACTGCACTTTTTAAGAACCGTACATCTGAAACCTTTAACCAAGTTTACTCTTCCTCTTACTCTTCTGTAACTCTGTAAATAACAGCATCAATTCCATTGCCCCTATTCAAGTAAAGGTTGTGTCTGGTAAGAAGAAGTCTTTGTGGAGAAATGCTCCACCAGTAAGAAGTAAAAAAAAGGGAGCATGGAAAAGCCAAAGTTAATATAATTTACAACTGAAGAATGCAAGGGAATCTTTCTTTTCTGAAATCATCAACAAAAACACTAATAATGCTACGTTTTCCACCGGGCTGCAAGACAACAATGTTCAGTGGCATACAGACTGTGAACCTCAGCACAGCATTCAACACTGTTCACCATGTTATATTACTAGAGATACTGGAGAAATGTGGTATCCGGGTTTCTGACCACAAGATATGGAAACAGACAAATCATAGGAGGAGCTCTGCAGAAAGTTCTGCCTTGCATGTTGCTGATCTATTTGCATTTAGACAGGTTTTCACTGTCTTTATAAACTATTTGACTAATCAGTGGAGCCTACCTAAGATACATGATAACAAGTTGTGTTTTTGTAGCTCTTATTGATAAAATTTCCACTGCTTTTATTGCATCTATTGCAACCATCTGGATTAAAAGTCTTCACGAGGTTAGCAGATTGCAGTGCTAACCATCAAGAAAAGAACAGGCATTGCAAGACATGTCAGGTATGTTTTGGCAAGGTTGTATGTCTAACAGAAGAGCCTAAAGGCTAAAGGTCACTAGTGTCACAAAAATATTATTATTTAATTATTATTAAATTATTTTATTTAAAAAGTCAATTTGTATCTAATGAAGAAAGAAAGAAAGATCTCCCATGAGTGCTGTTGAGGTAAAATAATGCTATCACTGATATTCTTGCGACCTCAACCTCTCCCAGTCCGGATGTCGTGAGAAAGAACAGATGAAGAGCAGGAAATTAAGATTAACGCAAGCTTAATTTGGAAGATAATAAGTCCAATGATTTCTAATGCAAAATGAATATACAAAATAACACAATGAAAGAAAATTACATGAAGAAGACAGAATTTACATAAGGAAGAGAGAATTTACATGAGGGCCTTTACGGAGAGAGAGATGGATTTTCAGCAAAGCATGGCTGTCTTTACCCAGATGTCTCTGTCATTACAAGTTTTCAGTACACTTTTATACTGTGGACTTCAAAGCTTACTGACTGTGCCTTCCCTTTTTCCATCAGGTGTTGTAAATCAGCCAAGCTCCCTTGTGGCATCTATACCATGGCCAAAAGTTGACATTTATTGCTTTATTGTCCCTACAGCCAGCTTTTACGGCTTGCAGCTGCCGAGACCCTTCTAACCTCTGATTCAACCTGACCCCTGCTGTTACTGACTCTCTCCCCAAGGCTCACTCATGTTAAATCTCAGTTTAATGTTCTCACATGCAAACTAAACTAATAACATGAAATTACATTATTTTAATTCTCAACAGTACAATAAAGCATAGATTTCTTTTGCTTTGTTTTGTTTCATTACAGTTTTCCTAAGGAAAAATACTTCTGATATGACTTCAGGGAAGACATCAGGGTTGCTCTTTGCTCTCGGTCAATCAGCCAACACACTGGCCACACATTTATGGCAGCTCTGCCATCCCGTACGTAATGTCAATGCAACTGCTGGAAGCCCTGGCATCAGTGTCTCCAGGATTGAGATCAAGAATCGGTCTGGAACGCTTGCTTCTGTCTGGATTTAAATTTTTACTGAAAGTGTCGAGCCTAAAGTAATAAAACTTGTGACTCAAGTCTGACTCGATTCTAAGTCAGATGACTAGTCCAAACATTTTGAATACACTATAAAGCCTGAGTAAAGGTCTCACTTGCAGTAAGTTCCCGAAAGTGTCTTTATACGTGTCTGTCTGTGTCCGAGTGTCTCCTACATAGCACGATTCTAATCACTAAAACAGCAGTCTTCTGAATAGGTCATGTGGCTATGCAAAATTTATTGGTGCTGATGGAATATTGGGCCAAGAGGTTACCAATCAAATGCTTCAGTTTTCAGTGTTAGCCTCCTCAGTTTCGCTGCTTGTAGTTAACATATTGTATTGCACCGACTGAGCCAAAACAAATTCCTTGTATGTCCAAAAACGTACTTGGCAATAAAGCTTTTCTGATTCTGATTCTGATTCTGATAAAATACTACTGATTCTAATTAGAGCAAGACAATTGGATCTGTGCTAACTGTCTGTGCAGCGACCTACTTTGAACTGAATTAGTTGGAGCTGTGAAAGAATACACCATCAGAACATACAGATTAATGTTTGATCAACATATTTACAAGAGAGCATCATGCCTCTAAACTGGATGCTTCAAACTGGATCCTTGTCCTGAAACACAAACTCCTCACCCTTTGTTGTATGAATGAACTGAAGGAGTGCAGCAGGATCCCTAACCAATGAAATTTTTAGACAATTATGAACACCATAGGCAGAGACGTGCCTGATTTGTCAATGTATTTTATTAGGTTTAAGCATCCATTTAGGGACCGTTGTGTTTTATAAGACATTGTGTAGAAGTGTCCCATGTTGACAAAGTAATTCATACAATAGGAAGGTTTTCCCTCTGACCATGTAGTGTCAACGTTCAAACTGGGTGACTCCTTGCCTAAAATATTTTGGTGTCACAGATTGACAACATTAAACAAAGATGTTCTTAAATTAAATATTGCTACATTAAGTTTCTTTTAAATAGGCCAATTTAGTCTAAATCAGAAATGAAAAACGGTACCTTGATAAACTTTAGCTCCATGATGTAGCATTTCTGTGATTTCTCATCAAACAGTATAAAAATGGCTATGTGGAAGTGAGATCTGCATACTCCACCTGCTAGATAATTGTTCATAACAGTCATGAAAGCAAGAACGTTCTTTCTAAAATTGAAGTTTTAAAATTTTGTCAGGGTTTGTGGTTCTCGGAGTACAACCCAGTTGCAGGCAGCACGGTGGTTGGAAGCATTGAAACAAAACCCAAAAATAACTGAGTTCATACGGGTGATGCGGAGGTCGTGTTAATAATGCACCAAATTCAGGTGGGCAACCTGGATGTCGGCCTGAGGAGGCACAAAGTTCAGGCAGGTGACCAGGACACCAGCGGTGTTGGTGGTCAGGGGTTCTGCGCTGGCTGAGACAAAAGCCCTGTAAGCTTCTTCCTTCTTCTTGCGCAGATTTGAAGTGAACCATGGTTTATTGTTGCTGTATGTGTGAAAGCACGGCTTCAGTTAATTGGTTTAAATTATAGGCCAAAACTTTGATAATATTCAAGTCTGTGCAAAGCAACAACTGCTTTGACTCATTAGTCCTCTTCCTGACAGTCCTAACCACAGGTTGAGAAGTTTTTGATTTCTACCTATAGGTTGGAATAAGGTGAACAAGAGTGATCAGAAAGTCTCAAAGCAGCCCTGGTGACAGCCCTATATCCGTCTTTTAAAGCTGTGTAGCAGTGGGCCGGTGTTCGCTTTTGTTTTATTAGTCCAGAGATGTTGTAACACTAACCAGAAGAAGAGCTGCTGGGACAAAGTAATGGTGGGGTTGGAAGATTTGCTTGTAGTTCAGATCAGGTGAAAACATGAAGTGGAGCGTTTACAAATAGGGATTACAGGAACAAGAAAGTTTTGCATCCATGGAGTTTGTAAACACACCACTTGAACCTCAGAAAAATGGTGGGGAGAAGCTCTGTCATAACCAGACAAAGACAATTTCTAATCATTACAGCCATGCCAAGCTGCAGCTGTCTGCTTGACTTTTTTACTTGGTCTTCCAGACACAAAGTGTAAATGTGATTTTGAATTTAGTTTCTCTATTTAGATGTTTAGCTCACCATTTGAAAGATGAGGAAGATGAGGAGCCTGCGTCACTTTGTTAAATATAACTCGAATCACCATGGAAACTAAAGTATCATGGGGTGTCTTGTTGCATTTTTTTATGTCTTAGTTTGTGTCCCTGAAGCCAGGCATTCGAGGAAAGAGCGTTAGGTAAGCAAACATGCCAATTCCAGTTGTATCCATTTAGGACAGGTTTTTCAGGGAACAGTTTGTTAAAAAAATTGTTTTCTTTCAAATAAACGTGCATTAATGTATTTATGATGGATGAGTTGCAAATGAGCTAACAGGATTGCCCATTTTACCTTACAGACAGAATAAGGAGGAAAAATCTTCCCAAGGCTGCTTCCTTTCACCTGTTTTTGTATAACTGTTGTTTTAACATTTGTCAACAGTTGCCAATAGGTATGGTCTGGTTAGTGGTATCAAAGTACATCAAGTTATGGTTTGAAAATGCGAAAAACATCAAACCAATCCTATGACTTAAAGGATTAGCTGAGGATAATTTTTAAACTGCTTTGAGACATGGAGAGGACAGGAACCCACTGCTGCTACACAACTGACAGTCTGATGGAAAATCTAAAGGATTGCTCCATTCTTGGCAGAGCTAGTGCAGACTGACAAGTCGCAGCTGAGCTTGTAGATTGATACAGCCAACTGACATAGCATTAATTCCACAGAGGAACATATATGTTCTGCTAAGAAAACAACACAAATTGTAACAAAGTTTTGTTATATCCCAGTAATATGAACATTTTGTTCATATTACTGGTTGTTAGCTTCCACCACTTGAGTTTTTAATGAGCCAATGGTGGTTTGACATACTGCAGGTAGAAGAATTATTACCCATACTAAGTTGACAGAACCCAACTTTATTAAATGCAAACTCACCCTTTAAATTCTCTGTCTGATGGCATTCTGCCATGTAGTACAGTATTGCTCTATACTATGACATAATGCAGAATCATTGACAAGAACACTTAGGCACCAGTTTAGGCACCTAAAGGACTGGTCCAATTATTCACACAACTATTGCTCGTGTACATGTGTACCACACTGCATCTAAATAACAGTTCTCCTACTGGATGTTTAAATGTGATTGTATGTATTTCCTCTGAATGTGTAATGCTGACATTTGGCATGATGTTAACATATACACACATCGAATATATATGTGTGTGTGGGGAGGGTAAGTGTGTGTCTGTGTTTGTTTGTTGTGGAGCTTAGTCTCATATCTTGTCAGGGGCATATAACTTTAAAACCCTGCTAGAGCCATGGTAACATCTTTGTACTGGCTTTTATCCTGCCACAGGACCTGTTGGTTTGCAGTGCTGGACTATAAATGTGATCTTTTTCATTCAATAGTCTAACCGGGCTTTTTTATTTGTGTGTTTTCATAGGTGTTCCTCTCGGGGAGCTCAGCTGCTCTTCTGTACAGCTCACACTCAGACCTCAGCCCTTTCTCTGGTAAGATATTTGTTTATCTCAGTTCCACACAGTCAGAATCTTGCACTATGCAGAACGCCATTACATAGTGTCTGTCTGAACTAGACCTCCTTGCTGTGACCACATAAACACTCAATCTCATCTCCTTGTGTATCCTGGAACTATAACAATCAAACTGAATGCAGCTAAGGTCATGTTTTATGTGCTATTTTATTTAAATACATGTATGCCGTGGGGAAGGATCTGCCAAATAAATAAAAAAAAGGTTTATTTTGGGAACCTAATGGCTCAGTGGTAGAGCAGGCGCACCATAAATGGAGCCTACAGCCCTGAACGCAGCTGTCCCTGGCTTTGATTTCTGACCCGGGCTTTTTACTGCATATCTGCCCCTCTTCCTGTTAAGTTACTAATACACTGCACAATACTTTGTTCTGTACAAAGTTGAATGTGCTGACAACAAAATCACCAAAAAATCATCAATGGAAATCAAGTTTATTAACCAATGGAGGCCTGGATTTGGAGTCACACACAAAATTAAAGTGGAAAAACACACTACAGGCTGATCCAACTTTGATGTAATGTCCTTAAAACAAGTCAAAATGAGGCTCAGTATTGTGTGTGGCCTCCACGTGCCTGTATGACCTCCCTACAACGCCTGGACATGCTCCTGATGAGACCCATGAGGCCCTCCAAAGAAATGCCACCCCACGCCATTACTGACCCACTGCCAAACCGGTCATGCTGAAGGATGTTGCAGGCAGCAGATCTCTCTCCACGGTGTCTCCAGACTCTGTCACGTCTGTCATATGTGCTCAGTGTGAACCTGTTTTCATCTGTGAAGACCACAGGGCGCCAGTGGCGAATTTGCCAATCCTGGTGTTCTCTGGTAAATTCCAAGCGTCCTGCACAGTGTTGGACTGTGAGCACAACCCCCATTTGTGGACGTCGGGCCCTCATACCATCCTCATGGAGTCGGTTTCTAACCGTGTGTGCAGACACATGCACATTTGTGGCCTGCTGGAGCTCATTTTGCAGGGCTCTGGCAGTGCTCCTCCAGTTCCTCCTTGCACAAAGGTGGAGGTAGCGGTCCTGCTGCTGGGTTGTTGTCCTCCTACGGCCTCCTCCACGTCTCCTGGTGTACTGGTCTGTCTCCTGGTAGCGCTCTGGACACTACGCTGACAGACACAGCAAACCTTCTTGCCACAGCTCACATTGATGTGCCATCCTGGATGAGCTGCACTACCTGAGCCACTTGTGTGGGTTGTAGAGTCTGTTTCATGCTACCACGAGTGTGAAAGCACCACCAACATTCAAAAGTGACCAAAACATCAGCCAGAAAGCATAGATACTGAGAAGTGGTCTGTGGTCCCACCTGCAGAACCACTCCTTTATTGAGTGTCTTGCTAATCACCAAAGATTTCCCCCTGTTGTCTTTTCCATTTACACAACAGATGTGAAATTGATTGTCAATCAGTGTTGCTTCCTAAGTGGACAGTTTGATTTCATAGAAGTTTGATTTACTTGGTAGTTATATTGTGTTGTTTAAGTGTTCACTTTATCTTTTTGAGCAATGTAATTAAAGGCCATTTGTGTTTTTAATAAAATCCCTGGTAACACAGTTGTAATTACTCTGAACAGTCCATTAAAAATAAAAGTAACTGAAGTATTTTTTTTAATTTTTTTTTTAAGTTTATCAGTTCCTAGGAATTGAATTAGTAATGCATGACAGAGGCCCATTTTTTAACAAATCTCCAAATCACTGTTGGGGATCTACAGCAAAGATGCTGATGGCTGTGGGCAGGAAGGATCTCCTGTAGCGCTCCGTCTTACAGCAGATCTGAAGAAGCCTCTGACTGAAGACACTGTTGTTGTAGGACAGTCTCATGAAGAGGATGCTCAGGGTTCTCCATAATGTTCTTCATTTTATGAAGAATCCTTCTTTGCACAATGATCTTCAGAGGTTCTAGAGGAGTCCCCAGAACAGAGCCAGCCTTTTTTATCAGCTTGTTGAGCTTTTTTAAGTCCCTGGTTCTGATGCTGCTACCCCAGCAGATGATGGTAGAAGAGATCACACTTTCCACAACAGACTCAGAATTCATGCAGTATCTTGCTGCAAACACCAAAGGTTCTAAGCAGGGCGGAGCAGAGACCACTAAAAGGGCAGTTACTCAAAGCAAAAAAAAGGCCATGTAGCCAGATTGTAGGGTGGAATATTAGCAAGAATCTCACCCAGCTTTTATAGTTCAATGTACTACAATGTACTTCAAATAGTAAGCATGGAGATATACAATTGAATGAAACCTACGGAAAATTATAATACAGAACACCATTTATATTTGTATTAAATATTTTATTGTGATCAGAATTTTACTCTGCAGGACTCTGTGATGGAATTTCTTGCAGTAAGTGTTCCAAAGTGTATGACCTTTAGGTTATCTCACTCCTCAGAACATCTGTGTTAGAGGAGAAAGCTGTAAAAGCCATTATCAGATGTTTAATGGTTAAAACCCATATTTTAGGGTGATGTCTCAGGAAGAGCCGATGGTCTGTTCCTAGATAACTTTGTCACCTCTGAATCCGAGAAGGGTCTAGACCATAAAACACAGACTCTTTGAAGTTGAGATAACATTGTCATGTTTGGTATAAATACTGTGTGTAAATGGTGTTCGTGGCTCTGCTTCACTGACTTGCTCGGTGACAGAGTCATTCAAACGCTGAATGCCTTTGAATAAAACTTATAAAGACAAAGTCCGGATTTTCTCTTGTTGTGAGTCAACTTCCATCCACTTTGATAAGAAAATTCCATTACAACTCCTTTCATCATAGGGAAGTATTGAGATAATCGAACCTGCATATGAGCAAAATATTTAAATTAGAGAGCTAGACTCCCAAACGCATTTAGTTTTTACACAATTAAACTGTTAAAAATATAAACAGAGGGGCACAATACAACCTTTAGTGTACTGTAATAATAGCCCTAATAATAAATTAAGCAGTCTGGATGTTCTACAGTGGAGGTGAAGATGGTCCATTCAGAACAGTACAGTTGCATCAAACTTTAACATGGATTTGTAGACAATAAAATGAAAATGAGTTGTTGATACATATTACCTTAGTGTTGCATCTCCCCATTAGAAAACATAAAGCCTATGACACCGCAGACTGACCACCAAACTTTAGGTTAATCCTTGTCTATTTATGCTTGTGTTTTGTGATTACTTATAGACATTTTCTTCTTTCCTTTTTTTCTTCTCAGTCTATTGTCTCTGTCCTCCTTGTTTCATCCTCCCTGGGTTGACTGTAGCACAGTGTGTCTTGGTATTTCTGCCTCTAGTGTTACATCCAGGAAATGCACAGACAACTGTGCTCACTGTCTATCTTTATCATTTTGCTCCTCACTAAGCTTGATACACACACGTTAAAACTCCCTCCCACAGATGATGTCACCACGCTGCTGGCTGCATCCCCCATTACTACATCCATCTCATCTGATCTATCACTTCTAGAGGCAAGAAATTAGTTATCAATTAACCTACATTTAACTACAGTACATCTTAACAACTCTAAATTGCCCTTAGGTGTGAATGAGTGTGTGTATGGTTGTTTGTCCTGTGTGTGTCTGTGTTGCCCTGTGATAGACTGCCGACCTGTCCAGGGTGTGCCTCTCGCCCATGGACTGCTGACATCTTAACATCATTAATAACTCTTAAACTGGTTGCTTGTAAAATTCAACATAAGTTCACTACCAAACAGCTGTTTGTTCTTTCCTGTGGTACCCTTTCTAACTCAGTTGGGTAACCTCTGGCTGCTTCAAGCAGCTCCTTCTTTGTTTGTTTCACACATCTTTCTTTACAAGGCATCTTTGAACTAAAACAAACCTGCTATGAATGATAATCCAAAAATTTTTTTAAATGCACTACCTGTTTTTTTCTCCTTGTATTAAACAAAAAATATTTTTCAGTCAGTAGCTCAGCATAACAGAAGTTATTTTAGAGAAAATGATTGAGTGCCTCTGCAGGATGTATTATAATGATTCTGGGTCATGTTTTTTTTTCTTTTACTAATCTTGTGCTTCCATGGGACAGAAGCACTTTCAGTGGTCAAGACACACATTATCTATCCAAAACTATAATCTGTGAGACATAATGTGCGTGAGCTAATATTTATTTCCAAATTCACAGCTTATTTACAGCTATTTTTATTTTTCAGTCAAAATAATTAAAATCCAACTCTAGACCGCTGCTTCGTATTCTCATACGTTCTGGTTGTGTGTTTACGAGGCAGTGTGTCTCCATCAGCCTCCCTGTATGAGTTCTTTTTTCACAGTTCATGAAATCAGGTAGTGCAGCTTTAAAATGCCTGACACGCGTTTGCCACAAATACAGAAATTTAAAGAAAACATTAATGTTGAAGGAATTGGGCAGTAATTGACATGATATTAGGATTAAAGATGTAATAAAAGACAATTGTGAAAAAACATATTTCGATATTAAATTTTGCAAGTCCAAAGTCGCCCGGAAATGGTGTGAAAGGGGAAGTCTCTGGTCAGTCATTGTGTGAGCGTCAATGGTTAACGGTTTAGGTAGAAGCCAAGTTGCGTTAAAAACTGGGTTAATATGTTAAAACGGTGCATTGCTGGTGGTGGCAGCAACACTACTGTTGTGGATAGGCGTAGCGTGGGATCCCGTGGTGCTATCAGTGATTGTAAATCACCTTTTGCAGCTTGGGTGATTTTAGTGAGTGGGTGATGGGGGAGGTCTACCTTTTTTTGCTGACCGCCTTAAGCTACGTTTTTTGTCCTTAATCACCGTTTAATCCTAAGGATCCATTTTTATGCTGCTTTGGATACTGTTCTACCTTGGTTATTGACAATGTCGACAAAATAAAATCATCTGAATTGCATCTTGGATTGCGTTTTGATAAGCTGGCGCGTCAACAAGGATTCCCCTATTCAGCTGCTCAGCGACTTTGTTTGACATTTGTCAGCAAAAAAGAGACAACTGAGTTTTTCACACAGCTGGAACAACGTGAGCCCACACACTACCGCCACTACACCTATAAAAGAGGATCGCTCAGAGAAGTAGAAGACAACAGTGATATGAAACCTGAATGTTTTTAATCGCAGTTTGGTTCTGCCCCGCGAAGCTGTTGTTGTGACACGCCCCCCGCTACGTTTTGCCGTGGGACTGCGTGGATTTTTGGTGTGCGAGTTTGTGTTGTGGCTCTGCGTGGGTTCGATAAAGTTTAAGGAGTTGTTGCCTGGAAGTTTCCTTTATTTTGAATTAAAATGAGTGGATCATCTGCTGTATCTGTTGTTGAGAAACCTGAAAAGGATAAAAGAACGATCGTTCTCACTGAGAAAGCTCTCCTAAATAAAACTGAAACTATCCAAACAGAGCGGAAAAAGTGTGTAAAGAAAATGAAAAGTGTAATATCATCTCTTAAAGATGATAAAAATTATTCACAAATAAAATCACTGCTGGACGAGTTAACACACCTGTTTAAAGATGCCATTGTATTACATGAATCTTTGCTGCCTTTAATTTCGCTGGATGAGAAAGATAAATAAAATACATGGTTTTCAAGTATCATTAAATACAACAAAGGGTTTATTGAGGATGTTGAAATATGGCTTTCTGAAACAAATAAATGCTCAAGCAGACCATCCTCTGACATGTTACGGTCACAGTTAACTCCACTAGGAGAAGAAGTGGAGGTTCAAGAACAAATGGAGCCTCAGTTATCTGCCAATCTCCAGCATGACATTCAAGATGATGTGTTGCCATCTGACAGTGTTTCAAATCAAGGAAGCAAGTCAAGCTCCAAAGTATCATCAACTTCATCTGTACATCTCAGGTTAGAAGCTGAAATGGCTGCCTTGCTAACACGTCAAAATATGCTCAAAGAAAGACATGCTATTGAAGAACAGGAGGAGCAACTAAGGAAAAGGAAAGAACAGCTTCAACTTCAAGCAGAAATAGCTGCAATTGCTGCAAAAGTAAATGTGCTGAAAACTGGATCTGCAGTGCAAAGCTCAGCTTCATGGAAATCCAATGGTATGGAATCCTATTTTAAAACAAAAGGAAATACTGTTGAAACTCTTAATGCTAATACTTTTGTCCCACAGACAAAGAGAAATATAGTTAATGAAAAGGCAGAGTTTCAAATAAAAACAGTGCAACAGAAGGTGACAAAGGAAAGGTTTGCACCTCTTCTTCTTGGACCTTCTCATCCCATAAGCAGAACAATATCAAATATGCCTCTGCAGCAAACTGCTCAATCATCAACCAACGAAAATCTGTTATCCATTATGGAGAAACAAAATGAATTAAGTTGCATGTTGGTTTGTCAACAAAGTCTCTCTTCGCTACCCAAAAGAAAAATTCAACCTTTTGATGGCGATCCGCTTCATTTTCTTGCCTTTATGCGCTCATTTGAACAGGTCATTGAATCAAAGACTGGTGAGCCTGATGATTGCCTGCATTACCTTGTACAGTACACCAGGGGGCAGCCCAATGAACTTGTCAAAAGCTGTCAACATATGTCTGATTGTGGTGGATATGCGAAAGCAAAGACTATTCTCTATGAGCATTTTGGAAATGGACATGTTATTGCATCTGCTTACCTGAATAAAGTTTATTCGTGGCCATTGATTAAATCAGAAGATGGAAAAGCCCTTCAGGCATACTGTTTGTTTTTACGTGGGTGTTGTAATGTGATGGAGGATGTTTATGATCTTTCTGAATTAAACACACCTGCTAATATGCTTGCTGTGATTAAAAGATTGCCATATAAATTAAAAGATAAATGGCGAACTGTGGCATGTGACATCCAGGAGAAGCAGCGTCGAAGAGCAACATTTATTGACATTGTTTTCTTTATTGAGCGTCAAGTCAAAATTACTACAGATCCTGTCTTTGGAAACCTAAGTGATGTTCCATTAATAAATTCATCAGCCAGGAGCACAGATGGAGGGAAATGTTTTTCTCGCCCAAGAACCACAGGAAATAGCTTTGGCATCACTACCTCTGCTGTTTTGAGAAATAATCCGTCAGAGGCTCAAGACCATCAGACTGATGTGAAGATTTGTTTGCTTTACAAGGGTGGACACAAATTGGAGTTATGCTCTTTGCTTGAAAAGAAACCTCATAATGAGAAGATTTCATTTCTTAGGAGAAATGGCATCTGTTTTGGTTGCTTGTGTACAGGGCATATCAGCAAAGAATGCAGAAAACGTCTTTCATGTAAAATCTGTGGTTTCAGACATGCAAGCATACTCCATATTCACAACAAGAAGAAGAATGAAGTTCAACTTGATGCTGAAGTAGTGAACTCTCCTGACACAGTTCAGACTAGTGGTCTTACTGGGGCCGGTGCACAGGACTGCAAGCTTGCCATTGTGCCAGTTAAGGTGAAAGCAAAGAAAGGTCAACGGACACTGGAAACATATGCCTTTTTGGACCAAGGGAGTTCAGCATCCTTTTGTACAGTGGGTCTTTTGGATAAGCTGAATCTCACTGGGAGAAAAACAAAGATTCTCTTGCGCACCATGGGACAAGAGAAAGTTGTGGACAGCTTCATTGTACCTGAACTTGAAATTGCTGGATTGGACAGCGACATGTATTATGATATGCCTGACCTCTTTACTCAGCACAAAATGCCTGTAGACCTGAGTAATATCCCAAAGCAACAAGACCTGGATATCTGGCCACACTTGAAGTGCGTTCATTTGCCAGAGATCAAGGCGCAGGTGGAGCATTTGATTGGCATGAACATGCCCAGAGCTCTAGAACCTTTGGAGGTCATCAGGAGCGAAGGTGATGGACCCGTCGCCATTAAAACTGTGCTCGGCTGGACAGTGAATGGGCCAATTGACCAAGAATGTTGGGAAAGAACAAGTTGTCTGTCAACTGTCACCATGAACAGAATTTCTGCTGTTACATTGGATAACCTATGGAAGCAACAATTCAAGATAGATTTTCCTGAGAGCAGCCACGATGAGCAGATGGGGCTGTCAAAGGAAGACTCCAAGTTTTTAGAGTTGGCCAGTAAGACAGTAACCTTGCGTAATGGACACTACAACATTGCCTTGCCTTTGAGAGATCGAGACATAAGAATGCCTGATAACCGCGCAATTGCTGAACAACGTGCTTTAAGTTTAAAGAAAAGGTTTATCAGAGATAAAGACTTCCACAAAGACTACATTGCCTTCATGAAAGATCTTCTATCCAAAGGTTATGCAAAAAGAGTGCCAACCACAGATTTGGAGCGCAGTGATGGAAAGGTTTGGTATATCCCTCACCATGGGGTGTACCATCCTATCAAGGGAAAGATTCAGGTCGTCTTCGACTGTGCTGCGTCATTCCAGGGCATTTCTCTCCATGCACAGCTCCTGAGTGGTCCTGATTTAACAAATAGCCTGGTTGGCGTGTTGACTAGGTTCAGAAAAGAGCCTGTTGTTTTGATGTCTGACATTGAAGCCATGTTCCATCAGGTGCATGTGCCAGAGGAAGATGCTGACCTATTGAGGTTTTTCTGGTGGCCTGGTGGTGACTTCAATCGGGGCATGCAGGAGTACACCGCATGGGCGTTCATTTATTTGGAGCAACATCATCTCCGAGTTGTGCTAACTATGCCCTGCGGAAATGTGCAGAAGACAACAAAGCAGATTTCAGCCAGCAGGTGATTGATACCATTCTATATGGTTTCTATGTGGATGATTGTCTTGCCTCAATAGCCACTGAAGAGGAAGCCATATCTCTTTACTCAGACCTCAGACTCATCTGTGCCAAAGGCGGCTTCCATTTAGCGAAGTGGATAAGTAATAGCCGCAGTGTCTTGGCAGTAATACCGGAGGAGGAAAGAGCTAAAGAGGTCAAAACCCTAGATCTGGATCGTGACATCTTGCCTGTTGAACGAGCATTGGGAGTATGGTGGTGTCTACAGTCAGATGCGTTTAAGTTTTGCATATCCATCCCAAACAGACCATTGACCCGAAGAGGGATCCTTTCCACTGTTAGCACGTTCTATGACCCCTTGGGATTGTTAGCTCCTGTCATTTTCATAGCTAAAAGAATCCTTCAAGACCTGTGTCAGAAGGGAATAGGATGGGATGATGCTATTCCATCAGCAGTTGCTCAAGAGTGGAAAAGTTGGATGGAAGAATTGCAGCTGTTGGACAACATCAGCATCAAAAGATGTTTGAAATCTACTGATTTTGGGAAAACAATCACCGCTCAGTTGTACCATTTTGCAGATGCGAGTGAGAAGGGGCATGGCGCTGTTACCTACCTGCTGCTGCAGAACAGTCTTTCCCAAATGCACAGTTCCTTCATAATGGGGAAGTCCAGGGTGGCACCTTTAAAACCAGTCACAATTCCCCGTATGGAATTGACGGCGGCTGTGTTGGCAGTTCGCATGGACATACTGTGGAGAAGAGAACTAAGGCTACCACTCCTAGGTTCAGTGTTTTGGACAGACAGTACTTCTGTATTGAAATACCTCAATAACAAGACTTCCAGGTTCCGTGTTTTTGTGGCGAATCGAGTGTCAGAGATTCTCAGGGCTTCTGGCGTCTCCCAGTGGAGATATGTGAACACAACTAATAACCCAGCAGACATTGCCTCCAGGGGTATGAAGGTAGAGCCATTTCTACATGACACTACATGGTTATCTGGTCCTGCATTTCTTACACAGCCAGAGACAGTTTGGCCTGTAAACCCTGAGAACTTACAAGAACTTCCACATGAAGATCCTGAAGTCAAAGTGTCTGCTTCTGTTGGTGTTTCCCCCATACAAGATGACGATCATCCTTTGGCTCTTTTGATTCATCGTGCTTCATCCTGGACTCGTCTTGTGAGGGTGATGGGTTGGATTTTGAGATTCAAAACATTGCTCTTGCATTACAAAAGAAACAAGACACATTTCCAGTCTGCATCTAAAACAACCCAGTCTGAAGGTGCTCATCATAGGGTTGAGCTGCGTACTGGCTTTCTTTCACTGGGAGAGATTGAGGATGCTGAGATGCAGGTAATCAAGTTCTATCAGAAGAAAAGATATTCTGAGGAAGTCTCCAAAAAGGAAAGAACGTCAAACGAAGCAGTCACATATACAGGTTGCATCCTGTTCTGGTGGATGATGTGCTGCGTGTTGGAGGATGTCTCAGCGGGGCTGTCATGTCTGAAGATTCTAAAGATTCTTAATTTTCTCATCAGCCGTTAGTCTGCATTATTTTCCTGAAATGAAGAGGATCAGAGATGAAAACAGATGAAGGACAGATGGGCTGATCCCACCGAGGACAGCCAGTTGTGATCTGAAGACTATTCACCAAACTGCTTCGAACAAGAAACTTCTGAATTCATAAGAGAAATGATGTTAGAGGTCAAGATATCTGACAGAGGAAGGAGAAGGTTGAAGAAGAGTCTATAGCCACGCTGTTCAGAGCATCTGATGGGAAAAGATCGCCAAAGAAAAGGTTGTTGCTGCAACAGCTGTTGCTAAACGGATCAAGGCTTAGCAGGTAAAAACACTTCCTTGTCTGTCACAAAATTACATTTAGATATTGTTGATAATTAAAAAATCTAAATTATTATTTTTATTATTAATAATGATAATAATCCAAAAATATTATTATTAAAATAAGAGAAATTACACATGCATACAATATATTTGAATAAATGTTTCTCTAAAGAGTCCGATATAAAGTTAAAAAATGACCCACCAGGTAGTGTTAAGTGTCTGCTGCTAATGCTCCATGCTGCTCAGCTTTGCCTTTGGTTGTTTCACTCAGTGCCGTATTTACTGCAACCCTGGATTTACACTGTGTGTGCTCCGATGCGGTCCGGTCTGATCCAGTCTGTTGTGAAGCCCAGAGGAGCCCCAAGAACCATTAACAGATTGCGCAATAAAAGCCAGTGATAAATGCAGCAGCAAGTCCATAACTCATTCTGGGGAAGTTAAACCAGTTAAACTGCTTCATTTTTTGTTTTATGACTCCAAATATTTTCATGTGTTTTGTCCATCAATGGGTGAGTTCACTGAGTGCAGCGAAGCTATGTTAGTTGCTTAGTTTGGTGCATTTAATGTTTAATAAAACCTTAGTTAACCCAGTAACTGATCTAATGTAAACAACTGCTAATAGATACACGTATATATTATATATACAGGGGTTGGACAATGAAACTGAAAACACCTGGTTTAGACCACAATAATTTATTAGTATGGTGTAGGGCCTCCTTTTGTGGCCAATACAGCGTCAATTCGTCTTGGGAATGACATATACAAGTCCTGCACAGTGGTCAGAGGGATTTTAAGCCATTCTTCTTGCAGGATAGTGACCAGGTCATTACGTGATACTGGTGGAGGAAAAAGTTTCCTGACTCGCTCCTCCAAAACACCCCAAAGTGGCTCAATAATATTTAGATCTGGTGACTGTGCAGGCCATGGGAGATGTTCAACTTCACTTTCATGTTCATCAAACCAATCTTTCACCAGTCTTGCTGTGTGTATTGGTGCATTGTCATCCTGATACACAGCACCGCCTTCAGGATACAATGTTTGAACCATTGGATGCACATGTCCTCAAGAATGGTTCGGTAGTCCTTGGCAGTGACGCGCCCATCTAGCACAAGTATTGGGCCAAGGGAATGCCATGATATGGCAGCCCAAACCATCACTGATCCACCCCCATGCTTCACTCTGGGCATGCAACAGTCTGGGTCGTACGCTTCTTTGGGGCTTCTCCACACCGTAACTCTCTCGGATGTGGGGAAAACAGTAAAGGTGGACTCACCAGAGAACAATACATGTTTCACATTGTCCATAGCCCAAGATTTGCGCTCCTTGCACCATTGAAACCGACGTTTGGCATTGGCATGAGTGACCAAAGGTTTGGCTATAGCAGCCCGGTCGTGTATATTGACCCTGTGGAGCTCCCGACGGACAGTTATGGTGGAAACAGGAGAGTTGAGGTGCACATTTAATTCTGCCGTGATTTGGGCAGCCGTGGTTTTATGTTTTTTGGATACAATCCGGGTTAGCACCAGAACATCCCTTTCAGACAGCTTCCTCTTGCGTCCACAGTTAATCCTGTTGGATGTGGTTCGTCCTTCTTGGTGGTATGCTGACATTACCCTGGATACCGTGGCTCTTGATATATCACAAAGACTTGCTGTCTTGGTCACAGATGCGCCAGCAAGACGTGCACCAACAATTTGTCCTCTTTTGAACTCTGGTATGTCACCCATAATGTTGTGTGCATTTCTATATTTTGAGCAAAACTGTGCTCTTACCCTGCTAATTGAACCTTCACACTCTGCTCTTACTGGTGCAATGTGCAATCAATGAAGACTGGCTACCAGGCTGGTCCAATTTAGCCATGAAACATCCCACACTAAAATGACAGGTGCTTCAGTTTCATTGTCCAACCCCTGTATATATATATATATATATATATATATATATATACATATATATACATATATATGTGCTCCGGCATCTGGCAAAAAGAGACTGCTCAGATTAGATGCCATCCGCACGACGCAGCACTGCTGCTCTGCCATCTGATGAAAGCTGACTTTCTTCTACTGACTGCTGCGTCTCTCCGTGACAGTGACTGAAATATATTTGAAGAAATACCAGATTCTTTGCTGCTGTGTGTGTTTCTGCCATTGTAGCAGCGTTCAGTTTACCTGCGGGGGTCCCCTGTGACGTGATTAAAGTGCGCAACTAAATCGCAAACGACTGGTCTGGACATGCCTTTTTAGTGAAATTTATGGCAATATATCCCAAGAACCGCTCATTTCAGTGGCATGAATTAATTATTGTAAATATTGTATCAATATTTCCTCTCCATAAATGTAATTGGATTTATCATGAAAGTTCAATGTCACAGGCACTTTAATATATAAATGTATGAGACACAGACAAACATTATTTATTCAATGTACTGACAAGACAGGGCAATTAAAAATCACCCACTGCTATCTAAACAAGTTCCTAGAAATGAGTCAGTATAAATGTCTTGAAAGAATGAAAAAAAAGATAGCATATTTCATAAAATCATATCTTATTAAATTAAAACATAAGAACCCACATTATTAGTTGAGGAGACACATTTTGACAGAAAAGTCATATAATCAACATAATGATTTGTTTGGCTATTTACTTCATTCTAACCTGTAAAACTGGTAAATGAATAACTGCATTTTCTTTGCCCCTCAAAAAAGGTTAAATATTTACAGTGGGGAGAACAAATTGATACACTGATTTAGCAGGTTTTCCCACTTGTAAAGCATGTTGAAGTATTTTTTTTTAATCATTTTATCATCATTTTTATCGTAGGTACTGTTCAACTATGAGTGAATAAAATCTAAAACAAAAATCCAGAAAAATCACATTATGTGATTTTTAAGTAATTAATTAGCATTTTATTGCATAATATGAGTTATTTGATCACCTAACAACCAGTAAGAATCCCAGCTTTCACAGGCCTGTTAGTTCTTCTTTAAGAAGCCCTCCTGTTCTCCACTCATTACCTGTATTAACTGTACCAGTTTGGACTCCTTATCTGTATAAGACGCACCTGTCCACACACTCAATCAAACTCCAACCTCTCCACCATAGCCAAGACGAGAGAGCTGTGGAAGGACATCAGGGATAAAATAGTAGACCTGCACAAGGCTGGGATGGGCTACAGGAAAATAGCCAAGCAGCTTGGTGAGAAGGCAACAACTGTTGGCGCAATTATAAGAAAATAGAAGAAGTTCAAGATGACAGTTAATCTCTCTCGGTCTGGTCCATGCAAGATCTCACCTCGTGGGGCATCAATGAGCATGAGGAACGTAAGGGATCAGCCCAGAACTACATGGCAGGACCTAATCAATGACCTGAAGAGAGCTGGGACCACAGTCTCAAAGAAGACCATTAGCAACACACTACGCCACCATGGATTAAATTCCTGCAGTGCCAATGACCATCTGGATGATCCAGAGGAGAAATGGGAGAAGGTCATGTGGTCTGAGACAAAAATAGAGTTTTTTGGTCCAAACTCCACTCGCCGTGTTTGGAGGAAGAAGAAGGATGAGTACAACCCCAAGAACACCATCCCTACCGTGAAGCATGGAGGTGGAAACATCATCCTTTGGGGATGCTTTTCTGCAAAGGGGACAGGACGACTGCACCCTATTGAGGGGGGGATGGATGGGGTCATGTATCAGGAGATCTTAGCCATCAACCTCCTTCCCTCAATAAGGCCACTGAAGATGGGTCATGGTTGGTTTTTCCAGCATGACAACGACCCGAAGCACACAGCCAGGGCAACAAAGGAGTGGCTCCGTAAGAAGCATCTCAAGGTCCTGGAGTGGCCTAGCCAGTCTCCAGACCTGAACCCAATCAAAAATCTTTGGAGGGAGCTGAAAGTCTGTATTGTCCAGCGACAGCCCTGAAACCTAAAGGATCTGGAGAAGGATCTGTATGAAGGAGTGGTCCAGAATCCCTGCTGCAGTGTGTGCAAACCTCATCAAGAACTACAGGAAATGTCTGATATCTGTAATTGCAAATGAAGGTTTCTGTACCAAATATTAAGCTTTGTTTTTCTAATGTGCCAAATACTGATGTCATGTAATTAAATGCAAATTAATTACTTAAAAATCACACTCTGCATTAGTGTGGTGTGAGGAGCTGCTACAAACTCCTTATAGGTCTGTATGAAGGTGTGAACATAAACCTTGTGTGATTTACCTGAAGATGATGTTATCATGATCTGCTGGTCTGTCACACTGATATGTGTCAGGAACGTGGTAGCTGCTTGTTGTTGATGTAAATGTACTCACTCAGTGAGAAGTGAAACTGTCCCTGTTAGCCACATATGCATGTCATTTTTGCCATCATCATGTTTTTGAACTCAAATTGAATAACCCATTTGCACTAGATGTATCAAATGTATCTGTAGTGGGGCTATTGTTCTGGAGCCAGTATTTTGTGATAGCCTTTTTACTTGCAGCCAGCAGCACCGTAAGAAGATAAACATCAGTTTTATTCAAGCCATCCGGCTTAATTCCAAGATAGAGTTGTGACTGATACACTGATATTGAAACACAGAATATCTAAAACAATTCTTGCTATTTCCATCCAGAAAATCTGGATGGTGGGGCAAGACCAAAAACATGGGCTTGATCAACAGAGACCTCTCCACAGGCCAGTCGTTCTCCAGTCTGTTTGAAATTCTACTTGGGATTTATAAAATACAGATTGAGAGATTTTTGTTGGAAAAACTTAAAGTCCAGGAGTTGGTGGAGCATGACTGTGTTTCCCAGGCATTCAGCCACATGTTCTGTGTTATCAGGATGTTTAACTCTTCCCCATCATGTTTCACATAGTTTGTAGTGTCCTTATTTAATGAGCTGATGCCATGGAATAACTTGCTTATAAGTTCTTTATCATTCTCTGAGTTGTATGCGTCCATAAATATATGACTAACTGTTGGTCGTTCACCCAATCTATAATACAACACATTTGACATAAATTGTTAAAGCTGTTAAACCCCCATTTGTTAATAATTTTGCATATTTCAGTAATACCATAATATTCCCACTGTCTATATTTATGTAAAGATTACAAATTTGATTTAATACATGTGAAAGAATGTAAAATCATCATACATCATTTCTTTGGATGCACTTGTTAATATTTTTGCAAAGGATAAGACAGATAATATATGGCCAGTCTGTCAGTTCTAGAATATGAGAACATGCTTGTTTCACTCTCTACTGCTTCAACTGTGTATTTTAATAATTATTGCATGGATTACACAAAAGGATATTTATTATAGTTTTTATGGATTTAACTGTACCAGTTAATGAATGTTGCATGGATTACATGGAAAGATCTCACCTTATTTTGACAATATGCTCACCTACACATAAACACACAAGGTCATACAAACAGGTTACTATTACATCAATGTGGCCTGCCTACTTTGATCCTGGACCCAGACTTGACTAAACTGAGATCTGTAGGCCATTATAAACACTTGGACATTGTACCTACTGATTCTCTTTGGTTTTCACCTTGGTGAAAAAGTTGAAATTGACGTTTGGTTTTTACTTTTAGCCTTTCTTTTTTTACGTTTTTCTTCTGTTCCTCCTGTATATGTATTCCTCTGCCAATGCCTACATCTTGTAAACAATGTTGATTACAGAGCACTGAGTTTTAACATTCTTACTAGTCTGTAACTGCCCATGGGTTGAATCACTGGCATATCTTTATTTAAAAGGCTATTTTCAGTCTGCCTCTGTCATACCTACAGTCCTACATTACCCAGAATCACACTGGAAGCCAGCTTTGTTCCTATGATTTATTTCTACAGTCGGTTCCTTCGGTCCATACTGAGTTAGGGAAAGCAGTGCTGAAGTACAGTATATTGCTGCTTCTACGTTAAATGAGCCATACAAGTCTTTAAAATTTTTGGGGCTGATTCTGATAAACATGTTTAAATCTGTTTTGCAATATTCAGAAGTAGCCATATCTGGTTGCTGGTGCACCTGCTAAATCTTATTTCCTCTTTTAGACTCTGCTATTGTTTTCATGCTTCTCATGTTTTATTGTTATAGTGAGTTCATAGTTATATGTTCAGTTTTACATCTTCATTGCTGTTTTTGTGCTGCTGCTTGTTTTGACCTGGAAATTCTTGCAAAAAGATCTTTGGTCTCAGTGACAATTTTCCTGATTCAAGTTTCAAATAAAAATAAATCTGTTTGAGCTACTGTTGCCTTTCTGTCCTCTTGAACCAGTCTGGTACCAGTTGACCTCTACACAGCTGCTTCTTACTGGATGTTTTCCCTCTTTGTGACCATTTTCTGTGATCCTAAGAAATGATTGTGTGTGAAAATCAACAGTTTCTGAAATACTATTGGATAGTTGAGTCAAGAGGTTTTATATTTTCAAAGATATAAGATATACTAAATTATATTACTGTGTTTTGGGTGTTTTAGTTAGTAAATCTACATTTTAAAAGCAAATCATGATCTTTGTCTAAACTTTGTTTGCTGTCTATAATTAGCAGGAAAATGACCTGAGTTGCTTTAGTGAACTCCTGACATGTTCCCAAATGGCCCAGTACCATTCATGTTTGTTCTCTAAATTCCAGTTTCACTGTCATATGATTGCACTTGGTGCCAAATGCTGTCAGCCAGTAATCAGTGGCAGTGACACGCTCAGCACTAAATGTCACCTTAGTTGTTGAAACTGTTCTGGACTTTTCATAACTACTACCGATCCCAGTCGGGCCTTACTAAATACAGAGTCTCAGTTTACTTCTTTAGTACTACTAATACAATGAATACAGTATTAGCTGGTCTACATGTGATGTGATTGTGTCCTAATTGTGTATAAATGCAATCATCTTCTCATGGAGCCAACATTTAGGATCAGATCAGAACTTTCTAAATAAATCTATGACCAAACCTGCTGTGGTTAAAAGGTTTTTATAACATGACAAATGCAAAGATTAGTTGGCAGGTTGTTTTGTCCAACACATGCAGTGGGAATATGTGTTTGCTCTATGTAAGAACCCCTAAGCACCCAATATTCTTTCATAATGTGGTTTTGTAAAGGACCCAAGCACAGGCAGTAACCTGCCAGCAGCATCGTGAGTAGAACAATTTTATAAAGTTAAAGGCAAAAAAAAACCTACAGCATGGCAGGAGGAAATTAGGAGATAGAGCATGAGTAACAGGTAGAACAATGTGGGAGAAACCGGCATAAAAATAGAGAGAGAAACAGAAGAATCCAGCAATGAACAGAGATAAATAGGCAACTTAAATACTGAGGCAGGAGAGGAAGATGACCTAGGACCGAGATGAGCTAATCAGAGGAAATATGGGGCAGCTGCGGCAGAATGAAAGACAAGTAGCTGAGAGAGGGAAACTATTTAACATGAATGGACACAGAAATCTAACAGAAAATAACTCCTACAAAGAACAGGAATAAACTTGGTAGCTAAACACAGGGAATACACTAATATGAAGAAACCTACTAACAATAATGAGCAGAGCGAAATTAACTGAATATAAACATGACAACAAGTAGATTATCAAAATTAGGGATTGGTACCGAATTCGGTACTTTTATCGGTACCGACCGAATTCCGTCGGTGCTACCGATTACCGATTCAAGTAAAATCGAACCGTTCCATGTTTCGGTACCTAAACACGTCATTGTGAGGGAGGGCGATTTTCCGTGCCGGACATGAACACAGCATTGCACGCACAAGAGCGTAATGACGTCAGTGGCCGCTGGTACCGTCAACAAAGCCAGCATGGCTGATAGAAATCGCTGGAAAGTATGGCTCCCCTTTTCAAAATGCGGTGCAGATTACGCTCACTGCAATATTTGTGATGCAATGTGCAAATCCAGCAGCGGGAATTCTTCTAATCTGAGGAAGCATCTGCAGCGTTTACCCTACATCTATTCAAGGAGGCCAACCAGAGCGCACGTAACTCGGTGTGTCAGCGTTGGTGACACACCGAGTTACGTGCGCTCGCACGCAGGTGAACACAAGCTCCTGACAGCGGACAGAAAAACATGCCGCTAAAACCTAGAAAGCAGGCAAGAATATCTGCGGTTTTAAAAAGCGCCAAATTTAGTTTTGATGGCAGCACTTCCTCTCCTGCGTGCAGCAGCAGAGCTAACTCTCCTCCTCCAGTCACTGCCGAATAAAGGTTTTTCACCTGGCTTGGTGATATTATCCCCCAGGATCTATAAAACTAGCTTGGTAATTAAACACATACACGACAGAGAGAAAAAAGAAAGAAAGATAGATACAAAGATGCAAAAACAGATAAAAGATGTGATAACGAGACAAAGATGAATATAGACATAATATATAAATACAGTAGATAAAAGATAAACATTTCAGAGTTTGTTTTTTTTTGTAAGAATGTTCAGTTGAACATGTAGACAGCTTAAACAGGCTGCTGTCAGAGGAAACCATGGGCCCAGCCATTTATATATTCTTCTGAGTGTGTGTGTGTGTGTGTGTGTGTGTGTGTGTGTGTGTGTGTGTGTGTGTACATACACTGACCTGGTTAAGCACAAGATTTTTGTCAAGGCTAAAGAGACAATTTTCTTCAGCCTCAGATCTACGGCTACAACTGCATTCAGCACCGTTAGCACGCCTGCATTCGTTAGCAACTCGACTGCAGCCAACAACATGGCTGGGTTTTAATTTGTACATTACACTGCGTAGTCAGCTAAGGGTTTTAATGTTAAAGAAATGTTTGAAACATCTGACATGTTACAATACAAACAGCTGGATGTTGTTTTGATATATTCATTAAAGTTTATATATTGAGAATTGAAAATTTCTGAGGTTATATTATTAAATGAATTAACATTTATTACCACATAAACAAACACAAAAGTACCGGAAACTGGGACCATTGAGTACCGGTATCGATTCCCAGATACCAAGTATCGGTACCATATCGATTCAAATTTGAAAGGTACCCATCCCTAATCAAAATACGCACAAAAGAGAATCAAAGCCCAAACACCTCTAAGTCGTGACACTATTCCTCCTGGGTCAACTGTCTCTTTGTCTTCCATTCTGGTTCTGCTGCAGCACTGCATGAATTATTGGTTATAATAATTGCACATTCCCAGCTCCAGGTTTCCAGGTCCTGCTCATGACTGTGAACCGTGGAATAAGAGCACGTAAACATGCTGTGTATCGGAAATCCCTTCTGATATTGACCTGCATGTTTTTTCCCATCATCCACAGAACTTGATGTAACATGATAAGTATAGTGGGGACACAGTGACTCGGTTAATTCTTCCATCAGCTTGAATTCTTTAATGAAAACACCATCTGCTGTTCTTATTTTATGGTACCAGTTGCCATGATTATGATCATGTAGCACCTGCTCCAAGGCTGCCTCAGTAATAAAGTATCAGAACACCGGGTTTACCGCTCAGAGATAAGGACTTAGTCGTATCTGAATGCCACTTAACATATAAGGAATATTGTTCAACGCTCTGACCTGACTCCTGTTCACAGTTGCTTAGTTATGTGAACTCATTATGCATTTTAATGAAGACAGAGTTGACATTCAGACTCTTCTGATACTAGTCTTCAAAACAAGAATCTCATCTCGCTTTTTTTTCACCCTGCCAGAACCAGTTTTCTATATCCATATTGAGCATTTATTTAACCACGTAGCAGAGATTTTTATCCAAAGTTATCCACACACAGAGGTGTGAAGAACAACTCTTAATCTGTTGTATAACACTGCCAAGGAATGATTAGTATCTTCCACTTCAACTCTGGAATAGGACAGAAGCCTTTCTGATATGGCATCTTTACAATATGCTGCACCTCTGAAAGGCTTCCCTATGCACTGCAGAGAGCCTGTCTGTATGTAAACATCACCACCAGCCAATAATAGCAACAATATTTCCTTCAAGGAATAAAATAATTATTTCATTGTTGCACATTAAGATGACATGCACTTTCTTTACATCTTGGATGTCATTTTTCAATTTTTTCTCCTTGCTGAGAAAATTTCCAGGACACTGACCAGCTTTTATTCTGAGAGAATGATTATATGCAGTAGTGTAGCTGATTAAATCCTCACCATTGTCTGTAAATACAGTTATGATTCATAGTTGTTGAATCATAGTATTCATAGTTATAAATATTATGCTGCTTTTATTCATATATATTAAAAAGTGCACAAGTGAAGCCTGTAACATAAATATCTATTATTATTATTATTATTACTATTTTTATTATTATTAGCAGTAGTAGTAGCAGCAGTAGTATTAACAGATTTGACAACTGCCCTTTTATTAATGTTAATCTCTGCAGTCCGACCAATGAGCAAAGACAATACTGGGAGCTGATTTTAACTGGCTAGAGTAGTTTATATGAACAGTTTATTTATGCTAGGGCTTTTATTTTGTAGGAGGTTTTGTCTCACTTTGGTAGGGTTTTTGACACTTTTGACAAAGTAGATGCTGATTAAACTGCTACCCTAATTTCTTCATGTACCCAGTTGCATAAAAAATGCATGGTAGACTGTTGTGTAAAAGCTGAGTAAAGCTTGCTGCCTCTGAAGGATTAAATGTTTCCTGAGTTAAATAATTAGTGTAAAAAACACATGGCAGTGATCAGAGATTCAACGTCTATAACTGAGGACATAATAGTGCAGAGACCATAACCGCCTTACCAGCTGGCTGCAGGTTTTACACATTTAAATGTAGAAATACTGTTACTGGCAAAAGGGTTAGTGAGGCACGTTCCTTATAGTTGCCTCTTTGTCCTTCAGTCTGTATATTCAAAACACCTCCTGTACAAACCCTGCGCCAGGCTTTCCATGCAGGAAGGAAAATTGAGAAAGGAGTGAGTCTCACATAATTTGAATGGTCCAGGTGATGATGAGACGGATCTCAGAGCTGTTGCTTATTGAAGGTTCACTGCTGGTGCAGCTGCAAGCAGTGTTGCATTAATTGAAGGGTTTAATATGTTTTACATGCACATGCACACATTCACACACGCATACATTCCAAACCACAACAGGTAAACCACATCTCACTGGGCATGCTCAGGCATTACCTGTTGCTAAATGGTGACAACAAACGTCCTTAAGATTTAAATTTGTTGCCTTGAAGTAAGATTAAGATTAAGATTTTAATTTTTCATTGGTCTAATTTTAATTATTTCAATCACATTGTGAACTCTACTGGTGCGTTTAGTGAAGATCTGTGCTCACAGATGACTTAAACTGGGTTTAGATCCAATACTGGAAATGCACTTAAATGATGGGTCATGGGTCAAGTTAAAAGTTGAATAAAAATCCTAATTGAATAGTCAAAACCAACTTTAATTAGTAACTAATGCCCTGCTGTGTATCTCTGAATCAGAGTATAAATGCAGGTGTCCTGTTTCTGGCCTCAGAGGTTTGTTAGAGAACATTAGAGGCGACTGTGGCTCAGTGACAGGTCAGGGAGAAAGTTGTGGAGAAGTTTGAAGCAGAGTTAGGTTCTACAACAATAACCAAAGCTTCTGATCATCCATCATCTAAACATGGAGAGAGGATGGACCAACTGCAGACCTGCTAAGACATGGACGTCTACCTAAACTGACAGGCTGAGAATAGTCATTAATCAGAGAAGCAGCCAAGAAGACCATAGTAACTATGAAGGACCTGCACAGATCCACAGCTTGGGTGGGACAGTCTGTTGACAGTTGTGTAACACAGTAATATAGTCCAGAAGAATGACAGAAAGAAAACCTTGGGAAATCTCATTTGAATTCTGCTACGAGCCGTGTAGGGGACACAGCAAACATGTGGAAGAAGGTGATCTGCTCAGATGAGATCAAAATTAGACTTTTTCACCTTCAGGGAAAACATTATTTGTGGAGGAAAAATAACACTGCCCAACATCCACACAGTAAAAAGCAGGATCATGCAAGGACAGCATGACATTTAATGCTGGTCAGAGTTGATGGAAGATGGATGGAGCGAATTCTAGGACAATCCTGGAAGAAAACCTGTTAGAGACTACAGAAGATCTGAGACTGGGGTGGAAGTTCACCTTCCAGCAGGACAACCACCCTAAACATACAGACACAGATATAATAAGATGGGTTAGAAAGATGGTTGTATAATGTATAGACAGGATAGTACATGCTACACTCTTCAGACTTATATTTTTAACATTTTTTAAAATAACGTTTTGAAAACCATCCTACTTCACAATTATTCACTACTTTGCTCTATCATAAAATCCTAATAATACACACTGTGTGTCTGGTTGTTATGTGAAAAAATAAAAAGTATAAATACTTGTTTTGGTGTTGTATAAAAACTGAAAACAAAGAAACATTGTAAGATAAGACTGGTTTCAATTCTTCAAATTCTGTCAAGACTGATAAAAATGTCCTCTGTATGATGATACTGCAAGACAAACATTGTCCTGATTCAGGAAAAATAATAAATCTGTTATATTAACAAGAACTCGTAAACTCCAGTTGGCTCCAAACAAGTCAAATCATTAGACAAAGTTATGTCTGATCAGGATGTGCTGGTGAAATCAGGTATTACCCAAACTGCCGTGCTTCTTTTGTATTCTGCAGAGCGGCACAGTACGTACTGTTCTTGTTCTTCTTGTCATACATGATGTGGCAACTGTTGTGGTTGGAAAATGATGTCCCCATGTAGACAAGGAAGTGCTCGCTCAGTCTGCTCCGCTGTCTTCAACCAGCAGCATATAAGATGCTTACAAGACATACTCTGCTGTGAATCCTACAGATTCAGATCATTTCTAAGCTCTAAAAGCTTGGACAGAAAGGGGGACCACTTGGTGAGCATTAAACTTTGCATCTGCAGATCAAAAGATTCTAATTTGACTCAAACTGTGGTCCAAATGTGATTGAACAGCTTTTATCTGATGACTTTGGTGACCCCTTGAGTCCACTGCATATTAGTGTTTCAGAGTATCAGCACTGAGGGGCAGATCTCCCACTAATGATTGAGATTTTAAGTTTCTCAGATTCTGCTGTTTCATCAGATGAACACCACAGTACAGAAACGTTTCGAACCATTAGCTCCTAAAATAATATCATAAGCCAAGTAGTCTGTGATTTTCTAAACAGACGTCTTTGTTCAGGGTGTTCCTACCCCCGGGTCAGTTAACACAGCTGAATGACAATTTACAGTAATAGGTGGACAAAGGGCAATGATGCTTCATGCTTCATATGGTTGGAGAATATCCCTCACTTGTGCATCTTATCCACATAAATGTAAACAGCTGGAATGATTCTCCAAGAAATCCCTTCAGATAAATGAAATGATATCCTCTATTACATCCCACATGTGAACTTTTACCTACTTTTAAATAGAGCTTGGATCAAGATCTGCCAGCAGATGGAGTGTAGCAGGACAGGTCTACTTAAACCTTTGATTGGAAACAGCAGTGAAAGCTATAGTTAAGCCCAAACTATTCAACCCTGGTTTAGATTCAAAGTAAGAATTGGCAGCCCTGCTAAGACTTCATGTAGTAACATCAGTGGTTTTAATTATCAGTCAGTCAGTCAGTCATTTTCTACCGCTTATTCCATAGTGGGTTGCGGGGGAGCTGGTGCCTATCTCCAGCAGTCTATGGGCGAGAGGCAGGGTACACCCTGGACAGGTCGCCAGTCCATCACAGGGCAACACACAAACAACTATGCACACACATATTCATACACCTAAGGACAAGGCATGTCTTTGGACTGTGGGAGGAAGCCAGAGTACCTGGTGAGAACCCACGCATGCACGGGGAGAACATGCAAACTCCATGCAGAAAGACCCCCGGCCGGGAATCGTACCCAGGACCTTCTTGCTGCAAGGCAACAGTGCTACCAACTGTGCCACCGTTTAATTATAAACCCTTTTATTTACTCAAACACATTTTTGTGCAGGAAGTAATTTAATGTAACTTTTATTTAAGTAGTATCAAAGGGTTAATAATGTTGTCGTTCACATTAGCATATATGGCGCTTTAATAGGAACCAATGCTGAGTTGGTTCCTGGTATCAGATATACGCTAATTTAACAAGCTCTTTTAAAGTGTTTAAAGCTAGGTCAGGGGTCAGCAACCTTTACAATCCAAATGGTCATTTGTGCCTATAGCACAGCTAAATAAAACACATTTAGAGCTGCCAAGGTTACATGAACTTTTGAAAAAAGAACAACATTTAATTTTGATAAAAATCTACTATAGGAAATGTGTTGTCATATTAAATCACCTTTTTATTTCTACGTTTTGCAAAAGAGGATGGATATAGTTCTATATTTTTTCAATGGGGTGTTGAGATTAGTGGAAAATGATGTAAAAAGGCACAGTTTCCAACCTAATGAGAAAAAGTGATCTAAAAAATATATTCTTTTAGTGTCATTCTGTTGTGGAAATTCAATGCAATAGCTCTCTGAAAAAACTGGATAGTGCAATACAGCTCAAGGTTTTTTACTGTAAATGACTGGATTTATGGTGAGTTAGGGATATTCAGCCCTGTTAAACTGAAAAACAATACAGTTTAATGCTTTTACCTTTCTCTTCATAGCTGTAAACTGTCTGAATTAAGTGATCTTGTTAAATTAGGCAGATGTGGGTGAGTTTATTCAACCCAACTCAGAGGTAAAGGAGGACGTGTAACAACATAATCTTGCTCTGCCACTTTTAGAAATTGGGAACCAGTTGCCTTTCTTTTCAGGCACCTATGTTTCCAATGTTGGAGACACAGCCTCTTCTAGTTCTAATGCTTCATATATCAGACAACGTTATATTATTAGCTTCAATAATTTTATTTAATTCAGTCTTTATTTTTCTTTTTAATGTAATGCCAGTTCATAAAAAAAGTAATCTGAAGGTACTTTAAAGGACAAACTGTTCAAAATCATTTCATTCATTTTAATCGTATTCAGTATAATACAAATAGATTAAAATCCAATTTCATGCAGTCCAGTTCTGTCCAATTATAACATGTTATGTAGATGACAAAGTACTAAAATGTTGTCTAAGGACTGAGGTGGCATCAGGTTTTTACTTTGAATTACTTCCCCATCATGAACAAGCACTTGGTGGCAGTAGAGAGGAACAACTCCTTTTTAAAATAAGGAAACTTCCAGCAGAACCAGACTAAGGATGGATGGACATTCTTAGAGAACCAGAAGGAGACAAACACTGAAGTACTGGTTGAAAAGTATTTTATATTGGAGGAAGTGCATTAGTATTTGGCAAAGGCCTTAAAAACTAAAAAAAAAACTAAAATTTAACAGCTTTAACTCACCAGGCTGGAACAGGTAGTGTTGTTTTAAAGAAAAGTGCACATCAGATATAATGAAAAAATCTGTCAATATCTTGGTAATCTATTTAATCAATCTTTTTTTTAAACCACCGCAACTATGCAACTACTATACAGCAAGGTTAACTAGAAATGTTCATCTGTTTAAGCTCTAAAGGTGATCATATTCTGAACAAGGAGTGTCTGTGGGATTGTGGCATGACTTTAAGACCACATCCTCCTCTACACCTCTGTGACCACCATAATTCAACATTCAAAGAATAAAACCAGACTCAGTGTCCACATTTAGTGTGCTCTCATCAAGCAAGAAATGCTGCTTTCCTGGAGCCATTTTTTACTTTTTCACTATGATCCAATATTAAACAAGTATTGGTATTAGTAGTTTTAGGTGTGCATCGTTTGCTGAGAACTTTACATCAAGCATCGCTGTAATTCCTGTGAAGGGCAGACAAGATTTAAACTCTGAAATAATCAAGCAGTGAAGTAAAAGCCACAAGTTTCATAGTTCACTCCAGGTTTTGTTTAGAAATGTAAAAGGCCAGTGGTGAATCTCTGGAGATGGGCCTCATGACCAGTGGGCTGGAACTTGAAAGCAAGGCGAGTCCACCTGGGCCTCCTCATTAGAGAACTCAGGAACAAGATCAGGAAATGAAGACGAGCCCGCAGGAACATTCTGAAAGGGATAATGACAGCTATGTGAAAAAGTGATTACACTCCAAACCCTAGGTCGCAACAACTGCCATCATATGTTTGTGATAACTGGCAATGAGACTTTCACATCACTGTGGAGAAATGTTGACAAACACATTGGAAGGTTTTTCATGCCACAGCATCTCTATCGGATGTAAGTCCTGACTTTGAGATTTTCTTTCAGGATTTCTGTTAAAGAGTAGAATTGATACTTCCATCAGTTACGACATTTTACCGTGGTCCTGAAGCAAAACCAATACCATCACACTACCACCACCATGTTTGACTGTGGGTGTTATGTTTTTTTGTCTGAAATGCTATGTTGGTTTTATACCAGATGTTGCAGGACACACACCTTCTAACAAGTTACCTTTTTGTCTCGTCAAAATGAACCAATTAAAACAGAGGGTGTGTTTGAGGGTGTTATTAATTAATTGTTTGTTTTTCAGATGTTTATACATCTGAAAAATGCATGCAGCCGTTATACTTTAAAGGTATACTCAACTTAATGCTGGCCTGTCACATAAAATCCTAATAAAATGAACAGTGTAACCTGACAGAATTGTAAGTTCATTTTGCTTTACAGCAGGACCTATTCGCTGAATATATGAACCAGTTTGAATCAGTTCAAAATAGAAAGACCTAAAAGTAAATAAAGTAAATAAAGATTGTGCTTCCCTACAACGATAGAATGAGCAGAACCTTCCACTTCTGCATCAACATTAGAAAGAACTCAACTCCAAGGCCCTCCTCTGCTAAAATGTTTGAGTAAGAAACAATCTGCACCAACCACTTGTAGAGATGATCTAAACAGAGAAACAAATGAGCTAGGAGAAAGTAAGAAGCATATGAAATTAACAGAACCTTTATGAACCTTCAGTATACTGTTTCCAAATTATAAACTGTCACTGCAGCTAGACGTTTTGGTTTGTAATCATGAGAGGCTGCATTTGTTAAAAGGAATGATGATTTTAGTTACCTTTAGCTTTTCATCTTAGAGCAATAGTTATTGAGGGTATTTAGAGAAACAGTTATTCTGTAACTGAACTCCCAGTCAACCCCAACCTCAACCTCATCCTTCTGATTCAATTTTCTCACCAAGTGTGTGACACCAGCTATAAAGTAATTAGAACTCTCTCAACCACTCCAAAGTGTCAAGACATAGCTTCATGAACAGGCGAGACCCCCAGGGCCTGATGTATGTCAAAAGTCGCTGATTTCTCATTGGTAATATGTGCTTCTGAAAGGAAATTCTTGTTTTGTGATATCAGTAAAGTTTATACATACAGCTTCCTCTGTCAGAGCTCACTGAGTTATGTCCACAAGAAACAGCGGAATGAACAGGTAACTCGGGAAGTGGACCTCTTTTGCATTTCACGGTGCTGGCAATAAAAAACATGTTAGTTTCACAGTAGTCCCAGAGCAGAGGCATCAGAGTTGTCTACATCGTCAACAGCATCAAGTCTGGTACAGATAAAAGTTTAAACTTGTTATACTGAAAATACTAGTACGCAAAATAAATGTCAGGACATATTTCAGGAAACAAAGAAGGTGCTGAAATCCGTCAACTTGCTTCTAATGAATCCGAGAAGTACAATGTGATCTTTAGCAGTAAATAATCATCTTTAACAAATCCTTAAATGCCTGTGAATGTTCCATAATATTGTTTAATTTATATATTTTTTTACAACCCACATCTGATGTTC
Organism: Girardinichthys multiradiatus; assembly: GCF_021462225.1. Lineage (NCBI taxonomy): Eukaryota > Metazoa > Chordata > Actinopteri > Cyprinodontiformes > Goodeidae > Girardinichthys > Girardinichthys multiradiatus. The sequence goes on along the minus strand of NC_061806.1, from coordinate 2,977,141 downwards.
TCGAGGATTTCATATTAACACAGTCCGGTACGGTAATTAATGTAAAGTGCAACAACATTTTATAGTGAACAAATAAATAAAATAACATTGAATAAATCTACTTATAGATTTAATGAGAGGCGTATACCCGCATGATCATGTTGGAGGGGTCAGCGGCTGTAACCGACATTCCCCCAGAAAATCAAAGTTGAGAAGGCAGCTTATCTCCAAAAAAGAAAACCTTGTCCCATCTGAACTTTCTTCTATCAAAGAAAGAGAATCTGAAGCGTTAAATATATATATATATGCACAATGGCACAGTTGGTAGCACTGTTGCCTTGCAGCAAGAAGGTCCTGGGTTTGATTCCCAGCCTGGGGTCTTTCTGCATGGAGTTTGCATGTTCTCCCCGTGCATGCGTGGGTTCTCACCAGGTACTCCGGCTTCCTCCCACAGTCCAAAGACATGCCTGTTAGGTTAATTGGTAACTCTAAATTTCCCTTAGGTGTATGAATGAGTGTGTGTGTGGTTGTTTGTGTGTTGCCCTGTGATGGACTGGTGACCTGTCCAGGGTGTACCCTGCCTCTCGCCCATAGACTGCTGGAGATTGGCACCAGCTCCCCTGTGACCCACTATGGAATAAGTGGTAGAAAATGACTGACTATATATATATATATTGACCTATATTGACCTATTATGGCGCCGAAGATGGTCGCCTCGGCGTGTTGGTGCGCATTGTTTTGTTTTGTTTTTTGCTTTAAAACGGTCTTCTGTGATGGTACCCGGAGCTCTCTCACCAGAGAAGAACTCATGAACATCAGGGCTACTACACCAGAGGAGTTATTTCCAACTTTTCCGCCTACTGCTCTGGAATTTTTGGACATTCTGGTCAAAGGTGCGCTCACCTTTGTTCACGCGGTGAAACGCTGGAAGAGAGGGAAACGGGCTGGGGTGCTGGTACGACTTCGCAAGCGTGGACTACGAACACCGTTACCTGGAATATTTCTCTCTAACGTGCGCTCACTTCCCAACAAAATGGAGGAACTACAACTGCTGTTGGGGAAAAGCAGGGACTTTTATTTATTGGCAGTTTTGTGCTTCACGGAGACCTGGCTGTGTGGATTAATACCGGACTCTGTGCTGCAGCTGGCAGGATTCCAGCTCTATAGAGCTGACAGAGACACGGAACTCTCCAGCAAAGCGAAAGGTGGAGGAATCTGTTTTTACCTCAACAGTGGTTGGTGCAACGACGTGACAGTGATTCAGCAGCACTGTTCTCCAGACCTGGAATCCTTCATCATAAACTGTAAGCCTTTCTATTCCCCCCGTGAGTTCGCTTCGTTCATCCTGGTCGGTGTTTACATCCCGCCGCAAGCTAACGTGCAGGTCGCACAGCGCATGCTCGCCGACCAGATACTGAGTGTGGAGCGGACCAACCCGGACTCCTTAGTTATCGTCGTTGGCGACTTTAACAAAGGTAATCTGACCCACGAACTCCCCAAATACAGACAGTTTATAAAATGTCCGACCAGAGAGGACAACATTCTGGATCACTGTTACACCACCATCAGAGACGCTTATCACGCCGTCCCACGTGCTGCACTGGGCCAATCCGACCACATCATGGTCCACCTGATTCCTGCATACAGGCAGAAACTAAAGCTCTGCAAACCTGTTGTGAGGACGACAAGGAAGTGGAGCAGTGAGGCTGTGGAGAATCTCCAGGCGTGTTTAGGCTGTACAGACTGGGATGTGTTCAGGACTACTACCAACAGTCTGGACGAGTACACAGAGGCTGTGACTTCCTACATCAGCTTCTGTGAGGACAGCTGTGTACCATCATGCACCAGGGTGAGTTACAACAACGACAAACCCTGGTTCACAGCTAAACTCAGAAGGTTAAGACTGGATAATGAAGAGGCCTTCAGGAGTGGGGACAAAGACATATACAGAGAGGCAAAGTACAAGTTTGGCAAGGCAGTGAAAGAGGCCAAACGACTGTACTCTGAGAAGCTCCAAAACCAGTTCTCAGTCAACGACTCTGCGTCTGTCTGGAAAGGGCTCAAGCAAATCACCAACTACAAGCCGAAAGCCCCCCACTCCATCAACGACCGACGCCTCGCCAACGACCTGAACGAGTTCTACTGCCGCTTTGAAAGAGAAAGGGACAGTCCTGCAACCATCCCCCACGACAACCCCAACAGCTGCAGCTACAACTCACCACCCCCACCTCCCCAACCTCAAGAGCGGCCTTGGCACCTCCAACCCCCACCCTGAAGTTCCCCCCCACCAGCCCCCTACCCACGCCGGGGACGGCTCTTTCCATCCAGGAGAAGGACGTCAACAAACTCTTCAGGAGACAGAGCCCCCAGAAAGGTGCTGGACCAGATTCTGCCTCAACAGCCAGCCAGAAGCACTGCGCTGATCAGCTGTCTCCAGTCTTCACAGACATTTTTAACACCTCACTGGAGACATGTCATGTGCCAGCCTGCTTCAAGTCCTCCACCATCGTCCCTGTTCCCAAGAAGCCAAGGACCACAGGGCTTAATGACTTCAGACACATCGCCCTGACCTCTGTGGTGATGAAGTCCTTTGAGCGCCTTGTGCTCTCACACCTAAAAGACATCACCTCCTGGACCCCCTGCAATTTGCCTACAGAGCCAACAGGTCCGGTGACTGTGGAGGCCAGGTCATCTGGCGCAGCACCCCATCACTCTCCTTCTTGGTCAAATAGCCCTTACACAGCCCGGAGGTGTGTTTGGGGTCATTGTCCTGTTGAAAAATAAATGATGGTCCAACTAAACGCAAACCGCACGGAATAGCATGCCGCTGCAAGATGCTGTGGTAGCCATGCTGGTTCAGTATGCCTTCAATTTTGAATAAATCCCCAACAGTGTCACCAGCAAAGCACCTCCACACCATCACACCTCCTCCTCCATGCTTCACGGTGGGAACCAGGCATGTAGAGTCCATCCGTTCACCTCTTCTGCGCCGCACAAAGACACGGTGGTTGGAACCAAAGATCTCAAACTTGGACTCATCAGACCAAAGCACAGATTTCCACTGGTCTAATATCCATTCCTTGTGTTCTTTAGCCCAAACAAGTCTCTTCTGCTTGTTGCTTGTCCTCAACGGTGGTTTCTTAGCAGCTATTTTACCATGAAGGCCTGATTCACACAGTCTCCTCTTAACAGTTGTTCTAGAGATGTGTCTGCTGCTAGAACTCTGTGTGGCATTGACCTGTTCTCTAATCTGAGCTGCTGTTAACCTGTGATTTCTGAGTCTGGTGACTCGGATGAACTTATCGTCCGCAGCAGAGGTGACTCTTGGTCTTCCTTTCCTGGGGCGGTCCTCATGTGAGCCAGTTTCTTTGTAGCGCTTGATGGTTTTTGCGACTGCACTTGGGGACACTTTCAAAGTTTTCCCAATTGGTCGGACTGTCTGACCTTCATTTCTTAAAGTAATGATGGCCACTCGTTTTTCTTTACTTAGCTGCTTTTTTCTTGCCATAATACAAATTCTAACAGTCTATTCAGTAGGACTATCAGCTGTGTACTGTATCCACCTCCTGCACAACACAACTGATGGTCCCAACCCCATTTATAAGGCTTGAAATCCCACTTATTAAACCTGACAGGGCACACCTGTGAAGTGAAAACCATTTCAGGTGACTACCTCTTGAAGCTCATCAACAGAATGCCAAGATTGTGCGGAGCAGTAATCAAAGCAAAACGTGGATACTTTGAAGAACCTAGAATATAAGACATATTTTCAGTTGTTTCACACTTTTTTGTTCAGTATATAATTCCACATGTGTTAACTCATAGTTTTGATGCCTTCAGTGTGAAGCTGCAATATTCAGTCATGAAAATAAAGAAAACTCTTTGAATGAGAAGGTGTGTCCAAACTTTTGGTCTGTACTGTAGGCAGAAGGCTTTCAAAACAATGGCCAGGATGTCATATCAACACACAATAAATTCATGTCTAAAATAAAGTTTGTTGATAGTTTAGCGTTATTTTCAGCTTACCACTTTGCTGTGTCCATCGTTTCCATAGACAGAAGGAACTGACCCCTTATTCAGATAAAGTCTTTCAGTAAATCCTTTTTAATACTGGAGGAGGTTGATGAAGAGTTTGTCCTTGAAGTGGAGAAATAGGAAATTCTTCACTGATGTGGGTAGATTTCCATGAAAAATAAAATCTATCCAGGCACTATGAAGAGGTTCTGATGCTGAGGGATGATGTAATGAATTGTGTGGGTTAATACACTCAGCAACCGAACCGAATCCTCTTTCAGCGTAGACATACTTGAGCTTAGACTACAAAACTGGAGCGAGAAATAAATATGGCGGATTTGCGAAATTGATCAGCTGGAAATCCATGACCATATTTAGCTGATCCGCAGCAAGTACTGTGACATAACAGCTGGAAAAAGGTAACAGATGATAGAGAAAATTTAACTGACTGAAAAATATGACCCAAACAGAGTATATAGATATCTCTGCAACACCTTGACAACTAAATTAAACTTTTCTTCCCCCCTACAGACTCCAAGTACACAACAAAATACACAGCTCAAAAAAATAAACGGAACACTTGACACAATATAACTACCAAGTAAATCAAACTTCTATGAAATCAAACTGTCCACTTAGGAAGCAACACTGATTGACAATCAATTTCACAGCTGTTGTGCAAATGGAAAAGACAACAGGGGGAAATCTTTGGTGATTAGCAAGACACACTCAATAAAGGAGTGGTTCTACAGGTGGGGACCACAGACCACTACTCAGTACCTATGCTTTCTGGCTGATGTTTTGGTCACTTTTGAATGTTGGTGGTGCTTTCACACTCGTGGTAGCATGAGACGGACTCTACAACCCACACAAGTGGCTCAGGTAGTGCAGCTCATCCAGGATGACACATCAATGTGAGCTGTGGCAGGAAGGTTTGCTGTGTCTGTCAGCGTAGTGTCCAGAGTCTGGAGGCGACCAGGAGACAGGCCAGTACACCAGGAGATGTGGAGGAGGCCGTAGGAGGGCAACAACCCAGCAGCAGGACCGCTACCTCCACCTTTGTGCAAGGAGGAACTGGAGGAGCTCTGCCAGAGCCCTGCAAAATGACCTCCAGCAGGCCACAAATGTGCATGTGTCTGCACACACGGTTAACAACCGACTCCATGAGGATGGTATGAGGGCCCGACGTCCACAAATGGGGGTTGTGCTCTCAGCCCAACACCTTGCAGGACGCTTGGAATTTACCAGAGAACACCAGGATTGGCAAATTCGCCACTGGCGCCCTGAGCTCTTCACAGATGAAAGCAGCTTCACACTGAGCACATGTGACAGACGTGACAGAGTCTGGAGACACCGTGGAGAGCGATCTGCTGCCTACAACATCCTTCAGCATGACCGGCTTGGCAGTGGGTCAGTAATGGTACCGAGATGAGATCCTCAGACCCCTTGTGAGACCACAGGCTGGTGCGGTTGGCCCTGGGTTCAATGCTAGGACAATGCTAGACCTCAGGTGGCTGGAGTGTGTCAGCAGTACCTGCAAGATGAAGACATTGAAGCTATGGACTGGCCCGCCCGTTCCCCAGACCTGAATCCAATTGAGGACATCTGGAACATCATGTCTCGCTCCATCCACCAACGTCACGTTGCACCACAGACTGTCCAGGAGTTGGCAGATGATTTAGTCCAGGTCTGGGAGGAGATCCCTCAGGAGACCATCCACCGTCTCATCAGGAGCATGTCCAGACATTGTAGGGAGGTCATACAGGCACGTGGAGGTCACACACAATACTGAGCCTCATTTTGACTTGTTTTAAGGACATTACATCAAAGTTGGATCGGTCTGTAGTGTGTTTTTCCACTTTAATTTTGTGTGATTCCAAATCCAGGCCTCCTTTGGTTAATAAATTTGATTTCC